>NC_067195.1:35012614-36212614 GCF_000699445.3 Schistosoma haematobium | reverse complement strand
CCTAGAGGCTCAATAAATTGACCGTCTAGTATTTAACAATGGATGTTAAGGTTTGTGTTTTCACTAATAGTCACTCAGGTGTAGCAGTTGTCTCGGCAAATGAGGTCAAAACTCAAGTACTGAGTTAGAGGCTCGAGAGAGGTCACCCCCTAGTATTTGCGACTACTTAGTTACTCATGTTACTCCCAATGGAGCATAGGCCCCCAACCAGTTTTCTCCAACCGAATAACTAACACAAAGTACCAAGCACAAGTAGAAACACAAACGTATTTGCTTAGTGATTCAGATAGTGAATAATGCTCATATTTCTCCTGAACACAAACCGAACAACAGTTTGTTAAAGAAGAACAGTGAACGACTTATCCGCGTACGCTACTCACTACATACTAGGTTCCCAGCTAGCAATATTCAGGAAGGCTTCAACATGACTCAGATCAAGAACACGTGCCCAACCGACTAGTGCACAAACCAGCGAACCACAACTAGGTACAAAAGATGAGCAAACATGACACAAAATACCTGTCAGACTTTCTACCCAGGAAAATAACCAGTTACTATCCTGTCTCTCTTACACAACAGGTGACAGTCACCATTTCCCGATGTCTTTATTCCAAAGCTGTAGATCCCTATATTCACATGAAGTTGTTCTTTAAGTTTATGAACGACTTTCACTCGTACAGACTGTTTGTATCCTTCTTTTTGCAAATCTCGTGTGCATACTTCAATGGGTGTTTAGACCAACATTACTTTTTCCAACATATCTTCTCACTTACGCCTGTTATTTCAAATGGAGCATAGGCCGCCGACCAGCTTTCTCCAACCCACTCTGTCCTGTACCTTCTTTTCTAGTTCCATCCAATTGTTGTTCATTTTTCTCATGTCTGTCTCTATTTCCCGGCGTAATGTGTTCTTTTGTCCTCCTCTTTTCCTTTGGCCTTGAGGATTCTATGTGAGGGCTTGTCTTGTGACGCAGTTGGGTGCTCTCCTCAATGTGTGTCCTATACACTTCCAGCGCTTCTTCCTGATTCCTTTCTGGTTTGTTTTTTCCCGCAGTTGGTTTTTGCTGATAGTGTCCGGGCGACGGATCCGGAGTATTTTACGTAGACAACTGCTAATAAACACTTGTATTTTCTGGATGATGGCTTTCGTAGTTCTCCAGGTTTTCGCCCCATACAGTAGAACTGTCTTGACATTTGTATTGAAAATCCTAACCTTGGTGTTGGTCGACAATTGGTTTGCGTTCCATATGTCCTTCAGTTGTAAATATTCTGATCTCGCTTTATCGATCTGCTCTTTCACATCTGCATCAGATCCACCATGTTCATCAGTGATGCTGCCCAAATATGTTAAGGTCTTTACATCTTCCAAATCTTCTCCGTCAATTGTGATTGGATTGGTGCATGCTGTGTTGTATCGGAGAATCTTGCTTTTCCCTTTGTGTATATTGAGACTTACTGCTGCTGAGGCTGCTGCTACACTGGTCGTTTTCTCCTGCATTTGTTGTTGCGATTGCGATAGGAGGGTCAGATCATCTGTAAAGTCTAGATCGTCCAGCTGCATTCTAGATGTCCACTGTATCCCGCGTTTCCCTTCAGATGTTGACGTCTTCATGATCCAGTCGACCACCAGGAGAAAGAGTAAAGGGTGAGAGTAAGCAAACTTGCCTGACATCGGTCTTTACTTTGAACGAGTCTTTGACCTGTCCTCCATGCAAGATTTTGCACTGTAATCCATCATAGGAATTTTGAAGGATATTGACAATCTTCTGAGGCACGCCGTAGTATTGACGAAGCTTCCATAGTGTTGTTCTGTCCACGCTATCAAATGCTTTCTCGTAGTCAATGAAGTTGATGTAGAGCGATGAATTCCATTCAATTGATTGTTCCACAATGATCCGTAGAGTTGCGATTTGGTCTGTACACGATCTATCCTTACGGAATCCTGCCTGTTGGTCTCGAAGTTGGGCGTCTACGCAGTCCTTCATCCTGTTAAACAATACCCTGTTGAAGACTTTTCCCTGTATTGAGAGAAGAGCGATAACGCTGTAGTTATCACAGTTGCTGAGATCGCCTTTCTTTGGTATTTTTATCAGGAGTCCTTCTTTCCGGTCTTTTGGTACTTGTTCCTCATCCCAAGTCTTATTGAAGAGAATGTGGAGTATCCTTGCAGTTGCCGCTACGTCTGCTTTTAGTGCCTCTGCTGGAATGTTGTCTGGTCCCGCTGCTCTGTCACTCTTGATTTGTCTGATGGCCATGCTGATTTCTTTAATTGTTGGTGGGCCAACATTGATTGGAAGTTTCTTTGTCGTGTCATACAGTTGTCTCATGTTTCCTTCTCTTGCAGGCTTTTCCGCCGTCGTTGCTAGATTTTCCACATATTTACTTTTGTCAGTTCTAATGCTCCTCTTCACTTGCTTGTTTACTTCTGTGTGTTCAACTTGTGCCTTGGCTTTCTTTGTTCCTGTTCGGCTGGTATTGGTTGCTGCCTTCTTGTTCCTCCTTTCTTGAATCATATCCAGTGTATCAACAGTGATCCATTCCTTGTGATGGTGCTTCTTGTGGCCCAGAACCTCATGACATGTTGAAGTGATTGCCTCCTTTATCCCTTTCCAGTTGCTCTCCATAGTAGTCCCTTCTCCTTTGGGTAGATCATGAAAGGCCTGAAACTTATTGCTGAGGACTATCTTGAATTCGTTGAGTTTGTCAGTATCCCGAAGAAAGACCGTATTAAACTTTCGTGATGCTGTCCACCCCGTTGTCCAGTGCTTCTTGAGTTTCAACTTCATCTTGGCGACCAGCAAGTGATGATCTGATGCTATATCAGCTCCCCTCTTGGTTCTCACGTCTTCCATCGTCCTCCTGAACGTTTCGTTGATGCAGATATGGTCGATTTTGTTCTGTGTAGTGTGACCCGTTGCAGTCCATGTGGCTTTGTGTATGCGTTTATGTGGGAATATAGTGCCGCCTATAACCAGTTTATTGAAGGCACATAGGTTTGCAAATCTCTCACCATTTTCGTTCCTTTCTCCGAGTTCGTGTCGTCCCATAATGTCTTCATTTCCGGTGTTGTCCATTCCAACCTTGGCATTTAAATCTCCCATCAGAATGGTCAGGTCCTTTGTTGCGCACTTTTCGACGATTGACTGCAGCCTACTGTAGAATTGTTCTTAAGCGTTCTCATTTTATTCGTTGGTAGCGCAAAGCATTGAATGACGTTCGTTGAGATGCCCTTTTTCTTTGTTTTGAAGGGGGCTTTTATGATTCTTGGTCCATGAGATTCCCATTCTATAAGTGCATTTTGTGCTTGTCTGGACAGCATCTATGCAACTCCTTGTGTATGTGTGTGATTTTCTTCACCATGACCGGAGTATAACAGCAGCTGCCCTGAAGCTAGTCGTTATTGTCTAACTTTCGTCGAATGTGTTTCTGGATTGCACCTCCTCATCATGAGACGTCATAACTCTTCTAAATGAAGACCTTCTAACACCCAGAGAAGAGTTTAAAAGGTTTGAATAATTTTTCCGCCTGGAGTCCCTCTGGGAGCCATTGCCGGTCCCAAGCCCAGATAAAGGAGGAGGGTTGGGCATGGCGTTAGCGAACCCATCCCGTAGAGAAATAGCTCCCTAAAAAATACTAAATTTTTCAAACTGAAACACCATAATATAGTTTTGGATTCTTCGCTACTATCTTACGCAGTGCAATTATAAAAACAAGTGAGGGTCTGGCTAGATAACTAAGCCATACACTGCTGTCCATAATCACTTCACTGATTACAATTATAGAAGTAGATGATCGGCTGTTAGTCATTATGAGGCTATCTGTAGTTTTGAACAGGATACAATAATCACATTTCAATCGCAGCCCTTAGACGTTTTGTACTATTTCAACACTTCACATTTCTTTGTCAATTGGGAATAAGACCAGACTTATGATCTTTGCGACTTCAAGGTGTCGCTTCAAAACGTAACAGTGCCTTTCCGTCCTAAGCACTCCATAATAGCACCAACCTGCAGGTCTTATTAGGTGTGATTTACCAAAGTACAACGTAATTCATCCCGCACAATTCGTTTCACTGCATCAACAAAATTGGGACATAACGAAGGAAGTGTTCCTCTGGCATTTCTCTTCTTCATTGAAGTGTGAATAAATCTGTGAATTTGCATAAGATGGAGAAACTAAAGCTAAATATTTAGATGGCATTCATTAACACGAGCGGAAGTAACCATTATTTCTTTCTCAGAGCCCACCAGGAGGCGATTCTCACTTTGTACTGTATCCAAGCAGCTAGCCCGTGTCTGGTAAAGGATACTAACTCCCTTGAGAGTGTCCAGCATGTGGGAACGAAATTAGTGAAGGGTCCTTCTAGACTCCCTTACGATGAGCGTTTAAAACGCCTAAACCTTTTCCCCTTGTCGTATCGTAGGACACGAGGTGACCTTATACTGGCATTTCGTATCTTTAATTATGATTTGGGTGTTAATATGTCTTATCTTTTTGTTCCCTCCAGCACTAATAATCTCCGAGGTCATAGCAAGAAGGTTCATAAACCACGATCTAATAAACTTAAAGTGGGATCCCGTTTTTCTCATCGAGTAGTCAATCATTAAAACGCCTTACGCGAACAAGTGGTATCAGCCCCATCAGTGAATACTTTCAAGGAAAAGCTGGACCTTCACTGGAAAGCAATGTGTCAGGATTAACACATGTTCATCAACCTACTATCCATATTACTGGAGACTGTTTTTGAAATGAATGGATAAAGCTGTAGCGTGGCGTCGAGTTGAGATTAACTATGAACACCGCTACCAAGAAACACGTGCCAGATAAATCAGAAGGCGTAAGAAGCTCGTTCCAAATGACCCCATAAAATCCCCGAGAAGCCGAATATCAGAAGGCAATTAATGGACCAAGTCGATGTTTATTTGCTGGCTATCTCGTGGCATCGAAAGGATACCGAGATCGTGCCAGGATACAAGCTTGGTTACAGAACGTAACCGAATTCGCGCGAAGTTACAATCAAAGTGTAAGTACAAGAATGGAAGCACAAAATAGCTGTCATTAGCACAGTCAAACAAAAGCACATTAAAACAAACACTGGTACAGTTGGTTATAATAATAATTGTTTTTATTAAACTAGTCGTGTTCTCGTGATAAATGTGAGTCACTACAGGAGCCCCTCGCTAGAAAGGGTTTACACTTTCGATAAATAGCGGTTTGAATCGTGGGACTGATCGGCTGACGAGCGATTGTAGGACGGAAGAATTGGCGAACAGGAAAGCGGTCGTCGATCGTCGAGTTGCCAACGAAGGTCGTTTTCGGAGAACGGTACCAGGAGCGATGTGTTGTATTTATTTCTTGAGTTGGCATGCTACACCAGAGTGGTTTGTATCCAGAATCTGAAGAGGGCGTTCGTAGGGGTCCGGACCAGAAACGCTGCAGACGTAGGACGAAACCACGTTGAGCCAAAAGACCAGAAGCGACCGTAACGACCAAGTTCGAGACCAAGCGTATGCCAAGCATTCGAAACCAATATATCGACTGAGTGCGTTGACAAGAGCATGGGTGGCCAGTCCAGCTTTCGCCAAAGTTGACTGAAGTCGACGGAACCAAACGGAGGTGGTCGAAGGCGTGGGCTCAGGAAACAAAAAGAAAATCAAAAAGAGAAGAGTGTAGCATGCGTGTAGTATGGGAGTAATCCTACACCGTATCGGTTGTTGACTGTGCGGCTAATCGCGGAAGCGTACGGGCAACCGTACTCGGAGACCGGAACGTGAGACGGTAGTCTCGTTCGCGTCGCGTGGGCCTGCAATCTCATCCGAAGCCAAGGGCGACGTGGTCTGCTGATCTGGGCGTGAGACTGTCGTCTCGTCTGTAGACGGTGCAGATGACGCGTGCTGTTGACTGGGACGTGAGAATGAGGTCTCAGGTGTATCTAGCGTGGGACCTGAAGATGGTTTGAGGATCCCGCTAGTAGGTTTGATTGGTCTAGCATTGAATCTCAGGGTGTCAGATAGGGCACTGTCATCGGCGTGTGCTGGTTTGAGACGATCAATGCTGACGATCTCGACGCGTCCATATCGATCAACCTTGAAGGTCTTTTCGTGACGAGCGATCACGTGAAAAAGGGCCTTCGTAAGGTTGTTGCCAAGGTTTGCGTACCGAATCTACTCGTACAAAAACATGTGAACAGGTAGATAACTCTCGAGCGGGAGCGACCTGTCGATGTTGTATTCGAGTTGACACCGGAGACAGCGTTCGCATAAATGCAGACAGTCGATGGACGTAGTCTGATTTACCGAAATTAGGTCTGCTCCGTGGTGTGAATTCTCCGGGCAGACGTAATGTCGTGCCGTATACCAGTTCAGCGGCGGAACATTGTATATCCGCCTTCAAGCTCGTTCGAATACCTAAGGGGACGAGCGATAAGGTTTCGTACCAGTTGTCGTTCTCGTGTGCTCGTAGAGCACTTTTAAGTTGGCAATGAAACCGTTCAACTTAACCATTTGATGCTGGGAGGTAGACGTTAATGCGTATGCGAATGCATTCCGTACCAAGCAGCCGGGTCAGCGAGGAGAATAGTTAAAAGGGGAAAATTTCTCGAATAAAGCGTGGAATTCATCGTCACGCGAATAAAAAGTAACAAGAGTTCGGTACACATAAATGGGAGTCTATTATATTAATACTATTCTTATCGTTATCCGTCATGTCGAGTATATTATATATTAAAAAATATGAAAATATACGACAGACGTGGATAGATAAATCATAGACTCACCGAATTGGCTTCTTTGGAAGATTTGACCAGAAGCAGAGGCGTGTTCCAAAATACGGGTCACCAATTGTAGTCTGATTGGGATTACCAATTGTAGCGTGGCGTCGTGTTGAGATTAACTGTGAACACCGCTACCAAGAAACACGTGCCAGATAAATCAGAAGGCGAGGGTTGGACGTAACCAAATAGATCCATAAAATCCCCGAGAAGCCAAATATCAGAAGGCAATTAATGGACCAAGTCGATGTTTATTTGCTGGCTATCTCGTGGCATCGAAAGGATACCGAGATCGTGCCAGGATACAAGCTTGGTTACAGAACGTAACCGAATCCGCGCGAAGTTACAATCAAAGTGTAAGTAAAAGAATGGAAGCACAAAATAGCTGTCATTAGCACAGTCAAACAAAAGCACATTAAAACAAACACTGGTACAGTTGGTTATAGTAATAATTGTTTTTATTAAACTAGTCGTGTTCTCGTGATAAATGTGAGTCACTACAAAGCGCTGGCATTTAAAGCGAACGGTACTGGGTGCGTCTTGCAAAGTGAAAGTCAACTCTGGGATATGGGTACATCCAATAGATGAGTCAAAAGTAGGACGAAACATGCGTCCTGTATCCCACTACTAGCCACTACTCATCTCTGCTTAAAAATGCTTGTGACAATCCGCACATGATACACAAAAGCCAAACGAGTTGTGTTAACTGGTAAGCTACTTTAAAAAGCCTGAGTTGCTATGTGGTGCAGTTAGTTTAACTAAGCTTGAATCGTACATAATGGTACTTTTTGACCTTTCAGTAAGTAGATATCTGGTAAATATATGAGTAGTGTATAAGTAGTCACACACAATTATTGAAACAACGACTTACATCGGTCATCAATAAAACGTATTGTGCAGCAAAGGTCATCATCAAAGAAAGAAGAAGGTGCATGCTTCATTTAAAACCTAAAGTACATGGAAACGATTGCGCCACCTCCCACTGTTTTACCAATTTAAATGTGTGTGTGGTCACACATACATAGGGAGGAGTAATCGTGATCTCAACATTAGGGTGAGTGAACATGTACCCAAATGGCTTCAGAAACAAATATAATAAAGTGACCCAATAAGAGCAGAGGATAAGTATCCATAATCCTTGATTGCTGAACATATAATTGAAACAGGTCACAAGATTGATCTAAATTCAGAATGTGTAGTGTTGTATAAAAGTGTAAAAGGGCGTATACTAAGGTTTATTTAAGCCTTAGCCATACGAAAATTCAGACTTTTTGTGTGTTCAAAAACAGTTTGTTCTTACCTTGAACCTACCCTGGTAATATTGACTTAATATCCAGAATGATTAGGTTTCGCTTTGTGTTCACATTATTATTATTACCCTTATCATTATCCTTATCTCCTCTTACCCCGTTTCCTGTCTAGTTGACCTTTTATTTTTTATATATAAATGCTCTTAACAAGTATATGTGACCAGATTGTTCGAAATGTATTGCGCTAATATACCACATAGTTCTGATAATCTTCGTCTTCTAATATCATTATCGAAACCTATCAAAGGGACTAATTGTTTTAAATAAAGTGAGTTTTGACCTCATTTGCCGAGACAACTGCTACACCTGAGTGACTATTAGTGAAAACACAAACCTTAACATCCATTGTTAAATACTAGACGGTCAATTTATTGAGCCTCTAGGGATTGAATAAATCGTCAAATTTCGGTTAAAAAGTTAGCCTGTCCACTTTTCCGTACTGAGCAAGCTAATTACCATACTTACGTGGATATAAAATGTGGCATACAAACCAATAGCATTTGTATTTTTAGTACAAGAACTTATTGTTCAAGTGGAGCCCAAGGTACTATCTTACTATGAAAGACATTATATATACTGTCCTCGAGTTCAATTAGTTTGTACCAGTGTCAGACCACTTTTTCTTGAACAAACTTCATTACTGAGTAGTCTCTGGAATCTAGTTACATGGCATCACTTGTATGTTACATCTGCGAAACCAATACCTGAAAGGTGCGGACCCAAACAACAATACAATCATGGATGTTACTATAGAACCGATCAGATTTTGCTACTCGACTGAGTAGCTATTTTAGCTTCCTTGGTTGACTAGCACACTGGTATAAATTATAGGCAATTATCAGGCGACCAGTAGGTACAGCTTCATTTATGGTTTTTCACCATCGTTAAGCAGTTTGAGGCACCGCGTCTCGATTTCTGATAAAATGAAAAGACATGCAATACGCGGGATATTAACATATGTTTACAATTTTGTTCAGTATGCATTGGTCAAGTCACAGGTGTAGTTATTTGTAAAGGAACATAATGAGTGAGGCACCACGAGTTTTGAAACAGTTTACGCATTAGTGTCATGGCTTTTTTGTCTTGATCAACACGAAAACAGTTCACAATGCCAACATATGAACTCAGTGTTTCTCATCCAAATTTGGGTTAACGTATTTGCATCAGCTGAAACAACACAACTTGCTTTTAGACACTAAAGCCCCAAGAGAAGAAAGTAGGAAGAATTACAATCCACAGCACTTCGAACTACAGTTACAGTAATTGGTGTTAAATTTTTCTATATGTAGGCCAAGGTGAGGTTCCGTATTATTTCATTCCTTACAGATCAAAACTTAAGACTTTTGTTCACAACAAAACTTCAGTAGAGGACCCTTGGAATAATGGTTAACAAAACCAAAGTTATGTACACAGTAAGGAGAAATTTTAATTTTTGTTGATTTCAATAACAAGACTATTTGAAACTGTTGGCTAATGCTAAACCGTCTAAAACTTATTCACTCTGAAATACAGAAAACCTATTTGTTTTAGTCAAGCAGCATGTTTTTGCGTATGTTAGCATACACTTCTTTCATTTCCTTCCATTTTAGAGCCATATTGTCCATCATTTCAGCCGCACCCGGAGACTTTGGTGTCATAGATTTTCCATCTGCTAAAAGGATGTTTAATTCTTTCTCCAAGATATCGAATCGTTTAAGCAGACCAGCATTTCCTGGTTCATCTCTAATTTTATTCCACTTTTTCTCTCGCTCCTCCTCATAGCGTTGTCCATCAACGAGAAGGAACCAGTGACCGCAAAAGCAACGTGCAGGGAGATTACGATACAAAACCAAACATTTAAGATGATGGTCGTGAGGACTACCTATAAACAGGTAATAAGAAACAAACAACTAGTAAAATATCACTGGATCACGTTATCACAATAACCACTCTTGCTTTTGCACAAAGATACATGTGGTCCAGACACAATCAGAAAAGAAAGAAGTGTCGAGCTCAGTGTTGTAATTGAAAAGAATTTGGTCGTTTGTCAACTCACAATCACAATGCGTTATTATAATGTATTATGCGTATGCACTGCGGCAGAGATTACTTAAGTTTTTGGTTTAAGTAATTATGATGGAAATATTTCACACCGAAGATCGTAAATGACATTTTATGTAAAGGACATAAACGATGTACTCCTAGGAAAGATATTTGAAATTGACTGACATGTAAGATATTCCGGGAAACAATAACAAGTTTGGGTGCACAGACTAATGTGAAGATGCTACACTCTCCCTAGAGTCATAGTGCCATGTCAGTCACCTTTAAACGTAAGTGGTGAAGTACATTTTTATACATTAAGGATACACTAGTCTTCACTAAAAACAAGTAATAGTGTTATCTCTATTAGGACAGAAATTAGATTTATGCACAAACCTGTTAAAGCCTAAAACCAGCGTAACTTAGCTACCAGTTGTATCGTATACTACTAATGAACGCTCATTAAGACGTAGTCATGTGTAACACTGAACATTAAAAAAAATTAGACGATAATATGCCGTAAAATAAAATATGCCTAACGAGAAGCTTGTCAACTAGAATTGTTTCTTTGTGATAAGTGATATTCAATGGTCAGAAGAACTATAGTGTCTTAAGAGGCTTTCGTGAGCAATAAATTATAAATGCCAAGCCAGTCTACCGAAAACAGGTTCACGCCAGTCATTGATGGCATCAATAGATCTTATTGGTTATGTGCACGAGCACTTGATACTACGATGAGCAATATGCAGTACGCAGTTGGGATACATGCTATTGGTGTTCAGTCAGGGGTAGTCTTTAACGGTAGGAATATATCACAATCAGTTACTTTAATTTACAAAAAAGGGTTCTCAGAAGACGAATAACCCCACAATAACCGTCTTAGATGAACCCAAAACTGACCACGCCCATACTTCTTTTCAATGCCTCGACCGTTGTTGCTGCTATGACGTGGTGGTCGGGCTTGCTTGTCGTGATGAAGCGATCGAGATATACTGGCTGCAACAATCGTTTCTCAAGGTCCTACAATGACTGACAGGTTGAAGAACGGTAGAACTAAAGCCACCAAACCCAAGGTCCGAGGGGGAGGTCGTTTTGCTGACTGTACAGAGGTGCAACAGCAGTAAGATGTTCCCTTCAAACAACCAGCATAACAACGATGTTGCCTTCCCACTAGGGGTGGGATTAGAAAAAGTTGACCCTAAGAATGAACCCCATTTATCCCACGGATTTCCGTTTCCAGCAGTAAGGTCCGACAACTACGGAGCCAACACGAAAACTACTCACAAAGAGGTCGTGTGTGACCGACCTCAAGCCGTTGTCCCCTGACAACTGCGGTCACGCTCTGAGGTCACTAAACCCATCCTCAACCAAATTGTTTCGGGTACCTTTAGAAAGATCCTTGCATAGTGTGGGCAACCGGGAAGTGATAACCGTCCTCGTACCTCAACACTCGAAATCAATCTCTTCAATCCCTACTATTCTCTCTGCATCGACTTTCAACTATAAACCTCCTCTCTTGATTTTCTCAAGAGTCACTACGGCCAACGACTCTAGTGCGCGCAACACTGCATCAGGTTTACTGGAACCTCGCTCCAAACTACACATTGGAGCCTCTAAAGTACACACTGTGTTCAATCGGCCAACAGGCCTCCTTGGTTAAAACCCTAGAATCTCGTACCCCTGATGTATACTGTCTCCGGAACACACATACAGGATCTCAGTGTGGTCATTTACTTGACCTCACCTCTCCAAAATGGAGAGCCGACGAGATACGCCCGCCGTGTATCTGGCGACCCGATGGCCAGTTTTCGTGGACTGACAAGTGCAGGCATAGCACTAAGTACGAGGGCGGAACAAGCACTATGAGAGTGGATCCCCGTTAGCAGAAGTCTGTGTGCTGGTCGGCTAAACGGCTCTGTAAGAATTCGGAAGTAAAGGGACACACGTCGTTTCTGCCTACGCTCCCACTGACTGCATCCTGGATGAAGTGAAGGATGACTTTTACAGAAAGCTTGTACTGATGAGTTCTCTGAACATGATGAAAAACGAAAATAAACTACATCTATATTAAGCAAATCTAAAGGACGACCGCAAGCAATGATAGGTAGCGAAGCAAAAGAGATGGAAAAGGTGGTAGCCGTAAGTAACACCAGACAGCTTTTCCGAATAATAAAAGATACCGAGATCAAAAAATGAAGCGTGAGGCTATCTCGGAAAAAGACACTTATCTGTTTTCAGCCTAGACGTTTAGGACGATGAGCGGAACACTCTAAGGAGCAGTTCAGCTGGTCTTCAGCTACTCCACAACTAACCACCACTTCCAGACAGCGTGAGTGGAACATTGTAGACCCCCCCCAACTCTAGTTGATGTTCAGAAGACTATAGCTAATCTAAAACGAGTAAGCGCAGCTGGTCCAGATGAATTGGCTCCAGGGGTGTTTTAGTTTGGTGGTCCAGTTTAAGCGATTAAATTGACTAATATTTTAGCTAAAATCTGTGAGTTGGACGTAATCCCACATGACTGGTTGCAATATATATCAAGGGATCTTAATCATCCTATGACAACCAAAGAGCGATTAGTTTGACTAATTTGGCATTTGGAATCAGGTTGGTTTCAGACCTGGTCGTGGCCGCATCGACCATATATTCACGTCCATCAGGTTTCAGAACACAGGCATGCATATCGTAGTTCCTCATGACTTAAAAGTAGCACTTAACTCCGTAGACCGAGAGGTCATGTGGCAGTGTCTTTCATTGAAAGGTATACCTTAGAAGTACATAGACCTTGTGAAGGCTGTTTACTCGAACACTACTAATCGTGTCAGAGCTTATGGCGAACTGTTATCTGATTTTGCAACCTTAATTTGTGCCCATCAAGACTGTTCACCATCTCCATTTTTGTTCGACTTCATTATAGATATACTGATGGAAATAACGCTCTCGTCGACTGAGTTTTCGGGCATTGATCTCCTTCCAGGAAGTCCACTTATCGACTTAGAATACGCAGATGATATAGTCCTGTTTGGTGAGAACACTGATAAAATACAGTCTTTTGGTGGCCTGAGCGACAATCTCAGGATGTTTGGAATGCGTTTCTCCACCTCTAAATGCACGTTGTCGCTTCAGAACTGGCCTGCGTCAACACTTGAACTAAAGATAGGGAGTGAAGTATTCAAACGCGTTGACAACTTCACTTATCTTCGAAGTCTGGTCATCCCAAATGTATTGCTGTCTGACGAGATTTCAGCACGGATTCGAAAAGCTCGTTTGGCTTTTGTCAACTTACGTCATCTGTGGCGAAGGCGAGATATCTGTCTATCAATAAAAGGACGAGTATACTGCGCGGCAGTTCGTTCTGTTCTACTTTGTGGCTGTGAAACGTGACCAATAGTGGGAGATGCTCATAAACTACTAGTATTTGACTACAGATGCCTTAGAAGTATAGCTCGCATCTGCTAGGATCACCGGGCAGGTAATAATGAAGTTAGACACAGGGTATTATGGATGGGCCACGTGGCACGCATGCCTAAACACCGATTACTGCGACACGCAGTGCTGACTAGTGTTGGGGATGGTTGGAAGAAAGTTAGGGGCGGCCAAACCAAAACGTGGCATCAGTCTCTGAAGTCATTAGCTTCTGGTTTGAGCCATGTTGGTAGGTGCAGACAACTTGGTTGGGGTCCGCGCGACTATCGTAACAAATGGTTAGACTCTGGGTGACATAACTCAGGATCGATCACAATGGTGTAGGTGTATACACCCTTTGTCTTCCCTTAAATCGTGAGATTAAAATTGCCTTATACCTTTATTTCTACGAACTAATTCTTTCTTCCTATGTCCTTTTTCATATTACTACCATTGAAGTGACTACTTCTATAAATTTGGTGTTTATCCTGTGCTAATGTGGTGTGGTAACTTGTACCGTTGCATATATGTGCCTGGTCCTACGTTGTAGCTGATTGACATGAAGGCACGAAATATATATGCACTACATAAATGATTCAATTTATATGGGGGCTGGGATACTGTCCGGGTGCCCGAATCGAAGCAGGTGGTTTTCTTAGGAAGACACTTATCGAGTATTTGAACTAAGCGTATAATCCACAAGGCAATGGAGCAACGGTAAGAGATGCAGTCTCATGGTACTTGGTGACCGAGAATGGGTTAATACATCAGTTGTTCTCTAACGACCCTGGACTCTATGTGCGTCATTGGTTTGGAATCAAGGTTTTCCAACTCCCCTAGGTAGATCCTCCGTATCAACCAACCTGGTTAAACCACCGAACATTCGCTTTTCGCCCTCTCAATTTCGTAAACGTCACTCTCCCTTCGAGAAGGCAGGATAGGACTTCCCTGACAGTGGCTGTATACACGTGGCCATGTGAGAGCATTTGGAGAGGGAGATCGGACCGTTGCATGTGTCTGGTTCTATATTGTGACTGACTGGCTGACTTTCCAATGCTTGGTAATCGAGGCTGTTTAGGATTGTGCAGATTAGTTATAGTACTGCACAGCTACCCTTTCCGATAGGACAGTCTATTCATTTAAAAAAGGATGAGGAACTACCCAAAGCTTATGGTTGTGCCATAATTGAGTAGGATTTAATATTAGTAAACCGCATTTACAGACCCCGGCAATGCCATTGTGGCCTCACATTGAAATCAGTATAGCGCATTGACATGACTACGTGAGCATGGAGCAACCTTAGTGCTATTACCTCAGTGGTTAGCACAGTAAGATTTAAAATGTTACATATGATTAACCATACATCACAACACTAAAACTAGGAGGAAACCAAAGGTATTGTTTCAGTTTGGGAAGGATAGGAGGCTCGATGGCCTATGTTAGTCCTGGCAATGGTGGTCTCTCAGTTGATCCAACTTTCTTTTGAAAGTGTCGACGGATGGAGCCTCAACCACGTGCTGAGGTAGTGAATTCCACTCGTTGATGATTCGATGGGAAAGTCGATGGTCAGCTGACAAGTAATTTGTTCTCGGCTTATGAACTTTTTTTGAGTGTCCTCGTAAATTCTCTGTTTTGGAAGACAAGAAAAATGAGGGCATATCAGGCGCAAATTTGGCACTAAGCAATTTGAAAACTGTAATCAAGTCGCCTCTAGTTCTGCGATAAGACAACGGGAAAAGGTTCAGCTTGGCCAGTCGAGATTCATACGGAAGCTTCGCCATTCCGGGAATCAGCTTAGTCGCCGTTCTCTGAACCTTTTCCAGAAGCTCACTGTCTTTTTTCAAGCAAGGGCTAGCCGCTTGTATGCAGTACTCAAGTTTGGGACGTACGAACATTGTATACAAAGTCAAAAACGTTTTGGTGTCGACATGACTAAAAGCTCTACGTATTGACCATAACGTTCTAAAACCTTTGGCGGCTATTGCACGGCAGTGTGCAGTAGTCTTTAAGTCTTGGCTAACGATAACTCCTAAGTCATTATATGTCTGGACGACAGGTAGCTCAGTGTTATTCATCGTGTATGTATCTGTGCCTTGATGACCGATGTGCATCACAACACACTTGGAAGTATTTATCGGCAACTGCCATATTTGAGACCATTCAGATAACTTCTTCAGGTCATTTTGAAGTTCTAAGCTATCACTCTTACATCGTATCGTTTTCCATATCTTGACATCGTCAGCATATAGCAAGATCGATGATGATAGGAGACAAGGAAGGTCATTTACATACAAGAGGAATAGCACTGGCCCCAAAACTGTACCCTGGGGCACTCCACTAAGCACAGTTTCCCAGCTAGATAACTTTGAGTTCACCCGAACTCTTTGTTGACGCCCAACTAAGAAGTCTTCTATCCACATCAATAAATTACCTCCAATTCCGACATTTCTTAACTTATATAACAGCCGGTTGTGCGGAACTTTGTCAAAAGCTTTACTGAAATCAATGAAGGCGACGTCTACAGGTAGCTTTTGGTCCTTAAGAGCGCACCAGCTTTCACGAGCCACTAATAAGTTAGTGAGACAAGAGTAACCTATTCTGAAGCCGTGCTGCTTCTCCGAGAGGATCCGATTTTTATCGAGATACTTAAACAGCTCCTTCCGAATAATCTTTTCTAAGATTTTAACAACCACACTAGTTAGGCTAACGGGGCGGTAGTTCTCAGGTTTGTGTTTCGTACCTGTTTTGAAGACAGGACTTACTATGGCATTTTTCCAGTCTTTTGGTAAACGACCCTGCGTAACGGATAGGTTAATGCATGTACTTAAAGGGCTTGCAACGAAGTTAAATAATTCCTTCAGTAGCCTAGGATGTAATTCATCGGGCCCCGTGGATTTACCTATGTCAAGCTTATTTAGCAGACCAAAGACATCGAGTTCTTTAATGGTCACGCTATCCAGTGTATGTATGGGGGATCTGTATACGCTGACGGGAAGGGCGCTTCTATGGTATATACGTTGCTAAAGTAGTTCGAGAACACTTGAGCCTTACCAAAGTTGTCTTCCACTAATGATGAAGCAGTACTGTCTCCCCATAGAGCAGGAATATTTCCTCTTCTCTTTGTCCTTTGGTTTAGATAAGAATACAATCGTTTAGGACATTCTATGGATTCCTTAACAAGTTTTTCTTCGTAGTTTTCTAGACTTACGGAGGGTCGAGGCACAAGTATTCCGAGCCTTTCGATACTGAGATTTTGACTCATCAGTCCCCAGTAACCTAAATCTATCCCACATTTTCCTTTTCTTACGGAGAAGGATACGGACCTCCCTACTGAGCCATGGTGGTGAGCTTTTCGGCCCCTTTGGTATAGTCCAAGGGATGTGAGGTGTGGTAACTTTTAAGTATGAATTTCGAAATGCGTTCCAGGCCGTTTCAATGGAGGACTCTGGGTCTATTGTCCAATCTATTAACGATGCTGAATGCATGATGTCTGGTATGTTTGCTTTCCAGACGTTGGGTCTGGACTGGACTGACGCGTGCTCGTGACTGGCAGTTATGTGGAAGTCGAAAGTTAAAACTGCGTGGTCACTTTTACCTAAGGGTGGCATATGGTGGAGGTTCGCAACATCATCCTCATAGTGAGTCAGTATAAGATCTAATAACGATGATTCAGTGTCCGGATCGTACCTTGTCGCTTCTTTCACATGTTGCACTAGAGCACATGTGATAACCCCATCAACTAGTTCCTGCTCGAAAGAATTCTCCGACGATTTAGTTCGCAGATTTTCCCAGTCTACCATAGGTGCATTGAAGTCCCCTAGGATTAGACATTGACCACTTTGGGACCAAGTATTGAGACTGCTTAACAGGATCTCATTTGCCTCACAGCTTGGACTGCGATAGACCAAACCAATCAGCAGCTCTTGTCCCTTGCATTTTAAGCGAAGACTAACTAATTCACACGTCCCACTCTCATGGGATACACTATCGATAATGGCAAATGGGATAGCATTCCTAATGAATAGAGGTACTCCCCCTACTTTGCGCTTTTGTGTTCTGTCGGCCCTTACTAACGTAAAACCCTCGAAATCAAGTTCCATACTGTCTATAGCCTGTGTCAGCCAGGTTTCTGTTACTGCGATTATGTCTGGCTTTGTAGAGTCAATCTGCACACTTAGTTCCGATCGCTTATTAAGTAAGCTTCGTGCGTTGGTGTAACATATCCGAAGCCTGTTTAAGTGCCTTCGTGCTTCACCCAGAGTGGCTTCGGCATCATTCTCTGTCGAAGTCTTACAACCCGAAAATTTACAATTTTCAGGTCCTTTTCGCCAGCGTCTAGCCTTAGTTGTAGTTCTTTCTCGGCTTCCCGTCTTTTAACACGGTCTGACAGCGGTAGGTCCTTTCGGATAAAGACTCCTGAACCCTTTAATTTGTGTCCATTTTGTAAAATCAGGTCACGTTCGTTCGAAGAGCCGAATACCACTTTAAGCAGTCTGGAATGATTTGGTTTCGAGTCCGTTAGACTCCCTAGTCTGTACACCTTTAGCAAGGTGACCCCGGTCATATTTTGAGGCATGAGTTGATTAAGCAGCTGCCTAATCAGTACAATGTCATGCTGAAAGCGAGCTTTAGGTTCAGGGCTCTCGCTCTCCTTGATTCTATGAAAAATAGCTGATCTGTCGCTATGATCAGCTTTCGATTTTTCAACTACTTTTACGGGGGCAGGGTTCCCTTTTATATCCCTACTTTTCCTCCCTACAACCTGTACCCATTCGTCAACGGTGCTGGTAGAAGCAATAACAGTTGCATCAAACCTAGTGTTGGATTTTGGGGGTTGTCGACGACCTGAGAGGTCGGGTTATGGTTACCGCTTGAAACCGATCGAGCCTTGCGTTTGCGGCTTCTAGGTGTTTCCTGTTGGATCCCATCTGGGAGACGGGGAATAGAAGACCCTACTTTTCTTGACCTTTTGTTTAAGGCAGGCCCCATTGGAGACTGCTTTTCCTTCTTTGACGGGCGTAAGTCATCTATCACCGGACTAACCTTAGTTTCCTTCACGTTGATTTGCGTGTCAACAGATCGAGTGCTGTTTGACGCGTTCCGACTATGCTTGCTAAAACACTTCTTTGCAGCATCAACCAGTGAGATGGCCTCGGTTAACAAGCTGTTTGCATCCGAGCAGCACTGTTGACAAAGCCATACACAACCCTTCTTACTGAACCGTTTGAAAGCAGCAGGCGTTGAGTTCGTGCAAACTTCGTGGTACCAGCCTTTGCACTCGTCACACTGCATGCCGCTTTCAACAGGATAACGACAACCCGGACGTTGGCAACTGCTTTTTTTACACTGTCCGGTCATTTAGGAGGGGTTTTTTTCAATATGCGATGATACCCAGAAACAAAAAGAATTATCGATGACCAAAAAAGTGAAGAGCTGTAGATTGCTAGGGCCAAAAGTACTAACAGATACAATTGGAAAAGAGGTACTCAAGAGTACCAACGACAAAACTAATTGAGAGAACAGTAAAAACGATACTCTAGTCGAATACTTTAACTGAAATAAATTCAATTAAAGTGAAAACAGTAGTCTTGATACGTAATAAATGATCAAAACAATGAAATTTACTCAGCGAGGAAAAATACCACTGTCCTGACTCTCATTCAGTCAGTCAGTAACAACGTAGAACTTCGTACGTACGTACATCAGTTCGAGTTGCCACACCACATTAGCACAGAGATGCAGTTGTCGATTCAAATCCCATAGTGGTAGACGTAATAAGAGTATAAGCAGTAATCGGGAAGATTAGGGTTTGGAGATGTTATTTAAAGAGTATAATCCAGTGAAATAAATTTGGAAAGAGGAAAAAAAGAAAGGGACATGAAGAAATCAGAAGATTAGAATTTGGGAGAACACAAAGAGTAGATGCACCTGCGCCATTCCAAACGACTTTGAGCCATGTCATTCAGGGTCTCTAACCATCGGTTGCTTTCATCTCGCGGTCCCCAACCAGGTAGTCTACACCTACCAACATGACTCAGTCCACTTGTCAGTGATTTCATGAACTTGTGCCATGTTTTGGTCTGTCCGCACCTAGCTTTCTTCCAACCTACTCCCATACCACTGAACATAGCACGTCGAGGCAGTCGGTCGTTGGGCATACGTAACACGTGTCCCAGCCATCTCAACTGATGAAGTTTCACTACTTCATCAATTGATTTGCCATCCTTACCTAGTACCCGTTTCCTAACAACTGTGTTACTTACTCGATGGTCTCATGATATATGAGCAATGTTTCGAAGACACCTATGATCAAATACTAGTAGCCTACGGATATCCTCTACTCTTACCGGCCATGTTTCACTGCCATAAAGTAGGATGGAACGAACTGCTGAGCAGTAAACACGTCCTTTGGTTGATAGACGGATATCTCGCCTACGCCATAAATGACGCAAGTTGGCAAAAGCTAGTCGGGCTTTCTGTATCCGTGCTGAGATTTCGTCACACACCAGACCACAAGGGCTGATGAGACTTCCAAGATAAGTGAAGCGGTCGACACACTCAACTACTTCACTCCCTATCACTAGTTCGGGTGTCGATGTAACCCAATCCTGAAGCAACATTTTGCATTTCGAGGGAGAGAATCGCATCCCGAACATGCTTGCATTGTTGCTTACAGTGGTCAGAAGACTCTGCATTTTGTTAGCGTCTTCACCAAATAAAACTATGTCATCAGCATATTCTAAGTTAACAAGTGAACCTCGCGGTAGGAGTTCAACCCCTGGAAATTTAGATGAGGAGAGTGTTATCTCTAAAAGTACATCGACGACAAAGTTGAACAAGAATGGGGAGAGTGGACAGCCCTGACGAACACCACTTGAGGTAATCAATTCTGATGACAGTTCGCCATAAGCTCTCACTCGACCAGTTGTGTTCGAGTAGAGAGCCTTTACAAGGGTAATGTACTTCTTTGGTACTCCTTTCAGTGACAAACACTGCCATAGAACCTTACGATCAACAGAGTCAAATGCCGCCTTAAGGTCGAGAAATACTACCATTGTGGGGCGTCTGAATGTGTGTCTGTGTTCTAGAACCTGACGTAGAGTGAATATCTGGTCTATACAACCACGTCCAGGTCAAAAACCAGCCTGTTTTTCCCTAGTCTGCTCTTCACGAGCTTTAGTTAGGCGTCGAAGTATTATTGAAGCTAATATTTTAGACACTATATTAGTCAAACTGATTCCTCTGTGATTGTCACAAGAGGACTTTTGTCCTTTCTTATAGACTGGCACAATCAGTGATTGAGACCAGTCAGATGGGATTACGTCCAGTTCCCGAATTCTACCTAAGACCTCGGTTAATCTCATTGCTAATACTGGACCACCATCCTTAAAAATCTCAGGAGTAAACCTGTCAGGGCCTGCTGCTCTCCCTCGTTTCAGATTTCCTATGGCTTTTTCAACTTCGTAAAGGGACGGAGGACCTACATTAACTTGCCATTCAGGTTGACTGTCCTGACCCTAGGCTGTTATTACGGTACTAGCTTGTGAGCCGGTGAGAACTTCAACTTACAGTGACACCGCTGAATAGCTCTGACTCTAGAACTACCAACGAGATTAGGATTTTCTTTAGTACTGGACTTGATTTCTCCACGACCGGTGTCCGGCTAAAGTGATCGATCAATTTGATTAACCTCACATACTTCTACTTCTGAAATCTCCATGATAAGATCCTTTTGCAACCACGACAGCTTACTTTCCACAGGGACATTCAAATCTCCAGAATCTATATCAAGCTTAGTGAAGTCTTTAGCTAACCTGTATCGAAAAGATTATGGTTGCTGGTAATAAATTTGAGCATTCTGTCTTTTATTCCACCGGCAACAGTGGGACTCGTTGAAGACGAACATCGATGTAGCAACCTCACTATAGTCGACGCCCGCCTGGAAATTGGACGGAGAGCCATTAAAATGATGATACTTGGCGCCTAACCCAAGGCACGACTTCCACACGAACTTTCCAATGTTCAATCTCTTTCTGAGACGTCCATACCTTACTGGATAAAAGTCGAGTATCTGAAAGTGTTCTTCATAAGTTGCAAAATTGAATTCTGGAACTGATTCCGTGCCTAGCCTTCGGATATGTATCGGTGTATGCATCTTATTCGCGAGTGAAGGAGGTAACGCTGTTTATATACACTAAATGGGGCCGAATAAAATTACTTAAGATCAAGTAGAACGTGATCACACTGTGTAACCTCTTGCTTTTCATACTAAATATAATATTCTCGTCACTGCCCAAATGTATTCTTCACAGGTCCTTAGCCGTAACCTCTTACTGTCACGATAGTATGGGTCTGTATAGACGATGTGACTTCCACATGAGGTCTGATAGATTGGGTAGTCATATCATGGCATATATGCAATTGTAGATTATTTCTATTATTCTAGTGAGGTAGGTAAATGCACTTGATACCGACCTAGACCATAACTTAATAGGCTTATGTTGATAAAGGTTGTATGTTACGGCTAAGATGCTTAAAAACTGTTTTCATATGATTCCTGCATCATTACGGTCTTTTTTGTTTGAGCTATTCGGAACCAACAACCAAGAAACTCCCTCTTCGACTTGTCGAAGACAGGTTACATGGCGGGATTTGTTTTTCGGGTCGGAGACAAATTGATCGCCTGGTTTTATATGACACTGAATTTTATTTTCCCTTATCGTCTCTGTCCATCTGTTCCCTGGTTGTCTGAACTGCATACATATACTGTCGTCCATAGTCCGCTTTCATTCCGCCCAGTAGTACCTTCCAATCCTTAGCATTTGGAGTATGACTCACTTAAAACATGTGTGAACCGTTTGTAGCTTTGACTGATTTGTAGCATAAAAGATAATTTGCAGTAAGAAATCCTGGTGAATGTCCACATCAAGTTAAGGATGAGCTTCCCAATCAACCAAACAAGAAGTCTAGAATACGACATTTGAATATGCATTTCCAGTAAAAGTTCATGTAACCTAGTGTATGAAATCCAAGAGGACTAAATATCGCCGGATGTACGCAGTGTAGCATACCCGAACGCCATCTGGTACGGTGCATTGGGCGGGCGCTTTTAAACAAGGGTGTGCCAAATGAAACTTGTCATGTCCGCATCAAAGTTGAAGGATTACAATGCTTCCTAGATTTCAGTATCACTTATCAATACATATCCATATATCAACAAAGAATTCTAGCACGAGAGTTGGTGTTAGCTTTACATTCAAATTATAACCTGGTTTTCTAGCCATAAACTCTAATGCAAATTTTTTAAACTAATTTGTAGCTGTTTCGGCCATAGTAAATTTTTCGTTTTTTAAGGTCTCATTATTGTCTAAACACCATCTGTAAAATATAGTCCCACCGGCTAACCTGTACTATACAAACAACTCAGAGTGGTCATAAGAACAACCTTACAATTATAAACAAACCAGTCAAGATCCTCGTTTCAAAATGTATTGAAACTTCAAAAAAACGGTAGGATTTCGAAGGATGTAGAATAATCGATACAAAAGACAAACTTGCTGGTGTAAACCGTGATAATGTTGTCTCACAAAACATTCAAAATACCAAACTCAATCCAAGACACGATTTACAAGGAAAAGCTATCAATACTGAATTTTCACCAATATCCGTAATATGAGGTTGTCACCAAAAATCAACATCAGTTGTAATCGTGGAACGACATCTAACCACACGAAATGATGAACTTCGTGCAAGGACTCAAGGGGACTTATATTGAATCTGGTCGATCGTCCATAAACCATAATCCCTCAGTCAAAATATCTATGCTCTGATTGTGTGTTCAACTTAATAACTAATGTCGGTGTCAATAGATTTCGATATGAAAAGACCGACATTTTCAGGACTTATGTTGGTGTCAGAAATGAAGAATTAATTTCCTAGATACCTAATTCTAAACTATTCTCTAAGCTGTTGAGCACAGAGTCTTAGCTGAGCCAAAGTTAGAACAAGTAAGCTATTTTGTTTGATAAACTTGATCTGCTTATAAAATGTAAATTAACACTGTTAGTACAAAAAATAAACAATACAGTGTCAAACAAGGAAAAGGAGAGACATAAATAACATTCTGAACAGTAACTAGAGGATAGGAAAAATGAGTAGACAGATTGAATGTTTTATAATGAACATAAAATAGTGATTGGTGAATAAACAAGATGTAGCTATACAATATCAAAGAAAGTTTGTGGTGGGAATTTCATGTTATCATTGGTGGCTTCGTTTGTCGACCAAACTCTACACCGACTTCTTTTCAAATGCCTACGTGAACGGAGCTACAATAACATAACAGACCAAAGAGTCCCACCGGCTGATGATTTAATGTAAAACTCAGTAGTAATCCACCCAATACCTTTTTATAGGATGGTGAAAATCTTAACTTTTCCTCACAAGTTCTATATTCCATAAGATAAGGGAGTGAGCTTGTAACAGCTTAGGTCGGTTGGTTAAGAGTTGACCCCAAACAACTAAGCATATGCCAAAACAGTATTGTTCAAGTATTCATTCACTTCCTTATTTTGTATAAGCGTTATATTCCCTAATATCTTATATTGAATGTTGAGAGCCTTTGTTTGTCTGAACAGATAATCCCACACTCCACTGTGACTGCGCGAAGATCGAAATAAAGACCTATTCACTACTTCTCTGGTTTCTTCTATCAATAGCACGAGGGTTACCTTAAGGCACGAAACTGGTGAGCTCTTTTTGAACACAAATTTAACCTCATTTCTGTTATTAACATTTTTTTTTACTTAATCGTAAAAGCAAACCTGATTATCCGTAAACTAAGTTGAGTATATAACTAGTTTATTCCGTATTATCTTAAGTTATTCGTGTTATAGTAACCATTTTTCGTGCTAATTTTATTGCTATATTTGTCACATACCTCATGTCAGACTCAATAGAAACCCATAATCTGGAGGATTTGTCACCAGTGGAGATAGACACTGTTATGACTACGAAATCTCGACTTCCAGAATTTGATCGTAGTGATCCTGAGTTGTGGTTTGCTCAACTAGAGCATTATTTCACGAGACACAATATCAAATCTGAAGGGATTCGCTATAGAGACTTGTGTTCTATCCTTCCTCCTTCAGTCGCCAAAGAAGTCCGTGACTTGATTTTAGATCTACCATCACCACAACCATACACCATCTTAAGACGAGAGATAATGAACCGTTTATCATTATCAGATAGTCAAAGAATCCAAAGACTTTTTCAAGGTGAAACACTAGGTGATCGGTCGCCGTCACAGTTTTTACGTCACCTCCAAGTCTTAGTGGGTGATAACACAGTGGGTGAAGCAGTCCTAAAACAAGGATGGATACAAGCTCTCCCATGCTACGTCCAACACTGTTTGGATGCACAAGATCCTGAAACCCCATTATCTCATTTAGCGCGTATAGCCAATCAGGCACAATAAATCACACACAAAAAGTAGAATCAGCAAAAGACCCGGTCATAGAAGGACTCATTGCGAGTGTTAAGAGTCTCACTGAGGCTGTCACCTGAATGCAAATGGGTCATAGAAACAGGAGCAGGTCGCCACAACGACCACGACCCAAGTCACAAATCATGTCACAAATGTCCAGACAATCTGAGCAGTTTTGTTGGTACCACTGGAAGTTTGGTGTCAACTCAACCAAGTGCATGCAACCATGCGCCTGGCCTAAACATAATTCTAAGACAGCGGGAAACGAGTAACCCCTCCCCAGGTCGCGACGACTGAGGAGGGGCGCCTAAACAGTCGCTTGTTTTATGTTAGAGACAGAAACTCGGGCTTGAATTTCTTGGTGGATACTGGCGCTGCTCTTAGCATCATCCCTCAACATAAAACTGAGATTAGTCGAGAAACATCATCAATTACACTTCAAGCTGCAAATAAAACTAAAATTGCGACATTTGGGCAGAAAACTTTAACCCTAGATTTGGGGTTCAGGAGGCAATTCCCTTGGGTTTTCACGGTAGCCGACTTAGATCTGGCAATACTGGGGATGGACTTTCTAGAGAGATACGAATTTCTAGTTGACACCAAGAAACGGCGATTAACACTAAAAGAAACTTCGTATTACACAAAAGGCAAAGAAAGTCACATCAGCTCTCTTAACTTGATTCACACTCCCCCAGTAACAACAGCGAAATTCCAAGATATACTCGCGGAATTTCCAAACTTAACTAAACCAAACCCACAGCCTTCTAAAGACAAACTAAAAGTAAATCACACTATCAAAACCGAAGGTGCACCGGTTTTCGCAAAACCCAGGAGACTAGCACCAGATAAGCTCAAAATCGCTAGGGCCGAGTTTGATTATATGCTACAATTGGGTATTATCCGTCCCTCTGATAGTCAATGGGCATCCCCTTTGCATATGGTCCCAAAGAAGAATGAAGGTGACTGGCGACCGTGCGGGGATTACAGAGCCCTCAACCGTCAAACCGTACCAGATAGGTACCCAATACCGCATATCCAAGATTTCACAAACGGTTTACAGGGTGTGAACATATTCACTAAAATTGACTTAGTCAGGGCATATCACAATATCCCAGTGGCTGATGAAGATATTCCCAAGACAGCTATTACAACACCCTTTGGCTTATTCGAGTTTGTACGCATGCCATTCGGCCTGAGAAATGCGGCACAAACATTTCAAAGATTCGTAGACAACCTACTTCGAGATATTCCATTTGCGCAGGGGTATATAGACGACTTGTTAATTGCCAGCCCCGATTTGCAATCACACGAACAGCATGTACAAACAGTGTTGAAAAGACTGGATGAACATGGAATAAACATACATCAAAGTAAGTGTGTTTTCGGTGTTCAAACTTTAGAATTTCTCAGTCACACAATAAGCCCAGAAGGGATTAAACCGATCAAAAAAGAAGTAGACACCATCAAACAATACCTCATACCTAGTTCTCTAACACAACTGAGAAGTTTTCTAGGTCTAATTAACTTTTATCGCAGATTCATACCAGGTTGTGCACAATTAATGCAACCTTTGACAGATTCACTTAAAGGAAAACCAAAAGAATTCAAACTGTCTTCTGACGCCGTCGAAGCTATTAAACAGCCTTAAGATAAATTAGTTCAAGCAACTACGTTGATGTATCCGAATTCTCTTTCCCCACTTGCTTTGATGGTGGATGCTTCAGATAAAGCAGTAGGCGGTACCCTTAACCAACTGGTTAAAAACGCCTGGAAACCAATTGCTTTCTTCTCGAAAAGACTCGCTCCAGCCGAAACAAGGTATTCTACCTTCGGGCGAGAACTTCTTGCAATCTACCTGACCATTAAACACTTCCGACACATGTTAGAAGGTAGGGAATTTATAGTCTTTACACATCACAAACCACTAACGAATGCACTAAAAGCGAGAGCTGATAAATACTCACCTCGAGAAGTCCGACACCTTGACTATATATCACAGTTCACAAGCGATATCCGACATGTCAAAGGTCAGGACAATCAGGCGGCAGATGCTTTATCTAGGCTAGAAATGAACGTGCTACAACAGTCTACAGTAAACTTCGAGACGTTAAGACACGAACAAGAGCAGGATCTAGAATTACAAAACCTGCTTAAAACAAACAATTCAAGTCTTAATTTAAAACAGTTCCCATCACCTGTCGATGGTATTCTGATCTACTGTGACACGACCAAGGCAATTCCGCGACCTTTCGTTCCCAAAAGTATGCGAAAGTTGACATATAATAACTTTCATTCTTTGTCTCATCCTGGCGCAAAAGCTTCAACAAAACTAATCAATGCCAGATATATATGGCCGAATTTACAGAAGGATGTACACAAATGGGTTAGAGAGTGTTCAGCATGTCAACAATCAAAGATTAATCGTCACACAAATTCACCCATAGGTGTTTTCTCGCAACCAGATGCACGTTTTGCCCATGTGCATATCGACTTGGTAGGTCCTTTACCACGTTCAAACGGTTTCAATTATCTTTTTACATGCATAGATCGATTTACCAGATTCCCTATAGTCATCCCGATAGCGGACATCACAGCGGAAACAGTAGCCAAAGTTTTCATGCAGAACTGGGTAACCATTTTTGGTACACCCATAACAATAACGACGGATAGAGGAGCGCAATTCGAATCCGAACTATTTAATAACTTGGCTAAACTTCTAGGCTCCAATAGGATACGCTGCACTGCATATCACCCTCAGGCTAATGGGATGGTAGAACGTTTTCACCGTCAGCTAAAAACCGCCCTTATATCTCACTCAAACCCCAATCAGTGGACAGAATTCCTACCGTTAGTTATGTTGGGAATACGAACATCTGTCAAAACTGACGCACAGTGTTCAGCTGCGGAACTGGTTTTCGGAACAACTCTGAGACTACCAGGTGAATTTATTAACCCTAATACTAACAGTCAAAAACTTAATTTAGAAAGTTATGTAGATCAACTACGGGACCACATGTCTAAAATTAAGCCGATTAATACTCGTGAACAATCGCGCGCCGTATATATACCTAAAGACCTAAGCAATTGCACACACGTCTGGATAAGATGTGACAAAATAAAAGCACCACTCAGTCCTCCATTTGAAGGTCCTTTCAAAGTCGTCTCAAGAAAATCTAAATATTTCGTGATAGAAAAACATGGAAACATCGACACAGTAAGTATTGATAGGCTAAAGCCGGCTTATCTAGATCATGAGCCACCATATGTGTTGTTAGATCGTTTAACTGACAAATCCATTACGGAATCGAAATGTAAATATGATAAATCTTTACAAACGACTAAAACGGTTCGCTGGGCACATCCAATTAGTCAGTCAAGGATGTTGACAGTTTCGGCTGCAGGATAAAATCTAACCACGTAGCTAATCACACCCTGAATCTACTTAAAAATAATTTTTTTTCCTCATTCCGCCTCACCGACAACTCCCCAGACCTTTTGCCTTTGATATATACGTGTTATGTTAAATATTTTTTTTAAATACTGGACACATAAGCTAGGTATTCCAAAACGATGGCTGAGGATTTTAATCAAACTCATACAACTAACACTGGCAAATACAACGAATTCAAAAAGCAACCCAGGCGAGTTTTATAATTTCTTTTTCTGGTTAATTAACTATGTTGGCTGTACTTCTTATATATTTATATACATTTTTCACGTAGACTGGCTATACATATATACCATGTGAACTACTTCTAAGTTTTCGGTTGAGGATATGTTTAGTAGCTTGATACGATTAATACTACTATTAATAAGTAGTTTTCTAGACAAAACATTTTGGATTAAACCATGGTCAAGCACTTATTAAAGTTCTCATCATTTTTTTTCATGTTTAGGAAACTTACGTAATGACTTAACCAGTTTTCCTGCAGCATGCTTTTTAGTGTGATCATATAACCTATCTTTATTGGCAATATTCAGATTTTTTAAAATTTCTGACATTTAAGAATCAATAACCGTGAAGATGTAGTACAGTGCGTTACTGTAAGGTTACTATGTTAGCCGCATTGATTCCACATACCTAATTTTAAACACAACTTATAAGGGAACTGTTTAGTAATCATAACATTGAACTGACGATAGGAATATCACGACTATGCTAATGTTAAACCAATTATTATTAGTGGCCCATACAAAGTTCTGGAACTTAACATTAGCGTAATAAAAAGACCTTTTATGTCAATAACTGATATATATATATATATATTCGTTGGTTTAAATATAACGTAAAATGGAAATTTACTGAACTTCTAGTTTTTCTTCTATAGTAATAATATTGATGTAAACAAAGAACTTATACTTGTCCAATATGGCACTTTGATATATCAATCTGTCCTCTTGTCATTTTTTCTCTCATATGTGAGCGAGTTACGGGCAACAAACATCGTATTGAAGGTGGGTCTGGTGAACAAAAACGCAGGCCCCATACGCACTCGAACCTCTGCCCTCCTGAATGCTAGACCGCGTGCTTAGCCGCTCAACCACATCAGACCACGGAGGAAGTGACTTCAATATTTCCTTACACCAATTAATCACTCATAATACTAATGAGTAATAGGACTTACACACTTCTGAGCTGCAAACCAATTCGTTACTTGGATGAATTGACGAAATATTGCTTCAATATATCATGCATACCTAAATCAAACCAGAAAAGGGTATTTGACACAACTGTACTTGATCCGCATACTCTACACATACTCTAAACAACTAGTAACCAACACTATTTATAGGGTGTCCATTTATATCTCTGACCCAATTCGCAGAAGCTGGACCGTTTGCCTGATTTATGCCGACTGTTCTGAAGCTTTAAACTATTCCCTTCGTTTCCTATCGTTACTTTCATCTCTATATTCTGAATGTATAACGAGATATGTGATGACAGAAATCTGTAAGGTTCTTTTACATGAAGAAATAATTACATTCATCTCATATTGCGCTTTGGAGCAAAACACTTAACATAAGTTCATGTCAAGTACAATACTTAAGTTGCTGATACATCATGGTCAGTTAATGAAGGCATTACTACCATTATTATCATTAGGCTTCAAAAATGGAGCCGATGGTTTTCAACCAAACGACGTTGCAGATTATGATCCATAGAGAATCCATTTAGTATATTCCGACGATAATATGTGAGAGAGCCCTTCTGTGTATGTTTTATTCCTATAACTATTCCCTTGTTTCCTTTAGATATATTTTTCCTTCTGTTTTCATCTGAAATTTACACGCATAGTGTTGTTCTTTTGGTTTGAAGGCAATGATTACCGTGTTATCATTACTGTATTGTTTACAATTTCTGGATTGTGATCAACTCTTCGGTGTCATTATGGTTGTTGATCACTGTCTCATTTTAGTTTCGCTCAATCCCTTGACTTCTATGGTTGTCATATTTAGCGGATACATTCTTGGTCATTACTACTGCGCTATACAACTCCTGGATTAATACCACTACAATGCAAGCGACACTAAATTATTTTCCAGCTCTCTCCCTCTCAACAGTACTGTTTCGAAGTACCCAAACTCTGAGAGAGTTATTTCAACTGTTTTAAAGCTATCATCTATATACTCTGACCTAGCGCATTTTTAATCCATTTTATCCGGTTTTTTTACGATCGTAGACGTTTGCTAGGATCTATAAAAAAATATACATCACCATGGTCACGAAGAATTCATACAAGTGAAACGGATGCCGTTCTGCTGTCACCCCTGGAATGCAATGTGACAATTGCAAGGGTTGGTTCCACGAAGCATGCACAGCTTTTACAGTAACTGCTAACAACAGACTTGATTCCCGAAAATTCTGTAGACGATCGGACCGCCATTAACAAATAGAAAAAACCGAGTGTCACCTTCTAAGAAGCAGAATATCCCAAGTATTGCGGTGAAATCTACTGGCGATTTGGCTGTACAGTCTACCCCTAGGATGTCCAATGGGTCAGCAAAGAGCACAAGAATCTAAAACCCGATTCAACCACCAAACGACAAGTTACTCAACCAAGACGTACCCAAAAACCTGGGAAAACAATCACGGTTCGTGACGATTCTCTCATAATCATGAACCTTAAAGACAGCCCTGACCTTCCCCTCAACCTGCAGGAAAGATTAGAGGATGCTTTGGGAGGAGTTAAACAAGAAGTTCTAACGTCACAGAATAGAGCTTTTAACGGCCATATGGCTTACTAAAGGAAAGGAATATAAGCATAAAAATCACCGAAGACTACTTCGTGTAACGCTCACTAACGCTACCGATGTAGAGGATATCTTACTGGCTAGTCATTTACTGAAAAAGTGAGAATAAAAGGATACTGCCTGATATATCGCATTTTAAGCGCAATCTCATCCAACACATTCCTACGGAATCTTACGAGTTTTTTCGCGGAAGAAATATTGTTGTTCAAGGTGTACCGAAAAACATGGACCACACAAACTCTGATATTCGAGAGTGGAAACTCATCAAGCAGTCCTTGATGCTCAAAAACATTGACTCAAGTGTTGAGACTAGCCAAGAAAGACGGGAACTCTAGACCTCGGCTGACGGAAAGAACCTTCCCATCCTCCCATATGGCGGCTGCAGCTCTGGAAGCATGTCATGACAACAGACGCCAGCTGCCAACCATAATCCATATGCATCCGGATAGGCCACATTATGTCAGGATCATGCACAAAGGAAAGTTAGAGCTGATTATTCCACTTGTGGACTGTGAAGATCACAAAAACGAAGTTGAAAGAATAGGTGCTACCAACTCGGAAAACCTTATATAGGTAGGTTACCTGTCCATTTACAAAAGGTTCATACAGATAAACGGGATGGGAAAGCTTACGCATTTCAAATCGAATGCATGCACTGTTTATACATGAACGCCACGAGTTCGCCGAGTAAAATGGATAAGCCGTATCAAGTCAGTACTGTTAATAATACTTACCTTATACGAATATCTGAAACATGGATATCTCAATTTACGGACTAGGAGCTAACAGTACCCGGGATGTCATTGTTTTGCGATGACAGAAAAACAGTAATTGGGGGTGGAGTAGCCTTATACTTACGATCTTTCCTGGAGGTACATCAGGTGCACAACCAGTTTATCAATGTTGATGAATCCGTATGGTGTTCAGTAAGATTGTCTATCAGTTCGAGTGTCTAGTTGGGGTCATCTACAGAAAGTCCACTGGTGACATCGAGTGTGACAATCGTATGTTGGGAGGATTATGTCGTCTTGGGTTCACTCATATCCTAATTCTAGGGAACTTCAATCATCCTAAAGTCGATTTCGCGGAACGCGCCTTTATTGAAAGTGAAGACTCTGCCGAAGCTCGGTTCTTCAACCTTATTTAGGACCTGGGATTATTCGAAAATGTGAAGTTGGCAACTCGTTGGGGAAACAGTCAAATACCGTCTCACTTAGACTGGGTATTTACAAACGAAGAATTCCTAGTTGACAACCTCTCAATCCTGGTTCCCCTGGGGAAAAGCGATCATATCGTCATAGCCTTCAGTTTTATCAGCAAAACTGAGCTAAGACATCCCGCCAATAACAGGCGCTGGAATTTCAAACATTTGAATGTGTTAGATTTAGAGGACAATCTGCAACAGGTGGATTGGGGTGTTCACAATTAACTTGATGTGGAGTCACGCTGGGATTTCTTACTGCACACGATCTTATGTTCTACAAAGCAGTCTATTCCCCAAATGGTCCTCAAAATCTTCAGGCAAACTACAGTCATCATGGACCTCACTCTTCGTTTGCCAAGCTGCGAAAGGCACTACTGAGCGGAATACAAACCTACCGGTAACAACGGCGTCTACAGGCAATGAAAACATACAGAGAACATATGCACAAAGGCAATAAGAGAAGATAGGCTTCAGTAGCAGATAAAGCTTATCTATAAATTTGTCTTGATCCGAAAAGCTGGCTCTCTTCGACAAGCTAAAATCAGAGTTTCCCAACTGCTAGGTCCTAAAGGCCCGACCAACAACGACGGTGATGCCGCTAATCTCACGGCTGAACAGTATTCTCGGACATTTTGACCGAGCACATTAACTTTATTGATGAAAACTTCATCTGTAACTGCACAGGAATTTCTGAAGTGAACCTGAGAGCTGACTTGATGTACCGGAAACTGCAACACCTAATATAGACACTTCTCTTGGTCCGGATATGGTTTATTCCACTATACTGAGGAGAACAGCTTCAATCCTGGCAACACCGCTTAGCGTGATGTTATCACATTCGCTAAGCCTAGACACATTACCGGGAATTTAGAAGCTGGCTCACATCACACCAATTTTCAAAGTAATTCGAACCTACAATTTACCAACCGGTGGCTCTTCTCTCTATACCTTCATAAAATATCTCGTCCCTGATATACGACTGTAAACACGACTATTTATTATCCTTAAACTTTTTTTCACCCAACAGCATGGTTTCAGGAGGGGTCATTTTTGTATAACCAAACTGCTGACGGCGGTGAACAGATTGACAACCATCTTTGATCGCAAGGGGATGGATGACATCATTTACCTTGACTTCTCAAAAGCTTTCGACAGGGTCAGCCACATAAGTCTTATCAATAAGGTCAAACGATTGGGTATCAAATTACCATTAATTGATCGGCTCACTTCATCTTAGGGTCAGGGTTAACTTCAATTTCTCTCAGGCTATGTCCTGGTGGGGTCCTTCAGGGTTTAGTACTAGTACCTCTTATTTTCTTGATTTATATAAACGATCTTCCACAACAGGTATCGTCTGACTAGTCGCGTTTTGTTGATGATGTGAAACTTTGGAAAAAGAGGCGCAACCACGAGGATATACTGGCACTGCAGAACGATCTGACTCGACTTCATAGTTAGGCAGATGACAACGGACATACCTCTAACACTTCAAAGTGTAAAGTAGTCCATCTGAGACATGTTGCAGACTACAGCTACAACTTAGGCGACCCTACAGTTTGAAGTCCTACGCTAACTGTGACAAAAATGCCTTTCAAGCAGACCTTGCACTGGTAACATTGAAGCGCATTTTTGGCCAGTTTGACGGGAGAACTTTCCACATAATCTTCAGCAGTTTCACTTGTCCCATTTAGAGTACGGAAACATAATATTTCCTCTCCCACTCCAAAAGGATAGGGACACTCTGGAACGTATCCAACGGCGAGCCACGAAATCAGTTCTGGAACTCAAATTCAAGCCTTATGAAGAGCGTCTCCAATTACTAAGCCTTTACTCATTAGAGTATAGGCGTCTTAGAGGTGACCTTGTAATGGCCTACAGTATCATTAACACTCCTGGACATCCTCTTAAACACCTACTTAAGTTGAGCCTCAAGACAAACCTAAGGGGTAACACGCAGAAATTGGAGACACAACATAGGAGAACAAACTGTAGACACAATCCCCACTCCTGAAGGGTTGTTAAATGCTGGAATTCGCTGCCGGTCGAGCTAGTCCAAGGGAATTCCCAGGTGTCTTTTAAGAGAGAACTTGATCTATTTTTAGGGACTAAGGATAATATCTCACTATGACTTACCAATTTCTTTTTCCTCATTTATCGTTGGTATACCTATGTTCCTGCCTGGAGGTATTGGTGATCCACTGCTACTAAACACAGAAGCCCGTTAGGCGAAAGCCCCTTCTATTCCGTACATAACCATTTGAACCGTTTGAATATTTGCACGAAACCTGTCCATATCCGACCTGATATTTTGTTACGACATCACACTAACATGCTTTGTGATCGGTCGAAAGTTGTACAACAGCGACCATAACCTGGTTCTCCACACCACCGTTTCATGTAAATTGTGATATGGATACAGTGCATATGCTGATTAGGAAAAGTTTCGATTTCTAGCTAAGCACTCTGAAAAAGATTGTTTACTAGTGACAGACTTTCAAAATACTAGATATGATCAATACCGTCACTAAATTCGTACTAGGCACTACTTAAGTTCAGTCCCAACGCAAAACGTAGATGCGATAGCCAGAAGTTAATAACACAACAAAGAAGAACGGACTATTGACGCACCTACTCTTAACGAGTGGTCAAACTATGAAACCCGCTACCGGACGTAGTGGTCCAAGCGACTTATCAAGAGTCCTACAGGAGGACGCTCGACATTTTACTAAGAACTCAGGACTCGGCTTCAAAGTTGGGTAGACGATAACGGACTTACCTTTAACACTTCAAAGTGTAAAGTAATCCATCTGCGACATGTCGCAGACTACAGTTATAACTTAGGTAACTCCTCTCTAGTAGTATCCCAAGTAGGAAAAGATTTAGGAGTCCTGGTGCCCTACGATTTAAAGTCTTATGCTAACTGTGACGAAAATGCCTTTCGAGAAAACCTTGCACTGGTAACATTGAAGCGCATTTTTGGCCAGTGTGACGGAAGAACTTTTCATATAATCTTTAATAGTTTTATCCGTCCTCATTTAGAGTACGGAAACATAGTATTTCCCCCCTCATTCCAAAAGGATAAGGACACCCTGGAGCGTATCCAACGGCGAGCCACGAAATCAGTTCGAGGACTCAAATTTAAACCTTGCGAAGTGCGCCTCCATTCACTTAACCTTTACCCATTATAGTATAGACGTCTTCGAGTTGACCTTCTGATGGCTTACAATATCCTTAACACTTCTGGACATCCTCTTAAACACCTACTTAAGCTTAGTTCCAACACTAACCTATGAGGTAACACCCAAAAACTGTAGACACAATATAGCAAAACGGACTGTAGACACAACTTTTACTCCTTAAGAGTTTTCAAATGCTGGAATTCGCTGCCGGTCGAGCTAGTCCAAGCGACTTCCCAGGAGTCCTTTAAGAGGCAACTTGATCTATTCTTAAGGACTAAGGATAGTATCACACTATGAGTTGCCAATTTCTTTCTTCTCTTTTACCGTTAATATACCTAGGTTCCTGCCTGGAGGATTTGGTGATCCCATTCTACTAGACACGGAAGCCTGTTAAGCGAAAGCTTCTTCTATTCCGTCCACAACCATTTGAACAGTGTTTTATTATAATTTACTAATATTTATCTTTTGCTCAACAAATATACTTAAGTTTCTACCTGTAGACATCGTTGGCTCACTGCTACTAGATACGGAATCCTGTCAGTTGGAAGCTTGTTCTATTTCGTCCATAACCGTTTGAATTATTTGTTTATAACAACTAAATTCTGATCTATTAACCTGTGTTTTCTTAACCGCAAGGTCGCGTTGCAGTTCGAGCATCAGTAATTGGTGTGTTTCTACATCCTATTCATATTATCCGTCTCCTTTGGATGCCTCATGATCCTACATGTTTATCTTATTCTTAAGCCCTTCCATATTTTATAGTAGCCAGCACAGTAATATGTATTATTACATTCCCATACCTAGAATTTATGGTCCTTAGACTAATATATATAACCATGGTTACAGAATAACCATAGCTGCTCTATGTCTCATAGTTATGTTGGTACATCATCCTTATAGCATATGGCCAACTGTTCTCGTGAAATATGTCACTTTCATTTGCTAATTAGCCTCAACGGGGTTAACCCCGTTAAGGCATAAGCAGTCTTCAGTAATAAGGATAGTAGGTTGGTGAACCTGTATTAATCCTGACATATTACTTTCCAGTGAAGGTCCAGCTTCTTGAAAGTAATCACTGATGGAGCTGATACCACTTGTTCGCGTAAGGCGTTTTAATGATTGACTACTCGATGAGAAAAATGGGACCCCACTTTAAGTTTATTAGATCATGGTTTATGAACCTTCTTGCTATGACCTCGGTGATTATTAGTGCTGGAGGGAACAAAAAGATAAGACATATTAACACCCAAATCATAATTAAAGATACGAAATGCCAGTATAAGGTCACCTCGTGTCCTACGATACGACAAGGGGAAAAGGTTTAGGCGTTTTAAACGCTCATCGTAAGGGAGTCTAGAAGGACCCTTCACTAATTTCGTTCCCACACGCTGGACACTCTCAAGGGAGTTAGTATCCTTTACCAGACACGGGCTAGCTGCTTGGATACAGTACTCTAAATGTGGTCTTACATATATGGGATATAAAATTCGAAACGTTTCCTCGTCAAAAGATTTGAACGCTCGGCATAGTGACCATAACGCATGAAAACCTTTGACAGCGGCTGCTTTGCAATGCGTAGTTGTTTTTAAATCATGACTTAATACTACTCCTAAGTCTTTATGCTCTTGAACGCATGGAAGAGGTTTACCCTCAATAGTGTAACGATAACTATTATCGTGACCGATGTGCATTAGCACACTCTTTCTAGCATTGATTTCTAAGCCCCACTCTCGAGCCCATCCAACTAAATCGTCTAAGTCAGCTTGAAGATCTAGATGATCAGCCTCACTTTTTATTATTCTCCAGATTTTTACATCATCCGCAAACAATAATGTCGACGACCTAAGTAACAGCGATAACTCAATAACGTAGAGAAGGAAGAGCAGAGGGCCTAAGATGGTGCCTTGGGGTACACCACTTTTGACCGACTTCCAGTCGGATAGCGTTCCGTTGACCCTCACACTCTGTCTGCGGTCACATAAGAAATTTCCTATCCACTCATGTACAGTACCTATTATTCCGAAGCTCGTGAGCTTCTGCATAAGACTTACGTGTGAAACCTAGTCAGATCCTTTGCTAAAATCTATGAATATCACATCGACAGACAGACCGTTATCTAGGGCTGCTGTCTAATCCTCCCTCGCAATAAGCAAGTTAGTCAAGCATGAACGCTTGTTACAAAATCCATGTTGCTCAGGAGCTAACAGATTGTGTAAGTCTATGTGGCTTAGCAACCTAACCCGAATTATCTTTTCAAGTAACTTAATGACTATGCTAGTTAGACTGACAGGCCAGTAGTTAGATACTATCTGTCGCTGACCGTCCTTAAATATAGGACTAACTATAGCGTCCTTCCAATCTCTGGGGAGTTGAGCGAGTGAAAGGGACATGTTGAAGAGTGTCGCGAGCGGTTTTGAAATAATGTCCGCAAGAGATGACAGCAACCGTGGATGTAACCCGTCCGGGCCAGGTATCTTACCAGGTTTGAGGTTAGTTATCAACGGAAGGACGGTTTCCTCAGTCACCTGTACAGATTCAATGGTTGGTATCTCGGTGTGAGTGGGACAAGTATTTGTTACAATAAACGTAGAAAAGACTTCGCTAAAATAGTTTGAAAAAGTCTCAGCTTTTGCTCGATCTGATTCAGCTAGTAATTCTGAATTTTCGTGTAACAGTAACGGGGGAATACCATCACTAAGTTTCATTCGCCGTTTAACATACGAAAACAATCGTTTCGGACAAGTACGGCTATCATATACTAACTGTCGTTCGTAAGTGGTACGGGATTTGTCTATGGTTTTCTTACAGATATTACGGACGTTTTGGTACTCACGCTTAAATGGTTCATGACCTGTCAACAAGCACCTACTAGGCACCAAACTAATCGGCCGTGGTTTGTCCTTTCCAAATATTACTGAAATGTATTCAAGGCTTTAATGTTGGCCTCCAACTTCTGGAGACACGTTCTTTAGTTTGCCTCCTTTCACTTTGAGCATCCTAAGCTAGAAAATTTCTTGTAATTCAGTTTGGTAGTTACCACGATGTACTAGACTCTCCTAACGTCTTTTCATTCCTCGTTCTTGACAAGTCAGTCTAGTCTACTATGCTTCTCTGCTAGAGTTTCTCTTGTATACTCCCTCTTGTGGCTTGTTTAACCGTATTTGGCAAGTCATCTTCATATTTCCGTTTATCATCTCTGGTGTCAACCTTTACTCGTTCGTTCGATTCTGTACATTGATTTCTCTGATTTTGTTCGGCTGTTAACTGCTGTTCCATGACCTACCATTTTGAATTGTCTTCAGACTCTGTGGTGATCCATTGTGCTTGTGCTTTTTGGGGCTCAGCACATTTTGGTTTGTTGAAAATGTTGTGTATGCAACCAATATGGTTTTCAATAGTGTGGTCAGGTGGAACCCATGTTACTTTGCTTATGATTTTTTGGGGAGAAATACTGTTGCCTATGGTTATGCTGTTGACAGCACGCAGACCTACCACTCTCACTATTCTCATTTCTTTCTTCCATTTCATGTTTCCCCTCGATGTATTTATACTCAGCGTTGTCCATTTCGACCTTAGCATTTAGATCCCACATCAGGATCGTCAGATGTTTTCCTGGTTACTTCTCTAGCATGAACTGGTCTTCCTTACTTCTCTGTTTTGAAAGATTCTTTAATGATTCTAAAGCCTTGAGGCTTGAACTATGTTGGTGCTTTTGTGGTTCTTTGGACAGGATCAGTGCAACGGAGGATTTTCTCCTTCGTGACCAGAATACAGCGTTCTCTTATTACGTTAATCTTTTCTGTCTAGACTATGTACAGTGAGTTTTTCCTGTCCTCAATTCGGTTAGGTTGTGTCTTCTCATTTCACGTGCTGTTTAAATGATCCTCCTAGTCCCTTACATTGTCTAGATATTCCATGTTTGTATGTTTATCATTGTCCTGATTGTCAATCTCTTCTCTTGCAAATAATTTTGACTTTCACCACAAGGCTCTGTAACTCCTCTGCGTGACGACCATTACATTTTTAGAGTAAATTTCAACTGAATTTTTGTTTGCTGGTGTTTTCGTAGTGGTCTTTGTGCAAATTGAAATTTCTATCTCTACACCCAGCCTTCCCTTTTTACCCGTGTTTGGTACCACCAATAATTCCATAGGAGCACCAGATTGAGTCTTCCCAGTGCACAGAGTACGGCAAATTTCGTATTTTTGATGACTAATTGTTTTATTTTTGTGTCCTTACCGTTTTTTAAAATTTGAGAAAGTATTACACAAAAGTCAGTACCTAAGTTCTCAAACCAAGTTTATTACTTTCCAGTTTTACCTCTTCTGACCAGTCAACTATAAAAAAATTAGTTTCTGGTTGATGACTGTCTATTATAGGTAGTTTATTCTGGTTAAACTACCTATACTGTTTGTTAGTTAGTCCCATGTCAACCTCTGATTGTTTCACTTTTGTGTCACCTGGCTAGTGGTAATGTAGATGTAGCGAACTAATTGGCTAACAACCAGTCACATTTCAACTTTTACACTGCAAGTCTGAATTCCACCCCATATATTATTTTTTATGTGCCCGGCCAGCCTAGTTACTCACGAGGTCTGGTTTCATGCTGAGTGCATGGGTCTGTGCTTGATGTCTACTTTAATCATCGGTAAAGATGTATAAGCACTCTGACTTTTCTCACCGAACCAGGTTAAATGACGGGTGACAAAGTTCAAGGACAGTCAGTCAGTCAGCCACAACGTAGGACCAGGCACATATGTGCATCGGTCCAGGTTGCCATACCGCATCAGCACAACAAGATGAACACCGGATTCATAGCAGTGGTTAGGTCAAAGGTGGTAATATATAAGAGAAAGATTGCGTAGAGATACAGTACAAGAAGAAAAAATTGGTTCGTAGAAAGAAAGGTATGAAGCGATTTTAATCTCTTAGTTTAAGGGAAGACAGGGAGTGTATACACCGACGCCATTGCGATCGATTCTGAGCCATGTCACCAAGAGTCTCCAACCATTGGTTACGATAGTCACGCGGACACCAACCAAGTAGTCTGCATCTACCAACATGGCTCAGACTAGAAGTTAGTGACTTCAAGCACTGATGCCACGTTTTGGTTTGGCCGCCCCTAACTTTCTTCCAACCATCTCCAATACCGGATAGCATTGCACGTCGTGGTAATCGGTATTCAGGCATACGTAACACGTGGCCCAACCATCTCAGTCGATAAAGATTCATAACCTCATCAACTGATTTACCATCATTCCCTAATACCCTGCGTCTAACCTCACTATTACTTACCCGGTGATCCCAGCAGACGCCAGCAATATTTCTGAGGCATCTGTGGTCAAATACTAGTAGCTTGCGAGTGTCTTCTACTCTTGATGGCCATGTTTCGCTGCCGTAAATTAAAACAGAACGGACTGCCGCGCAGTATACTCGTCCTTTTATTGATAGACGGATATCTCGCCTTCGCCACAGGTGACGTAAGTTGGCAAAATCCAAACGAGCTTTTCGAATCCGTGCTGAGATTACGTCAGACACCAACCCATTAGGGCTGATCAGACTTCCAAGATAAGTGAAGTTGTCAACACGTTCGACTACTTCACTCCTTATCCTTAGTTCAGGTGTTAACGCAGACCAGTCCTGAAGCAACAACTTGCATTTAGAGGGAGAGAAGCGCATTCCAAACATTCTGGCATTGTTGCTCAGTGCTACCAGAAGACTCTGCATTTTGTCAGCGTCTTCACCAAACAGGACTATGTCGTCTGCATATTCTAAGTCGATAAGTGGACCTCCTGGATGGAGATCAAAATAGGCTATATATATAACTTTATTTGCTTGAAAGTATTCTTAATTCAGGTAAATGGAGTTGATGTCTCTTGAACAGAATATGTTTCCTAACAGTGATGATTGCAGTATGTTATTCTTATTTCTGAAGTATATTTTAACCAGACAATGATTCAGCCAATCAAGATAGTGCACCTGCTATCCATGTAGATGATGTACAACGTATGGAAGCTCGTCTTTTAAAGTTGTTGGATGAATTTAACGCTGGGAAATCATCGTTTGGTAATGAACTGTCACTCTTATTCAGTAAAAATGTAGGTCCAAATTGTCCTTATGAAAAACTTGACTCAATACGAAATCAGCAAGAAGAACTTATGCGATTGCATTTTGAGCAAGATAGGAAAATGATGTCGATCCTCGAAACAGGCTCAACTCTCGCGCGGCGTCCTGTTAGAGCGTAATTAACTTTTGTCGAAATTATTCTTTTAGACTTTTAACGGATGAAGGTCGGAAGACTACAAAGGCAAATATTGATGCACTAGTCACACGAGTAAGTATGTGTGCATTCTATGTCTTATACGACTTACTGTTTTAGCTTAAACGTAACCGTCTTTTGATTGTACTTCTCTATTCATCCTAACTGCTATTTTTTTGCTATATATCTTAACCGTTTTTCTTCATACATAATGCGATATTACGACTTTCTTATTGAACTTATAGAATTCTTTGCCGTGCTAATTGTTAGTGATCTTCAGGATCCACCATTCAGATATTTTATTGCATCATGGTTCCTTGTCTTATCTGTTGTGTCTTAAATCAGGGAAATGATTAATATTCCCTTTGTATCTCATTTCTTAAAACTGTACAGGCCTAAAAACATTTTTATTTGAACCTCCTTTCTAATTCGTTTAGACTACTGATTTACATCTAATTGTTCATGAATTGCAGTTTATTCCATCTACTTTGGTTTTTCGAGTTAAGTGCTGTTTATTCATGTAATTTTGTAGTAGTAACTGTTATCGTCTCTTTTAATCAATTAAATGCATTATTTAATCCACTGGCTGAAAGTTTATGCAGCAAACAATTAGAAACTGAGTATGTTATAGATAGGTAATTTGCCCCAATATCTTAAAAAGTTGAGTCGCTAAAAACTAGGAAGAATCATCAATGGAAAAGTTTAGACTGTTTCACCTATTTGAGTTTTGGCAGTTAAGCACTGTAACCTCACACGAGCAGTGTGACTCAGTGGTAAGTAAATGAACCTGTTTTCTTTATTTTTATTTAAACACATAAACATTGGTACAAGAAGTCACCAAATATATATATATATATATATATATATATATATATATATATATATATGCACCACATAAATCAAATGATCTGTGTGAGGGCTGGGATACTCCACGGGCGCACAGACCGAAGCAAGTGGTCTTCTGAGGGGTCAAATTCACAAGGCAGTGGAGCAACGTTAGGAGATGCAGTTCCATGGTAGCCCGTGACCAACAATAGGTTCGTTTGCCTTCTATTTCATCAGGATCCTGGAGCCCATGTACACCACTGGTTTTGAATCAGGGTTTTTCAACTCCCCCATGTGGATCCTTCGCATCCATCAACCCGGCTAAAGCGCCGGACATTCGCTTTTCGTCCTTTTAATTTCGTAGACATCACCCTCCCCTCGTGAAGACACTGAGTAGGACCTGCACTTAGTAAGCAAGCTATATTTATTATTACCATATCACCAGTTTTTAAATTTTTGTCATATATATATAGTGTATTTTCAACCATTGTTCGGAACAAAAGTTATATTAAGGTAGCATAAAGTACGTCCCGTTCTTTTAATTTCTACCTCGCCTTGGGACCGTGTGAAAACAAGTGAGATCGGCGTATTACTCTATATTTCCTAGCGATTAGCAGCTGTATCGGGTTGATATTTGTCAGTAGATCAAGATTTCCTAGTTAGCTTTTGAAGATCATGTGACTCAGCTATTCAAAATGTTAGATCTGCTTCGAAGCAAAGTGCATTTTTTCTTTAGGTGGCGTCAAAGGGATCCAAGGTCGCCTCAGTCCTTTTTTATGGTCATTCGATTATTTTTGGTAATTACTGTTACTATCATTCATTTATTACCTGACAAGTAGCTGTCACTATTTTGGTTGAATGGAAGCGTTTGTATCCTAATATACACTTAAATACCCAAATCCCGATACACCAACTCAGTTGCCCGGTGGTTTTGTTTCTTGAAATCTCTTTGGTTGGGGGTTCAGGTCTCAGTGAGTTATCAAGACGCCGAACTCAGTCACTGCATTATTTTCTCAAAACAAGCAATCGTAAAACTTACGGTTCTATTTTATCTCTCGTCATACCATTCTATGAATTTAAGTGTAATATGTTTATTTTGTTACTCAGTAAGAAAATCCACATATCTTTTAATGGTGATTAATGTATTATCTCACTGTTTTTTAGCTGGAGTCGCTAAGTTATGCAATGTAAGTTAATTTATCCTACTTTTATTATCAATGTTAGAATCAATATGTAGATTGTATATTAGTTTCATTGTTTTGTCTCATGTGATTTCGTTTAATCGAGTTATTCATATTTATTTTCTCGAAATTCCAAGTCCTGAACTACTTGAGTGGCAGAGTTTAAATACAATTCCCTCTTGACTTACTGAGGCTGACTGCCTCCGTTTGTTCAATGTTTTTCATACAACAGACAATGTGGTGGCCACTTAATCTCAGAGAATGCATTAAATTTGTTTTACAGGCTTGTACCACGAATACGTAATAATTGTTGTTGTTTATCTCCAGTATAGAGTTGGTCTCATTGATAAACACAATTTGGCATATCTTTGAAATAAATTGCAACAAAGTGCATCTTAGGCTTACATCTAGCCTACAAAGTATGTCTCCTGATGAAACTACTATTGAGTAAGAAAGATTAGTGGTAAACCCTTAACACTGGGGGTATGGACGATGGAAATGCTAATTTAAGAAGAAGCTCTGCAACCACGCATAGTTACCTTTTGTTTGTTAGTATCTTATATGATAATAATAAGTATTTGAATTATAGTACGAACTAAGAATCCCAGATATAACGTAATGGGATCAAGAAGTACTAGATAAGCACGAACGAATGTACTGTATTTGAAATTCGAAATCAAGCATTCAACAAGTACATTAGTTCATTCAAACACCACATCCGCCACAGTTTAAATTAGAGTCTAAATGTCTGTAATCGATCGTACGTCTTCTTAAGTTCATCCTGTGTCTGTCCGACAGTGTATTGGATAAAGACTCTGTATTATCTAGAATGTGCTCATTAGTATTAGAATTAACAACTGAAATCGGGACAGACTCACCTGCTTCCTAGGATTGTGTAATCAGCATGTCGGTTGTGTGCTGAAACCGCTGCTACCTAGAATTTGAACCATAGACTTTTAGACTATCCTCCCCCACGAAATACTGTTGGATCCTTATATCCCCAATTTATGAATGACGTGGCTTCATTTAAAACATATTTATCACATTGACTAGAGTAAACATTAGAAGTGTTTTTGTGATAAGGATAAACAGCAGTTGATATGAAATCATCCGAATTGTAATCAAACTCGAGTTCATTTAGTAATTGTGCTTCGCACTGAACAAGTTTCCCACAAGAAACAAATGCATTATGAGGACAAATAATATTTGATATGAAATCAAGATTTGATTCTTTTGAAATAGTTTCCTCAAATTTATTAAGAATGACATTACAGAGTAAAGGATCATTAGAAAAATTAGCATCTATCAAAACTACATCAGGTTTTCGATCATAATTATGTTCACTCAACATATTTTCTTCAGATTTGTAAGAAATCTCATCAGAAATGTGTGAATCATCAGGAAAAGCCATACCTGGTACAATAACATGAGAATTCTGACAAATTGATTGATTAGAAACCGTTGTCTCACAAGGATTCTGAGTTTCATTTAACTCCGAACTGCTATATGACTCTACACTGTCTTTTAAAATCGTTGATAAAGATAAATGATCATTATGAATACTCGACTCAGTAGAATCAGAATTACAAGACTTAATATTAATTGCAGTAAGATGAACATTAGTATTACAAACTGACTGAATATGTCCAATATCACCACATTTAAAGCACTTAGAATTACGAAATTTACATGAATTAAAAAAGTGGAACCTGCCACAGGACAAACATTGACCAAACTTGTGCCGATCTTCGTGAAGTGCATCGCAACTCCTCAATGAATTATCTGCATAGCCTCGAGTGTGCACTGGGTTGGGATGACGTAATGCAGTGGAACTTTTTATATCCTCATGAATCATTTTACGGAATCTTCCTCCTTTACCACATTCGAAATTTGTATACTTAACATAGTCTAGCAATAGATCCTTGAGAGTTGTATAAGAAAGCGAAATGGGCTTTTCCGGTAAAGCCAGAGTCTTTAATAAGCTATATGCTTCTTTTCCGATGAATGTAAAGAAATGTGCTACAATATCAACATCCTCATCATCTTCCTTGGTCATAGCCCAGATTTTGAGCCTTTCAAGGTAATCCTCAAAAGCATCAAAATCTAAATGTATGTCCAACCGTTCCATCATAGGCGTATTTGAATTATAGTACGAACTAAGAATCCCAGATATAACGTAATGGGATCAAGAAGTACTAGATAAACACGAACGAATGTACTGTATTTGAAATTCGAAATCAAGCATTCAACAAGTACAAAGGAATCACTAGTTCATCCAAACACCACATCTTATCACGTACGTGACTAGAAACCAACATCTATAATGCAAGTCTAGTCGGATTCAAAGTGGCTTCGGCCCCTAATTGAAGCTCTTCATTGACAAACTTCCAAAGATTGTTCTCAAGTCAAGTTGGGTCTTTGAACCCGAATTTCCCATACCAAGATGTTTTAAATTATAATATCATGTTCCTCCATTTAAAGGCGTTGTTAAACTCCGTCAATCGAAATGTTTGATGGCGCAATCGGTTACTGAATAACTGCCTTAGACGTTTGTCGAATCGCCATAGTTCTCATGGATGTGTGATGGTCTCTGTTATGACCTTGGATGTCTGACTTTTCTATCACACGATTTATCTACCAATCCGAATACTACTTATACGAATCTTCACACTAGGCCAACCAATGACGTTCAACCGGTGTGGGCAGTTTAGCGTCCTTATTGGTCCTATGTCCTCCGAGCCCTTCCACTTGAGTCCAGAACACAATACCAGCTTCCGTAATATGAATCGAATCAGAGCAGATCAAACCAGACCGTTTATTTCAGACATACCCGGTTTATATATCAATCAGACAGACCACAACGTACCATAAAATAGGAAATAATATTTGTACACAAATAAGCCAAAGAGTGGCTGTGAATGAGGGGGACAGTAATTAATAGACTGAGCGTAATTTAGGGACAGTAAATCGTACAATAATAAAATATAGGTCAAAATAAAGCTTATAATAAGAGGAATACAAATATACATAATGTAATTGTTGAATAGTTATACAATAAGAATATTTATAGAATATTAGTCCATGAATAGTCCTTGGAAGTTACCTGTAATTTAATCTTCACCGGATATAACAGTCTCGCTATCGTGTTGGGTGGTGATCTGGATATTTTGCTGAGATTTTGTCTTTTGGGAGCAGAACTTCACCTGACTTCCACAGTATTTCAGATCTATCTGTAGCGTATCTCGGGATTCCATCACATACGTAAATTAGGACTAGGTTTTGTTTTTTTTCTCATATGTGAAAATGATTTAATACTTTGCATCCAATACATATAGTGAATATTTAATTCACTTTTCCTTTCAGACATAATCTTCACTATGCTAATAGACCTCGATCGTAACATTCGCAAACTTTTGCCCAACAAGAAACATTATTCCGCTGATTTATTATTTTATCTTTTAAAGTTGTCCGTTAATTAGTAGTGATAACTAATGTAACTTTGAGAATTTCAACAGCACTGACTATCGATTTCTAAATTGTGGCCAGAATGAGGTCACGAAATGGTCATGCGTAAATTGTCAGTTATTTGGTGTTCCCACTGTTGTATATTTTACATAAATGTAACGAGCAGTTTCTTAGCAGAAGGGACTTAAGTCAGTAATTATTTATTACTTAGTAACTCAGCTTTCAATGACTTCAGCGTAATGGGATTCTTTCCCCCCCAACTGGACGCAGTGCAGCACTTTGGCTGTTGATTACCCATAAGCATACAAAGCTAGACACCAGGAAGAAAATATGGATAAATATACACTTCGCAGTCAAAAAGCAGAGCAGCTAGTATTCAACAATTTTTTAAAAATGTACTCAATTTAGCAGTTATCGTTGTATAGAGACTAATGAATAGAAATGTGGTGACTGATTGTATCGTGAAATATCTGTATTATAAAATTATCGACCCTTTTCAGATAAATAATCTTAAATGACATAAAAACATGTGAGAGTATTAACGTTATGATTACATAAACTAAGATGGCAGGAATCAAGCTTCATCAACAGTTAAGTGAGAGAGGTTGTTGATGGAGTTATTTTAAATTTCCATCAATTGTAACCCAGTCAGCATAAATGCTTTTGGTATACTGTTATTTCACTTGAATAGTTTCATGGTCGGTGTTCAGTATATTTTGCGATTGTGTATTTACTCGACCCCACTCATGACTTTAAAAAAGTATTACACTTAGACAGCGCGTAACTGAGATCTTAGATAACATAAGGGAACTGTCCTTTGTTACAATGCATAGTGAAGCCAACTTTTTTCTCGTCTCTTTGAATATAATTTTCTCGATCGGGAAATGGTAGGTGAATAATTACATCTAATTAAAATATACAATATCTCAACGCATCCAATCATCACTGTAATACGTTTGCTGGGAAATATCGTAAACACAAAACGAATACTGCATCCTTGTAATTTAGGATAGTTAATCGACCGCCGTTCTTACCAGTGTATTTCCTAAACATTATTTTGTAATGATCTATGGGCCTTTACAACTTGAATCCTTGTTAGCAACTCATATGGTGACTTTAAACATATCACGGCACATATATGTATCAAAATGAGAGGAATTCTGCAGAAACCTCGGGGAAATGGCTTTGATTCATCCATAAATATTCAATTAAACATGCATGGTTTTCTTTTTTAGAGGAAGTGCTATTGTCGAGCTATTAGTAGAACGGACCGTTTCTCGTGGCGGCAGCAGTCCGCTGTGCTCTCTGTAATTAGGACAGGACCTTCAAATCTACATATAGTCATTAAAATAGTATTCGATTATAGCACTTCTCGTATACTTGGGGACCATCAAGCTAGCACTTCTGAGTACTAGGTATTACATATCGGTTGATGAGGCAGTGATGAATCTTTGTTGATTGAGATGGCTAGGACATGTATTAAGCATTCTCATCTACTGACTGCATCGACGCACGATGATGGCTGATGTAGGACTAGGCTGGACTGAGTTATGTAAGCAGGTGCAGACTAACTAGTTGAGGTCCCAGTGATTATCGAAACCCATGTTTAAAGACTTTGGGTAACATAGTTCAAGATCGTTGGTATTAATGCAGATTAATCCACTCCTTGTTGTCCTTTTAATCCTAACTTTTTCCTCACTAGTTCACATTTGTTTGGATGATAACCTTTATATCCAAAATTTTCCATTTTCACTAATGCAATTAAAATAACACATTGTGTCACTGAATAAAAATAAATAGAATCCCGCGAAGATTTCTTTTTGGATGAAATAACTTAATTAAACTGTACACTCGTATTTATGATTGTGTCGTAAATATATGTCTGTAGAAGGATAGGAAAAATTGATTCGAAACTCAAGTGAAGTGACGTAATAATCAGGGGGTTAGAGAAGCATATAATGAAGATAATGTACAGGTCAGAATTATGGAAGATATGAAGAATAACGGAAAACATAAACGTCATAACAATAATTGGAGTATAATCATGAAAAATTGTTAAGGGATAATAATAACTGATCAAGGTTTAAGATTGCGAAACATTAATAAAAAGGGACTAAAACAAACTACAAAAGAGAATTAGAGCCAAGAAAGGAAGAGAGGTTGGATGTATCGTCTTTGAACACAGAGTTCAGGCTTGAATTGGCGGATCGCTAACGCCTCAGTGGTGCATGAGTTTTTGATTTGATGTGCACAGAGTTGACTAGATGCTCCTGTATCGAACTAGTAAATGTTTTACATTCACTTTCAGGAGAATATGTCCCAATGACAATAGATAACAAACTATTTCAACAATATTCATCAGAAATGGTTACCCACTTAGATCTGTCGATAGGAACATAAAAACATCGTGTATGGTGTCCCACTTAATACAAGGGCACGATGAGCGAACCCTAGGTTCAAAGACATATCAATTGTCGTTCCCATACTGTCAGATTGCGTAAAAACTCACCTTACCAGTTCGGAGTTAGTCACCCACTTTTCCAACTTGAAACCTCGAGCCATCAGTTCGTTCAGTTGTACATATTTTTCCGCATCTTCATTGAGGAAGGATACTAGGCGATCGTCCATGTGGTGCACTACGCTGCTATCATAGTCATCAGAGAATCTTTGAGATGTTTTCAGCGATGCAACGTTTGCATAAAAGTAGGAGAACACTGCATCAAAGGGGTGTGGTGTCATCTCATATTCCACAGGTTCGTTTGCGAAATTATTATTAATGGCTTTATTTAATATTATATTTTGGTACAATATAGGATTCTCAGCACGAGGTATTTCGACAAGTTTCTCTTACAAAAATAGAAAAGGTGAAAAAAGATCTGGAACTGTACAACTTTCCAATTAAAGTCATGTTTGAGGACGCAGGTTATTGACTGGGCGAACTCTAATAATCTGTTCGTCACGGAGTATATTTACTAAGTAAGGTATTATAGCACTTCTATACCTTTGCTATTGGCATGGATTTTAATGTCGACGTCTCGTTCTACCAGGATGCAGCCTGTTTATGTAGTAAGTCAGACGAAAAACTTTCTTCGATAACAGTAACACATAAGAAGTCCATGAGAGATAACAGGAAAAGGTAACACCAAGATAACTGACCCTCGACACTGTGTTTACCAGTCTCCAATAGCACAAGCATTATGGGATTCAAACAGGGTGTTTAGGTGCTGTTTATGTTGCAGGCTGAATTTAACAGCTTGATATTTAGACGGATTAAGTATGAGACCACCATTCAATACCGGACAAAAACTAATCCATTACTATGGGATGTAGAGGTGGGAAACGGCATGCGTATAGTGAGGTCGTCCGCATATTTCTGAAGCGTTTTCTATTGAAGACGGTGGATCATGCATATTATCACTAGATCCTTTCTAAGGTATAGGGATTATCTTTCTACACATATTCGGTATGAGACTAGTTGAGAAGGCTCCGTTAAAGATCCTCGTGAATGGATAACAGAACATCAATACATTTCTTAGTAAGCAGATTCGGGATCCCATCAGGTCAGGAGACATTTCCGGACATCAGTTTATTTGGGACTAGGGACACAACTATTCTCCAAACATGTGGATATAGGGAGCATAACATAAGATGATTGACATACAAAAGGCTTATTTAAGTCACAAACATTCGGCTGGTTATCGCCTCCAGTGTGCCTGTCACCAAGTTCTTTAAAGAGTTTCTACATACTTGGAGTTTTTACGAGATAGGAGTTTCTGAGTAAAAATAGAGTTAAGACGTTTAATCTCTAGGTTTATTAGACCATTTAGCTTACGAACTTCTCGTACATTCTTTGTTTAACCTCCGTAGTTGTTTTAGCTGTAGAGATGTAAGTCGATCAAAAGTCTTAAAAAAATGGTTTGACTGGTACAACAAATATCAAAACAGAATTTAAGATAACAAGTGATAACATCAGTAGTGTTTTCGGTGAGACTAGTTTATGGACTACCTTTGAGCGACGCTAAAGAGATCCTGAGAGTGTTCACCTAATAAATATTACCAAATAGGGTTATAAACCTGTGTGCGGACTTTGAATTGTGATTTACAGTTGTTTAAAGTTAGGAAAAATATTTATGGTATTTATCAGGAAACTAAGTTGATGACCGAATTTTGCGCCAAAATCCGAGACCAGTTTTAGTATATCTTATTGGTTCGTCCATTAATTACAGTCTCGCCATTCTTTCCAATGAGTAATCTGTAAATAATTCCCAGTTACTCGTACGAAACATGTTTTTCAGATTTTGAATATTTTTTGAGTAATTCCTATGCTTAACTTTCTGATGTAAGATTTGACTCTTCATGATTTCCGTATACTTTAGGTGGAATATGAATTATAAGGTGATCCGAGCTAAATAATGGAGCACGTTTACGAGTCACATATGTGCTCATATCATTAATGAAAACAGTCTAAATGAGCATCCAAACGAGTGGGAGTATCTACTACATTTTGGTGACTTAGTGATGAATGGAAGCTACAGTCATATGAATTGAAATCACAACATGCAATTTAAAGTGAACCACTGAAGGCAGTAACAGTGAATTCAGTGGCTTAATCAGCAAAAACAGATAGCGCAGATGATGTGCAGTCTGAAGTCACGTAGATTTGGGTAACATAAACGTATGTGTATTTATTTGGGTGTTTTGGGAGGCATCTTAAAGTTAGACAATCGATAAAGTCATCAGAAAACTTGGGACATGAAAAAGTAGATCGACATCACTTCATATTTACAAACGCAGATACACCGCCACCGCAAGTCTTTTTATTGCTTGATCGGTCCTGACGATATATATTGAAATCACGTAGTGATACTGTAGGGCCAGTGAAATGTCACTAAGCCCTAGCAATACATTAGGCTTACGTGACAACGCTGCGTTTGAAACCAATCCAGCGAAATGTCGTAAGCTTTTCATAAACGCGACTGTTTAGGTTATGTGATTAATAGACATAATGAGGTGTTAAAATAAAATACAGATAGCTTGCTGAAATATTTAGATAGCAGAACTAGATAGGCCGGGTATTTAAGCAGGCCGCCACCACCATCTGTACACCAAAGGAAACCTAGTGCTCCACGATCAGGCTTTATGACCTTTACGTACACCAAAGTTCCTTCTACATGCGCAGAAATGGCGACAGTTTTCTGCAGAGGCGTATTAGGACACTAACTGAATCTGCTGTTGTATCTAGACCTTAGTAGAAGAGGTCATTCGAAGACATATCATGCACCTTGGCAGCGTGATCCAACAAAACACACACTTCCCTTAGTTTCTTGAGGTAAATATAACATGATGCGGCAAACATAATCGTGGATGGTGATTCGGGTTGACGTGCATCTCTGGAACTACAACCGCATACCCTTTTTCGAACTTGTGGTGTAAGCACGAGTGTAGCATTCCTGAACATCTTTATCGTATATAAATAGACGTCCTAAGATTGTTAAGATTCGCCGAGCAATTATGTAACCCCCAGAAACCACATTTCATTCTATCTTCCAAGATAAAGTCAAATTCGCCCGAAGTTGCCCGCCGTCTCGTTTAAAGGACTTTGAACGGCCTGACACGAGGTGACTTTTTCGTATTTCAATTGCTATCGGTTTTGAAGATGCCACGGGTATTTGAGTTTTGACAACGCTTCAACCATTAACATTTTCTACTATGAATCGTGCCCACCAAGTGGAATCAAATGTCAGGAACGAGAAGGTTCGGTGATATATTTGTACGCTATCAATATATCGATGATCAACTGAGACGGGAACGAACTACGTTGGGAAATAATGGATTTATACGATAGATCACTCGAAATGCTTCCGATTTATCTACATTATGACCGCTATCAATTAGCCGTGCCAAGATATAACTGCATATTGTTTTCACCTGGCCCTTCATAAACCAAGCTGGTAGAAGTTCCCTCATTCGTTGGTTAAGTTACCTGGTAGTACGCCCAAAATAACTACCAGCTGAATTTGTAAATGCACATTGAGGGGGCCAACTCAGATAACTTATCCTTCGTTTGAGTAGACATCGCTGATCGACCCGAGAAGGTCAACGCAAGATTGGCTGCGTAGAATGTCCTGCTAATTACTTTCGTTAACCTAACTTTCAGAGTATCACTAGCCACATCCCCGTTGAATTGTGGTTTCATATTTAACGGCTTGTTTCGAATGGTCAAAATCTTCGACTTCTTTTTTATGTTATACATGTACTTAATAATGAAAGTACTGGGGTAGCCGATCTCTGTTAGTGAGTTGTTGATCTTGGCACATCTTATCGATAGAGGCCATAATGCAGATAAATCGGAAACATTTCGAGTGATCTATCGTATACCTCCTTCATTTCTCAACGGAGTTCGTTCATGTTGTTGTGACTTTAACCTGGGTCGATTTTTACCCCGTGCCAATTGTTGAGTCCCTGACTGAAAGATTAGAGAGCAGCGTACTTATCGATCGATTCGGTGACACGTAAAACACGTACGAACGGCCTAGAGTTCCAATTGGTCCCGCCTCCCTGTCTATCCCAGCCAGTTGAGTCCAGAACATAAGTCACAACGTCTGAGATATGAATCGTTGTATTTCAGACATACTCTATTTATATACTAACCACACAGACCACATCGTACCATAAAAATAGAAAACAACATTTGTACAATATTTAACGAATGAAATAAATAATGGCCAATAGGAAATGTCCATTTAACGTCCAAGGACATCATTAGACTTAACATGATAATGATTGGCACATTATTTTGCATCCATAACACATGTCTACTAAATGTAGACGAAGCCATAGGAATTCGTACATTCAACCCCAATTTATGTATACAGAAAAACTTTGTGACCCCCTATCCCTTTCATGGCCGGTTATAACTTACCAAATGACTTTTTTGTTCTATTTTTGTTATCGTTACCATTATTTTCACACCCGGTATTTGTTTGTAATTTTTCGCCTCTTTAACTTTGTATCCTTTACTATATAATTATTTGCACACTTCATATTGCGTAATGGTTTTAGTGTTTTGCGATGACTAGTTTGAGTCTATTTACCAACTTTTGGCCTTCTATTTCCAGTGCTTAACTATTGGTAAGACTTTTGTTATCGTATTTTATTATTCTTACTACTATCGGTACACCTGTCTTCCTACTATTAGCTTTTACTTTTACCCAGTATGTGTGGTGACTTATTCTATTTCATCGTGATTATTGACCTAAATTACCTTGATTGGTTTAACATTTTCGTATAAATATTCATATACATCAGAGTAAAGCCTGGTGACGTTCTATTTGAAAACAATCGTTTGCTTACATGTGTTATTCTGATTTTCAAAATGTGAATATTCGATATTCTTTCGGTTTTACCGAGGGAAAACCGACATGAAGAAAGTTAGCTTCTAAATACGCGGTTTTGATGCGATCGACCTGATGCTATCGTTCGTTCCGTTTTTATCGATCACATGGTACTTAGGTTCACGCTGAAGAACTTCATATGTTGTTTTCAGAGGTCGTCGAGTTTTGTTGCGACGTACAAATACGTGTGTACTCTATCGCACGGCAGATTGAAAGAAAACATCAGTTGACTGCGGTCGAGTGGAAACAGGTTTAACCGAACGCATTGCGTTTATAAGCTTGCTCATGTAGGAGGTTAGATCCATATTCATTGAAGAAGACGAAGGATCCACGAATTCTCCTGGAAGTCAGGGTGTCGTTAAATAAACGAGTTGAGCTGCACTGTATCCAATGCCGGTTCCCACTGCATTGCGAATACCTGGTAAGACGAGTGGAGGAGCGTCGGTCCACTGTGAAACGTTTTCAGATGATAGTAAAAGCGTCCTACCAAACCATTTACTTGCGGGTGGTAGGTGGTCGTTCGGAAGCAGGTGATTCCTAATAGTGTGATCAGACAACGGAAAAGTTCAGATTCGCACTGGCGTCCACGGTACGCAGTGATAGTTGAGAGGCAACCAAAGTTCGGTACCCATAGTTCGAGGAAGGTGTGGGACACTGTTTCAGCAGTAATGTCCTTGATAGGTATTGCTTCTGGCTTTCGAGGGAAACAGTCTACGCAGGCTAAAAGACAAGAGTATCCACATGAATCTGGTAAAGGTCCTACCAAATCCAGATAAAAATGGTCAAAGCGAGCATAGGGAGCCTTAAAAAAACCTAAGGGACATTTATTATGTCTAATCACCTTAGGTTTCTGGCAGCTTACACAGGAGCGTGCTAACTCCCCCACGTCTTTCATCATACCAGGCCAGAAAAACCGTTCTGCTATGAGCCTGATGGTTCCACGAACACGTAGATTAGACAGTTTGTGAAACGTATTGGAGGCGTTGCGTCGGTAATGTTTCGGCACAATTGGACGATCTTTACCTGTAGATGTGTCGAACATTAAGGTTTCCTTACCTGTTCCCATTCGTTTAGTGTGCGGTTTTAGGGTTGTTGAGGATAACTCGTGCTGAAGATCAGTATCTTTTTTTGAAGCTGCGCGAGTTTAAGATGGTCAGTTCTTTGGAAAATTTACCAAAAAAGTTTTACGAGACAAGAGGTTTGCAATTACATTGTTTGCTCTAGAAATGTGTTGTATATATGAAGTAAACTGCGAAATGTAGTTCAGTTTTCGAGACTCTTGAGGTGAGTACTTGTCTGAAGCTGAGTCTAAAGAGGGAGTAAGAGGTCTGTGATCGCCGAAAAGAGTGGACTCACGGCGTTCAATAGAGTGTTGAAAGTGCCGTACAGCACAACACATAGGTAGGAGATCCCTACCGAAAGTGCTATACAACGTTTCGGTGTTTTGAAACCATCTCGAGAAGAATGCCGAAAATTACCAGTTGTAATAAGCCCATTATTTTAAGATTTTTCGTACTGGTGAGTCGGATGCGTCATTTGCTGTACTAATGGATGCTTGGGTGTCCTGATGTGCAAGCATGGTTGCTTTTGCGATAAGTTCCTTAATTGTGGAGAATACTTTTCGAGACTAGTTTGATGTTTGTTTTATTAACATAATGCATTTCAAGGATATAATGAATCTCCTAGTTAGGCTGTATAGAACTTTGCCTGAACAAAGAAAAACAGATAACGTGTTTATCCATTACATCCAGCGAAGTTGAATGATGTTACCCATATTTTTTTAATTAGCGTCTTTATGTTGTCGCTTAATGTTGAGTATGAGCTGGCAGACTTTGGTGTTAACACGACTGTAATTATATAATGTAAGTTCGTAGAATTTCGATTACTAAAAGTTTAATCATCTTACAGCTAGATTCATTTTACTTTCTTCAAGGGGTTAATTTAATCTAACCGGAAAAAAGTCTAAAACAACTTCTGCATAGTTTTTAAACAATAACATATAAGTTTAGGTTTATACTGAAAAATTACACAAGGATTTTGATTACATTAAAATAGTTTCACAGATCTCACTAGACATCACACTTGAAATATAGGGTTGAAACGTGAACAGTGTTGCAAAAAGAGTTATTTGAGGATGGGTCCATTAGTCTGTCATTGGATGAAGAGGTCAGTTTTCATAAATAGTTCTTTATCTTCAAATACAATGAGTTCACTATTTATTTGAATGTATTTATAATACATAAATACTGGTACATATAGGTCCCAAAATAAATATATGTCACACAAATAAGGAAATGAAAGTGTGGAATGAGGAGGGAGTATGATCGAAAATTGACGAACCAAGAGAAATAAGTGAACGAGAGTAACATAAAACAGGAGGTAAATTTCAACTAAGAACATAAATAGGAAGAATTCCTTCATTTTGGTGATTTCATTAGGTTTTTATGAAGAATACAAAATAAAAATACAGTAGGATTATCATTGGCTTCTATACTGAGCTAATATCTAATAACATGTCAAACCAGTGAGAGTTGCATTATACCACAGAACTCAACCGGGAAGTCACTTTGGACGTACAGGTGACCGTCCTATACATCTGTCTTTCTTACCACCTTACCACGTCAAATACCGTCCACCGCTACAATTTGTTGTGTGCATCAGTCGTCGCTGTCTATAAAATCAGAACAAACTAGTTGATGTTACAGTATCAGCAGACCAACTGGACTGTTCCTTGATAAGTTATGTTCAGACTATCTTTCAGCAGTTGCCAAATGCAGCTTCTGTTTCCAAATCATTAGAACTCTCCGAGGAACACGTCTCTCAGTTTTTATGCAAAATTTCTAAAGTTTATGTACCTAATAATTTATGCTTCATGCAACTTATTCCCTTGACGAATATAAATATAGCCAAAACAACGACTGAGGCAGTACTTTTGACTTTATTCAAACCTACTTTTATTACAAAAAGTTGTGGTTTACCGGATTAAACCGACGTTCCTCAATGAGTTATAAGGTACCTGGGGAGACCTACTATTTATGAATAGAACGTTTCAAAAACAAACAAGAGACATGACTCATTATTTCCATAGAGGCATGCAAACTCACTAAATGGTTATCTACTCTTTCCATTGGACAAACTGATAGTCTTAAACCCAACTTGGTTTGATGATTACTACGACTTTAGGCCCGAATAATTATCACGTGATTTATACGTCGGATGAGTGTACTGTGATACTAATGGATGCTTGGGCGTCCTGATGTGCAAGCATAGTTGCTTTTGCGATAAGTTCCTTAATTGTGGAGAATACTTTTCGAGCATTATCGTCCAAATTGATGGATTTCAAATATCCACGAAGTTGGTCGGTTAACGGTTTCACAAGGGAAACGAAGTTTGGCATGAACCGTCTATAGAAATTTACAATGCCGTTAAACGCGAGTAATTGCCTAATTGTGGTCGGTGCTGGGTAATCCAGAATAGCCGCCACTTTGCTTCACAGAGGTCGGATGCCTTGAGCAACAATAGTATGTCCGAGGAAATCTAAGGAGTCAGATCCGATTTGGCATTTCCGAATGTTTACAGTAATACCGTGCTTTTGTAGTCGTTCAAAAACAAGGTTTAGATGCTGGAAATCAGATTCTCTGTCCCGAATCGCAATCAAGCAGTTATCAGCATACGCATGTACGAAGTTGAGACTTCGGGAAACGTCATCCATGAATCTTTGGAAGATCTGAGCAGCATTTCTTAGGCCAAAAGGCTTGCGCGAAGTTTCGTAGACACCGAAAGGAGTAATGGTAGTGGTTTTAAGAATGTCGTCAAGTGGCCATGGGGATTCGGTTATAGGCTTTAACCAAGTCGATTTTCGAAAAGACGGTTGTACCTTTTGATGTAGCTGTCAAGTCGTGATTGTGGGGCAACGGGTAAGAGTGAATAAGTCGTATTTCGATTGACGAATAAATTACGTGATAACTAGTCGGAAATTAAAGTCACAACAATCCCTATGGCCTGTTTGATGGAAGAATGACTCTTAGGCCTATCATATGATCGAATTCGTTTTTAGCCGACCTCAGCATTTTGGGGGCCAGTCGGAAGCTTTCGAGAATGCAGGTGGTCGTGTAGTCGTGATGTGATGTGTAACGTTGGTGGTTACACACGGCGATTTCGGTCGCGTTTGGTTTATCCCAGAGTACTTAACAAGTAACTGCTGATAGAATGGATCAGTCGTGTGCTAAATATGACTGGAGATAATCTGCAATCGGAAAAAGAAGTTACACAAACAGGTATGTTGGGGTTTCCATCTGCAAGTCTCCAATTGTGTGCATCGACGAGTAGATTGTGGTGTTATATAAGGTCCACACCAATGATTGGCATAGAAACATCTGAGGCAACGAACATCCAGTGAATGGGTTTGCGTAAACACATGTTGTGATAAATATATCGCCTACCATATGTAGCGATGGCTTCCGATTCGCCACCTGTAAGTCGAAAACTGCTTCATAGAATTCACTGGAAGGACGCTCATCTCTGCGCCAGTATTAATGAGTTCGTGAACTTTCGTTATAACATCTGTGACGTATAATGGACGGTTGTGTCCGCCGTCTACGGTTGCCGTTAACGAGTGCAGGCTGGGAAGTTTCCAAAAAGGCTTAAGCTGAAATGAAGGTGGATTCATAGTCTTTACCCTAAGTACCTTAGGTGTTTAGTCCGTCATGACGAAGTATGAAGTACAGGAATAGACGAGGAAAAGAATATGTATATATCCAAAAACACGGAGAGAAATATCACATATGAAAATCAAAATAAAGCGATGATATATAAAATCCCCAAAATGAACGGGCTCACAGTTTGCTAGTTGGTGTACCAGACCACTTAGTGCTCACCAACGAAGATGCCAAGGTATTCGGAGTTTCACAGCGTTTTAATCAGTAACATGTTTTACTATGATTCATGCCCACAAAGTGGAATCAAGGGTCAGAAGTGAGGGGGTTCAAAGATATATTTGTTCGCTATCAATATATCGAGGATCGACTGATCTAGACGGGCTAGCGATTTTTAGGGGATGTTAAGATCGGTGTCCCTACTCACGATCTGGTGCGGATGCATTACCGAGCGCTTCACCTACGTGAGTCTATTAAATCAAATATGGCCAGCATCCAATGTCAAAGAAATTCAGACCTATTGATTTTGGGGATCCATTTACCCGTATAGTTGGTAGGGCGTCAGTTGCGTTGCACGAATAACGGGCGTAACCGTATTAAGTGATTTTTTTCTGCGGCAAAACCACAAAATCATCACGAAGAACATTCATTTCAATCTCTCGGTACTGTAATGAACATGTTGGATCGATTTTTGCTTCGTAACTTCTCAATCTCCCTAGTCTTAGTCTTATTTTCGGTGTTATTTAGTGATTGATACACAGTTATACTAGAAATATTAATTCATGAGTAGAGATTGCCAAAAAGAAGGAAATCTTAAGTTTTATAGACAGTACCAGTTAATCAGGCTTTTAGTGACTGAAATAACTTACACTTGGAAATTTCCCATGATCTCCAAAGCATAGGTTGACTTTTATGATCAAATTATTAACGCAATTATGATTTATCATTGAGAAGTTGCCAATTGTAAGTTTAAAACATAAATGAATAAATAGAACTGAAGTGATTATTTCGAGAAGCATGAAAAATATTTCTGGGACAAAAATGTCCAACCAAAGCCTATTACTATGAAATATCTTTCTAAAAAAGATAATAGATGTATGTTGTGTTCAATTTTGCCATAAATTGTCACATTATGAAGACTATGAATGGAGTCATTTCTAACTAAATATTTCGTATTTACTATTCTTATGAGCATTAAATTTATTAATACGTTCATAATCACGTAGTATAGTAACTGTAATACCGTGATGGAAATGTGTTTAGTGTAGACACGTTACCAAATATTTTCTATTAAACAGTAATATATCGACTTTGAAGTGTAAAAATCAGCACTGGATCATTAAATAATGGTCATAAGTAAAGTAAAACAGCTGGAAGTTAAACAATTAATTATTAATCCAACACTAATTCAACGCATAAGATATTAAGTTTTATCATATGTACCAACTATGAATCCAGTGTTCGAAGGTGAATGTTTTCTCCATAGTATATCTCATCATATAGTTTTTTGATAATGATCCTTCTAAAACTGTTCAGTTTAATTGTAAAAACACAAAGTCGAACAATCGTTATACAGATAGAATAGAATATCAGAAAATATTGTCTGTACTACAATGATTACTTAGTCTTTTATAAGCTCACTATGCATGCAACAAATATACATAACCATACTAAGTTATATATAGTCATCTAATCCAAGTATTGTTTTGAGTATAAAATTACTAAGTAGGCTGTCAACAATATAAGGTCAAATTTTATTAATTGACCGAAACTACAGGAAGTTAGTTTCTACCACCTACGACTTAGTGTATAGTTGTACGTATATGCTGATTAGCACAGACATTCTAAAGTATCTCTTGATAAAGTGAAGCTCGAAGATAACGAGGAATTATGATTAAAATAACATTATTTTATAGATGAAATGTAATAAATGATAAATCTAATGAAATTATACACACCAATGAGTCTTGAATTCTTGGACGTGCTAGCTGATAGCTGGTAGTTTAATAACTTACCAATATGCCATTCGTTTTCAGAACAGACAGTAACTAATAAGGCAAGAAGAAAGTTGAAAAATGAAGAAACAGATGACATTTCAACACATTTGCAGGGTTTCCTCTTTGTAGTCAGCTCCAACGAAGGGTCATTTTTCTTGTACACCTTTCTCGGTGGTATATATATATATATATATATATATATATATATTTGGAGGATAATTTATGTCACTTTATTTATGAGGTTATATTTAGATCAGGGTAGATTTATTACACTGGGTAGAAATAACATTAGCAGTAATTTTGCAGACTTCTCGTTATGGAATTACTATAGTTACTAAAATAAAAATGAGTCACTACAGAAAAACATCAAAATTTATATTAGCAATTATGTCAGCTTCATTTTAAGCAGACCTAGAGGCTTTTATGGTAAAAGTCGGTATGGAAACGAATCACTGGTCATCGTCAAGTTTCTTAATTCAACATAGGACACATAATAAATTATGATTATCAGCCTCTAATGCATACTTATAAATTGACGAAATTTAATCATTCAGTTTAAATTGGATGAGATGAGACAACAGTTGACGTTCTCATGTCCGATAAAAAAATATAAATTCCGTCGAAAAATTAGAAAACAAAATTTTCTTGGATAAGATGATATCCTGTGATCAGTGATCACCAGGCGACAACACGTTCAGGGATAACTTGTTTTTCAACTGAAGTATTGGAAACAAGATTTTGGTAACATTCAGTTTTTTTAGAGAATCCTGTTAACTCTGGTACAGATATACTAAGCGATACAGAATAGAAATAATCAACTCCCAAAATCACTACTGTCAGTCAGTCGCAACGTAGAACCTATACGTATGTACATCGGTTCAAGTTAACGTACCGCATTAGCACAGGGATGAAGTCGTCAGGCCAAATCCCAGATTAGTAGAGGTAGCACAGTATCAGTCGTAATGGGAGAGATTAGACATCGAAGATACAACCCGGAAAAATGTAAATTAGTGAAATAAGAATAAAAAAGTCATGAGGGATTTAGAATCCCAGGATTTTGAGGAAGACAAAGAATGAATGAACGTGTGCCATTTAAAACGATTTTGAGCCAAGTCATACAGTCTCTAACCACTGGTTACGATGATCACTCGAGCCCCATCCAGGCAGTCTACACATATTAATATGGCGAAGTTCAATTGTCAGCGACTGCATAGACTGATGCCATTGTTTTCGTTTGGCCGTCTCTAACTTTCTTCCAGCCTGTTCCTATACCAAAAAACATTGTTTGTCGAAGTAGACAGTGGTCGAGCATCTTTGGTGCTTTCGTGATCTTAGTCTGGCTGAAAATGGTTGGATCTGCAGAGCTTCGGTGAGATCAGTTTTATCTGTTCTTGTGAAACCTGCCCTCTTTGATTTGAGGATATTAGGTGACTCTGTGTTTGATCATCGTTGTCTCCGAAGGATTGTCGACATCCAGTGACAACACCATGTTAGTAATGCAGGGGCTCGCATCGTGTGTTCGGACACAGTGACGATAATTCAGCTAGTGTTACTATCTTGAAACTTCGCCTTCGGTGGCTCGGACAAGTGATACGAATGTCGTCCCAGAGAATTTTACCTCGTGTATTATTTGCTAATGATGGGACCGGTTGGGAAAAGCGTAGAGTTGGTTAGTGTATGACATGATGTCGTATTATGAAAGAAAGCTGTACATGACTGGCTTCTATTGGTCCTTCACGACTTCCTGGCTGGGGTCCTAGAGATGGTACAACACAGTGGCTCAAGACTATATCAGACATGGCTCAGGATAGAAGCCAGTGGCGATTCTGCTGTGACTTTCTTTTACTTTCTTCATAGGAAATTAATGGACGTAACTTCTTAAACTGGGAGAATTCTTTCCGGTCGTACTTTTGCTAACTGAACTGTCTGTCCCATTATTTCAGTTTCATACCCTAATTTCTGTTCGTTGTTGTTCCCCTTTTTCTTATACGTGCGTCACATTCGCCATCTATTCACATTGTTATTGTAAGGCGCATATGTATTTAGTGCCCTTTTTTACCAATATTTGTGTTCAAACGGACAAATAAATAAATAACCGGTCTTGTTATATCCTGGTGCTACAAAAGATCCATCCTAGCACTGCCCTTATGTTAATAAGAGCTCTTTCTCCGCCCTAATCTTTGTTTCAGGAACCAATGTGCTTCAGGCTTGTCGCAACCCATAGGCGATATAACTTCGCCATCCACCAGCCCCATCCGAGTTATGTCCACATGATGGAGCCGTTTTTAGCACTGTCCTTCACAGGTTTACTTGGTCTATGTACTGGTAAGTCACCCACTATAACAGCCTGTTCGATACATATGCATTCGTTTTCGTCTAATGAGTAGACTTCAAAGGCTTTGATCGTCGATTAGGCCAACTTATTTCCGTTTACTATTTCGGTGGTAATCGTCGGACTTTCTGACGATAATCCTAAAAGTCTCTTGATTTTTTGACTTGACCAGGGTAGCATTTGAGCCACTGACTAGAAAGGCATATGCACATGCTTCTTTGTCTCCAGCCTTAAGGCCTAGAAACACCCTTTACTTGTGATTCTGTGTACCTATAATGACTTTCTTTTAACCACTCACTCAAAGCGCCCCGAACGCCTATGGGCTTATGCAACAGTGGTTAACGCTAATCCCGACAACCCTTGATATTGCGCCCGACATGACCTATACAATTCACTGATCAGTGACCTCTAATAACACACGAAACCGAAGTCCTTTGTTCTCCGACTTCCCCTCACCTATAGTCGACTACTAATGTGGAAGACCGAAAACAACTATCAATTAGGTAACTTTTCCCACATGTTACATGATGGCTTGATACCAGTCTTATCGAACGATAGCTCTTGTGTGGGACAGGCTACACTGATCGAAATTCATTTGCTACTTGTTGCGATGCACCCGAATCTTCTGAGTTATGTTCTTGAGCTCGATGCCTCAAATTCTTACAACTCGGCAAATGTGGGTTCACGACCATTTGTTATTACCCTTCCAATTGTTTTAACCCCTTTCACCTGTAACTCTGGAGGCACTTCTTTACAGTGCTTGCAAGGGTTTCTAGAGAGTTGACATCCGATGAGTAACCCCCTTCTTCTAAGGTATATGACAACTTTCCATTTTTATTTCTAGCGTATACAGAGTTTCCGTACCGTCGATCTCTAAGCAAGAACCTTCAGTCAAATCTTTTGGCAAGGTCCGGCTAACTTCGTGTATTCTATAAAACAAATGTTTCACTTTATCACATGCTCTACGACAACCATACGATAGTGGCAGGTTGATGCATTTCTCTATGGCCCATCAAGTATCCTTTTTACAATAACTTAATCAGAATAAGAGTTGCTGCCAACCACTTTCAACTTTGGATACAACATGCAACTCAAGATGTCTGATAAATTAACAGCACTCTGCTGGTTGGAGACCAAAACTACTTAGTTCTACCTCCGGGAGCTGAAACCCCCCATTAGGTGATAACAAGGTTATTTTCCTGTCATTTCTTTCTAGAGAGCCTAACATATTTGGTTTTTCCGGAGACAATTTGTCTCTAAGGTCACGATAAGGATGACTGACGGAACAGCGATCAAAATTGGAAGCAGAAGGTTCGTTACCACTCATGTTATGTTTCAGCCTCAAGGACCGAACTATCTTTTGAGGCACAGCAGTTATTTGCCCTGTCTGTCACCCAACTCCCTAATTTCTAACGTTTATCTCTCCCTCAACAGTCTTTCTCTCAACTCTATCATGGTGATTCTACAGCTAGTTTTACTATGTCGACCAATTAAACTAACATCAGGGCAGTGGCATGAAAACGCATCAAATGGGACTTGCCATATGTCTGAAGATACATCTGATTTCATTTCTTCATGATGTAACACTGAACTTTGGGCGAATTTCTTGTTGCGCCTACCAGTCATTTTGGTAGTTGTTAGATTGGTGATTACTGGTTGTTTGAAATATGTAACGACCGACAAACCAATATTCGGGTTGAATGCAGGACTAAAAAAAAAATCAAAATTCATTCAATTTGGTCAGACTACGTTCTTGCGTATAGCGTATGGAGAGTTTTTAAGTGATTCTTTTTAAACTATATTAAAACACAAAATCTGTGTCCAATTCAAGGGGTCCTAATTTAAGGAAGGGAATAAATTATATTAAAAGTACAGAATACGTCAAACGGTAAAGCCTACGCTGTTGCGTCAAGCTTCTCTACGACAAACTAACGTGGTTAGTGAGAAAGAGTTTGATGCCTGAGAATCAGTAGGGATATTTTCAAGGAGATGGGATCAGATATCTATCATATGGATTCCAGTAACCCTTCTAAGCAAACAATCAAACGTTTAAAATCATGCACTGTACCACGCCGTGACCCTGATTTCAGTCAGACACGACCTTGTTGCCAATGGTTCAGCAACATGCAACAGTAAATTAAGTAATAAAAGGTAAGCCTTCGACCAAGATCAAATAACAACAGCTTCTATAAGGAAGACTAAAGAATATAAAGTGAGATTAAAAGGAACCTGAATAAAGGTTAAAATATACTACAGGGATAATAAACAGATATATAACAATACTGTTTAATGAAGTGCGTTGTTCTCTTTACAGAGGCTCTCATCTCAAGTTTGTTGATCAGTGACTTCTGGCATATGTAGCAACATTCATGTCCCAGAGCTGTGTTGAAATTCTATGTGCAAGGGTCAATCTTAAGTTTATCAGTTTATTAGGTCTCCGCGTTTAAGTATAACCTTTTTTCAAAGTGTTGTAAGGTACAGTAACATCACGTCGATCTTGTTGTATGGATTTGCTATGAAGTGTACTCCAAAACGTCTAGTTATGAAGATAGTTGCCTATGAGCACCTTGCATTGCCACTACTACTTATTCAGCAAAATATTGAGGTGCATATCTCTGTCCAAATCCCCTGTTGACAACGACTGGATGTATGATGATGAAGAAAGACATTGGCACTTCCTATAGGTGGAAGTGATCCCTCTTCACTATGGAGAACATTTGAGGTCCTTAATGGCCTGACGTGTATACTTCTGTAGCGTGGTGTCGAGTCGCAGTTGACTATGAACACCACTACAAAGGGACGCGTGCTAGGATATCCATAAAATCCCCTGGAAGCCAAATATCAGAGGGCAGTTAATGGACCAAATCGAGATATATTTGCTGGCGATCTCGTGGTATCGAAAGAATACCGAGATCGTACCAGGATACAAGCTTGGTTACCGGGCGTAGCCGGATTCGCGCGAGGTCACGATCGAAGTAAGTATAATGGATGTTTTTAGCACAGTTAAACAAAGGGCACATTAAACGGTCACTGGTGCAATTGGTTATAATAATAATTGTTTTCATCAAACCAATCGTGTTCTCGTGATAAAAACAAGTCACTACACTTCCTGGGTGCGAGGACTTGGTTAGTGTTTGGCCTCGTACAGTTAAGCTGTGATCTGATTCGCCTGCGTTTGGATCAAGAGCCGTCCTACGCACGGGCTACAGACCGAGTCTAGATGGACAACGAATGGCTGAGCTCAATTTCAGTGAGTATTCTCGGGAGACATTTTGGGATGCTGAACGTCGAGTATCTAACCTGGCAGCTTGTTTGTATTCAATGTCCATGTCAAACAAGGAACATATGCAACCCACTGCATTATTCAATGAAACAAGAACTGAGTAGATGCTTGCTGCTCAGTCTGGCCTTCATTTCAAGCGACCTGTCGCTACTTTGTATGCTACTCTTGTTGACAATGCATTGATGCATGAATCTAACGAAACTGAAGCTGTGGTTATATTCAAAAGCGATGAGCTCCTATCGAAAGTGATAAAAATCGTCCAGAGATGCCCTTCAACTTAAAGTATTATCTATTTCAAAAATGAGGTTGTTAATAGGGATTGTTACTCGGAAGTTGACAGCCTGACTGCACCATCTGGAAGTGCTACTACCTGTGTTGTAGAAGCTCTGACAAAAAGCCCATCAAATTTACATCTACGCTATATAATTGAAGTCGAACGTTTTGAAGCTGCAGTAATCATGAAAGAAAGGCAAAAAATGAGTGGTTGCACACTGATTACAAGGGATAATAATCACTCATTGAACGGTTATGAAGGTTTATGGATACCTCTTGCATCAGAACATGCTAGTCCCTTAGATTTAGCTGTGATCATGTACGTGAGTGGACCAACAGGTCGACCTAAAGGAGTTGAAATGACCCATGAAAATTTAGTAAGTGCCATAGCTAATCGTCACTAGTAAACATGCTCGGTGAAGCCTAACTGTTCAAACCGCTCGACACTGACTTTTCACTGAGGGGAATTTCACACATGCGTTCATCACGCTGTATTCTTAGAAGAGTCTTGATATCTAACAGTCTAGGTGTCTGCCCATCATTATGAGAATAAACTATATAAATGGGTGAAAATGTCCGAGGATATAAAAGGTAATATCTTCTTATACAAAAATGAAATGTAATATATAATATTACAACAAGGAACAGATTCACAAATTGTCGTTCGGGCTCACCGTTAAAGATGCAACAGGTATTCAGCGTCTTACAATGTTTTTGTCTGCGACAACTTTGAGGTCAAAGGATACTGACCTAGTTAAATCAGAAGTTAGGAATGAATGGGTCCGAATATATATTTGGAAAGTTGCAGATATGTTGGGAAACGTTCGATTTAAGGAGGCTAATAGTGACGCGTAGCATAGCACTACCATCCTCTACTTGGTGCACATGTGTGGCCGGGGGGGTTTAGTCAAGGTGTATCCGGTAAAACTTAAGAGGTCAGCATCAATGTCGAAAACCTACAGAAGTGCTTATTTTGGAGAAGTACTTGCTGCTACAATAATAATACAAAAGGGAAAGTTCTCCACAGGGTTGAATGTGTGCTTACAAATGCTTGTAGCCCACAGAATAAAATGGCGGAGCCCAAGACAATGGTAGATGCCATTGCTGTCTCAGAAACATGGTTAACATCAGAAAGGTTTGATACTGAAATTCGGTTGGCTGGGCTTTTGCATCTAATAGGGCTGATAGACTAAACCGTAGGGGAGCTGGGGTTATCCTGAACACAAAATGTACCTTAACCGTACGAGCTATCAGAGTGGTGACACATGAATCAGGGACATGTGAACTGGTGCGTTACAGGCTGAAATGTAGATGGCAAGATATTGAAATAGTTATGGTATATCGCAGTCCAAAATGTGTAGTGAATGACTTTCTCTTAAGCAAACTTAAGTCCTGGTGAAATAGGGGTTAAAGCCTTATAGTAGGCGACTTTAATGTACCGTATATTAACTGGGTAAACTTGGAAGTAGGGTCGTTGACAGCGTCATTTGATTGCAAACTGTTAGAAACCACAATTGCACTAGCTTTATTATAGCACATTAGAGATCTAACCAGATATGATTTATGAAGCTCTTCGTCTCTCTTGAACTTAGTCGTCACACACGGTGATGATGTCGATCAAATGACTTTCCTCCCACCTTCAGGGAGAAGTGATCATGCAGCCATCTTATTCAAGTTCATGGGTGAGATGGCATGTCAAACAGTTGCACCGCCCCGTCCTAACATATGAAAGGCAGATATGAAGGCAATCAACTCTGCAGCATCGGCTGAAAACTGGGTAATTCACTCATCGGCATCGGTAAAAGTGGTATGGACTCATTTCAGACAGCTATACAACCGGGTGACTCAATCATATATACCCTGGACAGTCCCAAAGAAGAAGAAGCAAGGCTGTGACATGTGACGTTTACTAAGATAGGAGAAATGTTAGAACGTCACCAGCAGCCTTGACACAACCAGTACTAGGGAACTCTACAGGTTGGTGAGAAACACGTTTATAATTAAAATCCCGGAATCTCGGAGAAAATATGAAATTCAGTTGGCACAATCTGCAATCAAGTTGCCTAAGTGACTATTCTCGTATATAAATTACAGAACAAGGATGCACCATTGGACTCTCAACCTAATTAAGTAAGTGAGTAGATTTGAAATGATAGGGGATGATCAGGAAGAAGCAGAGGCTATGGCAAACTATTTAGGTGCAGTTTTCAATCAAGAGCCTATTCTAATCGGAGAACTAGATCCAAATACAAAGTCAAAAAACCTTCTGCTCACCATGGACTTTGATGGAGACTGTTAGCATCTTATCCATGGAAAAGTCAACAGGACCAGATGAACTACACTCCAAAATCTTGACAAATACTGCACAATATATCGCAGCCCCACTGACTGTGATATTCAATGTCACTTGACCAAGGTGTGTTACCTATGAACTGGAAGGATGCAGTCATCATTCTCACACACAAAACAGGACCAAAACAACTTCCACCGAACTACAGACCTGTTGGCCTCACCAGTGCCGTAGTTAAAATACTGGAAAGAATAGTCGAAAAGGCCAATAATAACATTTGTGGAAACCAAAAACTTGTTAAACAGCGAACAACATGGTTTCAGAAAATGTTTATCTTGCACAACAAACCTCCTTATAGCAAGAAAAAAGTGGATAGAGGCTATAGACAACGGAAAATCAGTGAATGTTGTCTACATAGACTTTAGCGAAGCATTTGACAAGACGCCAACAAACAGACTGCTATAGAATCTTTTCATTGCCGGACCTCTCCTAAAGTGGCTTAAGGATTTTGTAGTAGGTCGTAGACAGACAGTAAGAGTAAAATTCGAAGTGCTCCACTTGGAGACCAGTACTTAGTGGATCACCTCAAAATTCTGTCCTAGGTCCTTTACTTTTTATACTGTATGTAAATGATCTCCCAAGTGCAGTTGAGTCCCCAATGCTTCTATACGCTAGTGATGTAAACATTCGGCGAGAAATAACAGGAGACACAGATGCATGTGCACTTCAGGCAGATTTAAATATTGTTACTAGCTGGTCTAAATAGTGGCTGATGTCTACTAACGCAGAAAAGTGTGTCTACATTCACTTTGAGGAAACAAAGGTAAAAAGGCACAGCATAGGGGAAGTGCCTGTACCCAAGGTCTGGCCTCACAAGGATCTTTTGGTGACAGTGAGTCATGATCTTAAGACCACGACCATTGGCGGGAGGTCGCTAAGGGGTTTAAAACCCTAGGGACTAAGACGGACATTCACCAAGTTATATGCTACCAAGAACACCACAGTATACATAAACTTAGTGAGAGTGTAGTCTGATTGGGATTACCAATTGTAGCGTGGCGTCGTGTTGAGATTAACTGTGAACACCGCTACCAAGAAACACGTGCCAGATAAATCAGAAGGCGAGGGTTGGACGTAACCAAATAGATCCATAAAATCCCCGAGAAGCCAAATATCAGAAGACAGTTAATGGACCAAGTCGAGGTTTATTAGCTGGCGATCTCGTGGCATCGAAAGAATACCGAGATCGTGCCAGGATACAACCTTGGTTACAGAAGGTAACCGAATTCGCGCGAAGTTACAATCAAAGTGTAATTACAAGAATGGAAGCACAAAATAGCTGTCATTAGCACAGTCAAACAAAAGCACGTTAAAACAAACACTGGTACAGTTGGTTATAGTAATAATTGTTTTTATTAAACTAGTCGTGTTCTCGTGATAAATGTGAGTCACTACAAGAGCTAGGCTTGAGAACTGCGTTCAGTCTGCAAACCCCTGTTTAAAAGGTGACTCAGATATCCTGGGAAAAGTATAGAGGGCAGATACCCGTGCAATTCCAGAACTCTGTGGTTTGCCATAAAAGAGTGACTTGAAAAGTTAGACCTCTTTACTGTCCTATCGCAGACTAAGAGGTGACCTGATTTTGATGTACAGAATGATGAGAAATTATTTTGGACGCAATATATCTTTTGTTTTTCTTCCCACTGGGTCGGGACATCTCAGAGGACATAGTAGACGAGTAGAAAAGAATAGAACGAACAAAATATTCGTGGCATACTGGTTTTCACACAGTCAAGAATTCATGGAACCTGTTACCCGAAGAAGTGGGGTCCAGACCATCAAGTGACAGATTTAAGCATTTAAGAGAAGATTAGACTTTCACAGAAGCATAAAAGTAAAGCAAAAAGATAGGCCGTAGGCATTCTAGCCGTACCACAAAGATGTAAATCTGCATAAGACTAGCTTATAGTATGATCTCGCATCACTTTCACTGAGAAATCGTAAATTTTATGAAAATTCATGAAGAAAATACGGCGTGAACAAGTTATGAGACATTGAGTCCTTCAGTCAACTCTAACTGGCACATCAAAATGAACATTTTAATATCCCAGTTCAGTTCAGAATAGTGAAAAGATATTTTGAAAGAGTTTATACTAATCAAACATTCCATTTATTTCACGTTATGTACAGAATATACATTCCTATTTCTGCAAATTCTGAATTCGTCAAAACTCGAGTAGTCGTTAATAATAATAAGTTAAATATTGAGGCAACAAACTATGTAAATAGCATAACACTAGTTCACTTGGCATATTTTGTTGAGTCACAAACAAGAAAATTGTGAGTGATTTGTTTTCGTCAATATCATACTTTACACTTGTTTATTTCAGAACAGAGTATCGATCAGAGAGTAAAGAGAAATTGTTATAAACAAACTTCTGTGGAATTTCATCAATGATAAACAGTAATGTCCGCATTTACCACCTTGTGTTTAATGGTGAAAAATTCAGCTTCGACCTTCCTTTGAAAATCTATATCCTACTCAGTCCAATGGTTTCATATTAGCAACGAAACTGTTTACTTTGGCCAGTATAATTACAGATTAGTACTGATCAAGCGTGTTGAAATTTACTGCTCAGATGCACGGAAACAGTATTTCTACACGTATTATCAAGATCAAACTATTGAATTTCAAAACCATTTCATTCACACTCACCCGTCCCATCATGTGTTCACGTAAATTGTAGTTCAATTATTTGTAATATGTTGAGGTGTAATCTTTTCGAATGGCGTATTAGTTAGTTAATAGTTTGAGGTAATAAATTATCTTTGATTTTAGCTGGATGGTTTATTTGAGTTTTTACACATCATGCCTTTTTATATATGAGGAAAATATTAATATATTCCGATAGCCAATCAGATGTTCAGAATTGAAATTCTATTCAGTATTGGTTGCAGTTTAATTTTCACTATATGTATATTGTATGCTACTTATGTTGATATATGTAAGTAGTATGCAACACCAATCAGAAGTATAATACTTATCAAAAAGAGATTGAGAAGATTGAACTGAAGAGAACAGAAAGGAAAATATAAAGGGATTAGAATAAAAGCAGAATTGGAAGAATTATGAAGGGTGTAAAGAATAACTGAAAGATGTGTCAAAGATATATTTGATGTATATTTTTCACATTTCAACAAATGACTGTGTGATGGTTCATTAGACAATAAATTTGTTTTCCCTACCTGAATACTTCCTTCACTCCATATGTATTTGAAGTATTACAGTTAAAACTCCTTAATTTAACAAAAAAGTATGAAAATTAATTAAGAAAATATGCACTCTGGATTATTTAACATTTATTTATTTGAACACATAGATACTGTACGAGGGAGCACCTGGTTCATATGAGCCACACAAATCTCATTTGAGTTATCTAAGGGCTGTGATACTACCCGGGTGCCCAAACTGAAGCAGGTGGTTTTCTTAGAGGACCACACCCCAACCCTTCGACCTAAAGGTCTGATCCACAGGGCAGCGGGATATCGTAAAGAAATGCAGTCCCATGGTAGCCGGTGACCAACAATTGCTTCATACACCATTTGTTCCCGCAGGATACTGGAGCCCATGTGCACCATTGGTTTGGAACCAGGGTTTTTCAACTCCCTAGGTGGACTCTCAGTGTCCACCAACCCGGTTGAAGCACCGGACATTCGCTTTTCGTCCTCTCAATTCCGTAAACAACACTCCCGCCACGAGAAGGCAGTGAGTAGGACTTCTTTGGCAGAGGCTATATACGTGTGGCCATGTGAGAGCATTTCCAGAGGGAGAGCTGACTCTTTTGCTGCGAAGAACTCCAGCTTTGAGGCGTCGCTTGTATTGTAGTTTAGTGCCTTTTTGAGAGCTGACTCTCCCCACTCTCAGCCATACCAGGGCATTTGGAGCCATTAACAAATACATTTTGTTAAGAAGAGATATTTGTCGATATTTCATAGAAAAGTAATTGGATTATAAAAACAATTTTTGTTCAACTTAGGAACAATTTAATTATTTTAATACTGAGTCAGATTAAAACAATAGTAAAATAATCAAGGATATTTTTACTTTTATCAACCATGTCGTAGCTTTTCTGGATTTCAGAAACACTATTCTGGAAAATACTGGTGAGCTACGACGAGCGGTAATAATTTGAGTGTACTTTGATTCTAAAGCATTAAAAGCATAAAGTCAAAAATTTTGCATCCGTAGGTTGATCTGTTGGTTCTAGATAATGTGAAGTTATACAGTTGTGACTTATTTCTGTTAGAATTAATCTCAGTTAAGGGATTGATGAAACACTTGGACGTTTTGTTTGGTCATCTGAGAATTATATCCATCTATTTGGAATGGTCTAAGTTTCTTCGGTATTTTTATTCAATAAATACAGAAGGCAGAGTTAGAAAGCCATTTGCCAAACCAACGAATGATTTGGAAATCACAACTAGTTCAGTTTTTAAATCTCGTTAAACCGAATGATAATGATCCTAGATTATGTAATTATTTAAACTATTTTAGCATACCAACTTTCAACTCTTTTTGGGTATGGAGTTCTATTGCATGTGAGTTCTAAAACAAACGTATCCATAGTGTAAAATAGATAAATATATCACAACTGTCAGTGCTTTAGTTTGAATTCACATGAACACGTTTCTCCGACAACTGATCTCCAAAAACGAATTAAATATTGAAATTTATTGCTTAGATACATGAAGATAGAACAGTTGTTTATGAAGAGAACAAATATCTAACTGTTTTCTCAAGATACCTTAAATTTACATTCTACACAACAAACTGAATTTTGTAACTATAATTTACAATAAATCTACTTAGTCCTAGAAACACACTTTTCTCAGAGTCAGAAAATGTTCGTATAGTAATTCTAAGGAAATCTAATTTTGATGAGTAAAAAGACCATTTGATATTCCAAAATTATTCTAGTCATTCTAAATATCAAAAGAATAGAATTTAATATGGCTTATAAGTATTTTAGTTTTCTAAAAGACTCCCAGAGATGCTGTAATCAAAAAGATCTTAGGTGATAAACACTTAACATTCTTTGACCTGTTCTAACGCAGTTTCTTAAAAAGAAAAAGAATCTAGTCGAATAAATGTGGATAATGAAGAATTAATATGAGTTTTTTAATCAACTATTCCCTATGTGCAAACACAGACAAAAATGCACTATTTGAACAGTTAGTTAAAAGCCTTTAAAATAAACATAAAAATTAGAACGTTATACTTCGATTCGCTGAGTCTGGTTATTAAGAGTCGGGTTGCTCTATCAATCTCATTTTTAGTTTATTCTAGAAGTGGACAAATTCCAGCCGGTAAAGCTCATCTAAAGTTACAGATAAAAATGATCAGAAGATAATAAAATGAAATCAGTCTGAATAATAAAAGGACTTTAAAGTGAAATATCAAAACGTGAGTTTAAAAATTAAAATTTAGCCGAAGTAATCAAGAAAACATAATTGTGCTGATTTCTCAACATTATGTACACCAGTTGTTTCTCCAGCATCTGTTCAAGAAAATAGTTTTCAACCATTGTCACAACAATAATTGAAGATTCAAAGCGTTTGGACAACAATTTAAAACGTTAATCACCATATTTCAAAAATGAAAGGCTAATTATAAAATATAAATGGAACCGTAAGACAAGATACACGAAAATGAAACATAACAGAGGTTTGGAAGAGAGTCTTTATGTCTCAAGTAGAGACAACTAAATGAACAACACTGAAGTATATAAAGTGTGTCGCATACAATCAGTCAGTCAGTAACAACGTAGAACTTCGTACGTACGTACATCAGTTCGAGTTGCCACACCACATTAGCACAGAGATGCAGTTGTCGATTCAAATCCCATAGTGGTAGAGGTAATAAGAGTATAAGCAGTAATCGGGAAGATTAGGGTTTGGAGATGTTATTTAAAGAGTATAATCCAGTGAAATAAATTTGGAAAGAGGAAAAAAGGGACATAAAGAATTCAGAAGATTAGAATTTGGGAGAACAATAATAACCAATGAAAATAGGTGTCAATTACGTGGCTCTGCCACGTTGTAAGGCCAACAACACTAATTCTTGTAGCGAAACCAACACTCCGCAATAATGCTGATTTGGGTCAACCCTAACTGGTACATCAAAATGAACATTTTAATATCCCAGTTCAGTTCAGAATAGTGAAAAGATATTTTGAAAGAGTTTATACTAATCAAACATTCCATTTATTTCACGTTATGTACAGAATATACATTCCTATTTCTGCAAATTCTGAATTCGTCAAAACTCGAGTAGTCGTTAATAATAATAAGTTAAATATTGAGGCAACAAACTATGTAAATAGCATAACACTAGTTCACTTGGCATATTTTGTTGAGTCACAAACAAGAAAATTGTGAGTGATTTGTTTTCGTCAATATCATACTTTACACTTGTTTATTTCAGAACAGAGTATCGATCAGAGAGTAAAGAGAAATTGTTATAAACAAACTTCTGTGGAATTTCATCAATGATAAACAGTAATGTCCGCATTTACCACCTTGTGTTTAATGGTGAAAAATTCAGCTTCGACCTTCCTTTGAAAATCTATATCCTACTCAGTCCAATGGTTTCATATTAGCAACGAAACTGTTTACTTTGGCCAGTATAATTACAGATTAGTACTGATCAAGCGTGTTGAAATTTACTGCTCAGATGCACGGAAACAGTATTTCTACACGTATTATCAAGATCAAACTATTGAATTTCAAAACCATTTCATTCACACTCACCCGTCCCATCATGTGCTCACGTAAATGAATGTTAAACCAACGACTGGTTGTTTTGTAAGATGTTTTATCTATGGTTCATTTTGAGAATAAATCTGTCAACGTCTGCAAGCAACCAAGAAATTTCACATCACTTTCGAATTGCCACTGCAGATGATGATATTCTATTAGCGCTCGACCATTTCAATATCACAAACACTACTGGTGCAACACTGTTTATTATATAATCCGGTATTGTTAATAGCGAAATAATAATAATTCATAAGTGATGAGTAACTGATAGCTAAGTAATTAAAGTCGCGTGTAAAGCTGCTAGACAGAACATCCAGAGGACAACGCAACAATAAGGTTACTAATAAAGGTAGTTCTAGTGAAAATAGACTCATAAAATAAATGATTATACTTTTTACTGATTTCCGATTCTGTTAAGTAGAAACACTTCGAATAACTTTAATAATCATTTGTGTTTCATATGTGCAAATCCATTGATCGTGTTAATATATTACCCTGAAAACAGGGAAATCTACTCTGAATCTGAGGAAAGTAATAATTGCCCATGTGGAATTTCTCGAATATATATGAATGCTTTTTAGGACTGAGGTCTGGTAAAACTGTCATTCTGAATTTACTGAACTGTTCTGTTTGTGAAAAAGTTGCGATAACCTGAAGTAACGGGATCTCATTACCGAAATCAAGGAATGTAGTAAAAAACGCTCACAAATACTTTCAAAAATATTTATGATTGTTTTAAGGTGATATAAATGTTGTTGACTGAAATTAGTCAATAAATGGCAACCGAAACTCAAGTGAGAACTGATAAAGAAAATAGAATTCACTAATTTAAAAAATTAAAAGATATACATTTTCCCAACTAGTATCGTTGCAATGTATACATTTTTTATTATTTTATACCTTGTCTATAGTTATTTGCTTATTAACATTTACAATCCACAATCATTTCATTTCAACACTTATAGATATTCTCGATCATTACGTATCTGCAGATAGCTTATTCTATTTTAAAGAACATATGGATATTCATTCGAGAGATTATTTTTGTTGACCATAATTATTCACTAAAATCTCCATTTTAACGAGTATTCTGAACTTACTTTCACTTAGAATAGATTTGTGATAACAAAAACAAATTATCTAATAGTGCGTTTGGAGTTGTTTTCGAAATGCTGTCGATTTCCTGTTTATGATATTGTTTACTTATTTTTCATATATTAAGACCTTTATTAAAGTCCTAGTTATCCTCACAGTGACCTATAAATTCTCTAAAGATTTTTGAATCGATTATTTAGGGACAAGTTAACGTAATATATTTTCATTGAAATACTATTTTGAATTAAATTAGAAAAGAACATAATTTACTAAAAGGCTAAGATGTTTGTTTCTGTATAGTTTTTTATATTCTATTTTCAAATGCATTGGTTTCCCGTAATTATTTAAGAAGTAAGCTTAACTAGGTGTATTTCTGTGATATTTGTATGTAGTGATAATTACTTAGCACATTATTGCGCACCTAATTCGAACTACGAAGTGAAAAATAAAATAATTATATAGCTCAGTAATGAAGTAAATTTTCCAGTTAGTCCAATTGCTTAATGATTTTACAAGTTGTATACACATATTAGATCATACATTAGCGACTAGATCAATTTATTTAAATTTATTGATCGATCATAACATTTAAAATGGTATGTGGTTTTGTGGGTGAAGTGAAGTATGTAGATGGACCAATCAGATTTCGGTACGGAATTTATCTGTACATTATAGTTGGTGTCAATTCTTGATGAAAATCCCAATAATTCATACTTACATTTTTGTCATTCATGTTAAATCTGTTTACCAATTTCCTCTGAAAAACTTTCTTACCACAAATCATTTTATCATCATACATTGTTTACTCGTTGACCAAAAAGTAGTTCAAGGTCATCCATATGCCTTACTCTAACCTAATTTCTTTTTATTGTTATTCTGAATGTTGTTTAATTTGTAGTTGATATATAAAACGGTCCACTTATACATTCTTGTTTTCTTTCTTGAGTCCACAGTAATGTATCGTTTTTAATCACCATTTTAAATTTTGATATTCTGTTAGCGTTCGATCATATCAATAACATAAAGACTACTTGTGCATCACTGTTTGTTACAGAAAGTTATGTTCTTAACAATGTAGTCAATTCACTTGATATTATTTACTTGTATCTTCGCATTGTTATTTAGGACTGCATTTGATCAGTCTCATATTGTCATATGTGCATCCTGTGAGAACTGCCTCGATATTGTCCCAGAGTGAAAATCAACTCTGAGATGCAGGTACATCCGGCTGACGAGTCCCAAATGAGACGAAACGCGCGTCCTGGATTCCACTACTAACCATTTTCTATATTTACCTAAAATGCAGTCAGTGTTTATGCGATATTATTTTTCATTATCTTCACTTGTTCTTACTCTCTCGTCTGATGTGACAGAGTATCAGTGACTGTATAACGGAATGCAGTCTATGAGATCTTGTTCTGCTGTTGAACCATACTCCTTGCCGATAACACCTAGGTTACTAGAAATAACGCTGAATACGCCCAATACACAGTGTTAACTGTACCGGTTCTCCATACGGACTAGATAAAGTCAATTAAATGGCTACAATTTTTTATTCTTTATTCGTATTTTCGAGATATAGTATACTTCGACATCACGAGGTTATAAAGCCCTATCTAAGAAACTCTGTTGGCCGATTTAACAGTAAGTTCAAACACTGATAACTCCAACAAGTAATTCAGAGTATGCTCCCGAAAGTACATTAATTACTTTTAGTGAACTTGAATCTTCAGCATTTGTACCGCTTGTGGACAAACATTAAGCTATAGAAGAACGTTTGATAGTCGGGACAGAAGATATATTAAGATGTGAAAATGGGATTTATATTTAAACAAAGTAATTCGGGATGCTACTAAATGTGTGAAGGTAGTTTTTACCTCTTAGTTACCCACGCTATGGAAGGGTATTTCCTCTTGACTTTGTAGCCCGACCATAGATTCCAGTGAACAATTACTCTACGCCAATCACACAGAGTATGTTGTGAGAAATTTTTGATATGTTGGCTCCGTTCTTCAGAAAGCCTTACTGACCAAGACAGAAATAATTGAGGTGTGACATTTTTACGGCTGATCTTTTCTGACTCATTTCTACGGTTGTGAGAAAAAGCAATCTCTGTAGATTCCGGTCATCTGGGGAAAATACCTCACGTCACGTCCATCTACATTCAGCATTATAAATTGTCAGTTGGACTTAAAATTACCGCTTCTAGACCTACCGTCCTCCAACTGACCTACCGAGTATTGTAGGACCTAAAGGAACGAATATTTCAGTCAAAACGGATTAAGTTATTAAAATAAGAAAGTTTGACAACCAAGTCAAATTAGCAGTTACAATCGTCAAACAGAAAGTACTAAACAAACTTGAACTATGTGTAGCGACCTGTCTATAGACGTAGGAGGTCATGATTCAAAAGAAATACTGTGAACTGTAGATTAACAAAGTTCTAGATAGTCGTTGTCTGTTTTATGAGTTTCTCAATACTTTTACCGTCCATCATAACTTATTCAACACCACGTTCCTGATCCAGCCTGCACTATCAAGAAACTCACTTATCTGTATCTTTTTAAAAAATGAAAAACAGGAGAATCAGTAAGTATGAGTGTTATTTTTAATTTTGTCTCAACTTGTTAGGTCCCGATAAACATAATGAATGGTAAATTTGGGATCCTTTTATGGACCAATGCTAAACGTATATTTTTATCGTATAATTGATGAATAACTAAACTATTCATATTCTAAACTTTATTTTGACCTATGAACCATTATTATACGTTTTACTACTCTTGAATTATGCCCTGTATATTAGTCACTGCCTCCCACATTCACAGCCACATTTGGCCAACTTTTGTACAAATGTTATTTTCTATTTTATGCTACGTTGTGGTCTGTTTGATTGGTATGTAAACTCAGTATGTTTGAAATATAAAGATTTATATTACAGAGGCTGAGACTGGTGTTCTGGACTTAACTGGCTGGGCTAGGCGGAAAGCAGGACCAATCAGGACTCTAGGCTGCTCGCACGTGTCGTTGGTCAGATCGACAATTCACTGCTTCTGATTGGCGGCTATGGGCTATAACACAACTCAATATGGCAAAAATTTAAACCTCATTACAGTTGAATCTTTCAAAGATTTCACTGATTTAATGACAGATTATCCTTATTACTAACCGATTATCTGACTGTTTATTATAATTTCAAGTTAACTAGACTTATTTGACAGCATACAGTTGAGTAGAAAGCTGGGAAACTCAATGAACTTATTGAGTTCTCTAAACACCGTTGACTTGCTGTATGAGAATGTGTTAAATTAACGAACTAATATTATTCTGAAGAATCACGTTTAGAGTGAAGCATTGTGCGAAGCAGAGGTTTTAGAATTTGATATTCTAACTAGTAATTCTCAGAGCTGTTCACCACAAATTGTATTGACCATAAATGCACTATTAACCAAGTCAGAGAGAAAGCATTAAACATAATTTAATACATTTGTTATCTCTTGAAGCAGCATTAATTTATTAAGATTGTGACTTGAGGTAAACAATGATTCTTCTAAACATACAAGTGGTTAGTATGACTGCCAAATGCTGCTACCTGCTATTCATTGCAACAAAAAGAACCTAAGTAGTGGACCTAAGAAAGAAAACAAGAATGTATAAGTGGACCGTTTTATATATCAACTACAAATTAAACAACATTCAGAATAACAATAAAAAGAAATTAGGTTAGAGTAAGGCATATGGATGACCTTGAACTACTTTTTGGTCAACGAGTAAACAATGTATGATGATAAAATGATTTGTGGTAAGAAAGTTTTTCAGAGGAAATTGGTAAACAGATTTAACATGAATGACAAAAATGTAAGTATGAATTATTGGGATTTTCATCAAGAATTGACACCAACTATAATGTACAGATAAATTCCGTACCGAAATCTGATTGGTCCATCTACATACTTCACTTCACCCACAAAACCACATACCATTTTAAATGTTATGATCGATCAATAAATTTAAATAAATTGATCTAGTCGCTAATGTATGATCTAATATGTGTATACAACTTGTAAAATCATTAAGCAATTGGACTAACTGGAAAATTTACTTCATTACTGAGCTATATAATTATTTTATTTTTCACTTCGTAGTTCGAATTAGGTGCGCAATAATGTGCTAAGTAATTATCACTACATACAAATATCACAGAAATACACCTAGTTAAGCTTACTTCTTAAATAATTACGGGAAACCAATGCATTTGAAAATAGAATATAAAAAACTATACAGAAACAAACATCTTAGCCTTTTAGTAAATTATGTTCTTTTCTAATTTAATTCAAAATAGTATTTCAATGAAAATATATTACGTTAACTTGTCCCTAAATAATCGATTCAAAAATCTTTAGAGAATTTATAGGTCACTGTGAGGATAACTAGGACTTTAATAAAGGTCTTAATATATGAAAAATAAGTAAACAATATCATAAACAGGAAATCGACAGCATTTCGAAAACAACTCCAAACGCACTATTAGATAATTTGTTTTTGTTATCACAAATCTATTCTAAGTGAAAGTAAGTTCAGAATACTCGTTAAAATGGAGATTTTAGTGAATAATTATGGTCAACAAAAATAATCTCTCGAATGAATATCCATATGTTCTTTAAAATAGAATAAGCTATCTGCAGATACGTAATGATCGAGAATATCTATAAGTGTTGAAATGAAATGATTGTGGATTGTAAATGTTAATAAGCAAATAACTATAGACAAGGTATAAAATAATAAAAAATGTATACATTGCAACGATACTAGTTGGGAAAATGTATATCTTTTAATTTTTTAAATTAGTGAATTCTATTTTCTTTATCAGTTCTCACTTGAGTTTCGGTTGCCATTTATTGACTAATTTCAGTCAACAACATTTATATCACCTTAAAACAATCATAAATATTTTTGAAAGTATTTGTGAGCGTTTTTTACTACATTCCTTGATTTCGGTAATGAGATCCCGTTACTTCAGGTTATCGCAACTTTTTCACAAACAGAACAGTTCAGTAAATTCAGAATGACAGTTTTACCAGACCTCAGTCCTAAAAAGCATTCATATATATTCGAGAAATTCCACATGGGCAATTATTACTTTCCTCAGATTCAGAGTAGATTTCCCTGTTTTCAGGGTAATATATTAACACGATCAATGGATTTGCACATATGAAACACAAATGATTATTAAAGTTATTCGAAGTGTTTCTACTTAACAGAATCGGAAATCAGTAAAAAGTATAATCATTTATTTTATGAGTCTATTTTCACTAGAACTACCTTTATTAGTAACCTTATTGTTGCGTTGTCCTCTGGATGTTCTGTCTAGCAGCTTTACACGCGACTTTAATTACTTAGCTATCAGTTACTCATCACTTATGAATTATTATTATTTCGCTATTAACAATACCGGATTATATAATAAACAGTGTTGCACCAGTAGTGTTTGTGATATTGAAATGGTCGAGCGCTAATAGAATATCATCATCTGCAGTGGCAATTCGAAAGTGATGTGAAATTTCTTGGTTGCTTGCAGACGTTGACAGATTTATTCTCAAAATGAACCATAGATAAAACATCTTACAAAACAACCAGTCGTTGGTTTAACATTCATTTACGTGAGCACATGATGGGACGGGTGAGTGTGAATGAAATGGTTTTGAAATTCAATAGTTTGATCTTGATAATACGTGTAGAAATACTGTTTCCGTGCATCTGAGCAGTAAATTTCAACACGCTTGATCAGTACTAATCTGTAATTATACTGGCCAAAGTAAACAGTTTCGTTGCTAATATGAAACCATTGGACTGAGTAGGATATAGATTTTCAAAGGAAGGTCGAAGCTGAATTTTTCACCATTAAACACAAGGTGGTAAATGCGGACATTACTGTTTATCATTGATGAAATTCCACAGAAGTTTGTTTATAACAATTTCTCTTTACTCTCTGATCGATACTCTGTTCTGAAATAAACAAGTGTAAAGTATGATATTGACGAAAACAAATCACTCACAATTTTCTTGTTTGTGACTCAACAAAATATGCCAAGTGAACTAGTGTTATGCTATTTACATAGTTTGTTGCCTCAATATTTAACTTATTATTATTAACGACTACTCGAGTTTTGACGAATTCAGAATTTGCAGAAATAGGAATGTATATTCTGTACATAACGTGAAATAAATGGAATGTTTGATTAGTATAAACTCTTTCAAAATATCTTTTCACTATTCTGAACTGAACTGGGATATTAAAATGTTCATTTTGATGTACCAGTTAGGGTTGACCCAAATCAGCATTATTGCGGAGTGTTGGTTTCGCTACAAGAATTAGTGTTGTTGGCCTTACAACGTGGCAGAGCCACGTAATTGACACCTATTTTCATTGGTTATTATTGTTCTCCCAAATTCTAATCTTCTGAATTCTTTATGTCCCTTTTTTCCTCTTTCCAAATTTATTTCACTGGATTATACTCTTTAAATAACATCTCCAAACCCTAATCTTCCCGATTACTGCTTATACTCTTATTACCTCTACCACTATGGGATTTGAATCGACAACTGCATCTCTGTGCTAATGTGGTGTGGCAACTCGAACTGATGTACGTACGTACGAAGTTCTACGTTGTTACTGACTGACTGATTGTATGCGACACACTTTATATACTTCAGTGTTGTTCATTTAGTTGTCTCTACTTGAGACATAAAGACTCTCTTCCAAACCTCTGTTATGTTTCATTTTCGTGTATCTTGTCTTACGGTTCCATTTATATTTTATAATTAGCCTTTCATTTTTGAAATATGGTGATTAACGTTTTAAATTGTTGTCCAAACGCTTTGAATCTTCAATTATTGTTGTGACAATGGTTGAAAACTATTTTCTTGAACAGATGCTGGAGAAACAACTGGTGTACATAATGTTGAGAAATCAGCACAATTATGTTTTCTTGATTACTTCGGCTAAATTTTAATTTTTAAACTCACGTTTTGATATTTCACTTTAAAGTCCTTTTATTATTCAGACTGATTTCATTTTATTATCTTCTGATCATTTTTATCTGTAACTTTAGATGAGCTTTACCGGCTGGAATTTGTCCACTTCTAGAATAAACTAAAAATGAGATTGATAGAGCAACCCGACTCTTAATAACCAGACTCAGCGAATCGAAGTATAACGTTCTAATTTTTATGTTTATTTTAAAGGCTTTTAACTAACTGTTCAAATAGTGCATTTTTGTCTGTGTTTGCACATAGGGAATAGTTGATTAAAAAAACTCATATTAATTCTTCATTATCCACATTTATTCGACTAGATTCTTTTTTCTTTTTAAGAAACTGCGTTAGAACAGGTCAAAGAATGTTAAGTGTTTATCACCTAAGATCTTTTTTGATTACAGCATCTCTGGGAGTCTTTTAGAAAACTAAAATACTTATAAGCCATATTAAATTCTATTCTTTTGATATTTAGAATGACTAGAATAATTTTGGAATATCAAATGGTCTTTTTACTCATCAAAATTAGATTTCCTTAGAATTACTATACGAACATTTTCTGACTCTGAGAAAAGTGTGTTTCTAGGACTAAGTAGATTTATTGTAAATTATAGTTACAAAATTCAGTTTGTTGTGTAGAATGTAAATTTAAGGTATCTTGAGAAAACAGTTAGATATTTGTTCTCTTCATAAACAACTGTTCTATCTTCATGTATCTAAGCAATAAATTTCAATATTTAATTCGTTTTTGGAGATCAGTTGTCGGAGAAACGTGTTCATGTGAATTCAAACTAAAGCACTGACAGTTGTGATATATTTATCTATTTTACACTATGGATACGTTTGTTTTAGAACTCACATGCAATAGAACTCCATACCCAAAAAGAGTTGAAAGTTGGTATGCTAAAATAGTTTAAATAATTACATAATCTAGGATCATTATCATTCGGTTTAACGAGATTTAAAAACTGAACTAGTTGTGATTTCCAAATCATTCGTTGGTTTGGCAAATGGCTTTCTAACTCTGCCTTCTGTATTTATTGAATAAAAATACCGAAGAAACTTAGACCATTCCAAATAGATGGATATAATTCTCAGATGACCAAACAAAACGTCCAAGTGTTTCATCAATCCCTTAACTGAGATTAATTCTAACAGAAATAAGTCACAACTGTATAACTTCACATTATCTAGAACCAACAGATCAACCTACGGATGCAAAATTTTTGACTTTATGCTTTTAATGCTTTAGAATCAAAGTACACTCAAATTATTACCGCTCGTCGTAGCTCACCAGTATTTTCCAGAATAGTGTTTCTGAAATCCAGAAAAGCTACGACATGGTTGATAAAAGTAAAAATATCCTTGATTATTTTACTATTGTTTTAATCTGACTCAGTATTAAAATAATTAAATTGTTCCTAAGTTGAACAAAAATTGTTTTTATAATCCAATTACTTTTCTATGAAATATCGACAAATATCTCTTCTTAACAAAATGTATTTGTTAATGGCTCCAAATGCCCTGGTATGGCTGAGAGTGGGGAGAGTCAGCTCTCAAAAAGGCACTAAACTACAATACAAGCGACGCCTCAAAGCTGGAGTTCTTCGCAGCAAAAGAGTCAGCTCTCCCTCTGGAAATGCTCTCACATGGCCACACGTATATAGCCTCTGCCAAAGAAGTCCTACTCACTGCCTTCTCGTGGCGGGAGTGTTGTTTACGGAATTGAGAGGACGAAAAGCGAATGTCCGGTGCTTCAACCGGGTTGGTGGACACTGAGAGTCCACCTAGGGAGTTGAAAAACCCTGGTTCCAAACCAATGGTGCACATGGGCTCCAGTATCCTGCGGGAACAAATGGTGTATGAAGCAATTGTTGGTCACCGGCTACCATGGGACTGCATTTCTTTACGATATCCCGCTGCCCTGTGGATCAGACCTTTAGGTCGAAGGGTTGGGGTGTGGTCCTCTAAGAAAACCACCTGCTTCAGTTTGGGCACCCGGGTAGTATCACAGCCCTTAGATAACTCAAATGAGATTTGTGTGGCTCATATGAACCAGGTGCTCCCTCGTACAGTATCTATGTGTTCAAATAAATAAATGTTAAATAATCCAGAGTGCATATTTTCTTAATTAATTTTCATACTTTTTGTTAAATTAAGGAGTTTTAACTGTAATACTTCAAATACATATGGAGTGAAGGAAGTATTCAGGTAGGGAAAACAAATTTATTGTCTAATGAACCATCACACAGTCATTTGTTGAAATGTGAAAATATACATCAAATATATCTTTGACACATCTTTCAGTTATTCTTTACACCCTTCATAATTCTTCCAATTCTGCTTTTATTCTAATCCCTTTATATTTTCCTTTCTGTTCTCTTCAGTTCAATCTTCTCAATCTCTTTTTGATAAGTATTATACTTCTGATTGGTGTTGCATACTACTTACATATATCAACATAAGTAGCATACAATATACATATAGTGAAAATTAAACTGCAACCAATACTGAATAGAATTTCAATTCTGAACATCTGATTGGCTATCGGAATATATTAATATTTTCCTCATATATAAAAAGGCATGATGTGTAAAAACTCAAATAAACCATCCAGCTAAAATCAAAGATAATTTATTACCTCAAACTATTAACTAACTAATACGCCATTCGAAAAGATTACACCTCAACATATTACAAATAATTGAACTACAATTTACGTGAACACATGATGGGACGGGTGAGTGTGAATGAAATGGTTTTGAAATTCAATAGTTTGATCTTGATAATACGTGTAGAAATACTGTTTCCGTGCATCTGAGCAGTAAATTTCAACACGCTTGATCAGTACTAATCTGTAATTATACTGGCCAAAGTAAACAGTTTCGTTGCTAATATGAAACCATTGGACTGAGTAGGATATAGATTTTCAAAGGAAGGTCGAAGCTGAATTTTCACCATTAAACACAAGGTGGTAAATGCGGACATTACTGTTTATCATTGATGAAATTCCACAGAAGTTTGTTTATAACAATTTCTCTTTACTCTCTGATCGATACTCTGTTCTGAAATAAACAAGTGTAAAGTATGATATTGACGAAAACAAATCACTCACAATTTTCTTGTTTGTGACTCAACAAAATATGCCAAGTGAACTAGTGTTATGCTATTTACATAGTTTGTTGCCTCAATATTTAACTTATTATTATTAACGACTACTCGAGTTTTGACGAATTCAGAATTTGCAGAAATAGGAATGTATATTCTGTACATAACGTGAAATAAATGGAATGTTTGATTAGTATAAACTCTTTCAAAATATCTTTTCACTATTCTGAACTGAACTGGGATATTAAAATGTTCATTTTGATGTACCAGTTAGGGTTGACCCAAATCAGCATTATTGCGGAGTGTTGGTTTCGCTACAAGAATTAGTGTTGTTGGCCTTACAACGTGGCAGAGCCACGTAATTGACACCTATTTTCATTGGTTATTATTGTTCTCCCAAATTCTAATCTTCTGAATTCTTTATGTCCCTTTTTTCCTCTTTCCAAATTTATTTCACTGGATTATACTCTTTAAATAACATCTCCAAACCCTAATCTTCCCGATTACTGCTTATACTCTTATTACCTCTACCACTATGGGATTTGAATCGACAACTGCATCTCTGTGCTAATGTGGTGTGGCAACTCGAACTGATGTACGTACGTACGAAGTTCTACGTTGTTACTGACTGACTGATTGTATGCGACACACTTTATATACTTCAGTGTTGTTCATTTAGTTGTCTCTACTTGAGACATAAAGACTCTCTTCCAAACCTCTATCCTCCTCTATTCTCATCTTGTGTGATTATTTTCGTTGAAATGTTGTTGTTTAATAGTTGTATTGCAATTTAATGGGGCTGAATCAGTTCTCATATTGGAGATATCTACCGTTCGTCATTTTGTGCGAAATTTGTTCATTTTGAACTTGTGGTGCTTTTAAGCATATCGACCTTCTGTTTATTATTTTATTTGGTCTGGTGTAGTGAACGAGATCTCAGGTATGTTCATCCAATATTTTGTTTAACACAAAATTACGCAATGTCTTCATAAAATATGGGAATCATACTTTAAATGTCTCATTCTTCAAATTCACTATTTATTTCTATTTCCTTCTCTGCTTTTTTCAATTCGATCTTTTTAGACATTTGCTTCTAGCCATTTAACTTTTGATTATTGTTAAATGCTAATTATTTCTGTCGACGCTATCCATGCTCGTACATTATCTTATGTTATCACATCTTCGTTAGTTTTTTTAATTAATTGATTTACCTAGATTTCAATGATAGGTTTTATTTTCTTGAATAGTATTTTTTATTTAATTTCAATCTATTTATCCTGCATCTCTTAATACCCTGGTACGGCGGAGGTTGGTGAGAGTCCGCTTTCTCTTTCGAAATGCTTTCTAATGGCCACGTGCATACAACCACTGTCAGAGAACTCCTATTCTATCTTCTCAAGGAGAGCGTGATGTGGGTGTGAAAAGTGAATTTCTGGAGGTTTAAACGGGTTGGTGGATACCGAGGATCCACCTAGGGGAATGGAAAATCCTGATTCCAAACCAGTAGTGCACATGGCGTATGAACCTATCGTCCTCTCCCAATGTTGCTCCACTACTTTGGGGATTTGACCTTTAGCTCAAAGGCACAGGGAGTGGCCACTTAAGAAACCAACCCGCTTCGGTTTGGACACCCGGTTAGTATTCCAGCCCTCACACAAATCGAATGACCAAGTGTCTCGCATATACATTTGATGCCTCCTTGTACCGAAGTTTATGTGTTTACATAAAAAATAGAAAATAAATATTTGTCATGTGGAAAGTTTTTTGATTTTTAATTTGCTGAAACTAATCTAAATTGACCTTTTATTTGACAGTTACTCTAGTACTTATTTTATCTTTTGGTATTTAGTTAGTATGTTTCCAAGATAACTGGAGAAATAGAAATAAAAGATAAACGTTTGAATGTTAGTTCCATGTAAAAGCGTGTTTCAATTTCCGTCAATATTGATGTTCAAAATATAATGTGGATTAATTGACTTCACTACCATAATTATTTATTATTTATGCTGATTTTTTATCTAGTTTTATATTGCCACTTTTTTAATGGTTAAAAATGTAATTATATTTACCATTAAAAAGTTGTGGAGATTGTTGAACTTCATTGAAATCATAAACCGTTGATGATGTAACTCGAATCATTCCCTGCTTTCAATATAATTATATTTGATCCAGTAACATACACATGCCTCTAGGAAAGTCATTTAGAAAAAAGCTTAAGAAATACTTTGTATATAAAATAAAGTCTCTGATTTACTTGCAACATGTAACACATAGTATACTGTAAAGGAGGTCATAATTGTTACTAGTAATATGTTTTCCGGTTTTTCTGCATTTTTTTCATGAACTGTATGGAATCTGACATAAATATGTATACGTCCAGGTTGTTATATTTCACATCACTAAGTTGAGTAATTTGAAGAGCTTGAAGTTCAGTATAATGTACGTAACTTGAAACATAATTTGTAGTTTTTGTATGTGTTTTTAATTGAAATATCGATGCTCTTATCGTGTTTTATGTGACCGTGGTCATTATTCTGTTTATTTTTGTATGATTAGCGTATGGTTATGTACATAATAGATGCTTGTACCAAAGTGTAATCGTAGGTCATAATAGTAAATAGTAAACAATCATGTTTAATTAATTTTTTTTGTCAAGACCTAATCCATTAAACTTTCCTATGTCGTCATACTTTCTGAGTACTACACTCACACGACCATAAGTTCCGATCTGTCCTTGAATATGTTGTGTATGTTGAGTAATCTATAGTGTGAAAGAGTTCAGGTTTTTCCTCAAGTCTTTCAAGAAACTGAAGTTTGTTCACTTTATTGCCCAATGAAGTTTACCTCAGATGTTAATAAAAATAATGTATGAGTAGAAAAATTAAATTTTCAAATTTTCTACTCATTGGATTATTATAAATATATTTTATTTTTATTAATAACAATCTATATAATGCTCAATTTATTTGAAATTATCATTTCAAACCTTGATATAATCTCATTAATAATTGGATTAAATTGAACTTCAGATGCTTTTTCAATCTTAATATGACTTAAATAAGTATCGTTATCCTAAATAACATTTCCCTTTAAGAAAAACTTCAGATTAATCTATAAAAATTATATACTTTCATTGGATTTTGAGTGAATTAGCCGTGAATTCTTACTGTTTCATATACCCTAGTTAACTAAATTATTAATGATAAATACAATAATTTAGGTGTATCTGCCACATTTACTGCAAGTCTCTCGTCCAATTTTGTTGGAAGGATGTTTAAATGCACACAATGAATAAATACAATTATATAATCATACGATCGCAAAAGGTTCTGTTTTTTATCATGACTTGTTTGAATATAAGTTTTCTATAAACTTTTGTTAGGATCAACTCCTTTTTTTATGTATTTTTCTCACAGTAACACGCAACAGAAGCTCTTATAAGTGGCACTTTTCCTACAAATATTCATGCCACTTCTTGTGACTTCTTATGAAACAGGATTTGTCATTATTTTCATAAGTGACCGCTGAGGATCTCATCACTAGAGTGTTATTAAAATACGTTTAGGAAATAAGTTGCTTTTGTCCTATTTTCAGTTATTTCTCACCTTTCGATAGTAAGCAAATTTTATTTAAAGAGAGAATTTCTTCCTTAAGAAAATTAATGTTAAACTTTCAAGTATAACTCGAAAGAACTGTGCACAAGACAGGAAATTTATTTTAGAAGACTACTGAAAACAGGGTGAAAAATCGGGTGATACATAAATATTTATGAAGAAAACTGGATTAAAATGGTTGTCAAAAGCAGATTAACAGTTGTGTATGCAGTCAACTACTACATGATGACTGTTTTAAGGTGAGATGAGGCTTGAATTTTATATGTACAGAGCTTATCCTGAACAATTAAAATAAAGTATTTTTCCAAATTCAGGTTTTCTAATGATATTGAAATGTTTTATCATATTTTGTTTAAGTGAAACCATTCATTCAATGAATGTGCTTGATTTTCAATGAGCATAAGCTATATTTCTTTGTACGCTAGTCTTGTTATTAAAACCGCTAAAATTTAATAAACACGTTAAGTGAAGTAAGTTCCATTTGTTTTCCAAGAAGATATTGGTAACAAGAAAAATGTGAATCCATGATAATTTGGCACAAAAATATCAAATTATATACGACGGTATCGAGCATCAACTTGTGATAAATGAACATGTTGTGTTTAGATAACTTTAAAAACAGACTATGAGTAGCTGCTATTGTTAAAAAAATAGTCTACTGATTCTGCAGTTATTCTTACATTTCACCCATTAGTTGGAAAATATTAATCGACAAATTGTCCGTCAGGCCTCTTCTTATTACATAGATCTTATTATTCTTATATTGTAATCTTGTTGTTGTCTGACCTATGTGATAAAGGAATAACTTGTTTAAAATACAGCTTTCCCATACTTTTAGATGAGTTTACGCACATACGGTTTCGAACGTAAATTGAATAATTTACAAGTTTTAGCAATAATTTCTCAAGCATTCATGCATTTATTGCTTTGACCTTGTTTACATCATTATCGCTCACTGATGTGAACTGTAAGTTTTTCCTATGAATATGATGAAAGATAATACAATTTCAGGGGTTCCAATTCTAAAAGTTGAATTTATGAGTCGATGTAAGCTAGACCACCACTTATAATCTGGAAGAACTGGATGGCCGTTTCGTCCTAGTATGAAACTCCTCAGCTGTGCGCATCCACGACCTCGTATATGGGACTCGAACCCAGAACATTCGGTCTCGCGCACGAACGCCTAAGCTCTAGACCATTGGGCCGGTATCAACCGGTGTTAATGTCTAACTACAATCAACCCACGACCTTGCGCAGTCATTCATCCATTATCCAAGTTAGATACCTGTCTCTACCCGATACGGATTGAACTCCACTGGTTACGGCTTCTCACCAGAACTCTAGCTTACATCGACTCATGAATCCAACTATCAAAATTACTACAATCTCCGCAAACCCCCATTGTGATTCCACCTATTATTTTAAAAGTTCATGTTATATATTTGGACAACTTAGATAAAAGGGTTATTATTTAAAATATTTTTTATTTATGTGAACTGGTTCATGATTCCTTAAGTTTTGTAGTGATGTAAGCTGATTAGAACAAGGTGGTACAGGCAATACTAAAAGTGACCTCTTTTTATCATGATGCATTAAATAGTTGTGATTATGACTGTGACGTAAAAAACAGGTGACATTAGTTGATGGAGATGGAGTAAAATCCAATAAATATATTTCTCAGCTATTTGGTTACACTTTGATACATTTAAATCACGGTTTGGAATATTGTTTTTTCTAACAGATCTTATATGAACTAGTCATCTTCAAGAAATCATTGTTTTATGTATCACTTCACAACTTATTACTTGGTCACAGTATATTATATCATTTTACAAATTTCTAATTAAGTAGCCTAAGAATAACTTAGATATCAAACATTCTTTGTTAATCGCTTATTAGTAGATTAGGAATCTTTATTTGATCATACACTCCAAGTATAAGAGTACTTTATGAATAACCAGTGATTCATTTTCGTTCAGTGTCTGAATAATAATTTATAAATGTTTTATTTATTGGCTTACATAGAAGGGATGTTATGAAATTTACCAAAATTAATATAATCAATGACTTTTATTATCCTTGCAAAAAATTAAAAAAAACAATCTCAAAAACATAAGGGAGATAGCTCATACTAAAGATCCAACTAATTCAGTTTTTAAATTTAATGTACTTTATTTTACTAGGATGATATCTAAGATCACTTAATATTCATTTTACCATACGGTTGAATCGATTAGCGTGAAAACAGTACATTTTACTTTCCTTATTATTAGATAAAATCAGAGTTTGGCAAAATTGTTTTGAAATCAGAAAATGAAGTGGATTTATCAGATGAAGTGAAAGGATTCATTAAAGATGTCGAGAAGTATGACTTCATTAGACTCAGTCTTCCTGATATAAATGGAATCCATCTGAGTAAGTTGCTTCCTACCCGCTTTGCTAAGAAGTTGGCAATGGGCCAGGTGGAAATGTATTCAGGGTCTATAGCATTCGGACCAAGATTTGAAGTAAGTGAAGATAAATCACGATTTTTCTTAAAAATACATGCATCTTATGTATATACAATTTAAGCTCTTGGCTGCTTAATCCTTATTTGATGGGAAAAATTAAAAAAATTGTTGATGTTTTTAAATATTTCGCTTAGGTTCAAACGTCTATGGTAGAATACTCACTTGAAAACTCAATATACTTCAGATCCATATTCTTTACAGTCAAAAGTTTGTATTCAAGAAAAATAACCACTTACTGAACAATTTGGTTATTATATGGCTATATTTAGAATATATTGTCACTTGTAAAACCAGTTTCTGAACGGCCGTGATTATGACTTTCCTGAAAATAGAGCCTCAGGTGGCAATATTGTTTCCGTTTTTCATAAGAACTTCCTTGAAATACAGTAGAAATTAAGAATATAAACATAATTTTCCTTATCCTAAAGGATAACACTGTTATCGGCTTAAATAAAGGGGCAGGCAAATAGAATCCAAGGATACATTCAATCGGTTATGATCAGAAAGTTTAGTGAGAAAATATTTTGTTTCGTTTTAAACAAATTGTTATGCGATTTAACAAAGCAGTTTTATCTCGTTCATAATAGCAGTTATATCCCATCTGTTTAGTTCTGTACAGCATCATAGTCATCGATTCTCATTATTCCAGTTTTTTATTTGGATAAGTGTGATGAGTTGTGACTGATAGGTCACAACAGACTACTGAATAGGGATTTACTATGTGTATCATTCATACAAAAGATATACTTCATTAATCAAAGTAATAATTATGGTAAGGCCTAGTGGTGCTTCAGGACAGTAAACAAAGTCAACCAAAACTTTTAATTTTCAACAAATTATCAGTCAGCTTTTGCGAACACTTACGGTTTCAATGGAAACTACACAAGCAATTAAGCTAATTAAATGTAATATCGTTATCAAATTCCATCTGCACCGATTAAAAGCCTACTTAATCATGCTAGAATTCCTCTCAACTGATCTATTTGTCGACAATTTATAACTTTGTTACATCCTGTTTACTAACTGAAGTAATTTCACTATGAACCCAGCATTTGCAAAATATGAAAACAACACATTGAATACATCATTTGCACATTTTCCTTGGATTGTTTTTCACAAATTCCATCGTTCTTTTATCCCTATTGCCACTCCGGTTAAATTTCTTTGTTATTTTTCTCTTCTGTCAGTGGGAATCATACTTTCAATCCTTGATACATTCTACTTATAACTGTCCGCGTAAGTAACACACACCACACTTCTATTAAATTGAAATGATGGTTTAAGCAGCATTTTAGAGATATGTGATCCACAGTTATGAATTAATTCTCAATACACAGTAGATTTTTAGAAGTTCGTATTTTCTTGTTTCAGTTTTATAATTTACTTCATCTGCAAATTTTATAATTCATTATTTCAATAAAAGTGTACTTCATTTTGTTTTCTATTTGCGAAAAATTATCAGTCACAATAAATTTGAGCTGTCTTCACATTTAGATGATCAGCATCCCAGAAGTGGTTGAAAGGAAACATATTAACAGTGTTTTGAAGCCAGATTTCTCGACTCTGCATCCGTGTCATTGGATTTCACAAAAGAATTATCCTTACACACAAAAGGACAATAACATGTTTTTGAACGGAGAAGAAGATGGTAAATATTCATTTTGTTCCGTTTTGTGCGATATATACTGGCCTAATAACCAGCCAATGTATGCCTATCCAAGATTTGTTGCTCAAAGGCTTATCAAAGAGCTGGAGGATAAATATAATCTACGGTTATATTCAGCTTTTGAACCGGAGTTTAGGGCTTTTGTAAAGGGAAGCTATGAGTCATCGTGTTTAGAACCAAAGTCGAACGACGTTATCCAATTTATCGACCTTAAAAAGCCAATCCCTTGGACAAATTTTAGAGACATGTACAGAACAAGTTTACTGTCCGTTTATGAAAACTATTTTGCGGATATTGATTACAATATGCAGCTAGCAGGGATCGATATACAAGATTACAGTAATGAAGATGGCGAAGGACAGTTAGAATGTCCGTTAATACCAACATGGGGGTTGTCGGCTGCAGATAATTATTTTATATTGAAACAGGCTGTAAAAGAAATTGGAACTAAACATGGGATGGAAATTTCGTTTATGACTACACCATTACTGGATTCCAGCTCTAGTGGGTGTCATTACAACCATTCTCTGTGGTACTCTGATAATAATCGTAATGCATTTTACGATGATAAAGGTAAGTCTCGATCGATTGATTTTGCAAATATTTCATTTTACTCAAAATCTCCGCCACTAAATATTTATCTGGTATAACGAATATCTTTCTCGAAATATCCTTCTTTCAGATGACGACAGATTTCTGGAATATATAGAGGATTTTGATCAAAACAGGTGTAGTTAATTTGACAAACAAAACTGTTTGTCAACATATGTCGTGCTTTTAACTATTCAAACTTATCATTATGCAATGTGCAAAGATCTCTCATCCGAACTGAGTTTTTCTTCTACTTATCTTGTAGTTTGCAAAATCCTTTTGTGTTAACTTTGATGCTTAAATATTTATTATCTACTTTAGAACAGATTATTATGCCGTTTCACTATACATCTGAGAAATATATTTCACCCTAAAATAGTAGGATAAGAAAACCAGATAGCACATGAAAAATGCATGCACTGGAACGAATTTATCAACTTTCTCTCTCTCCATATATATATAAGATGTTTTAATGTTATTTAAATTTTTATGCGTATAATATGAACTGAACATGAATAATGTAATTTAAACTAAAGTTCACATTTTTTGCCACGTCAGATCCTGATCGATTATCTACTCTAGCTCGTCACTGGATTGGAGGGATCTTGGAACATTTACCAGCTATGTTAGCTGTTTCTTGTCCAACAGTAAACTGCTATAGAAGACTGCATAAACATCTTGCTCCCTCCTGTGTGAATTGGGATTTTCATGATAGGTATGTATCAGTTCGTGTAAAAAACTTTAATGAGAAACAGACATACATAGAAAATCGTATACCATCGTCCGCATCTTGTTCTTACCATGTGCTTGCTGCCACAATAGCAGCTGGACTAGATGGCTTGGAACGTCAGATACACCCTCCACCTTCAGGTTTGAAACTAGCAAATGGTCAAATTGGTGCCTGTAAAGTACTTCCCAATACAATTCAACAGGCTCTACATAGTCTTATGGATGACAAAATACTTGTGAACAAGTTGGGAGCAGATTTTGTTGATTGGTATATTCAAGTAAAAAAGAATGGAGATTTATCATCACTTGGTCATTTAAATATACATGATAATACTGAAGAAACACTGGCTTATGAAAGATATGAATATTTCAACTTTATGTGACTCACTTCACAGAACCAGTTTATTCTATCAGTTTATTCCAACAATGATGATTTTCTCAGTAGCTATTGCATGTAAAGCTACTTACTTTTAAATTTTTATTCTCTCACTTTTTATAAGTCCCATTCTATTACTGCTATTTCACCTAGTCATTCCTATATTACTCTTAAGATGGGGTTGACTACTTTTACATTTCATTCCACTATAATCCACTATTTTTTAAAAAGGATATTATTAATGTGATAAGCAGTTTAATAATAATGAATTAAAAATGAGACTAGTTTGATGTTTGTTTTATTAACATAATGCATTTCAAGGATATAATGAATCTCCTAGTTAGGCTGTATAGAACTTTGCCTGAACAAAGAAAAACAGATAACGTGTTTATCCATTACATCCAGCGAAGTTGAATGATGTTACCCATATTTTTTTAATTAGCGTCTTTATGTTGTCGCTTAATGTTGAGTATGAGCTGGCAGACTTTGGTGTTAACACGACTGTAATTATATAATGTAAGTTCGTAGAATTTCGATTACTAAAAGTTTAATCATCTTACAGCTAGATTCATTTTACTTTCTTCAAGGGGTTAATTTAATCTAACCGGAAAAAAGTCTAAAACAACTTCTGCATAGTTTTTAAACAATAACATATAAGTTTAGGTTTATACTGAAAAATTACACAAGGATTTTGATTACATTAAAATAGTTTCACAGATCTCACTAGACATCACACTTGAAATATAGGGTTGAAACGTGAACAGTGTTGCAAAAAGAGTTATTTGAGGATGGGTCCATTAGTCTGTCATTGGATGAAGAGGTCAGTTTTCATAAATAGTTCTTTATCTTCAAATACAATGAGTTCACTATTTATTTGAATGTATTTATAATACATAAATACTGGTACATATAGGTCCCAAAATAAATATATGTCACACAAATAAGGAAATGAAAGTGTGGAATGAGGAGGGAGTATGATCGAAAATTGACGAACCAAGAGAAATAAGTGAACGAGAGTAACATAAAACAGGAGGTAAATTTCAACTAAGAACATAAATAGGAAGAATTCCTTCATTTTGGTGATTTCATTAGGTTTTTATGAAGAATACAAAATAAAAATACAGTAGGATTATCATTGGCTTCTATACTGAGCTAATATCTAATAACATGTCAAACCAGTGAGAGTTGCATTATACCACAGAACTCAACCGGGAAGTCACTTTGGACGTACAGGTGACCGTCCTATACATCTGTCTTTCTTACCACCTTACCACGTCAAATACCGTCCACCGCTACAATTTGTTGTGTGCATCAGTCGTCGCTGTCTATAAAATCAGAACAAACTAGTCGATGTTACAGTATCAGCAGACCAACTGGACTGTTCCTTGATAAGTTATGTTCAGACTATCTTTCAGCAGTTGCCAAATGCAGCTTCTGTTTCCAAATCATTAGAACTCTCCGAGGAACACGTCTCTCAGTTTTTATGCAAAATTTCTAAAGTTTATGTACCTAATAATTTATGCTTCATGCAACTTATTCCCTTGACGAATATAAATATAGCCAAAACAACGACTGAGGCAGTACTTTTGACTTTATTCAAACCTACTTTTATTACAAAAAGTTGTGGTTTACCGGATTAAACCGACGTTCCTCAATGAGTTATAAGGTACCTGGGGAGACCTACTATTTATGAATAGAACGTTTCAAAAACAAACAAGAGACATGACTCATTATTTCCATAGAGGCATGCAAACTCACTAAATGGTTATCTACTCTTTCCATTGGACAAACTGATAGTCTTAAACCCAACTTGGTTTGATGATTACTACGACTTTAGGCCCGAATAATTATCACGTGATTTATACGTCGGATGAGTGTACTGTGATACTAATGGATGCTTGGGCGTCCTGATGTGCAAGCATAGTTGCTTTTGCGATAAGTTCCTTAATTGTGGAGAATACTTTTCGAGCATTATCGTCCAAATTGATGGATTTCAAATATCCACGAAGTTGGTCGGTTAACGGTTTCACAAGGGAAACGAAGTTTGGCATGAACCGTCTATAGAAATTTACAATGCCGTTAAACGCGAGTAATTGCCTAATTGTGGTCGGTGCTGGGTAATCCAGAATAGCCGCCACTTTGCTTCACAGAGGTCGGATGCCTTGAGCAACAATAGTATGTCCGAGGAAATCTAAGGAGTCAGATCCGATTTGGCATTTCCGAATGTTTACAGTAATACCGTGCTTTTGTAGTCGTTCAAAAACAAGGTTTAGATGCTGGAAATCAGATTCTCTGTCCCGAATCGCAATCAAGCAGTTATCAGCATACGCATGTACGAAGTTGAGACTTCGGGAAACGTCATCCATGAATCTTTGGAAGATCTGAGCAGCATTTCTTAGGCCAAAAGGCTTGCGCGAAGTTTCGTAGACACCGAAAGGAGTAATGGTAGTGGTTTTAAGAATGTCGTCAAGTGGCCATGGGGATTCGGTTATAGGCTTTAACCAAGTCGATTTTCGAAAAGACGGTTGTACCTTTTGATGTAGCTGTCAAGTCGTGATTGTGGGGCAACGGGTAAGAGTGAATAAGTCGTATTTCGATTGACGAATAAATTACGTGATAACTAGTCGGAAATTAAAGTCACAACAATCCCTATGGCCTGTTTGATGGAAGAATGACTCTTAGGCCTATCATATGATCGAATTCGTTTTTAGCCGACCTCAGCATTTTGGGGGCCAGTCGGAAGCTTTCGAGAATGCAGGTGGTCGTGTAGTCGTGATGTGATGTGTAACGTTGGTGGTTACACACGGCGATTTCGGTCGCGTTTGGTTTATCCTAGAGTACTTAACAAGTAACTGCTGATAGAATGGATCAGTCGTGTGCTAAATATGACTGGAGATAATCTGCAATCGGAAAAAGAAATTACACAAACGGATGAATTTATCCACAACGCAGCCATGTAAACTTAATGTATCGCCCAGTGTAATAACGGTCATCTGTGCGTTCAAGTAACCACAAATTTTGTCATTTCATGATGTATTTTTAATTAATTAACTAGATTATGTTGTTAATTTTGCTCATTTTTTAATTTTTATTCGCCACGTCTGACTGCGTTACACGGAACGTCCATTGCACGCTGGGATGATATCCGAAGTTATAGTGAGTTTAATCACATAGTTGATTGTTTCCAGATAGACCATGAGTGCATAATGTTACTGAGGAAAGGTTTGTTGTACTGTGAACTATGTTTTTATGAACAAGTGACTGATGTCTTCAGTCAGAAGGCAATTGATATATTGTTTATCTTCTGTTAGGTAAGTTCGACTGGCCTATATTTCGTGTTTTGGTTTTATCGGCTTAATTATATCCATTTAACTACTTTGAGCAACATGTCTGTGCAAATGAAACAATAATTATGACACTTGCTTAGTTTAGTATTCTTGGTTCCGGTACAGTTCAGTTTAGCCGGAAGAATTATGGTATACTTAAGTATAGTGCTTGAAGCCTGTAACGAAACAGAACAGTTTAGTAAGTAGAGCTACCTGTTTCTAATGAGTATACTGATTGAAATTATTCCGACTGAAAATAGGAAAAAAATGCCTCTGGCACTGTTGCTGTCATACATTATAAGATGGCCTTAAGTATGTTTGGTGTTTATTTCTAGACTGTACATCTATCACTGACCATATTTCAAGATCACTGTCATTAAACAATTTCCCCAGCAATAACATCGGTAGCAGGATGGCTAAGCGTCTGAGCTTTTAGTTGCCCCCAAACAGCAGTATACAGTCTTAGAAGATGAGTGTTCTGTGTCTCAATTAGATGTAGCTGGCTGTGAATAAGTGTAAAGAATCTTTTTGACAACTGGGACTTTTAGTTTATCAGACACTAACTCTGCTCGTGTGTCTTCCTGTTAGACTAGACGCAGATGCATGGGAATACTTAAATGGGGGCAAAATAATAAAAGCATTGGGATACGGCACTAAGCCCATGTTATGCTTTGCACAAGTAATAGTAGCTGACCTGATCTAATATTCATGAACTCAAGGTAAATCACAACTGCACAAATTCTTTGCTAAAAAACATGTAATTTGGTCATTTATCTATTCCACATTTCTGACTAAATTCATTACTATTTTTTCATTTAGAATGCAACAGGAGTGAGCCTTCGCAGATCCTAAGAACTGTTTCGCCCCTAGAACTATGGCCCTATGGAACTGTTTACGGGAGACCCAACTAACAGCAGATTATAAATAGGATGCTGGACGTCAATTTTAGTCTCACAACCACCTCCACGACTTTTTGAGTTACTTCTTTTACCCTTTCGTTTGGGAAAAAACAACAAAGTCTGAAGCTCAACATTACCAATGCAACTTTTAAACGGGAACTTCGTTTAAACCTTTGTTTGATATTCGATTCTTAATGAAAGTTCCTGAATACGTTCTTAAATCTAATGCTACTTTGTTTTACCTACTTATTCCTTGCAAGAAACTTGCGATACACGAGCCTCGCAGCATCTAGTTCATATGTAGTAAATTTAAGTGATTAAGTACATATCTTCGTCATTTTCTTGGGAAACCCACAGATTCGGGTCCTCTCATAACTTATTCTAACCACCATGAGTTGTCACGGCAGCTGATGGACACGCGTTATACATCCTAACCGTACCTGTGTCTAATCTCATAGCTTCTTATTCAAATGCCATATGATAGGCAAGCAATGCTTCTACCTGCACTAATGGAACGCTAGTAACTCAATGGCACATTGTATGGTGCCTTACATTAGTCTACCCACTCGCTTAGCTCTTTAGTGAGAATATTACTACAGTCCTGCTAAAAATCCCATGAACTCCCCTACCTCCGTTAAAACAAATAAGTCCGTATTTGCTGCATATAGCAATTTTATTTTTCAGAAGATATAACAGTTAGAATTGGAGCAAAATGACAGTATACAGCAGATGCACGTGGTACATGTCTTCATCGATTAACTGGAATAGAGAATATGGATATTAGCTTAACAGGTTTATTTAGAAAGACTATTGTCTACTTTGAACTTACTGCGTGAGAAATTTATACTGGAACTACGAATAATGTAGGAATCTAGACTCCCAGGGCGTACGAAGCACTCAAACCGGAAGACAGTTGTTCAGAAATAATTCGAATATGAAGGTGAAAATTTGCAGGTACTTTTCATCGTAAGGGTGAACATATTAGGTACCGGCTAACGTCATACCGTAAAAAAAACAGATTTGCTAGTGAAATATGATCTGTAAAACAGTTGGCTTAATAACAGTTAATTACCTTTTTACTCCCTGATCATAACCCTTCGGCTTCCTTTTATGGCCAAAACAGCAAGCATACACTACACACTGATAGCAGATTTCCGGCTTTTCAGTGTTAAGCTTGCTTTAACGCACTACGTAACGAGTACAGCCCCTCTATTACTGCTAACTTCTGCGCCAGTATCAACGAGGTAGCGAACTTCAGTGATGTAAAACAGACAGCTATATCCTCAGGCTACGGTTGTCGTTATCGAATACCGGCTACGAAGTTTCTCGAAACGTTTTTCGTGTCAGTCGGTTTAGAATTCGGAAAATTTCAGGGTTTTCTGCAATTTTGGGAAGATTTTCCGAAGTGATTATGATACCAACACCAGTCGGGGTTATCCGTCCCTCGTGGTCTAAAGACACATTGTATTCGTGAAAAACTACTTCAAGGGGTTTTTTGATCATTTAACGTCATTACGAATTGGATGGTAACGTGTCAGAGTAAGTCATAGTTCCGTAACGTCACTTCATGTAACTTGAGGTTTGACCGAAAAAACTTCGGCGTTAGAAGATTTGGTGATCTCTAGAATACGTTGAGCAGATTCAGAGAGCTCGTCTACGGCGTTGCTTTGAAACGAGACAAGCACTGCTTGCTTGAGGAAGTTTAGACAGGGAAAATTGTGTAAACAGTTCATCGTTGAAGGCCCGTTGACCGATGTCTTCGTTCATTTGTAACAATATGTCTGCTGCTGAGCCACGTTGTAGATCGATGTTATTGGGAAGTTGATCTAACGTTTGCCGATCGGTTAGATCTCTGCGTTTCAGAGTAGACCGTTTTAGAGTTTCATAAGGTTCCGAAACATCACTAGTAAAAATCCTAGGTGTGGCGTACTTGCTTAATTAGCGTGGTAGCGTCTTTACCCGTTCGAGAAATTGTGCACAGGGACCAGTCACGCCGTGTTTGTAGAAGTCAGCCTTTGCGTAGCAGAACCAGGCTTCAGTGTCGTCTGGCCAGCATGGTATTAGGTGGAACGAAGGTGTCGTTATAGTCTTGAACATAAGTACTTTAGGAGTCGGTTCTGTCGTGGCGAATATGAAGTACAGGAATAAACAGAGAAAAAACATCGAAAAATCCTCAAAAATTAAAGTAAAGCAATTATACATAGAGTTCCAGAAAGGAGCAAACTCTCAATTTACTAGTTAATATGCCAGATCACGTCGGCTTACCGATGAAGATGGTACAAGTATTCGTAGTTAGACATCACTTCAAACAGTGTGCCTTCTATAATCGAATCGTGCCCACCCAGTGAAATCAAAAGTCTATGTCCAAAAGTGACATGCAGTATCTACTATGAGACAAGTGTTCTCCAACTTTACGATAGTTAGCGAAATAGCAGATGAAAGTCAAGGATGTATGTTAGAAAAATGGTGTTTAAACCCATGACATCTGAAATCAGTAACTAACTAGTTATTCATTAGTTTCAAGAAAACCCTGAATGGACCGTGATTCGCTCATATTCTCCTACACGTGCTATAAAATGACTTACGATTTCGAAAATCTGACAATTCTGTTAACAAAAAAAACACATCTACAAACATGATATACACCCAAGCGCAGAAAAGCTTGTTTTAACCAATAAAACGAACAGTTGGCTAATAAGTTATAACCCCGTCTTTTCAATCCCTATTTCATACAGGTTTTCCTATTCACCTAAAACATAGAAAGTATGAGTGTACTTTTAATCATGTTGTGATCATACATAAATTTATAATTAATTATGAAATCCAAAGTGAGTTCAGTACTTCATCTTATGTTGTGTCCGGTCACATACTGTATACAGTTGTGTTTTCGTTGGGAAATACATATTTTCTGCAACAATTACACTTGACAATAAACTTCCAGGAGAATGGCTTATTTTGCCAATAGTCATACGACATATTTAATCGTCTTGATTCCCTCTTTCGATTCTATCCTTTGATTATTTTCAATTTGATCTATATATATATTTATATATCAAATCTAGAGTATATACTCTATGCACGGTGATCATAATTTCCTAACTTTAATATTTCAAATTTTCCAAATAATTTCGGTGGGTTAATGAGAAAACATTTCGAGACATACTTCTTGGTGCACGATCGTGTACCAGAAAAACCACTCATTGATGCCTGCAGACGGTTCAGTGTTTAATTAGTGAGGTTGTGACCATAACCCTCAATGTTCGCCTTATTGTCCTACTATTAAGACACTTTTAAAGTAATTTGTTAGTAGACTAAATAGTTTGGCCGTTTTCATACTTTAAAAGATTTGGATGAGATTGAAATGTCATTTTCTAGTGGTTAGTTCATTATGCAAGGTGCAAACCTACTCATATGAACTACTCAGATAGTATTCTTATGGTGCTTGATGCGGACAATTCAAATATACATGATTGTATACTCACTTTTGAATCGGATATTTGACTGATCGTATGACTATTAGATGCATTCATTCAGTTTTATTGGTCAACTTGTGCTGAGTTGTTCAACCAATCTGAATGCTTTATGTGCACAACCCAGTCTTCTATTTATTTCGCTACAATACCACTTATGGTCATTCCAAGTGCCAATGTCAATATAAATTAAACTCAATCACAAAGAGGTCTAATTCGGGTTAATAATTCAGTCCAGTTGCGTCTCCTCACTCCCATTATGCTTTAATTATTCAGTGCTACTGTACTTGTTAACTAATTCAAGTACTTAAATATACATCCGAAAGTGTTCATATTCTAGTTCGTATTTATTTCATCTGCTATCGGCCATCAAGTATAAAGATAACGAATATAACAAATAGCCTTATTAGCATAGGACATATGAATCATGTTATAGCTATACGGAAGAAATATATATGCAAAATTTAGTATTACTAACAAGCGATATCAGTCGTATGTTAGAAGCAGTCCATCGTCAAATAATTCTCATGTGTCTATTTCACACCATGAGACAATTTCAAATGTTATATCCTGTGAGAAGTAAGTCGTATAAGGTATTTCCAGTTTAAAACGTGATTTGAATCAAATGGAAGATGGCAATACAAACATTAAAATGTTAAGCTGTCATGTTTATCCCAATGGCTAATACTTCACACAATGCATAATGTTTAATTATTCTGATGGCTGATATGTAGTATATACTCTAACAAAACGATCAATACAGAAGAGAGACATTTAGTAATTAGCTATTTGTCAAAAAAAGAGAGAACTGTCGTTTATTGTAGTTAAACCTCTATTGCATGATACTAATATGATAACTGTGGATATAAAGTCTTGCTATTAGGATATAGTGGAGCTTAATACATCTGAAAAACCAATGTCATTTATTCTTTATGGTGACAATGAATTACTAACATTTCTATGATTAAATACAACTATTTATTAACATTCACATATTATGTTTTAATTCTTAATTCAAGTTCAGATGGTTATACAAATCCAGTTACACGTTATTTGCTTAACGATAAGGAAATTTATGATTTCGGAGGGGAAAAAGATCTAATGTTATCTCATTATTTATCTTACCACATATGCGTTCTGCAACGAGTTCATGACAGTGACAACAAGATAGAGTTCCCAAATACTTTACACAATCTAAAGCCCAGTTGATAGTTTTTTTTCGCCTATTATATTTTCCTTACTTATTGTGGACACAGATTTATAGCAAATGTTAGTTCTATACTGGTTTAATGAGTAAATAGATGAATAAATGTTTGGATAGGCAGATATATGAAAAAAACACCTAAACCAGTGAACATGGTGTCTAGATTGTATGCAATATAATTAACTCATATTGATTAATTGTCCTCACTGTTTTTTATAACTAGTTAATATCAGTCTTATAATTAGAATGTATTTTATAAATAGACGAATAGTTAAAATGCGTGTGATAGATTTGACAAAGTGTAAAATGGCCATATTCTAAATTGTAGTTGAATGTAACTCTTGATCTTATTATTTACAGTTTAATAGAAATTAAGTAAGACTATAGTGTTTCACTTTGTTTTCTCAACTTTATATTGTAAACACTTTCTCCGCTTTTTATCCTGATATCCAGTTTAATTACATTTTCCGTGCAAATAATAAAACACCAAAAGATTCTTTGATATGTTTGGACTATGACTCGTAGTGTGGTCAAGGAAACGCATGTCTCGTCTTCTCTGGGACTCGTCAGCTGAATACTTTTTCAATTTCAGTTAATCCGTCATATCACGTGATCATCATCATCAGTCGTACTTCCTCAAAACAACATCGAGAGATTCTTTTAAAAACCAGTTACTAGGGAGAGCACAGTTCCTTTTTGGTACGTGAAAGGAAAACATACTTTATTATTTCTCGTTATGACTTTGTGTTTATTAAACACTTAATTAGTTGAAATAAGTATAACTTCAAACATTTGATTCGACCAGTTATGCTGCTGTATCAGTGTAGTAAATGAGATAAAAGAATAATAGCGAATAAGTATAAAGTAAAAAAAAAGTACTGTGATAGATTCAAAACATTTTCTATATTGTATTTTGTAATATTTATCCATTGATTTAACAGCCAATCGATGATTGCTGCGAGTTTCCAACAAATAACTAAGTATATATATATATATATCCTTATTGTCTAAAAACGCAACTACATTTACTAACCATTGTAAGCTGTCTTATTTACAAACTATTGTCACATAATATTTTATTATCTTTCGGTTCTAAGAAATAAGCTGAAAAAATTTCACTTTAAAGAGTAAACACTTTGACATCCTCGGAGTGATAATTTTTAAACAATTGTTTCGGCTTAAATCAGATTTACAAGCTAGATGACTACACAGAATATTTTCAGAACAACTCTTATTGTAACCTGACGCAAAGTTTCTCCTCAAAGTAATATCAAGTTCTACTTGAATTACACTAATTCCTCAGCTGACGTCAATTATTGTTGAAAAATGTCTTTAAACAGTTCATTCTTTCAATATAAGAATCCAGTTCATACTACATAAAGAGTTATTCATTCCATATAAATTATGGAATTTTTGTTTTTACCTAAATGTATTCGTGCATTCGCTCACATAAATTATTTAATACTATAATGTCTACAACAGATGCTGTGACATTTTGAGAATATAAGTTAACTAGGATTGGGGAAAAAGAGCGAGAGAAGTAAATCATAATAGTTTTCAGTATCTAATTCATTTATTGTTATAGCTTGTAGTCGCCACTTGTTATAACTTGTGGTCTATATGCCCTGTTAATGTATAAAGTAATGACGCTGCCAATTAGTGAACAGTGAATTATCGATCGGATTAATGACGCATAAAACACGTACGAGTAGCCTACAGTCTTTTATCGGTCCTGCTTCCCACCTAGCCCAACCTGTTAAGTTCAGAACACCAATCTCAGCCTTTGCAATATGAATCATTTATTTCAAACATACTGGGTTTATATGCCAACCAGATAGGCCACATCGTACCATAAAGTAGGAAACAACATTTGTACAAGATTTAGCCAAAAGTGGCCGTGAATAAGGGAGATAGCAAGTGATAGACGGGGCATAACTCAAGAATGGTAAATCGTAGAATAATAGTTCATAAGTCAAAATAAAGCTCATAATAAGAGGAACACGAATATGAATAGTTCAGTCATTTAACAATCATACGTTAAAAATGTACTCATAGTATTGGCCCATAAATGGATCCTAAAAATTACCATTCATTATTCTTATCGGTATATAACATTTATAAATCCATTCATAAATTAGATTAATAAGACCGGTTAGATTAATAGTGTCTCACATCCGCACACTTATATTTAATTGTTTATCCATAGTGATAGATAAACCACTTAGATATTACAAAATATCTACCATGTGGTAATCTCTTGGTCACATAAAAAAACATATAGATATCACTGTAACTTCCGTCCAAAGGGAAATTTTAAAAGTAAAATTTTTTACATATATTTCGATTTTAGATATATTGCTTTCTAGGTTATACCATCATAATGTTCCACCAGGATTTTGCATCAAAAATGAACAAATTTGGTTTAAACTCATATTATCCATACTACTCCCCCAGTTACTAATGAATCATCACCGTACTAATTGAAAGCTGAATTCATGGTCTCTGTTAACAATGCTTTAATCAAAAATTTTAGGTGTTCGTTTTATGTGAAAAGAACGTATAAGATCGACATTTAGTGACTAAAGACAAAGGTCTGAAAATTGAGTGATAATAGAGCTATGAAATTCAAAACTCGACATTTCTACACTATGGAGCTGCAACTTATTGATCGTCCTGATAGGAGAAGTAAACGTCAAGGTCGAGATGGACAACATAGAATATGAACGCCTCATGTAGAGATATGGACTGAAAGAATAAAAACGAGAGTGGTGAGAAAACAATATAACTATGCACCTTCAACAACATAGTTGTAAGCGGCAGTATTTATCCCATCAGTACACGCACGAACCTACATGTGTTTTACCGGACTACACTACGGAAAACCAGATTGATTACATATGCATGAATTAAGAACTCAAAAGGTCCATCCAAGACCTGGGATTAAAGAGAGGAGTTGATATAGATTTATATCACCACCTGGTTGGTGGTTGCCAAACTGAAACTAAAGCTCGAAAAATATTGGACAATTGAACAAGCAGCCATAGAATAGTTTGACACTGAATATCGTCCAACCGATACTGATTTTTTTCAGACCATTATTTGCAGAGATGCTACACATCACTTCAGAAGGGTATCAGAAGAACAACAAATACTACCAGACCTCACAAAGTACTAAAAAGAAGAGATCTCACTAAGTGTAGGAACTACAATGGGACCTCACTATTATCAGTACTGGAGAAACTCTTCAACGGAATGTTGCTGAAGGAAGAGAAATATCCAGTAGATTCCAAACTTAGGGATTAGCAAGCTGGCCTTCATATAAGTTGATCGCGTGCCAACGAAATCCAAACGCTATGGATCATTGTTGAACCGTTAATCCAATGAAACTTATTTCTGTAGATCAACTTCCTTCATTATGAGGAATCATTCGACAATATGCATAGAAAAATCTTGTGGAATCGACACTACTAAGTATCTAGGATGATCACCACCATCTTATGGGACTCCCATCAGGGGCTAAATTGCAAAGTCATGCATGGAGTGTAGTTTACAGATTCATTCCATGTGAAGACTGATGCGAGACAAGGCTGCTCACTCTCTCCTTTCCTGTTAGTTTTCGCTGTTGACTTGATAATGAAGACCTTCAAATCTCAGGAGGTACATGTAATACAGTGAACGCCCTGGATGCAGATGGACGACTTGAACTTTGCAGATGACCCAGTCCATCTATCCCACATACAACATCAAATGAAGGGGAAGATAGGTAGTATAGCAGCAGCCTCTTCAGAAGTAGGTCTGAATATTCACAAAGAAAAAAATAAGGTCATAAAGTGCGAAACAGAAAGCACCATTCAAGTCACAATTGATGTAGTATCTCTCAAGGTGGTAGAAGCCGTCACGTACCTGGGCAGCATCGTTGATAAACAAGGAGGATCTGATACAGGTGTCAAGTCACAAATCGGCCATACAATGGCAGAGTAACTGTAGTTAAAGTGTATCTAGAGCTCAGAAGAATCCATTCGATACCAACACCAGCACCAAAATCAATTCAAAATTATTGGGAATAACACTGACGAAGTCCTATTGTATGGAGCTGAAACCTGGCGAACCACCACCACCATCACCAAAACGGTACAGGTATTCACAAACAACTGTCTACCAAAAATACTCCAGAACCATTGGTCAGAGACCATCAGCAATAACCTACTCGGACAGAAAGTAAACCAGTCGGCAGTTGAGAGAGTAATTAGGAAAAGCTACTGGGGGATTATTAGATAAAACATACATCGTGGAAACCAAGCAACTGCAGCGCAAAGCAAGCTCTAACTTGGAATCCTTAGGGGAACAGAAGAGGTTGCAGACCAAAGGACATTAAAAGCATGAATATAACATGGCAAAAAATTGAAAAGAGAGTCCTGGATAGATCCTGTTGAAGGTGCCTGGTCAGCGGCCTCTTTCCCAAGAGGGTTGAGTATCTCTAGGGATCTACAGCTACCAAAACTACTTTCAAGTTATGTGATGCTACTCAATTGCTATGTAAGTAGTTTTGAGCAATTTTTAAAAATTCAAGATTGATGAACGAAGACAGACCAAGCAAACTTGTTATTTATAGAGAGGTATTTCACTTTATTGTAAAACTGCCTAACTGCACTGAAAAACGAATTAATATGAATTTCTCTTTGGTAGTTGATAATTAATTAGGCGAAAAGTGTCTACGTAAGATCTCTGAGAATCTACGTATTCAGATCTTTATGTCACAGTATACGCATTAAGGACCGATTCAGTTATATAAATGCCGCTGTTTGTTTACGAAGCACTTGCAGCATGAATAAAATGAAATGTAGCTAATATTCAAAGTCAGTTCGAAGAGACAAAAAAGTATCAAACTAAAACTGGTTTTTGGACCAGTCATACGGACTATGCACATCAAAAGTTTTTCATTGGCATAATCCGAAAATATAAATATTTGGTTGGTTGGTTGGTTGATGGTTTGTGTGGATAATAGATTCTTCCTCTGATCCAACCCTCGATTTAGCAATCGATTTAATCGTCTATTGAGTGATTGATGGATTCATATAATTCTCCATTTTTCCTGTCGTTCATCTTTTATTAGAATCCTGCATACATTTGAAGTGATCTTAATTTTGTTATTTAACTGTTTTTAATCTAGTTGAACAAGAAAATCTTCAGACACTTGACAGTAACTCAGATACACAACAGCGAATTTTTCGATCCCACTATAATAAGACAAGCAATACTGGTTATTTGCTATTCTGACTTTATTATTTAGTGCAATTCTAGAAACTGCTGTAGTTCCGACTCATATTCAAGTACATTAGAATCTAAAATTTAATACATAAAGAGCAAGCCAAAATATTATGTCTACATGAAGAAATTAAAACACTGTGATTTAATCAATTCTAAATACTCATTGCGTGAATCGAGAAAGGATCATGTAAATAAATTGGATTTTAAAAATCAAAACTCCCAGTCTACCTCAAATCTTAGTAGACAAATCAATGGGAGTAATAGTAGCAGGAGAACAAAGTGTGTTCATCGTGAAAATTCTACTTCATCTAAAAATATGTACAAATTAGGTAAGTTTATTCAAAAATCTCTCCACAATGCTTTAATGTTAACTAATAGTTATTTAACAACAAAGAATACTAGGGTGAACAATTATTTTCAATAACTTCATCATCAGGCTTTACAGTTATAAGTCCATAATTATTGTGATATATTACAAAGGCCAAAATAAGATATGAATTAATGAATTCGACAATGTTATATGTTAAAAATGGTGAACGTTTGCATCTGTTACGACACATATACCCCGAAATTGTGCTATTTGTAAATTAGGAAGGTCATCTAATAAATTCACTTAGTATTGTTTACTTGAATCTTCCCATCGATGTTTAGGACTGCAACTGATCAGTCTCTTATTTTCATATGTTCATACTGTGTGTATTGCCTCCATATTGCTTTAAGTCACAAGCATTATAAGCAAGGGTGGATGGTGGCTAACAGTGGAATCCAGGACGCACGTTTCGTCCTATTTGGGACTCGTCAGCTGGATGTACATATGCCAATAAGACTCATCAATTGCAGTCCTAAACATCATTCGGAAGACTCAAGCAAACAATACCAAGTGAATCTAAACTTCACCCCATTGCATAAGCTAGTGGTTATCCGAATTGAGTAAGTAAATCGATAATGCGATGGCATTTGAAGTGAACGGTGCTGGGTTCGAGTCCTGGAGCGGACATCAACTCAGAGATGTAGGTACATCCAGCTGGCGAGTCCCGAATAAGACGAAACGAACGTCCTGGATTCCACTGCTAGCCACCATCCATTTCTGTTTATAGTCATATAGTAAAGGTCAGAATAATTTATTGTAAAGGGTCAAGTCATAATCAATATGATGATCACACAATAAATCGTGTCAATAAAATGCATAGTACGAGAATTTCGTCTTATTAGTCGACGTAATAATAATAGCAATTATAATAATGATAATAATAACAATAATAACTTGTGAATACAATATATTATAATGGGGGTGTTGCAAGGTAATTATGATAAAAAATTCATGTGAATTGAAAATGAGGAATATGTAGATTCAGAAAGATAAAAACACAAAAGGAATTGGGAAGAGGGGATTAAAGGGTTCATAATGTCCAATTTAGGTATCTAGTGATCCAATTGTGAACCAAGGTAAACACAGAGGCTGCATGTACCTCTTCTGAATACATAAGTGAGGTTCTGGAGTTGATGCAGATGGCTTCGTTTATGCAGAGGAGTAGTAATCTAGCTCCTTTAGGTAGATTATTTGGAACTTGACACAAAGCGGAAAAGCATTATCTATTTCGATATGATGTTTATTATCTACCAAGCGAGAAGGAGTGGTACTGTTTCTGGATTTAGTGACTCCTTTCCCTAACCATGATGGTACATAGATATTAATGCTGTGGTTAGACTTGATAGTTCCAAATAAATTGAGCACTGGGTAGAAAGTTTATGATGAATATATTTTTTGTTATATCCCAAAGAATAGAAAAATAGTATTTCTGACGTTTCGTAACTTGATGTAAACTGCTTCTTCAGGGTAAATAAATAACCGAATTAATTCGGCTGTTTTCTACTCCTTGGGGTATAACAAAAAATATATTTATTACATGTTCACAAGCTCTCAAGGATCAAGCCCTCTGAGTACGGCTGTTGTAACAAGCCCCAGTCAGTCAGCTGCGACGTAGAACCATGCACATATATGCATCGGTTCAAGTTGTCATACCTCATTAACACAACAAGATGAACACCGGATTCATAAAAGTAGTCACTTCAATGGTAGTAATATATAAAAGATTGTGTATAAAGATATAATATAGGAAGAAAGAGTTAGTTCGTAGAAATAAAGGTATAAGGCAATTTTAATCTCACTGTTTAAGGGAAGACAGAAGGTGTATACACTTACGCCATTGCGATCGATTCTGAGCCATGTCACCCAGAGTCTCCATCCATTTGTTACGATAGTCACGTGGACCCCAACCAAGTTGTCTGCATCTACCAACATGGCTCAGACTAGAAATTAGTGACTTCAATGACTGATGCTACGTTTTGGTTTGGCCATCCCTAACTTTCTTCCAACCATTCCCAACACTAGTCAGCATTCCACGTCGTGGTAATTGGCGTTCAGGCATACGTAACACGTGGCCCAACCATCTCAGTCGATGAGGATTCACAACCTCATCAACTGATTTACCATCATTCCCTAATACCCTGCGTCTAACCTCACTATTATTTACCCGGTAATATACACACATAGAGGAGCCCATCATCGGTAGCCTAGCCTTGATTTATTATAAGTACTGGTTTGTTTGAGATTGCATGTAACGAATATATATGTCCTCTTTAATGTTAGTTGATTGGCGACAATTCGCTAGGATCCCTGGATCTAGATTTTTAGTTGGTTAACACTCGTCAGTGGTCCATCAGTGTAAATGCATCAGTCACACATGAAATCAATCGGGCTAAAATCATTTAGTGATAAAGGTCTAGGTTATGACACGGTCGGAATTTGATTGACAACAGCGATTTCTACAGGATTGCAGAGAATTTATTCTGACTAGTGTTAAAGAGCACGGAACCTGGGTCCTGGAATTCCAGTTGTAGAATGTACCTCCGATTCCTCAACTGAGTGTTGTACTGTGACGTCAAACGACACTGAGATCTTGACTAATTCTTATACCTTTGTATGCAAATTGCTATGAATAGTTACTGTCCTTTATTGATGACCGCAGTTTGAGTAGTACTGAAAGTTCGTTCGTCATTTTAAGAAAAGGAGGCATTACTAATCTGGGTCTGTGTTTTATATTTTTACCACATAAATACTATAGTATTATAACCATTCAAATTTCCTTACATTTTTGGAATAAGATTCCCGTACAAGCATTCGGTAAAAATGCTTACAGATAGGTGAATTAAATAAGATATCGGTGTACATCTCGATTAGAATGTTAGATGTGACATCACATCCAAAACACTGAATGAAATTGCTTACAGGACGATTTCTTGTTTGCTGAAAATTATTTAGCATTTGGTCTTACTGAATGCTAGTAGTTCAGATTTCCCACCTTTGACCATAATTTCCATATAATCTGCTGATTTGAATCTTTTTCTACGAAACTCATTTAGCCTTGAACTAAGTTGATCTTAGAATATACAACAGTGAATAAATCAGTGGTGTTCATAGTAATAATTGCAGGGTAATTCATTTATGTAATTTGTCTATATTATGTACTAATGATTGTTATTTTATTGTACATCATGTACTGTAAAAGTACATTGATCTACTCCGACTTACGAACAATACAATAATTTGTTTGTCAAAAGATCTATCACGCTAGGTAACTTGATGTCATGATTCACTTATTTAGGCACTGAAAATTTTCAGCCAGTACATATAGACCTCTCTAACTAGATCCTTTAGTTATCAGTGTTTATCAGTATTTTATGGTTAAGCTGAAGAATAAAATTTAGTATATTTCGATTTCTAATTTTAATTTTTCACAGACCAGTCATATTTGAAGTCATCTCTAAAGAAAAATATTGGCAGTTCGCCGTTAACTGACAACATTTTTACAGTCAATATTAAGCAGCAAAACTTTTCAAAATCATTTGATTATTCACGTCGCATTATTTTGCCTTTTTCCGAAAGTTCAACAGATAACAACTATGAATTTATTGATCCCACTACATCTTCAGTTCGTTCAAACGGATGTTCAGTTGAAAACTCATGGTCAAATTTATGGCGTAGTGGCCTTCCAGAGCAAAAGTTAACTGTATGGTTACCTAGACGGTATACTGAACAAGGTTGCGAACATCTTCAGTGTAGATTGAGCAAGGCTTCGAGCAGTATAAAACTAAATAAAATTAGCTTTCCTGATATAAATTTCCTAGAACTGGGTAGTAATTTGACATTGAAGACAATCCAAAAGCTCTCACCACAGATGAATATGACATCCAACAGTTATTGGGCGTCGAACACTCATTTTGCTGGTCACAATGTTACTACCGTTATTAATAACAATAATAATAGTAACACAAATAATTCCAGACTTTCTAATAATCTTCATAAAAATGGAGATGTACACCTAATGCACCCTGATAATTCAAATAAATTAACCATAATGGGGAATTCTTATCCTGTTAATAGACCTCCAGATATCAAAGAAAAAACTTTGGCACAACTGTCTCTTATCAGAAAAGAAGAAAACTGCACAATATCAATTGATTCTGGTAAGTTAGACTATAAAGAGAAGTTTAAACCATTAGTGTATCTTACTTTGGCATATGAGTAGAGATAGCTGAATGAAACCATAGTTTACGTCAAACTCGATATTCGTTCACCGTTTTAATGAGTCCATAATATCTTACTATATATAAAACCAACTACCTTATTTTCATGATCAACCCAAATTCTTGGCTCGACAACTACGCTATGTCACCAATCAAAGTTTGCAGTTCTACTAATACATTTTTTGTTTATGTCGTAAGAGGTCAAAATTAGCTTTATCTATGTTAGGTTGTATCTCATTCATGTTTCTGAAACAACGTGAAACTAAGTTAACCGATAAATTAATCAATATTCACAAGATTAGCAAAGTTTTTTGGATGATCGGAAAAAATAAAACAAAGATAGCCCATGTTTATGTACATTGCTCTTACTTCATAGATTGATACAGAATATCTTTGATTAAATCTGAAGAATAAAAATCTCTTCGTAAATTGTTAGTATGGGAAGTTGTGGATGTTGTTGAATTTCGTAACTTTAAATCACGAAATGACTTTAGTTAGGGAGATACTGAAAACCTAGAACTGTTCAGCTATTTTGTCCTGATTTTCGACAGTTCTAAAACTGAAATCTTCTTTGATAAAAGAGCATTCTTTGGAAATTGTTTTGTTTGAAGAATTCAAGCAGTTCGAAAGTTTAAAAAAATGTTTTAGAAGCCTCTGTAATGCAATCTTTAAAGTTTCATGAAACGATGATAAGGGAAGACAGAAACATGATCAGGACAACTACAATTTCTCTGATGGATCAGACATTTTAATGTAATTTTATTTCAACTAGTGCACAAATATCAGACATTAAGTTACTTGCCAGTAACTTTAAGACAAACTAAATTTCCATGATAAAATAAATTTGTTTCATTATGTTCAAGATCGAGCATATTCTGATTCAAATCTACATTTAACTCGAGATTGTGGATTTTTATCAAACTGCGAGAAACTGTTAGTTGCCTAAAACTTATTTGTTTGATATGTATAAAACATCAAACACTATTTTGTGTTGATTGAACATTATTTTTAATACAATAAACAAGAAGTAATAATATGCTATCAACATTGGATACATCTTGCCTTCCCGGTTAATGCTTGCTCGGTATAACACGGATGCTAAAGTTACCTATATTATTCTTTATTTTCATATTTACTGGAAAGTATCATAACAAGTAACACTACTAGATAATTTACAGTTTAAAACATTAGATTTGAAGAAAAGTATGTTTTCGAAAATAAATGTGCTATGATTTTGATAAGATAAAAAAATTAACGTGTTAGGAAGTCATAATTATGTTCGCTTGAACTATTGAAATAATGTAATACAAATGTAGTTAACTAACCTGAAATATTGTCGAAAATAATTGATACTACTAGCAAGTAATTTGTTTGATTGTTGACCTGAACACCAATTGAAATTGTCATACAGAGAACCGCAAATGAATTAAGTTAAAAATACGTGAATATATTTGTAAAGAAGTGATTTAGACGGGAATAATCTTTAGATCTGTAAATGTGTAACCGAATAAAACATTGTTTCAACTCCGTCAAACATAGAAAATATCCATTTCAACTCGTGATTTATTAAACCGTTAATTGAAACCTACTTAAAGAATAACGTCTAGAATGTGCTTATTTTCTGTAATCAAACATAATTCTCATAACTAAGAAGATCCACAAATTAATGTGGAATTCCTCTTTGACATTAGAAGGCATACTAAATACAAACATGTCTAAATCCCAGGCACAGTCGAAATTATCATAGGCATGGAAAGTGTTATAAATTTACTTGAACACTATAAACCGTATACGTTCTATGTAAAGTTTCAGCAAATTTTCCAGCTGCTGTTTTAGTTTCGAGTAATGATTAGTTTACTGTTTACATTCCTAATATATCTTTTATTACGATGAATCTATAGTGTGATTTCTGTCCAGATGTTCTTGATTTGTATTATGTGAATGGAGTAAATGGATTAATGACCAATGAAATATAGAATGCAAATACCATACTATTAACCTATTTTTCCAGTATAAGGAATTTTTCAACAAAGATAAATATGTTTTCCGACTTCTTAAAGAATATGAATGCTCTTTTTCATAGCCCTTTGGTACTGACCTAAAATATTATTGAATGCAGTAAAAACAAGGAAAATGTACAGAAGAAACGAGTTAAGAGAAGGAAATGAATTTCCAAATATATACTTATGTATTGTTGACATCTACTTTGAATTATATCACTGAAAATCTCAATTAATTGACTTATCATACATGATCATATGGTGTTGCTGGCTTTTTTGACGAAACGGCCGTCCAGTGCTTTCAGGTTTTCCATGATGGTTTAGCTTCAGTTGACTCATGAATTCAACTATTAACAATATTCAATAACTTATGAAAATACGAATTTTCAATAAAAATAATTATATGCTCACTTAAATGAATATTCCGTGGATTTATCTACTATATGATTCCTGGAATACTGAACAAACATTTCAGATATTGTCAGAATAAATTGAAATGATCAATCGATTAAAAAGTGTACGAAACTTAAATCTATTTATAAGCCTAATTTATTTATTACTTTTCCAGCTATCCTTATGCGTAGCAATACTAAGCTATTTCAAGATCCCCATAATTATCTTCTGAATGCAATCATATGATGTTGTACAAACAAACCAATACATTAGTCAACGTGCTCTCATCTTGAGCACTATAGAAATATGACGCCTCAACAACTACTTGACACACTTAAAAGTATCTGAGATATTCTCTACTCATTTATGCCTACTTGATATAAGAATATTTGTTAATTCTACTAAGGTCTAATGTTTCACAAATAAGGGCTTAGCACACAATATGATTACATATACATGTGAATTAGATATTTCTAAAGGCTACATATTAATTCATATGACGTTATCACATTTTCCTCATGATTGGCACAAGATGATTCAATCAATAATAACCAAAAACCATCAGATGTATGCGTCATCTAAACTGCAGGAGAATGTATCAGATAGAATGCAATTACAAATTTTTGTAACGTAGTTTAGGCTTATTTGGTAAAACAACAAATTTATTCACCTAATTTAATTTAGGTGAATTGAGGTGGTGAGATTAAATTAAGCAACCATGTATAATTTTAATTATAAATTAGGCATACAAAGTGACTATATTTAATCCGGTTTGTAGATTTTAAACTTGTTTCTAGCAGATTCCAAACTAAAGTACTGTAAGAATTTTGAGACATTGTGTATTATTTGTCTTTCATTATTCACACAACAAAGAAGGCGAGGTACGTATTCTACTCCCAGTACTACCAACAACCAGTTCATTAATAACAAAAATGACGATACATTTATAATATCTCAATGAGTAAAAAATTCAATTTTTGATGTTCGAGTCTTAGTGTCAGTTGCTTTTTTAGAGAATAAGTAGCCAAGTTTAAATAGTAAATAGGAAACAAAGCAGAATACTTTTACTAAGTAAGAACCCGGAACCGCCAGCTCTCGCAGCAAGAGCTTAGCTTTTAAACCACTGGGCTAACATCTATTGGTTTACAAGCCTAATTTGTCATTTATCTTTGGCATTGTCTGCAGACCACTCATCCGCCTCTAAAATGTAGACGATAAATTTATCATCACTTAAGGTACTGTCTGAAACTTTCTTAAACTTAATTACTACTTTCTCAGATCACATCAAATCCACCTTCGAGAAGGAACATGTACTAAGTAAATTATCATTTTTAGACTGCTTAGTCAAAAGGAATTCTAACAGAAATCTAATCATTTACCGAAAAACTACTTATTCCCTTCGGTTCATCGTTCACAACTTTTCACATCCATTTGATGCGAAAATTCCCCTGGCTCTAAATTCATGCACACAAGCCACCGAAATTATTACACCAGGAGTAAAACAAGTGGAACAGAAGAATATCATCAACACTTGAGTTTTGATAATTTTCCCAAGAAGATAATTTCAAATTTACTAAGGCGAAATAATCTATTATTGAATAATTAAAACTCAAATGAAATATCATGAGCTGGTACTGTATTTTTAAAACACTCCCATGATACAACAGAATAACTACAACAAATTAAATCACACCGAATTATAGGTTTTTATAAAATAACTAACACTTAGAAATGCTTTAGTTCGAGTAAAGAAAAAATCCTTTACACATCAATTCAATGGTGTCTACATATCAGGACGTGTCGAATCAGATGCTTTTTATGTTGGAGACCAATGTTTTAAAGTTGTGGCTATAACCAAGGTACATCTAAGCCACACAAAAGGACTTCTCAATGATACTGCGGCACTCGAGGACCTTTAAGTCAAACCTTCATTGTAGTACATGCTAATCTCAAAAACCATCAAATCAATATTAGTAATATGAAAGTAATTTGAAAATGTTTTCTCAACTATAAAGAAAGGTGAGTGGCTGCAGCTTTTTATAAATCACTAATTCCTAGTGCTGTCTAGATAGAAAGGTCTAACTGTTCATACAACCTGGACTGTTTATCACATAGCATTAAAATGATCAAACTCATTTTGATTAAACTAGAGATACTCTGCTTTGTTTCTTATTTCTTATTTAAACATTTATTTATTCAACGGGATTGCTTTCATTATGACGCAGACCGTCAGAGATTAAGTTTTTTATTCATTGTGATACTACGAGTTTATCGTAATTTTTATTCTAACTATCTACTAGATCCTCAATTTGTTTGAAATTGTCAAGTCAAACCATAGTAATAATACTTACAAACCAATTAAGCACCATGATTGGTTTTTAAAATGTTGAGAATTGTAATTTTCACTGATATTCCTTGTCAGTTTAAAATCACTCAGAATCAATATATCTAGTTAACAGATCTAGGTATTATGTATTATTGGACCTGCTATATTACATTCAACATACATCTACCTAATCATTGCTTGCATTTCCTAGTCTCCAAAATATATATTAGACATCACTGGGAATTTATTCTGTGATTATTTTTATTCTCAGAATTCCTACATTGTTCTTTGTTAGGGTTAAGATTAAGGGTTTGAGGTTATGGTTTTCATCATCGCCTGACATAGGCTATAATTCAAAGTGCTCTGTAGCCTTATAGACGAGTGAATTTCGTGTAAAAATCCACAAAGCTTTCTCTTAAATCTGATTCGTTGTTCTAGAAGGTTTGGTTCCAGCAGGTAAATGTTTGTTTCATGATTAAGAGTTCTGATTTAGAAACAGTGTTGATTTGCATGTTTTATAAAATCTACGAAGAAATAATTGAGGACCTGATGCGTCCAAAGCTGTCATTTTTATTGTATTTTAACAGAAAATAATTTCTTGTTTTCCATTTACGTGTTCTCGGTACTATACAAAGGTTAAAGCTTATTTTACGTACGCCTTGAAGTTTGCTCAAAAGAACCCCAAAAGTCGATATCTCAATTCTTATTGCCTCGTTCTTAGATTTTAATTTTATCGGCACCAATAATACCCATATTTTCTGATGGTATTACGGTATATAGATACTGTGATGAATTGATAGGTCTCAAGAAATCTTGAGTCTCAACAAATGACTTGACCAAGAAATTTAACTCATTCCCCTTATGTTTAATCAACTGGATTAAAAGATCTAACCAACCTGATCAAGCGTTCACTTAATTGTAATCTATTCGCATTACCACAGATTTGCGTACATTTAAGTAATCGAACATCAAAAGTGATCATTATTTTCCAAAGAATTAGATTCATGTGACAATTTCTTTGAGCATCAACATGTGTTAGTTGATTATAATTACTTCCCTTACTTTAATGTCACGATTTTTGTCATGAGTTCAAAAAGATTTAATTAATGTATACGTGTAATCGTTATTAAAAAACGTGCCATATATATGTGTATGGGACACTTGCTTCACGTTTATTCACGAAAAGATAGTTTATGATTAGTTATCCTGGTAATAACCCATAACGCGTTAAAATAACCAATTAAGGTCGAAAGAGCAAGAAAAAAAGTAGTTTTACATTTGAAAAACAGTAATCACTTTATGATGTTTAAAAAACAGTGAAACGATAAATTTTTTTGAACTGTAGTTCTATGAATTGAAATCAGATTAATCCTTTTTATCGTAGAATGTTTATGATACTATGTCAGAACTGGTATACACTTTACTAAACTAACTGGGAAACAATAAAAAAACAGCTAGGATATACATTCATACTTGAGTGGTAATACGATTATAATTATAATTACAATAATAATAATTATTGTTATTATCAGTATTATTATTGAAAATAACTCTTTATGAGAGAAATAAATTCTTCATTTTGATATAAATCACCGACAAACACTGTTATTTTAAAAGAGACTTCATGAGAGATTTACTTACCTAATCTTTTCCTTCTGCCATCTCCAAACCCTTGTATTTGTTCTCCAGAAAAACCTTTTGTAAATGAATATATTTGCCATACAATCCTATGGAATCTTCATTCTACTGAAATCCATCATCTACTGTAATTTTTTAGTCTCAATAATATGTTTTAAACTTTTAGACTGTTAAACCATATTCCTTTAATGACTTACCACAAAAATTAAGATGAATAAATGTGTCCAGGAAGGTTGAAACAATTTTTTTTTGAATTACTGACAGATTGCATTTTATATTCATCTAGTAGTGATCTAAAGATCAGTCCTGGGTTATAAAAGCGTGCCATGTAGACGATATCTGACAGTCTAATTAAACTTATAACCCGACATGTAGTTTGTAAGTCAGCCTATTAAGAATAATTAACGCAACATCATCATGTGGTTTGTCGTATAACAACGTAAAACAGTAGGTACGAGATACCCAATGAGTTTAAAAACATTTTGGCTTTTATAAAAAAAACTTACTTTTATATGGTCTCGTAATAATTAATTTTTCTTTTTTAATAAGTCCATTGATAGGTTCCTTAAGTTTTTTTTGGTTAAAATGCTTCGGTAATTATATTTATTGTTAAATTAACAGCAACGGTCAACTAGATTTGATCTTAGCCGTTCATATTCTTCATCAAAAGTCGGAACAAGATCTAATATTTGACCAAACAGGTTCTCAAACTGAATATCTGGATCTAAATGTTGTAAATGGTTAGGAATACCACAAATTTCATACTTAAAGTTAATACTTCAATTTTTTCTTTATTTATTTAGTTCAGTAGTCGAAAAACTACGAGTATACCTTTTAGGTTCCGTTGCGAATTTGTTTCCAACTGGTTGATTTTCCACGCTTTTGAATAACTGGATAAGCTTTTTATCTGCTTTTTATCTAGTCACTTTTGTAATGAGGTCTATGAACGGATTCTTAAAGCCATCTGTAAGCCTCTCAACAGCGAATTTTCTGCGAGTAATATTCATTTCTATGATCAGTATATCAGAATTAAATAAATTAGTCTGGTTCAGTGGATAACGTTTAAATGCTTTAACTTTTCTAAGATGTATTTGCCTAGAACTTGCCTATCACTATGGGACATTAATACAGATTTAAAACTGTAGAACATGTACTGAAAAGAATATTGTTCGTTTATAATGCTAATAGTTTCATCGAAGTAGACATGGTTTTATCTTCGATAATTTATCTTGATGTTGAGAAAAAATGACCAGAAAGTGAAGAATGACTTTGAAGACAACAACAAGAACTTGGTCATAAATAAAACCTACATCAGTCATTACATTCATACAATAATATGGTGTAACAATAGAATTTAAAATAAAAGTATTTAGAGATTACACCTTGTTTTATTACTGTTCATTGTTAACACAATTTCATGAATGTTGATAATCTTGTAGGCATCCTATTCAGTCTCTTGTATCATCATACTTTTTCTCAGATTGACAGGTAATTCATAAACGTCTATCATTCTTCAAACAATTTTTTCAATAAAAAAATACAGCACAAGTAAAAGTGCACGTTGTTTTGAGCAGGTGACATACATTGAATCTCTTACAAATTACATGATTTTTCAGGTTGAGCTGCAGTTTTACACATTTGTGATGTCAAACCAATAATGATGTATATTTGTTAAGTAAATACCATTATACACATAAATAGTTTTTTCCATTTCATAGTAAACATACACAATATGAAAGTACTTCATTGTCAAATAATTATGGAAATATTAATATTTATTGCTTACTTCAACAAAAACATCTATTCACTGTATTTTTCAGGTACCAATGTGAAAGGTTATATGGATCCGATGGTAGGCGCACCAATAGAATACTTGAATCGTATAAATGAACTATCGAAACTACAGGCGATTACCAAACGTTGGGAACGTACTCGATGTCGTCGTCGGATGAAGAAAGATATGAGCATTAACAAATCAGTTGCGGATTCAATTAAATAATTAAATATGATTGTGTTACATTTTTCTACCTTTTGTAAACCGATATAAATGTTTTTAGCATCCAAAAACTGTTTTTCATTAGTCGATGTTTCAACTTTGAGGATAAGAAAACAAACCTTGATCTCCTGAATAACTGTGACGCAGTTTTTTCTATTATAAGTTAACAGATGAAAATTAAAAGAACCACCCAGCTTTTAGCTTCTAAGGAGCAGCTTCTCAGTAGTTCCTCAAGCCGTCAAAATGAATCACAGTTTACACTGGGTGTGTATATAAGGCACTCCTATAGTCGTATTAGGAGTCTGTGATTTGTTAAATTTTTGATGCCACCTTATCATGGACATATGAATGGTAAACTTACCGTATCCAAGCTACAAAAATGTGATTGGTCAGCAGGATGCTCACTCACTGCGTTAGGCAATTCAGTCAGAAAACGAAGTTTATCATAACTATGGGATGTAGTAGAGCAATATATTTAGAATAATCTAACTGGATATTAATTAGTGGAACATATAAATAAGAAATAAATCGATCAAACTAGATAAATCCTAACATAAGAACGATAAGGGCTATAAGGAAAAAGCACTGACCACACTATTCTAGATGTTAAATTGAAATCAGGATAGGTTTAGCAAACAAAGTGATCTTCGATACACTAAGGTAGATCGAATTTTTATATGCCTACGACTTCAACAGATCAAAGTATTCTCACACAATTTTTATACAATACTATGAAGGCTGAGCTTCGATCGGTTCTATTGTTTCAACCGTATATTTAGTAGCAGAAAAGAGTGGTTTCGCATCATCCTGCTTTATCGGATTATTTGAATTTATTTGTTTTTGCAACCAGATTTCACTAACTTGCACACTACGATTGCTCCTTTATGTATGTTTAGCTGCACACACATTAGGAATATGATGTAATCGTTTACATGCGGTTATGGAGTTTTGATGAAAAATAAAGATTGTTTTCCAGTTATGATGAGAAAGTTCTGTTTGTAGGTGATATGAACCACAGTCTCACCATAAGACTATTTTAGTAGGGTGATGCAGGTTGGTGCTAAATGCGTAGCATGTCTCAACATTTTACAGCCTTTCCATTGGTTTATGAATTGCAATGTAACTTATGTTTTCCTAGTATCCATCTGTTAGCATTAGCATCATGTTATGGTCTTACATAGGATCGGGTAACATTGATCTTCTGTTAGTTTCTATCATATACTTTATCAATATTAATATTGAAATTTTATTACTATTTAGGTATATCTAGACTTAACATAATCGTACAGGAATCAGTTGTTGTAGCAATCACTTTTCAAACTTCAAAAAATAGTACTCAATATAGCAAATATGTAGTTACAATATCTACGACAGAGTTCCTGAACTTTCCTGTATTTTCCCTGTTTAACAGCCATAACATCTCAAATAGTAGTTTATTAGTTTTGAAGCTCAGACATCGCTTCCGATTTTTTTCCATCGGCTGTGAACACTGAGTAAAACATACTAAAGTATGGTAGTATAAAATATTTGAACTAGTGTTGGAAATTTTGAGGTTGAATTCAACAAATATTGTGTAATACATATATCTGTTTAATCATACTTCCTAACAGGGATCCAAGTTTGATTGAGACTCGCATTCGTAATCATCATTTTCGTCAAAAATAATAATAATCATCATTGAATTCAATTTTAAACCGTTGAATAATTTGTTAGGTTGCTTGAGAATTCCTTACATACTACGTCGACATTGCTGAGAACTGAACGTATCAGCAGGTTTCTCTGTGGTTAAGAAAAGTAGTTTTTGCAGCTTGTAATTCAGTATTGACTGAACCAAATAATAACGCTAATCTTTCTTGTGTAGCTGATTTGTTCAGATAGTTCATTTCTTCCATTAGGCATGCCATATATAATTTATTAAAAATAAGTAAAATAATTAAATCTTCACGGGGTGGTAAAAATTCGTCTTATTTTCGAAATATTCTGGAGAGTGCACTAATAAAGTTATAACTTGTGTTCTATTAATATATAACGTAATGATAGCACCAATTAGAGAACAGCGACTTATCGACCAGACCAATGACGCGTAAACCCGTACGAGTGGTCTAGAATCCTTATCAGACCGTCTCCCTGCCTAGCAATGCCTGTTGAGTCCAAAACACCAATCTCAGCCTCTAAAATATGAGTCATGTATTTCAAACATACTGTATTTATATACAAACCAAACAGACCACATCTCACCACAAAATAGAAAACAATATTTGTACAAGATCTGGCCAAAAGTGGCTGTGAATGTGGGAGATTGTAATTAATAGACTGAGCATAACTCAAGAACAGTAAATCGCATAATAATAGTCTATGGGTCAAGACAAAGCTTATAATAGGAGGAAATCGAATATGTATAGTTTAGTTACATAACAACTATACAATAAAAATATATGCATCATATTGGTCCATAAATAGTTCTCAAAATCTACCACTTATAGTTCCCGTCGGGTTATAACACATACTTTTTGTGTAAATTAGGTGATTTGTTCATACTGAACTAACTGTTTATCCTAGGAGTTTTCTTAGCTATTTGCCTTAAAATATACATTTAACAGTGAAGACATATTGTATGCAAGAAAACTAACCAAGTATTTCCCCATCTATTCTTAAAGTACCTTATTAATTTATTGCTAGCTCCATGAGAATAGATATGAGATTGAAATTTAAAAAAAATTATTTCAAATAATTTTCTGGCAAAACGTATTTTTCATTTAAATCATCTGATCATTTTGAGATTTTTAATTAGATAAAAATGTGTAGTTTCGTTTCATGAGGATTATCACCTGAAAATGAAATCGGTAACATATCATTAACGAATATTGTTTATGCTCTATTTATCTGTTACATTCATATGTATTTTCTTTGATACAATGCTAAACTCATTACAGAATTCACTGGTCTACACAACGGTTCTTTTTTACGTGTTTGGAACTCTATATTTTAACAAATATTTTGGTCATTCAAGATATTTTTTCTAATAAAATAGCATTTAGATGTATGCTAATTATTTGCTGGTAATGTGAATATATTTCAACTGCCTCAAATCTAGGAAGTTCCAGTTAATTAGTGAAAACGCTCGATCAATGTAATGCCTCACTATTAATGATTTTTCTGTGTTCATCACTTCAAAGTATTCTGTTTTACTGATATCCCCGAGATACTTCCTAAAACACGATATTATTGATTTACTGAACCAACAATGAATGAACAACTTAATAAGGGCCACTTTAAAATTACCACACACGATGGACTCAATCTTGTGCGAAACCTTTTTGTACCGATATTTGACCTCTTGGTCTTATTTAGAAGATCACCGACCATTTAAAAAGATTTCATTCTTCAAATGTATGCTGCAATTAAAGTCACCCATGAGAATGATGGTTATTTGATATTTATTTCTAAGATCTGACTTTTAACTACCAGCGTCTCCTCATAATCTTCAGTACCTTCATCAGCCCCGGCCTCTTTCATTTATAAAAGATTCATTTGAAACATATTACGCAGAAAGTCATGGTTGTGGATAAGTAGTATAATATTGGTTAATTCAGACACACAATAATAGGATTCTACATGCTTACTTAGTAGATTTTAATGTAATCGCATAGCTTGGCAATAAGCAATTTATTCTCCTTACAAGAAATATCTGTAAATAACAAATATTTGTCATCGAAAAATGTTGTCTCACCAGCAAAATCTTAAGAACAACTTCAAAATTCATAAGTATTAAAACTACCGTAGACTTCCTCAACCAAACCTCCTTGGTTAATCTATTTACGCAAATTGGCTGTAAGCCGAAAAGATTGACAGTATATTAAAATGGAACTAGTTTTTCAGAATCATCAAGGTGAAAGATTTGGGGCACCCAAAAGCAAGTAGATGTAATGCTAATTTGTGAAGATAACGTCTTGGGATATCGATGAGCTCCTTAAACAACAATTACACATTATTTACGTTGTTTCATCGACGAAAATTGAAGAAACTTGTGTAGGTATTAGCGACGTGAACATTTGATAAACTACATAATCGAAATATTCAGCCGTACATCCGACATCATGTGCCCTTCACATCACACTTTTTTAGTTGGGGACTACTTAAAACTCTCGTAAATACTTATTAATAGCCACAATTCTAAAATATATTACTTTAAAATTAATTTGAATATCCAGTAAGCTTTGGTCAGTAGTTCAAACTAACTAAAACTAAGAAGACAAAGGCAAACAAAGAACTAAATTTATCTCTTTTACTAAATAGGGGATTTATTTACAGTTGATTTATCACTGAGTGGTGATCAATGTCGTGTGTGTCTGGTCCTTCTTAGTGCACATAGAATCCTATCGACCAAAATACAATATGGCCACTGGTCTAGGTGACTCGACATTTCGTGCACTACGTTGAGATAAGATGGTGGTTGAAGGTAGTCAACAAGAAACCCTGGACCTAGGTTTCGTGCTACTTGGCACTCGTCAGCATGGTATACCTGCAATCTTAAGGGAATCGATACTCCTTGAGAAAGAACTGACACACATGACACTGATCACTACCCAGCGATCGGACGATTGTAAATACATCTTAGTCCTACAGGATATCAGTCGCTTAGTGGTAACGTGTCTGACTGTGAAGCTGGGTGACATGGGAATAAATCCGTCAACGGGGTGGATTCCGTAAGGATCGGTCGTTCACAGACCAAGTTGTGACACCATGTGAGAGCATTTGGAGGGGGAGAGCGGACTCTCCCCACTCTCGGCCGTACCACGGCATTTGGTAATGTAATACATGAACAATTAGACCGCATTAAGTCTTGACATAGGCACAATGATGTAAAGTATCTACCGTCAGAAGTACAAGGAACCTAACTGAATGAATGTAACTCACCAGTCATGTATCTGTCTACACTAAACTGTAAGGTAAGTAAACTATAAAAAAACGGAATCATACTACTGGCATCTAAAAGCAATTCACTATGACATTGTACACAAACAGATGAAACACTGATAATTATAGATGTTACAAGCAGTATACGTACGTTAAAAAATATGATAAATAATAAGAACGATATAAAGAATATTAGTTGACATACCAACTGAATTGATTGTTTTAATTCTACAAGTATTTCCGTTTGGTGCACATTCTTCAATTTTGGGTCGTCCGCTTCAACGCTGCCTTCATGTAAGCTTACACTTACATATGCAGGCTTATAATGTATAGATGATGACGGCGGTGACAAATCATTATTACCAATAGAATATTGAAATGGTACAGCCATGCCAGTAATTCGACGATATGGTTGTCCATTTGACGCTACAGATGCAAATAATGTAGTGAATAAAGATTTGGGTCGTTGAAATTGTCGTTTAGCTAGATACTGAAGGTAAAAAATAAATAGATGAGAAGGAAAATACTGAATTACTAAGCGAGAGAATTAGGAATTACAATGAACAATATAGAAAAGAGGTTATTTACATTAAATTTATTCTAAATAATAACAAATGCAAGTAAAGTACAAGTAGTGTTTGACAACCAAACACAGTTACGATAATTTAACTATCATTAACTATGGGAGAAAGCAAAGTGAATGGTGAGAGATTTGCAATCAGCAAAGTGGTTATATGTGGTACAATATTTCCCAGAAATGCATACAGAAAGCCGTTTGGGTTTCATCAGACCATACTACAGAGAACAAGATCGATCACACATGCATCAATAAAAAGTTAAGCCCGATGGAAGATGGAAGAACAAATAAAGATGACACAACTTCCGATCACCACCCGGTGATGGTCAAGATGAAACTAAAGCCGGAGAAACATTGTACAACTGAAGAAATATCATAACAAAGGTTCATTACAGCCTTCCTTCGATATACAGGCAAACTCAACGAATTCAAGATAACTCTCAACAACAGGTTCCAAACCTTACAAGAACTACTCAAAGAAGGAACTAAGATAGAGGACAACTAGAATGAGATCAAAAAGGCAATAACTTCAACGTGTCAGAAGGTGCTGAGCCGCAACAAGCAACATGATAAGGAACGGATCTCTATCGAAACCCTGGACAAGATTCAAGAAAGGAAGAACAAGAAGATATCAATTAACAACAGTCGGATAAGAGCAGAGAAAGTCAAGGCACAAGCTGAATACACAAAAGCAAACAAGCATGTGAAGAGAAGCATTAGAGCTGACAAGCAGAAATACGTAGAAGATCTAGCATCGACAGTGGAAAAAGCTGTAATGGAAGGAAATATGAGACAGTTATATGATATAACGAATAAACTGACAGGAAATATGGTAAACCAAAGAGACCAGTCAAGGACGAAGGTAAGCGAATCACTGAGATTTAAGAGTAGAGGAACAGATGGATAGAACACTTTGTGTAACTCTTGAATAGGTCAGCTCCATTGAACCCACTGGACATCAAAACAACACGTACACACCTCCCCAAAGTTATTAACTTACCAACATTGGAAGAAATCAGTGTGGCCGTAAGACAAGCTAAGAGTGAGGAAACAGCAGGGTCAGACAACATACCATCTGAAGCACTGAAATCAGACAGAAGTAACTGCGATGCTACATATTCTATTCAGAAGGATTTGGGAAGAAAGACAAGTGCCAACATACTGGAAAAAGGATACGTCATCAAGATACCAAAGAAAGGAGATCTCTGCAAGTGTGAGGAATACTCAGGCATCACACTACTATCAGTACCAGGAAAGGTTTTCCACAGTGTTGATGAGCCGAATGAAAGACTCCGTGGATGCCCAACTTTGAAATCAACGAGATGGATTCCGTAAGGATCGGTCGTTCACAGACCAAGTTGTGACACTATGGATCATCGTTGAGCAATCAATTGAATGGAACTCATCACTATACATCAACTTCCTCGACTGCGATCAAGTATTTAACAGAGTGGATAGGCGAAACTTATGGAACCATCTTCGACATTATAATGTACCTGCGAAGATCGTCAATATCACACGGAATTCATGAGACAGACTACACTGCAAAGTCGTGCATCGGGGCTTGCTCCCAAATATATTGAAAGTGAAGACTGATGTCAGACAAGGCTACTCACCTTCACCTTTCCTCTTTCTTCTGGTAATTAGCTGAATACTGATGATCGCCACATCTGAGGGAAAGCACGGAATACAGTGAACACCTTGGATGAAGCTAAACAATTAGGATTTCGTAAATGACCTGGTTCCTCTATCCCATACACACCAACAAATGCAAGTGAAGACAGACAATGTGACAGCATCCTCTGCAGCAGTAGGCCTCAACATGTACAAGGGGGATACAACATCCTAAAATATAACACAGTGAGCACCAACCTAATCACAATTGATGGATAAACTCTGAAACGAGTGGAAGCTTTCACGTACCTGGACAGCATCATTGGTGTACAAGGAGGATCTGATTTAGATGTAAAGGCACTGGTTTACAAAACAATGGCGGAATTCCCTCAGTTGAAGAACAGATGGAACTCAAAACCACTGTCAACCAACACCAAGGTCAGAATTTTCAATACATATGTCAGAACAATCCTATTTTGCGGAGCTGAAACTTGGAGAACTAATACAATCATGATCATCATCAACAACAACAATAACCTACTGCGGTAGAGAACATACTAACTTCCAGCTGAAGAGGAAACTACGAAGACACTGGGGGTGGATAGGACTCACATTTCAGAAATCACCAAACTGAATCACGAAGCAAGCCCAAACTTGGAATCCTGAAGGCGAAAAGAGAAGAGTCCTGTGCTCCACGATAGGCTTAACCCTTCTAATTCCTATGGGTCCTAGGAGTCTCAATAAAAAAGATGTATCCCTTGTTGTTGAATGGATTTATTGAATTCACTTAATGTCCTGTTTCCAGGATGTGGCATGTTATCAACCGTCTTGTACCCTAAGACGTTGCTTCTTGAGAATATGATTAACAAAACGTGCAGATATCCGTCTTCCTAACTTTTCATTAAAGTTTGACAGATATTTATCTACTTTTTTTGTATTATTGAGCATCGAGGTATTTAGTTGCTTCAAGTGTACTTTTTAAAAGTGTATTCAGTCTTTGGTATTCAACAATACATTTGATTATAAGTGCGGATAGACGTTTAATCCAAGACAATTATTTATCACTTCATACTCTTTTTTATCTTTCATGTTAAACATAAATCTCTGGTTGTGTTAGAATGTTTGCATTGGACGATATTGATAGCTCATAAGAAAGAAGCGACAAAAGTTTATACACTGCCTGCCCCGAGTTTCTTATTTATGTGCCTCTGTCAAGTCACATCATTCCGTCGGGAAATATCTAGATGCAGGAAATAGAACGCATAATTCCTATTACATTTCACTGTAAATCTGATTTTAAGGTAAACTTTATTAAAGGTTTCAAGTATTAACTTTGCAAGATTTATGTCTAGGGTCTCTCATGTGTTTTCAAAATCTTTCCTAAAATTTATTCTTTTGTGATAATCATGCTTTAGATACACTCAGAGTGGTAGGATCAGCTATAGGAAACAAGAAGAGAATACATATTGATTTATGATAATACTCGCTCATCACTTGAACACATTCTGTTCTTTCTGCAAGAGTGTGTTTTGACTAGCAATTATTATTGTTCACTTTATGTCACCACTACTGGAACGCCTACCCTACCGTAGAAGTAGCTAATTAGAGATCAGGTTTGTTACTGTATCATAAACTGAATGTTTACATTGTTGAAGAGACTTATGAAGTAGGTCAGTTTGTATTATTACATAGTTCAGCCTACTGTTATCTAGACTAGCCATGAGGCTATCGGCTAATATACTAATTTGTGAATTGGTCCCTGGTATTTCATAGCTTCGTCTGTAAATAATTTTGCCGATTCTGAATTTAGCATTGTTGGTACATGTTAGTGGGAGTCATTTGGATTTCAAAACTAAAAGGAACATGAGATTTGAACACTGGCAACTTTCATTTGTTGTTTTAATAATAGGTAACTTTTGAACAAACTAGCGATATCATAGGTTCTTGGCAGTACATCTGAGTTATCGTTTGTGGTTAATGTGGCCGGTTGTCTAGTGATAGATGATAAATACTTTGGCTAGATGAAATATTGTGAGACATTATAGCATCATCTGGAATGACAGATCATAAACACAGGGTAGACGATATCCACAAGAGTATACCTGATGCTCCTACCGACTTCACCATCGATTATTATTTTGACCGGTTAAACTATATGCACGATTTGATTTTTCATACGATGAAAACTACATAGCTACAATAGAAGTATGATGTTTGATTGTAAAAACCTAATCAATGTGGAGTTCTAACCGCAAGTTCAAGCTCATTAACACTGACCAATATAACGCCATGGAAATGAAGATCAAGTTCTTTATTGAGAAGGTCACATGGTTGGTGTACCGAAAGGCCTAAAAAGATTAACTATTAACTAAAAGACGAAAACTAGGAGTTTTAGTCTAACATATAGTAAGCTGTTCTACAAATCCAACTTAAAACTTGAATAAAATCTAATAAATGAACAAAAATAGGCTTAGTTAAGCCCTAATGGCGTTTACCAACGATTTGGTTTTCAGAAATAAAAATATCAGCCCATTTACTGCTTAGACATTACTGGGATGATATAAGCATGTATATCATATATCCAAGGTTAGCTTACAACACTTCATGTACTAGTCTACGTAGACCGATTATTTATGACTCTACTAAACTCTAGCCAGTTTGTGATAATTAATGCTTCGTGTTCGTAAGGTAATGTCAGATGTATGCTCAATTGACTAAATAGAGGCAATGGTATCAATTACGTTATTTTGGATTTATTATTTCTTTTGATAAACTTAATTACCTCTTATCAAAAATATGTGATGGGAAGACGATCAAGCCGCTATAACCATACCTGTTGGATGTTGACTCATAGTTTATTCTCACCTCTATTCAGCTAACAAACATTTTTCTCTTCTCTGTGATGAGAAACGTCAGTCAGTCATTTATTTAAAAGACAAAGCAAATTTATCATGGACCTAACAAATCGGTTCAACAGAAAGAAATAGAAATAAGTCAAAATTAACCAGGTTTCATAGCCCATTCTTGAACCATGGATCTATTTTGAAATTCGACATAATAATCCAGAACATTTTCATTTTTCATCAGGTCAGCTGACATGTGTAAACTAGTGGGCCGTTTGTTGTAGTTCTTGTGATTTTTTCACACGACTTCTGCCTATTCTCATGTTTCTCAATTTTCTATACCACCCATTTGTAGCACGTGAGGTATACTTTAGTAGTTAATGAGAATTTCAACCAAACCATTTGAGAAGGACCTAATTATCCACCCCTCCTCCTAATTTTTATTGGTAGTTGTGATTATCTTATTGGATTACCATGCTATACAGACAAGAAGTTTATTGGCAATTGGTACTCTAAATGACAATAAGTGTTGGGACATATGACAGAATATTCAAATCAATTCCTCAGACAAGTAATAAAACCGTCAAACAGAAGTAATGTTCAAGCTGTAAATTGTCATAAATAGAAATCAGTTCAATAGCTTTCTTGATTAATTTTAGAAGCATCTGCCATCTGAAACTATGAGGTGTCCTGGATGTGATAGAGAAGTTTACTTTGGTGAGCACAATACTTTAAATATTATTTAAACAGCTGAGCGGGTAAGCTCATTCGGTTGTGACTGGCATCGCCAATGCTTAAAGTGCAGCAGATGTAGTAAAACCATGCTTCCCGGTTGTGGCCTAGAAGTAAGTGAATTATTAAATATTTGCTTTAACTAACGAAATTGTATCTAAAGTATTGTTTGGTGAATTATATTTAAATGAAGCGTGTTTGAAACAGTTATTCACATTGTACTAGCTAATGTTGCATTCATTTGACGATTGAGTGGTTTGGCTAGATTTCTTATAACGACATAGACCGTTTCGTTTCAAGAGTAGTATGATTTCGCTAATGGGATTCAAACCAGTTTTATGATTCACTTTACGTAGTCATAGTATTTACTTACGCTTTTTAATAACTTATTTTTTAATTGACATGGATACTGAATTGGTTCTCGACACGAAATAAATAACATAAGCACACCATTGATGATGTTTAGTAACATGTTCTCTCAAGCCATAGTTTGGATTCGATGAAAGTTTCCGACTACGTTTCTCAATGAACTGGAGAAAACTGAAGACACTGTATACATGTATAAAGTAGGGTACAGAGGACTGAGTTCAAGAATTTCAGTATTTGTAACTGGCTAGATTAAGAGTAAGATGATTAAGTTTCAAAATGAATAAACAAAGATGTTTGAATGATTTATTAAGACTGCTTAGTAATGATTTACATTTCAACAACAACATAATCTAAACCAGTAGTAACCAATATCATACGATAACAAACCATCCCAAAGACTAATAATCCTGACGACATCATATTTACATTTCAGCGTGATGGAAAACTATATTGTACTGAACCTTGTTATAATACGCTGTTTGGACCGAGAGGTGAGTTGTTGGTAGTTTGATGACCTTTCTTTTCCTAATAAAAGTAACATTTATCATTCGACAATTATCATGACAATCTCTGTAAGAATCTGGATTTTTTGAAAGATGAACCAGTAGAAAGTGGATTTTGAAAAACTAATGCCACAGTAGCTTTCAAATTCATTTTAATTGCTGGTGTATTAGAATAATGATATATTCTAGAGCGCGACCGAAATATTCTGATGAATCAATATACATAACTATGATTGTCGAGTACTAATTAGGCTTATTCTTGGGTCTGACAGCAAATTAGAGTAAGTGACATTTGTGTAATAAAGCATTTGCTGGAATACCAAATGGAAACTCATTTGGTGCGGTTACGTTGTAAAAAAAACTGACTAAAATTTATGAGTCAATGGATAAGTAAACTTCAACATAACCAATAAACCATGAGTCATTCGACTACTCATCAATAGTTTTACCAAACAAATAAATAACTGTGAATTCACATACTAACTCTGCATTAATTTATGAAGAGGAAATAAACTTCTTACTTACGCTTGTTACTTCAACTGGAGGAACATAGACTGCTCACCAGCATTCTCCTTCCAACTCCGTCCTGGGCAATCCTTTACAGTTCTTCCCAGTTGCTATTCATCCTTTTCACGTTTGCTTCTATTTCCCGACGTAATGTGTTCTTTGGCCTTCCTCTTTTCCGTCTCCCAGCAGGAATCCAAGTTACGGCTTGCCTCGTGATGCAGTTTGGTGATTTCCGTAATGTTTATCCTAACCAGTTCCAAAGTCTTTTTTTGATTTCCTTCTCAGCTGGATGCTGCTTTGTCCTCTTCCACAGTAGGCTGTTGTGGATGGTATACGGCCAACGGATGTTGAGCATCTTACGTAGACAATTGTTTATAAATACATGCATTTTTTGATGGTTGATGTAGTAGTTCCCCGAGTTTCAGCTCCATACAACAGAGCTGTTATGACGTTCGAATTGAAGATTCTAACTTTGAAATTGGTTGACAATTCATTTGAATTAGTTTATTTTTTAGGACATAAACTTATTGAACAATATTGCTTTTATATCAAATGCTTAATTACAAATTCATTACTCAATGATAATAACTGGTTTTGAAATTCATTTATAAATAAGACGGAATTGTAAATAAAATCAGTTTCTGTACAGTTTTTTTGTGATTTCATTTCAGGCTATGGTGCGGTTCCAGACATTGATGACTTTTACGCATAATATTGAAATCTCGAAAACGTACGATCATTTTTCATTATTAACACTGTTTTCAAGACTCATGAAATAGATTTATTTAATTACTACTTATCTCTGTGATCTTAATACCATATACTTTGTAATAAAATCGCTTATCATAAGATGCGTGTTTTTCGTTCTATACCACAATGATCCGGGGTTAAATGATAGTGAGAGGTGCTAAAGGTTATCTTTAGTAGACCATGATGCACTTTGGTTTACTGAATAACGATCATCGTTGATAACTAGTTTTCAAAGAAATTATCAGTAGAAATTTGGAGAAACGTAACACAAATAGAATAAAATCAAACAGGTAAACTTCAGGTAAGGAGTAGAAATTCTCACATCGTAACTATAAAACTCAGAAGGGTTCTATTACCTAGAACGAGATTAACTCAGATAAATAATTCCTCAATATTTACATACATTGTTCAGATACACCTATGCATCATGACGCTGGAACAGTAAAGTAGGAATCTCTTCCTATTATGCTAAGTGCTACAACTTTGGAATTAGCCTCTCTTTCATACTTGAGAAGCGAACAAAGATCGACAGTCAAAAGGGATGGTGGACCCACCAATTCTAGACCACTCGTACGGGTTTACGCGTCATTGGTCTGGTCGATAAGTCGCTGTTCTCTAATTGGTGCTATCATTACGTTATATATTGATAGGGCACAAGGCCACAAGTTATAACAAAAACACAACGTAAACCCGTTAGTTTACCAATGAAAACAGTTGAAAAGGAATAATGAAACAGCAGTAAGACTTGTTGATAGAGGTCCTCGTCGAGTTCTTGAGTCCTAAAGTGGTAGTAATAAAAGATATCAACCGAGAAAAGAAAATCTAAATTTTATTAGATCTAGTTGCCAAATGAACAGAAGGCAACTTTCCCATACGGCAAAAGAATGTGTATATCAACAGCATTCGGTCCAGTTTGTTTAATATTTAAATACCCCTATTTTCTCCAAAATAATTTACTCTTAATGAGTTAGTACACTTCAAGCTTCTTCAAAGGAAATGAAGCTTGGATCAGACTGACGAACATAATATGGGATTTCTTTTAATTCCAGTCACTGAGATTTTTACGAAAACAACTTCATTAGTGTCCTCCGTTAATTCCGTTCCTGACTAACGTGAAACAGTTCTTTCAAATTTAGAAATAATAATAATCTGTTCAAGTTCACCAACTCTTTTCTCCTAAAAACACATATCATGGGCAACTTACATTGCTACAATTTACCTCTTACAAACAAACCCGCAAGAATCCACACAAATAAGTAAGACATATGAGTCCGAAAGTTGATACGGCCACCTCTTTTACCTTGGACTTTTGCTAAATTTAAGCTTACACTAACGTTTTTCATTCTCATTCTCATATGTACAGGATATATCTCAATAACTAAGCCAATCAATGATACTTAGGAAACATCTTATTACATTTAAGGGAAAAAGTTGATCTACATACACATACATATTGTTTATTGACTTGCCACCATTTTGACTGGTATTCCGAATTCAGAAATAGTTTTTCATTCCCTATACTAATAGATTGTTCACTAATATTTCCATACTAAAATAATTCAGAATCTGTAAAACATGGACACTGATAACAGATGTATCAGTTTGTCCTCTACGTAAGTGCAGATTTATCAGATTCTGAAGAGAGAATACTTTAAATTCATGTTTAACGTCGCTTGTTAACTTTCAATATATTTCCGGAAAGTAGATCATTTCTTAATCCGTACACTCTCCCATCGCACTCAAATCACACGTTGTATGCATGGTCCTCAATCAAGATGTTCAGCTCACTTTCTCTACTAGTTGTTCGTATAGTATGCGGTATAAACAAGAGGACAGAGAAATATATTGAAGATACATATCTGTCGCTACATATTCATGTATGACTTGATCAATACACCCCTATCAATCAGATTCATTTCATTGGACTTCAACTGCTCAAGTGTGATTTTAATTGGTCGTTGATGGCCTTGAAAATAGTGGTCAGAAAATCATGTGACATGACGGTGAGACCGATACGATTGGATAAACAATAAAAGCATGAGAGAAGTTACGTTGTGTAAACTGTAGGTCGTGCTAGCGTTTTGTCGGTATAATTTCTCCCTTCTGTTTTTGTTACCTGGGTTTATCAGCCATGAAATGCCCTTCATGCAATAAGGAGGTCTACTTTGGTAGGTTTAGTAGTATGCAATTATATTAAATAGCTGAGCGGGTCAGTTCACTTGGAAAAGACTGGCATCGTCCGTGTTTGAAATGCGAAAAGTGCAAAAAAACGCTGACTGCGGGTTCCCACTGTGAAGTAAGTGTCTTTGTTTACCGTATTGTTTTCATGAATAAGTTGGCTTAAAATCATTATAATATTGTTCAAACGGGAGATACGTCTGAGAGTATCCATCACTTCATACTGCCTAATTTTGCATCCCAATAAATAATTATCTTTCTTGTCAACATGATTATTTCAATTTATCTTATTTTCACTTCGTATTTGATTCAGCTTCGCTTCGCGTCGATTCACCCCTGACCTAATATAACATTAGTATGACTACCTGTTTGTATTTGGCAAATATTTGGTCTAATTTATTTCCTGTGCTTTTATTTAAACTGACTTGCTAGTTATTTGTTCTCTGGAAAAAGTGACTTTCACTAAGTCGCAAGGTGTCATAAATCCGACTTTTCACTCATTGGGTTATTACGAATAAGGTATTATTGTGAGCAATCTATTGGAAGGTCAATTTATTTGAAATTCTCAAGTCAAATCGCTCTAGCAATACTTGAAAGATGACTGGTGGGGTTTTTTTTTCTTCATTTACTTTATACTGATTCGAAGGAGTATTTACTGAGAGACAAAAGAAATAGAATGATAAAGAAGTACGGCACAACCGCGTAAGTCTTATTAATGCCTATGAGCAATCTGTGAAAATGTGTTATCTTGAATATTATTCTCATTGATTAGGATCTCCTAGTGGGTTCTGTGGAATGTTCTTTGTCACGTTCTTTAGTAGTGTTTGTTTTGGTCATTACATTCACCGAAACGGTAGTGTGAACTGGTCTTTTTGAAATAGTAAACGGTGTATCAGTGTGATAGCTTTGGTTTCGTACTGCTAGTCTGAAGCCGATGAGATATCACTATCCACATAGCATTTTACAACATATCAATTAATTCTTTTCAACAGAAAAGTGTTAGTCAATGAACTTTCTCAGTGTTTTTTTCAGTGAGACATAATGAGAATTAAAAGGTTAAGTATATTGTTCGGATGTTGTGGTTGTGTATAAGAAATGTAAGTTTTATTATGGAGTTGATGTAAACTAAGGACATAATACAGTGACTTTTTGCAACTGCTAATCAATATGATATTTATTTATATTTCAGCATGATGGTAAACCCTATTGTCAGACTCCGTGTTACCAAGCCCTGTTTGGACCCAAAGGTGAGTGATCATCAAGTAATCGGTTCTGTTTGTTAATAAGTTGATTTGAAAGCTTGACAGGTGCTAGAATGTGTAGCATTCAATGTGGTCGCAAATGCGTTTAGTACGAACTTCCACTTGCAGTATGAGGTATAAGCTAGTGAACATTGTGTTGTTACGTCCTTCATCTGTCTGCCCAGAACATACAGGAGAAGAATTTCCTCGATCTAGGTTAAGGCTTTGACACGGTAGGCTAACTGGTTCAACCTTGAGGCTAGAATTGCGTGAGTCCGAATCGAGATATATGAATAAATATATGACTAACACGGTCACAACGTACAATCAGAAAAATACAATTATATTCAAACTAAGCATTAGGGTAAAAAGTAGAGTGCAAATCGTTACGTATAAATTACAATAGCTTTGGAATAGAAAAAGGTATGGCAGTGTATTATGCATCAAACGGAAGCTTACGCTTTATGAAATAATCCAGGAACTAAACGAAATGTTAGTATTTTACAGACTTAGAATTAAGTTTAGTAATGTCCTCAAGATCAGCTCCCTTTGTTCGTCATAGCTTCTATATCTCTCTATTCAAATAATGTGTAGTCTGATTAAATTGTGTGTTATTGAGAAGTTAGTATTGTATGTGCTCATGAAAACGACTGTCGTCCTGAGTATATGTGAAGTAAATTAGGCACTTTAAGACGACAATAACAAGATTAACTACAGGCAGGTCCCCAGTATTGCAAGATAGGAGGGCTGTGTATATTGCCTTAAACTTGCAAAGGTATGTTTTTAAGTGGAGTGAAATATCGGTCCTGATTTTGTCTATTTTAGAAAAAAAATTGTGTAGGAGAAAGTCACTGTCAAAAATTAATATTCATCTACTATACTGGCACATTTTGTTTTCAGGTTATGGATCAGTGGCCAGCAGTCACATCTACAAATAGATAACAAATTTGTTATTTCAAGTTTTGTTTATACATTCTACGTGACTACTTTTGATGTCTCTTATACAATTTCAATAGATCGCTCCTTCAAGTACTGTTAAATTACTTGATTTTGATGTTTTAACTTATGAAATAAACTAGCTGCTTAAAATTTGTTTTGCTTTTCACTCTCAGTTGTAAGTCCGTAATTGACAGTGAGAAGTGGTTACTTCGGCCACGTCGTTGTATTAAGGTATATTATTACTATTATTTGGATATAGACGATTGGCACAACGGGGAACCAAATACATATGCGCCATAAAGAGAGGAAACAGATTTGAAGACGGAAAGAACTGTATTCATTCTTCAGTTTCCTTGTATAGTGACACACTGGATTGCAGTACGATATACACGTAAGATAGTTCATTGCGAAAAATAGCAGTGAATTTAAGAGATAATAATGATCTATTCAAGTTCACCAACTCTTTTCTCCTAAAAACACATATCATGGGCAACTTACATTGCTACAATTTACCTCTTACAAACAAACCCGCAAGAATCCACACAAATAAGTAAGACATATGAGTCCGAAAGTTGATACGGCCACCTCTTTTACCTTGGACTTTTGCTAAATTTAAGCTTACACTAACGTTTTTCATTCTCATTCTCATATGTACAGGATATATCTCAATAACTAAGCCAATCAATGATACTTAGGAAACATCTTATTACATTTAAGGGAAAAAGTTGATCTACATACACATACATATTGTTTATTGACTTGCCACCATTTTGACTGGTATTCCGAATTCAGAAATAGTTTTTCATTCCCTATACTAATAGATTGTTCACTAATATTTCCATACTAAAATAATTCAGAATCTGTAAAACATGGACACTGATAACAGATGTATCAGTTTGTCCTCTACGTAAGTGCAGATTTATCAGATTCTGAAGAGAGAATACTTTAAATTCATGTTTAACGTCGCTTGTTAACTTTCAATATATTTCCGGAAAGTAGATCATTTCTTAATCCGTACACTCTCCCATCGCACTCAAATCACACGTTGTATGCATGGTCCTCAATCAAGATGTTCAGCTCACTTTCTCTACTAGTTGTTCGTATAGTATGCGGTATAAACAAGAGGACAGAGAAATATATTGAAGATACATATCTGTCGCTACATATTCATGTATGACTTGATCAATACACCCCTATCAATCAGATTCATTTCATTGGACTTCAACTGCCCAAGTGTGATTTTAATTGGTCGTTGATGGCCTTGAAAATAGTGGTCAGAAAATCATGTGACATGACGGTGAGACCGATACGATTGGATAAACAATAAAGGCATGAGAAAAGTTATGTTGTATACGTTGTAATCGTGCTTGCGTTTTCTAGGAACTAACAAATTAGAATGCATTGTTTTGCGTACAGTTAAAACTTGTAATCTGTAGTTCCTATATCCATTCGCTGACGATTTGTTGGTAAGAAGCGACTGGGTATATTTCCAACTTGTTTTTGACCTCTTAGTTTATATTGATGATTAGAAATAACAAGGAAACAGTCAGATTAAAATAAAATCACAAAGGCCGGACTTATCAACAGCTCAGTAACGATGTGTTCATCCGCTGATTACCCCACGTTTTTCACATGAACACATTTCCTTACCAGTTTGATGATTTAATACAACGACGTGGCCGAAGTAACCACTTCTCACTGTCAATTACGGACTTACAACTGAGAGTGAAAAGCAAAACAAATTTTAAGCAGCTAGTTTATTTCATAAGTTAAAACATCAAAATCAAGTAATTTAACAGTACTTGAAGGAGCGATCTATTGAAATTGTATAAGAGACATCAAAAGTAGTCACGTAGAATGTATAAACAAAACTTGAAATAACAAATTTGTTATCTATTTGTAGATGTGACTGCTGGCCACTGATCCATAACCTGAAAACAAAATGTGCCAGTATAGTAGATGAATATTAATTTTTGACAGTGACTTTCTCCTACACAATTTTTTTTTCTAAAATAGACAAAATCAGGACCGATATTTCACTCCACTTAAAAACATACCTTTGCAAGTTTAAGGCAATATACACAGCCCTCCTATCTTGCAATACTGGGGACCTGCCTGTAGTTAATCTTGTTATTGTCGTCTTAAAGTGCCTAATTTACTTCACATATACTCAGGACGACAGTCGTTTTCATGAGCACATACAATACTAACTTCTCAATAACACACAATTTAATCAGACTACACATTATTTGAATAGAGAGATATAGAAGCTATGACGAACAAAGGGAGCTGATCTTGAGGACATTACTAAACTTAATTCTAAGTCTGTAAAATACTAACATTTCGTTTAGTTCCTGGATTATTTCATAAAGCGTAAGCTTCCGTTTGATGCATAATACACTGCCATACCTTTTTCTATTCCAAAGCTATTGTAATTTATACGTAACGATTTGCACTCTACTTTTTTACCCTAATGCTTAGTTTGAATATAATTGTATTTTTCTGATTGTACGTTGTGACCGTGTTAGTCATATATTTATTCATATATCTCGATTCGGACTCACGCAATTCTAGCCTCAAGGTTGAACCAGTTAGCCTACCGTGTCAAAGCCTTAACCTAGATCGAGGAAATTCTTCTCCTGTATGTTCTGGGCAGACAGATGAAGGACGTAACAACACAATGTTCACTAGCTTATACCTCATACTGCAAGTGGAAGTTCGTACTAAACGCATTTGCGACCACATTGAATGCTACACATTCTAGCACCTGTCAAGCTTTCAAATCAACTTATTAACAAACAGAACCGATTACTTGATGATCACTCACCTTTGGGTCCAAACAGGGCTTGGTAACACGGAGTCTGACAATAGGGTTTACCATCATGCTGAAATATAAATAAATATCATATTGATTAGCAGTTGCAAAAGTCACTGTATTATGTCCTTAGTTTACATCAACTCCATAATAAAACTTACATTTCTTATACACAACCACAACATCCGAACAATATACTTAACCTTTTAATTCTCATTATGTCTCACTGAAAAAAACACTGAGAAAGTTCATTGACTAACACTTTTCTGTTGAAAAGAATTAATTGATATGTTGTAAAATGCTATGTGGATAGTGATATCTCATCGGCTTCAGACTAGCAGTACGAAACCAAAGCTATCACACTGATACACCGTTTACTATTTCAAAAAGACCAGTTCACACTACCGTTTCGGTGAATGTAATGACCAAAACAAACACTACTAAAGAACGTGACAAAGAACATTCCACAGAACCCACTAGGAGATCCTAATCAATGAGAATAATATTCAAGATAACACATTTTCACAGATTGCTCATAGGCATTAATAAGACTTACGCGGTTGTGCCGTACTTCTTTATCATTCTATTTCTTTTGTCTCTCAGTAAATACTCCTTCGAATCAGTATAAAGTAAATGAAGAAAAAAAAAACCCACCAGTCATCTTTCAAGTATTGCTAGAGCGATTTGACTTGAGAATTTCAAATAAATTGACCTTCCAATAGATTGCTCACAATAATACCTTATTCGTAATAACCCAATGAGTAAAAAGTCGGATTTATGACACCTTGCGACTTAGTGAAAGTCACTTTTTCCAGAGAACAAATAACTAGCAAGTCAGTTTAAATAAAAGCACAGGACGGTCCGTGTATAGGAAGGCAACTTGGACGGGACAATACCTAAATTCCCATAGTTTCTGTCCATTTCAATACAAGAGAGGTCTAGTGAAGTGCCTCTTTAAGAGGACTCGAAGAATATGTACCTCTGATATGGTGGAAAAAGACGAAAAGTTACTGACTGACACTTTAATAGCAAATGGTTATCCACTCAAGTTTATTAATAGGTGCAAAAGTCAGTTAATGCCAAGACCTCTAATTTATTCAGTGACAAAGAAAAAGGTTTACATTAATCTACCATATAGAGGCGAATCAAACAGTATAGTTTTAAGGCACAGATTGAAAGCAGCCATTGAGAATACGTATTATGCTGCTCAGTTGGTAGTGATTGAAAAGTCTAAGGCCATGATTCATAATAGACCCAAACAATGCACTAATGATTACGTCACATCCCATTGTATTTACCAATTTACATGTTTGTGTGGACACACATACATAGGGAGGAGTAATCGAACAATGCAATCAAGGGTCAATAAACATGTACGCAGATGGCTTCAAAATCAGTGTGTGTCAAATGATCCGATCAATGTAGGAGGTAGAAAACCAAGTTCATCAATAGCAAAACACATAATTGAGACGGGGCACAAAATTAACATTAATACAGCATTTAGAATGTTGTATAGAAATTGTCAAGGTCGAATTCTTAAGTTTATTGAAGCCTTAGCTATTCGTAAATTTAAACCCCCCTTATGTGTACAAAAACAATTTGTCGTAACCTTGAATTTACCTTGGTAATCCTTAAGTCATTCTATGGCCTAGGATAACGCGACAATTTCTTATTCTTTCTCCCCCCTTAGTTATTTTAGTTGTACTTTTATTTGTTTGTTTGACCTTTATTAATTTTCATATAAAAATGCCTTGACAAGTATATGTGTGACCAGATTGTTCGAAATGTATAGCGCAAATACATCACATTTTTCAGATCAACTCCGTCTTCTCATTGCTCTATCGAAATTTATAAAAGGGACTAATTGCTTTAAAAGCACAGGAAATAAATTAGACCAAATATTTGCCAAATACAAACAAGTAGTCATACTAATGTTATATTAGGTCAGGGGTGAATCGACGCGAAGCGAAGCTGAATCAAATACGAAGTGAAAATAAGATAAATTGAAATAATCATGTTGACAAGAAAGATAATTATTTATTGGGATGCAAAATTAGGCAGTATGAAGTGATGGATACTCTCAGACGTATCTCCCGTTTGAACAATATTATAATGATTTTAAGCCAACTTATTCATGAAAACAATACGGTAAACAAAGACACTTACTTCACAGTGGGAACCCGCAGTCAGCGTTTTTTTGCACTTTTCGCATTTCAAACACGGACGATGCCAGTCTTTTCCAAGTGAACTGACCCGCTCAGCTATTTAATATAATTGCATACTACTAAACCTACCAAAGTAGACCTCCTTATTGCATGAAGGGCATTTCATGGCTGATAAACCCAGGTAACAAAAACAGAAGGGAGAAATTATACCGACAAAACGCTAGCACGACCTACAGTTTACACAACGTAACTTCTCTCATGCTTTTATTGTTTATCCAATCGTATCGGTCTCACCGTCATGTCACATGATTTTCTGACCACTATTTTCAAGGCCATCAACGACCAATTAAAATCACACTTGAGCAGTTGAAGTCCAATGAAATGAATCTGATTGATAGGGGTGTATTGATCAAGTCATACATGAATATGTAGCGACAGATATGTATCTTCAATATATTTCTCTGTCCTCTTGTTTATACCGCATACTATACGAACAACTAGTAGAGAAAGTGAGCTGAACATCTTGATTGAGGACCATGCATACAACGTGTGATTTGAGTGCGATGGGAGAGTGTACGGAAGCAGTGATGCAAAGACTAGAAGCCACGATATTACCAGTGATCAAGCCAAAAATTTGGATTCGCTACGTAGACGACACCTTTGTCATCGTCAAAAAGGATGAACTGGAAACCACATACAAATTGATCAACAACGTTTTCAACGACATCAAGTTTACAATGGAACAGGAGTCAAACAAGCAACTAGCATTCTTGGATATATTGATCACTAGAACCGATAGAGGAACACTGGAAACTCAAGTTTATAGGAAACCGACCCATACAGATCAAATCCTCAATTACAACAGCAACAACCCAAGAGCTCACAAAATCAACTGCGTACACACATTGTCCAAGAGGGCGAGGACACACTGCAGCACACTGGCAGCACGAAAAAATGAAGAGAAATACCTGAAGGACATATTTCAAAAGAACGGCTACCCAATCAACTTCATCAAAAAGCACCAGCGGCACACAGCATCAGAACCCAAATCAAGCACAAAAATCAACAAAAGGATCGCCCTACCGTACATACAAGGAGTATCAGAAACCGCAACGAGACTGCTGAAAACCTTCGGGATAGGTGTGGCACACAAACCAACAAAATCATTACAATCAATCCTATGCAAACCGAAAGATGAAATAACAAAGGAAAACAAATCAAACATCATCTACAAAATAAATTGTACCAACTGCGACAAACACTACATCGGACAAAGCGGACGCCCCCTCCACCTACGCCTACATGAACATCAATTAGCAGTCAAACGCCATGATATCTCTTCACTTATATCAATACACGTGGATAACTACGGACATTCATTCGATTGGGAAAATGTAGAAATCTTAGACAGAGGAAACTCCAAAAACACCAGAGAATTTTTAGAAGCTTGGCACTCAGGTCAATCAACAAACATTGAAATCAATCCAATTTATAAACCAATCAGGAAAATCATGCATAAATATAGGAACAAAAATCAAACCAATGGGAGACACAACCAAAACAAAGAAGTAAATAATGATAAATTTAAGGTCAACAAGAACCAATCAACATCGAAGTGCACAGAACAAGCTGTGAAACACATATGGGGAAATTCGAACACTTCACTTCTATCTGAAGTTTGTGCTGATGATGTCGTTCAGAAGAACGATGAAAGCTCCACGACCAAACCATCCAGCTCAGAGAACAAAACACCACCAAAATCATCCACCTGAGCTACAAATCTTCTCCACCATCTCAGTGTACGGATTAAGAAATGATCTACTTTCCGGAAATATATTGAAAGTTAACAAGCGACGTTAAACATGAATTTAAAGTATTCTCTCTTCAGAATCTGATAAATCTGCACTTACGTAGAGGACAAACTGATACATCTGTTATCAGTGTCCATGTTTTACAGATTCTGAATTATTTTAGTATGGAAATATTAGTGAACAATCTATTAGTATAGGGAATGAAAAACTATTTCTGAATTCGGAATACCAGTCAAAATGGTGGCAAGTCAATAAACAATATGTATGTGTATGTAGATCAACTTTTTCCCTTAAATGTAATAAGATGTTTCCTAAGTATCATTGATTGGCTTAGTTATTGAGATATATCCTGTACATATGAGAATGAGAATGAAAAACGTTAGTGTAAGCTTAAATTTAGCAAAAGTCCAAGGTAAAAGAGGTGGCCGTATCAACTTTCGGACTCATATGTCTTACTTATTTGTGTGGATTCTTGCGGGTTTGTTTGTAAGAGGTAAATTGTAGCAATGTAAGTTGCCCATGATATGTGTTTTTAGGAGAAAAGAGTTGGTGAACTTGAACAGATTATTATTATTTCTAAATTTGAAAGAACTGTTTCACGTTAGTCAGGAACGGAATTAACGGAGGACACTAATGAAGTTGTTTTCGTAAAAATCTCAGTGACTGGAATTAAAAGAAATCCCATATTATGTTCGTCAGTCTGATCCAAGCTTCATTTCCTTTGAAGAAGCTTGAAGTGTACTAACTCATTAAGAGTAAATTATTTTGGAGAAAATAGGGGTATTTAAATATTAAACAAACTGGACCGAATGCTGTTGATATACACATTCTTTTGCCGTATGGGAAAGTTGCCTTCTGTTCATTTGGCAACTAGATCTAATAAAATTTAGATTTTCTTTTCTCGGTTGATATCTTTTATTACTACCACTTTAGGACTCAAGAACTCGACGAGGACCTCTATCAACAAGTCTTACTGCTGTTTCATTATTCCTTTTCAACTGTTTTCATTGGTAAACTAACGGGTTTACGTTGTGTTTTTGTTATAACTTGTGGCCTTGTGCCCTATCAATATATAACGTAATGATAGCACCAATTAGAGAACAGCGACTTATCGACCAGACCAATGACGCGTAAACCCGTACGAGTGGTCTAGAATCCTTATCAGACCGTCTCCCTGCCTAGCAATGCCTGTTGAGTCCAAAACACCAATCTCAGCCTCTAAAATATGAGTCATGTATTTCAAACATACTGTATTTATATACAAACCAAACAGACCACATCTCACCACAAAATAGAAAACAATATTTGTACAAGATCTGGCCAAAAGTGGCTGTGAATGTGGGAGATTGTAATTAATAGACTGAGCATAACTCAAGAACAGTAAATCGCATAATAATAGTCTATGGGTCAAGACAAAGCTTATAATAGGAGGAAATCGAATATGCATAGTTTAGTTATATAACAACTATACAATAAAAATATATGCATCATATTGGTCCATAAATAGTTCTCAAAATCTACCACTTATAGTTCTCGTCGGGTTATAAAAGTTTTGAGGAATTGGTGGGTCCACCATCCCTTTTGACTGTCGATCTTTGTTCGCTTCTCAAGTATGAAAGAGAGGCTAATTCCAAAGTTGTAGCACTTAGCATAATAGGAAGAGATTCCTACTTTACTGTTCCAGCGTCATGATGCATAGGTGTATCTGAACAATGTATGTAAATATTGAGGAATTATTTATCTGAGTTAATCTCGTTCTAGGTAATAGAACCCTTCTGAGTTTTATAGTTACGATGTGAGAATTTCTACTCCTTACCTGAAGTTTACCTGTTTGATTTTATTCTATTTGTGTTACGTTTCTCCAAATTTCTACTGATAATTTCTTTGAAAACTAGTTATCAACGATGATCGTTATTCAGTAAACCAAAGTGCATCATGGTCTACTAAAGATAACCTTTAGCACCTCTCACTATCATTTAACCCCGGATCATTGTGGTATAGAACGAAAAACACGCATCTTATGATAAGCGATTTTATTACAAAGTATATGGTATTAAAATCACAGAGATAAGTAGTAATTAAATAAATCTATTTCATGAGTCTTGAAAACAGTGTCAATAATGACAATTCATCCCTATCGTCATCCATGTTCATTCTGTTATGAGTAATTTTCAGTGTTTGGAACCGCACCATAGCCTGAAGGAAATGATAAGTAAAAGTGTATAGAAATTTCTTGTTTTATTATTCCTTTTGTGAAGACAGAAACCAACCTCAGTTTTCATGATTCAGTTTTCTCATTGTGATATACATCGGTGTTTATTTTTAAAATGAAATAGAGAAACGAAAACATCTTATGCAGTACTCTTTTTATTTGAACAGATATAATTCATAGAAATCGGCATTATTTTATACAGTAATTATGTTATAGGGCAGCCACTTCTGTTTGCCATTTTAATTATCTAAACTTTCCATATCTTACCTGACGTTTATCCTGTGTTGTCCTATGAATTTCATACACGCGAGTAGCATGCTTTCTTATTTCCGTACATATTAATCACGTCTATCAGATTTTGTTTTATAGGTCATCAAGTAATAAAAAACAGTTAGACGAACTTTCGAATGAGTAAGCAGTGAAGTAAATTAAAGCGTTGAGTTAGTTGTGGTTTCAATAGTTTTTTTAATGCACGTATATCCGTATATGCTGGTGTGCATTAAGAAATACACTAACATGTATATTAATTCATTGCATCATCTCCACTCTAATATAAAATCATAACAAAGTACTATTGTTTACAACCTGGAGCAACAATATATCGAGTGACATTGTTCTGGTATATCATCACTCATGTTGTTAACGAAATCCTACGTGGTACAAATTGATTAAGTGGTGCTTTCAGTAGGGTATAATTTAAGATATTTTTTTCGGATCTTTTTTTATATTGTTTTAGTAGAAAGTCATTTATCAATTATAGATATTTACGCGCAGGTTCGAGTAACATGTCAGAACTATTGATATATCAGCTACCCAAGCTGAAATAGGTAGGGTGAAGTTCGGATCTACGACGAATTGGTCGATAGGCGAGTTTACAACCAACAAATAATTTCTACGTAAATTGTTTTAATAAATGTCGAATAATGAACATTGATTTCATTAGAAAACGAAGGCTATCAAACTACCAACTACTCACCTCTTGGTCCATACAGAGTCATGTAACAAGGTTTATAACAATAAATTCGGCCATTACGCTGAAATGTAATGATGTTTGCATTAAGAAAAACATTTTGTGGTGTGGTATATTATCTTATGACCCTGATTACCACTAGTTTCGGTTATGTTGCTAGTGAAATGTGACTTCATATAAATTATGATAAATAGATATTACTAAACTGATGTTATGATATGAATAAAGAAGCAGGAATAAACAACGAAAGCGATTTTTTGGGACACTTTCACCTAATTCGGAATCTGTACAATATTAACATTTAGTTTTGTACTTGCTTTATTCGGGAAATTTTAAGTATTTTTATAACATATAAATTACTGTGTCTTACCTTTCAAAATTAAAACATTCAAACATGATTCTTGTATTCCATTCATTCTACTGTAGTGTCCTCGTTTGGATGTGATTGTATTTTTCACATTCCCTGTGTGTTGAGGTCTCGTTAGTTATATATTTATGTACCTTTCTTACGGTAGTTAAATCAATAACAAATCGAGTAAATATTCCAGCTAAATCAACCTCCTTCGCTTACCAATTAATCAGGTCAAATTTCAGTAGTAGGATAGTTTCTTCTCTCTACTATAAAGGTCTTTCAGTCACAAGTTGAACTCACGCGTTAAAAGTCTCAAGATCGTACTAAGTAGCCTGTCGCTTCAAAGCCGTAAAGTAAATCGAGATAACTATCTTCTTGGATATTCAGCAGAGACTAGTGGGGAGACCAATCAAGGTGTTAACGTAGATCTGTGCTCATTCTCTAGATATGATTATCAAATCTATCATAATGTAGGGGTCGTGCTGTTTTGAAGTGACACTATGTAATAAAAGTCCAGTGTGTTGTAGAGTTTTTCAGAGCGTTAACTAAATACTAGATGAACTTTCAGGCTTTTTGATAACAGTATTATTAGTAGACCAATCAAACATTTTTAGGTAAGGATTAAATACAGTTATATTTTAAAGATATCTGGTCCAATGAAGATTTTCATGAAGTGAGGTGTGTAGTAATTTGTGAATAATAATCTCACCTACATTGTCATTACATTTCACATATTTTAACCTTTTGACTTCAAGATAAAAAAATAAAGCAGATTCAAAAAATAACTCAGAGAAGCTACTGATCGTCATGGTGTTTGACGAAAATGTGACAATGAGATTAGGATTTATCATGTAGAATTACAGATGATACCCGTTGGAATCCCCTGTCATTTTGACCCTGTATCAATGTGAATGTATCGTCACTTACATTGTTCGTAGCACAGAATTATACATTGAGATACGTACAACTATGTGTAGATGCAACAGCGGTTGAACTTGACAATAAATAATTTTATTGAGGAAAAGATATCCTAATGGAACGTGATAAAATTAGTGTAAAATTGTGAAACTAAATAAGAAAAAAGTGATGAAATTTGATGTTTTCTAAGCAAATTTTAGAGTTTTATGGAATATAATTTCTCCATGTATATTCATAGCATAGTAACAAAACTGTGCTATTATATGAGTTAATGTAAGCATATCTGTCAAATTATCCTTTATTCGCAATGTTCTAACATGCATTACACCTACCTTGCAATGATAACCTGGTGTAATCGGTCTGTAACATCTTCCACACTTTAAACAGCTGCGATGCCAGTCCTTACCCAGTGTTTCAATGCGTTCAGCTGTTCAATAAAAAGCCACTATAAAATACTCACCGAAGTAAACTTCTTTGTTACACACTGGGCACTTCATTATTAAAACACACTAAACAAATAATCCAGATGCGTTGCAAACCAGCTTCTAAGTTAATATTGACTTGTTTTAGTCTTTAACATTTAAGTTGATTTATGACTAAAGGTTTTATTGTTTTTTCACGTAGGTTCGTCAGACCATTCGATCATATGATGATATACCTGCTGTTATTCAAGTTATCAACTACCAATAGACAAAATGTATCTAAAATTTTGTAATCAAATAATATGAAGCTATCAAGGTAGGTTGAGATAAGTAAATTTAAAACAAGGTGGTTTGTGATGAGGTAGAGCTTTTTAAAAATTAGATATGCGAGTAGAAAATATTTTATAGGAGATTTCGATATCATTTGAGAAAGCAATTTCTGATTCCCTTATTCATTGATGTTTAACTAATGAATTTGAATAAAGATCAATCTTATCTTGACTAAGGGTAGTTGTCATCAGAGTTGACTTGCATTTTACTAGATTATCTATCGTTTATGGTTAACTAAAGAAGATGAAACTATTCCGATGGGTGAAAAATCTGATTGGTTTGAAAAGTCGAATGGAACTTATTTATTGGGTGTTATTATTTTTCAGTGTTAATTCAGGTGAAGCCAAATTACTGAAGCCTTTTTTTAGACTAATAGAAATCATCAGTCTGTTAGATGAGACATCATTGGTCGAATATCAGTAAATGAAAATTATATTTCAATATACTTCGAATAATATATGCTTATTGCATATATGCTTCCCAATGTCCCTAGATTTTCGGACGCTTTGAGACCGAGTGTACTCATCACACAGCTCTAAACATGTTTAGACAAATTCCCATTATAATCTGGTTATCCTCAAATGTGTTAGACAAAAAAATAGGATGAGCTAATACTCAAAATAATTCTGAAGTTTTCGTCTCAATTACTTACAAAAATACAAAAATACTATTATTTGTTTGAATTTTTGTCTTCAGGGAAAATTCGGACACTGAATTTCAGATAAAAATACACTTGGTTAACATCAAAAAGTTCCACAAATTCTTATGAAAAATGACACATGATCAAACATGTGAAGTCAGAAATAAATAAAATCAAAATACTCAGTTGAAAACATTGAAGACCGTACAGATAATAACGGAAACATATAGTTACTAAATGACACAAATAAACAAGTCATGCGATCACATAAAGAGATACAATATTATAATTCAATAAATGTTTAAGCGGTTTCATTTAACCATCCAAAAATCATCATCGTCATCATCATCATCATCATCATCATCATCATCATCATCATCATCATCATCATCATCATCATCATCATCATCATCATCATCATCATCATCATCATCATCATCATCATCATCATCATCATCATCATCATCATCATCATCATCATCATCATCATCATCATCATCATCATCATCATCATCATCATCATCATCATCATCATCATCATCATCATCATCATCATCATCATCATCATCATCATCATCATCATCATCATCATCATCATCATCATCATCATCATCATCATCATCATCATCATCATCATCATCATCATCATCATCATCATCATCATCATCATCATCATCATCATCATCATCATCATCATCATCATCATCATCATCATCATCATCATCATCATCATCATCATCATCATCATCATCATCATCATCATCATCATCATCATCATCATCATCATCATCATCATCATCATCATCATCATCATCATCATCATCATCATCATCATCATCATCATCATCATCATCATCATCATCATCATCATCATCATCATCATCATCATCATCATCATCATCATCATCATCATCATCATCATCATCATCATCATCATCATCATCATCATCATCATCATCATCATCATCATCATCATCATCATCATCATCATCATCATCATCATCATCATCATCATCATCATCATCATCATCATCATCATCATCATCATCATCATCATCATCATCATCATCATCATCATCATCATCATCATCATCATCATCATCATCATCATCATCATCATCATCATCATCATCATCATCATCATCATCATCATCATCATCATCATCATCATCATCATCATCATCATCATCATCATCATCATCATCATCATCATCATCATCATCATCATCATCATCATCATCATCATCATCATCATCATCATCATCATCATCATCATCATCATCATCATCAATGTCGATTGTGATGATGTTGATTTTACTTTTTCTCTTTCATTAACTAGTGAGTTAAATATGTTTTTTATTCCATGTCATTATTCACGTTTGGCGGAGTTGATGTATTCTTATTTTAATCTTATAAATATTTTATAGTGCAGTCAACCTAAATACAGTAAATTAAAATAACAGATTTTCTGATTTTTCATTTAAGTTGCACACTTATTTGTGTGTGAATATGCAAAACTGAATAAGAAATGAATATTTTGCTACACTGAAATGTATCATAGTAAACTTAGTTTACTTTATTGTTGGTTTGTTGTTGGCAATGAATATGTTAACTAACCTACTTTAAAATTTATATATATATATATATATATATATATAATATTTAGTCGGTTTTTTCAATACACCACATACTATTTTCACTACTTTACAAAATTCACCATATATAGTGTATAATCGAGAAAAGTGACTGATTTCTACATTTAACCTTATTTCCTTGTTGTAAAAACACGTCTTGTTATTTCAATGTTATACACCCTTGTTCACGTTTGATCACGTAAAAGAATGCTACGAACTGAAGTGCTGACTTTAATTGAAAAATGGTGAAAATAAATTTGTTTTATGTGGTTAAATTTATTATAAGTTACTGGAATATAACTAACGAAAGTTTTAAGTATATCAAATCGATCTTCATAGTGGAATTTCAGTAGTAGTAATATTGATCATAAAGGTCGTTTAAAAACACATATCAGACGATCATTTTTGTCTTCACTAACTGCTTAGATATTTCTCAGATTTAAAAAGAACCTTAACATTTACTCAATATAGTAGGACGAGTAGGGTAATAACTTGAAACCTGCAAATTAACACTATACGGCTGAAAATGGACCCAGACAGTTGGATTTGTACTGGAAGAAAGTTAAAACATCAAGGTATATTGTCTCAAACATTACTTTTACTTATTCTTTCATGAAAATGGTCATTGTTTTGTCGATTACTTATTATTACTTTATGTTCTACGCTTGATTGTTAGACAGTGCTGAGTAATTTTCTCTGAATGTTTATTAATTGGTGTAGTGTTTGTTTTCTTAGCTTCAACGTCTATTATTACAATTAACTAAAATATATGCTTGTAAACCATATGAATAGTTTCACTTGTATAGAGCAGCCTTATATTTATTTTATGAATATTATTTTTATACTAGCAGAGTGGTACCCCAAAAGTCTGTAGATAGTAAAAGATTTTGTAAAAACGGTTTAACCGAAATCTATATGAAGTATATTTTTGACGCTTAGGTTGCTGAGCTAAAAAGCAAAATATATCTACATTATGTCGAAATAATGGACAAAACTTACAGCTCAGGTGGATGGCCTCAGTGTTGTTGAGTTCTTCCAGCTATACGGTCTGATTGTGAAGCTTTCATTATGGTTCTGAATAACATCATCAGAGCTTAATTCGTCTAGAAGTGAGCTTCTTAGCTTTTCCATGAGTCTTAAATCAGCTTTTTCTGGTGTCATTAATGTAACTGGTTATCTTTGTAAGTTTGATTATCTTCAGCTGGACCTGTAATAGAATTGACTGTTTTGTTCCGTTGACCTTTGTCCAGGCTATTGCCTTGCCTTTCCCGAATGAAGATCAGGTCTAAATCAATGTGTCTGTTAATTGCTGACTAATCTAAATGTCATGCTTCGAAAAATTCTCTGCCTTTCTTGGAGTTTCCGCGATCCGGAACTTCGACGTTCTCTCAGTGGGATTAATGTCCGCAGCTGCCTACATGTACTAATATCAGTGGTATCGCATCATTTCATTGGTAGTTTATGTTAATGTATGCGTAGGTGGAAAGGGAATCCGCTTGGCCAAATATAGTGTTCGTCAAGCTTGATATAATTCGTTCTGTAGATGATATTGTATTTGTCTTTTTGTCTGAATAAAATAGAGTGGAGCGAATATTTTGGTTTACGAGCGACATTTATTCCAAAACGTTTTGTGACCATCGTCAAGTATAAAGGAAGCAAGTCATACTAATCAAATACTAAATAACGGCAGCAACAACCCAGCAGCACACAAGACGAGTTGTATACAGACTCTATTCAAAAGAGCCAAAACACAATGCAGCACTTGGGACGTGAAAAATGGGAGGGAATTATCTCCTGTCTGTTTTCTGTAAAAATATCTACCCTAAAGGCTAGCTAATAAAGTTTCGTACAATTTTCCCATTGATCAATTTGATCAAAACATGAATTCATTTGATTTCTAGTTTCTCACTAGTCGTTTATAACACAAACATAATAGTATTACGTATTGGAAATCAGTGCACTTAATTTACACCATAATATCGGAAAAGTCCTCATCAATAAAGATTCATGAAAAAATTAGAAATTATTGAAGAATTATAAGAGATGTTCATATGTTAAATAATGTCAATCTAGAGATTGAAAATGTGAATATTCTAGAATACAAACTAAAAATAAACAAAGAGAATCATTTAACATTGAAATATCAATGTTATAGTTATGTAGTCCCTAAAAATAAAATGAAATTGACAAAGTGGAGATCAGAAAGGATAGAAAAATTAAAAAGTAAGAACGATTATGTGACAGTCATTTATGAATTAGGTTGCTATGGTAAGGTAAAATTAATAATTGAATCACTAATTTGGTTCACGTTTTTAATGGTAATTGCTTCAACAAAACAGTAAATTTAACGTGCTACGTTTGCAAACTACCCTGAAAGACTTTGAGTCATGAACGCAATGAGCACCATCAAGTATATGGTGTGCAATCGCACTGTTACAATGCGCTGTCCTTTTAGTCTAAGCTTCTGTGTGATATATTCAGGGTTCTGAACACTAAGCCTCCTTTCTGTTCCTCCAATGTATGTGCTCCAGCACGTACATGTGTATTGGTAGAAACGATTAAAGGTAATATATGACGAAAATTTGTCATATATGACTGTCATAACAAACAGATCGTTTGATACAGAAAATCAGATTGGGAACTAGAAACATCTATTTCATTACCCTGAAAGTCATGTCTTAGGAAGACAGCTTCCTTTCCATCATGGCATACTATACTTGCTTCGTTTCTGTCTTAACATACTTGGTCATGAATTTTGAGAGTAACTATTATTATGTTCAACTCCTCACTAATTGTATCCTATAGACATGATCTTTTGACGTGATTGAAAAGCCTTATATTATCTTGATATAATATCAAACTTAATTTGTGTCTAAACGGCATTGATTTGGCACCCAACGACATTGCTAAAATCAATAAAAATAGAAGTGTTGGGGGATATATAGGAAAAATGCATACATAATTACTGGTCATTTTCTTGAGATAAAAGATCTATCTACTTTCTCGTGTTTATATGAGAGTTCGTCGCTTGCGATGTGCATGTATAACTTTCTAATAGCCAGAAAAAAAAATCCACTATGATTACACATAAACTCAAAATCACTCGGTGAGTCTCCTTATATATCTCATATCTGTATTTAATATCATGTCCAAGCCATGAGAATTCTTAAATATACTGGAACAGTAAGTCAACAGTTATATGCTGTAGTTTATTGGGAGCATCGAATGTTTCGAAGTTGGAATAAAATGAATTCATACTTCAAGAGCAAGCAGTGAGCATAAACATGCAAGTTTACCATAAATAGAATGTGATGGACCTTTTTGCTTTAAGTTTTTAGAATTAATCTTTACTCATGGAAAAGTAGAACAAATGTCTTTTTCAACCCATCTTTTCTTGTCATATAATTACTATTGATACGTTTCCATTTGTAAGGAATTTTCGAGCATCTTCACAGAAATTTTGACTGAATTGGATCTACTTGGAACTTTACTTTTTAAAAATTTGCTGAATGTAGTTTAAACTTATAAATAACAAGAGATTAGGGAATATAATTTAATTTCGTTGTTTGACTACCAGTCATAAAAAAGTAAAATTTGTCTACGGCATTGATAAGAAGCCATTAGTAATGAAATGCTTCTGGCACTGCTACTGGAAGCCCAACATCATACACAGGTCTTAAGAGTGATTTTTAATTATTATTTCAAGGACAGCTCCTAGTTTTTTCAAATAACTTAGGTATGATCTACATTTTTATTTCGCTACCAAGCAATTCTGTCAGTTGGTGTTGGGTCCATTCTTTATTATCGCTCTCTCTTATTCATAAACCATGGACAGAAGTGAGTTAGATCATCATTTAAAACATGACGACACTGGACGGCCGTTTTATCCTAGTATGGGACTCCTCAGGAGCGCGCACCCACTATTCCGCTCGTGCGATTAGGCTCTACATCACTTAACCGTAATACATCGGTGTTAATGTCTGACAAAATCAATCCACATCATCGCGCGACCATTTTCCATTCTGTTGGGTGAGTAACTGTCTCACACTCGATACCAATCACCTACACTGGTTACAGCTTTTCACTAAAACTCTGGAAATTTTCTCTCGAAGCTAGTTAGGACGAAACAGTCATTCAGTGCTCCTACGTTTTCAATGGTTGTCTACTTAGTCAAGTTCATGATTTTAATGGAATCTCCACAACCCCATACCGAAGATAATAATTTACTGGTATATTTAAGTTATAAGCAAATAGATGGTGGCTAGCAGTGGAATACAGGACGTGCGTTTCACCCCATTTGGGGCTCATTAGCTGGATACACATGAATCCAAGAGTTGATGTTAACTCGGAGACTGCACATATTGCAATAAGAGACTGATCAATCGCAGACCTAAATGTCAATGCCGAGATCCAAAAAGCCAATATAAAAATGAATTATACCTAAGTTATACTACTCATAGTTTTTAAGTAATCTGAGTTTTGGTTGACTTGATTGGAAATAATTGTTTCATTTAACACACCCGAGCAAAATTGTTTTGGAGATTTGATGAACGTATCTTCCAGTCAGTCTGTTTTTAAGCTCGGCAATCGGTAATACGTTAGAATGAGAGCCACTTGTTGGTGGATATTCTTACTGAGTCTTAAATCAATAGTAAGAATGAATCCTCCGCTCATTATCTTCATTCCTTCAGTATCTTGTCTGCTGAAGTGATGAAATATTTTATGGTTTCAAGTTTGGCTATAAGTGCCGAACGACATCGAGTTTTCGGGATTTATACACATACATATTCCAGATATCTGTTGGAACTGAAGTGTATTTATTATTGTCTACTTACTATTTGTCCATGTCCCAACTAAATAATCCATTGACCGATGATATTTCGTTTGTTAGCTGCAGGGTTTGATACAGGTCAGCATTATAAGTAAAACTATAGAGTGAGTTTTAGGAACCTGTGAACTGAGGTTATCTCCTATTCCCAATGAGTGCTTCACTCAATACTTTCGATCAATTTCCTATTCATTTAGTGGGTGGCTGCTGAATATTAGTGGAATTTTCACCGAAGATTTCATGTCAAGCTTTTGGAGTTATCCGCAACTTTCTCTAATGCATATGTTAGTTAAGTTCAGGCCAATATACCACATAAGAAACGCCAAAATACAGAAAGTTGGGGCTTGAAATAAAATTTTCGATGAAAAGTAGGCTTAAATACCCAGGACTCATTAGTTAAATGAACGGTAAAGTGACAAGTGGTGCTGGGCGTGACGGACTTCGCGCAAAACTTAAATCAAACTGCTTTTTTATTCTTTTTAACTTTGTAAGGTGATTAAAACCTTTGTCTGCACTAAGCGTGATTGAATATGAATAAAGCAACACTAATTTAACCAATATATGCATATTTTTTCTCAGACGTGTTGATCATTCTTTTTGGGCGCATATACGTAGTTTCAGCTAGTAATCAAAATTTATATACAATATTAATTTGGGTAATTTATCACAACTGTAAAAGACATTAAAGATAAATTTTGTGACAAACTATTGTTATTTTAAAAACCACTGAGAGACGGGTAATAATCAAAGATTTCCTTTTCATATTTTGAATGTTCTTCGATTCGTAATTGGATTGTGACCAAGAAGGTGAAGCCTCCAAATCAACATGATTCTGTTGTGTAATTTTATCGTATTTATCTACTTCATGATTTAGAACAACGAAAACCAAAATTAGGAAAACATCAATTCTGCATATATTCGTTTGTGATGGTTGCCATATGAGATATGCACCATATTGAATCTTGTAATGTTTTTTTTATCAAATCACGATAAGCTAGTTATTTTTGTTTACTTACTAGTAAGATTCATAAATGTGTGGTATCATCCTTAGTGTAGTAAGAAAGAATTAGTTCAACGTTGTTATTACGGTTCGAATTAAAGTATAATATACGGGGGCATATTATTGATTTTAATCCACAGCAGCTTTTGATAAAAGTCCCTCAAGATGTTTGAAGAATGAACCATATCATAAATTTTGTAAAATAATTTATCACTAAAAAGTGCGACAGATCTTTGGACCTTTTCAATTCAAAGAATCTTCCGGAACCGCATACTATGATTGCGAACCATAATTTAGAATAAATTTTATTGAACTCCTCCACACCATTAAGTCTATGAATGTGGTTATCGATTATTGGTTTTCGAGGATTCAGTTCCTTTGTTATCAACTATTGTTTGAAATTCAATGACTTTTACTATTGTTTGGAGAACTGGCTGGCTTCAATCAACATGTTTTATGTGTTCCAAACCAATAAAGCTGAGATGTCCGGGTATTGTCTGTTGATCGAAGACTTGGTGGGGCAAACCAATTTATTGTTTAATGTAAAATCACAAAGTGGCTTGGTGAAGTATGAAAATCATACATTAAATACATCGTTTGCATTGTCTTTTTATATACTATATTATTCCTTTAATTCACTTGTTATTTCGATTGCTCTCCGATCTCCTGCTGGTAGGTATTCCACTTCCGATTGCTGCTAAACACTACTTATATCTGTCAGCCTAAGTAGCAAACACCACACTACTACTTAAATACAAGCCACAACACAAGCCATCCAGTCTTATTCGGCACAGTCCAAAGACAGAAAGGATATAACTGAGACGGAGATTAATTTTCACATTCAAAATAGACCCAACATTATATGTACATTGATTAATAGCTAGTTTTCGAATAAACCTTGTGGGCGGCCTATGCTCCTTCACGAAGGGTGACAAGAGTAAGTTCTGAGTACACTCAAATCCGCAGCACTCACTATTAATTAATCAATAGCTCACATTGAGATGAATTACAGACATCGTAAGATCAAGATCCTACAATTAACATGTATAGTTGAGCTATACCCTCGATGTTTACCAGTAATTTGATAGACGTTTCTATTGCCCCATAATTTGTTTTTGATTTCACCTGAGTCATACAACAGGAACCTATTGGTATACAAATAAACACGCATTTATATCGTTTACTGGATTATTTGAAGTTAATTTATAGCAAGCTATCACATAAGCGTAGACAATTTTATGTGTATTTATCAAAATTGGGTAGATATGATGACGAATTACTGGTGAAACAGTTAAGAGATCAGAATACTTTAAAACTCTATTCTACATAAAGTCGAAAGTGTAACCTGGAAAACACAATTGAAAAAATGGAGGGAATTTTTCGAATTTTATTAGTCTTTATTTTGTGATTGGGACGATCAAGAAAAACATGAACGGTTTTTTCTTACTTTTTTCAACAAACAGTAAACAAACATATGCATACAAACAAAACTTTAACCTATTGAATCACAGTTTGACTCACAATACACTGGAAAATAGATCAAAATGTTAGGAAAGTGAGGAGGGGGGTGGAGGAAGAATGAAAATGAAGACGGATAAACACCTATATGTGTATATTATCAGTAAAACAATACGAATAAAGCAAAAAAGGAAATGAGTGAATAGACGAAACAAAAAGACACGTACGACACAAGACTGCAATCATAAACAAACGATTCACAGATATTTATGTAGTGATAGCACACAGACAAGCGTTTACACGATGTGAATAAACTTTGAAAATTTCACAAAATAGTTCGCTTGAAAAAAAGGAAATGATTCGTTATTATATCACATTCAGTTGACGACATTTTGTCAGACATGATGCACCGCCAAAATATATGTTTATATGTACGTAATAGTTATAAAAATATACTAGTATTGCAAAACACCGTTACAAAAGTGCAGTTATCGTGTATATTTCGAATGATTCAGGTAGAGAAAAGAGTTAAACAAATACATAATTTATATACTTTGTTTTTAGAAAAAGAGTAAATTCATGGAAATTGGAAAAATGTGAATAAATACAAATGAAATACGATTCTTGGTGTACGAAACACATATCTTATATTGTTACAAAGATCTTGGAAAGTCAACGAAACCTACTCATTATGTATAGACAAAAAAGACTAATTCCAAGTTAACTGAGAATAGAAACAAATTTTTCATGTGATATGAAAGAAAGACCATGAGGTGAACGAAAGCAAGGAAACAATCACAACAGTTTACAGTAAGACACGACTAAAAATTGAACGTACCCTCTAACAGACAAATATCACAAGACCAACACCAAAATGACATGACAGACCGCCATCTTGTAATATATATAATTTAAAGAGAGGAAATCATGGAAGTCTAATTGAACAAAAGACACAAAAAATAGTCAGTCATCGCAGTTTAAAATAATAAAACTTCGAGTCACATAGAAATAAAAGAGGCATGATAAACAGCGGTAGGCAAAAAATTAGAAAAGGAATCACAGAAAAATTGATCTTGTTCAAGACCCACTTCTGAGTACTGGTGCGAAATCGTGAAGCAAAACAACAACAAGGAGTGAAAACGTCGGCTGGTATTAAGACATTTGTCACAATTCCCAGCTGAAGAGATGATACTTGACTAGCATGTCTCCGGTCGTCTCTGTTGCAGCTGTTGTCATGTTACTATCTATTTCATTCAAATTCTCATCATTGGGTATTAGAATTGATGATAAAGACAGACATGGCGGATCATTCATTGGATCGACAACAGATGAAGCAGTCATTAAACGTTGTAAAGGTTTGACTTTATGCAAGTCTAATGCATTACCCATCGTAGATATTACCTTTGAGCTGGATTTATTGGTACGACGCGGCAAACTCTCCGATGATAAAGCAAATAATTTAGACGCCGTAAAACCAGTTTGTCGAATATGATTGAAATTTTGAAGACTGTTTAATTCGTATATTGGTGATAAATGAAACGCGAATTGACTAAGAACACTATTAAGAAATTACAAAAAGGACAGTGCTATGTGAATAATCATTGGAAACAATATCTATAAAAATTGAAAGCTGCTGAATAGAACAACTGATGAAAAGCAAATAAGTACACTACAAGTACAACATTGAAATTAATGAGCGAATATGACCCGTTATGTTCTATGTGGTTAATCAATTGGGACTGATTCAGTGTTTGAGTAGATGTGACACAATTTAAAGATGGAATGTATAACACCTCAAAAACTGAATATGTATGAATATATTATTCAGTGATTAAGATCTCCGGAATTTTTCAATAGACGGGAACAGATGATAATATCAAATAGTGAGAATCTGACTGTTTGTTGTACCAATTCATTAAAACATCATTAATACGGTGCATTTATGACGCGAATAACCTAAAAGGTTGGCCCTTATGAACACATAGAAACATTAAGAGTAAAGAAATTGTTCCCTACTAAAACGGTTACATATTCTTATGGTATGAGGAAAAGTTTAGCCACTATGCAACTCTTCACATTTGATTAACCCAACTACGGATAAAGAAGACAAATAATAAGTAAAAAGGCTGTATTCTCGGAAGACGGAATAGAGAACGTATATATATTTGTTAATTCCTCAAACAAGATTTCTATTAACAACTTTTACAAAGTTGCTGCTTCATTTTGATTGTGGCGAATCGACGAACTAGTGGTGAAATCATTTCTACCTATAAATATTTCGTATAAACTAAGGAAAATATGACTTGTTTTGTCACTCTATTTAAATATAGTTCTATTTTCTCAGCGTTTTTTAATCATATCTGGTCTGGCTGCCACCTAGCTGTTACATTAAATACTCACTTAACTTCAATATTTAGCAAGCTTACGTTTATACAAACGACAAAGTACAAATTCATACTTCAGTTTCATCTAATGAAACAATTTATTATTCTATAAAAATGAAAACTGTTTTTAACCTGTACACATACCGTAATTCACATTTAATTTGAACCCAACCAGGACTGCGAAGATATGACCAAGGATGATACCATTTACTAACTACTTTAACTGATGAACAAAGAATTTCGAACCATAGATGTAATAGTTGTTCGCTTAAAAATTGTCAGAAAAAGTAATTAAGCTAAGTATGTGAATGTTGGACATGATCATAAAACTTTAAAATCACAAGTAAAATATTTAGTACAGCTGATACTTCAGTGAAACATATTAATACGTTTGTTATACGAGTATCATTAATTCAATCTGCCGAAATGTGAAACATCATGTTTTGAAAGCAAAACGTTATCTGACATGAGAGAATTATTACTGAAGTTTTCATTGTCTTTGAAGCGAATAACAGCGTAAGCTTAAAGGAGAAAACTATTAAAATCTTCTTGAAGTTGGCTGATATTTGACGGTGACTGCTATTTTTACATGGATATACATTCATAGCGCATACACTTTGGTATAACACGGCATCGAAAATTTACTAAACAAATGAAGTAATAAAATTGAGGAAAAAAGAAAGAGGCGAACTATCTATGGGGAAGTAAACAAGAAAAATAATTTTAGAAAAGATCAGTTGAAATTCATCTAAGAAAGATTTCTTTTCTTTTAAAAGAAAGTTACAGCAGCATTGCCACCAGCCTCTACGAAATCGCTAACCATAGACAAACATTTAAACTAATTAGACTATGTACTCGAGGGATAACGGTCATGATATGCAACAGGTATCATACTCCATCATCAAAGTGAGGATTCTACAAAAACCATGAGGCAGATGACTTTCCCATAAACAACCACAACAATATGCATAGCAATATGGAGTGTATGAGCAATGTGGCAAATCGGCAGTATCATTCAAATAGCTATAGAAATGAGAAAATATAAGCTGATCAGATCATGCTTAGGACAAGTGAAACTCGTTAGACGCTATCTGAAGAGAAAAGACTAACTACAAGATAAATTGTTGTTTTCTCATTATCAAGGAAAAGATGCTCCACACACAAGCAATGGCACTGATTCTCTCCACAGAACCACAAAAGCCACTAATAGGATGAGAAATCCACGCATCCAACATCAGCAACCCATCCTCCGAAACAAACAAGCAAAATTTACTAATGTTATGCAGTGCTACGTACTCAATAATGATGAAAGTGGTGATAAGGGTCAGTTACATGAGAGGTTCGAGTTCATCACATAAATGTGTGGAGACCAAACGTCATATCTCACCGTAAGTTCGAAGCAGGCATTAAAAGCATGAATAGAACTTGTCAACAAACTGAAAAGTGAGCCCAGGACCGAACTGCTTGGAATTCGCTAGTAGGTTATTTGTGCCCAAAAGGGGTATCATGTTTAAGCAAGCAATATTAAGCTGGAATCAAACGCTTCACATTTATTGGATGTAACATACAAACTGGTACGAGATCCAGTATCCCATGATTTTTAATGATTCACAATAAAAACTAACATTTAATTAGCCAAATCAGAATAAGCGACTGTACTGAAGCTAAAACAAGGAATTAAACAGTTATGGGAACTTGAGTTTACAACTAGTGTTTTCCTCTGTCTATAAATATACAGAAGTGAATGTTAAAAGTGGATTCAAATACTGAAAGACTGCCAAAGGGCGGATTATTAATTATTAAGCAATATTATTTTCATTTTTAGTCTTTATACGTAGAAATTTTTTCCGCATTCAGTCAATAGAAAGCAGATAAAACTATCAATTTTACATGTAAAGACAGAATCGAAAAAGCAAAAGCTAGGGAAACTACTCACTTTAAACCTGAGCAGATCAAGGAACGAAATTTGATATCCATATGAGCATTAGCTAAATCGTGTGACATGTTTATACTATGTATTGTCTGTACAAGCGTGTATGTTTTTGTGTATAGACAGTATATAAGCATTCGTAGGCGGATTGGACGCGGTGAGTAGGCGTTTTCGGGAAAGCGCATGTGATTCCGATAGTCAAAATAGAAACAGAAAAAAAAACAGGTTGAGCTAAATATAGCGACAAACTACGTTGTTTGGTATGAAAATGAAGTTATATAGCTTATGGTTGTATACATTGCAAATAATAAAAGCAATAAATAATAATAGTAATGGTTATAATAATAACAATAAACCCTTAAATAATCCGTGTTTCTGGAGTCAAATGACGTAAATAATTAACAATGTCACGTAATACTCTTGAAAAAAATATGGATGGGGGAAGGTAGAAAAATGCCTAAGATGGGATTTTAATCAGTTATTATTCTGAAAAATAACATTAGACTATAAAATATGTTTGTAATTATTTCGTAAAAATGTCATTAGTGGCTTAAATCAAATAGGCCAATATGTGATTAGTTATACAGAATGAGGAAGCAGGAAACAAAGATAATTACACAATGATCGAAATAAATTCAACAAATCCTAAAAGGGGATACCACTTATATGTCTACTAGGACAATATTGACTAATGACGTCTCCACAAGATTCAAATGATGCTGACAATTGGAATTTCCATGACATAACTGTAAACAAAAATTGCTGTAATCAGTGAAATTAAAATTAGATTAATGGTGAGCAAAGCTGATAATACGGAAGCATACACTTATACTGAAATGTGAATATCTATGATTAGTTTACTTTTTTGTCGATTTTGATTATCGTTTGCATGTCTAACAACAAAGCTAAACGATAGTTGAAAGACTATAGAAAAAAGATTAATAATGTGTAAATACAAGCATGACAACTCACTCTATATAACACTTCTTCCGGACTGAGGACTTTGCCTTCTTCGTCCAATCGGAAGGTTTTACATAATACTAAACGTGAGTAAACAGAAGAGAAATCTCTTTCTACTTCTTTAGCCGCAGCTTCTTCAATAAAATGCCATGGATGACAACCAGTATCACCGAGTAGACGTGGTCGCTTCAATCCATGTGAAAATACAGCTCCAAGTGAATGGCAAAAACTAAAGGAAAAACAAGCGACGCAAGTAAGAAAAAGAAAACCAGGTTTTACGAATTTGTGTCGAGATTTTATCAGACGTTAACCAAAGTTGATTAGATTTGAGTGGCCCGTTGATATAACTCCGATTTGATCGTATGATGTTAACGAAACATGAATGTCGGCTACCCTCGTATATAATTATCGACTTGATTAGCGTTAAAAAATAAAGGTACAAACTAAGTCGAATACGAGAATGAATTTTCGATATGTATATGTAATACACTCGTTACCTCAGACAGACAAGTTCTGGGGCAATATTTAGGATTTAGAGGGGGAGAAACGAATTATTACTCAAGGCGATGTATAAAATGGCGGAATGCTTAGGAGGATGTAAAGGAAGATAGAATGTTATTACACAAATCTTATACATAGCCTTTCAATTAGATAAAAATCAATCATATTTGAGTGACACATTCCAAGAAACTTTAGATGGGATTAGATTGCGAAAAAAACGTGAAACGTCAGGGTTAGCAATGTGTATGTGGACATGTTATGTAATTTAATTTAGTGAGCAAACACGATTACGTTTAATCTTAAAAATCTATCAACTTTTACTTTTGAAATAATAAGATGCCTTGAACGTACCAGTGATTTGATTTATGGGCCAAAACTACTCTGATCCAATTAATCAATGATAATACGGAGTATAAACGGAAATGTAAAATGTGTCAAATTATTTTCTGGGTAGCAAAAGATAGTAGGAGATAAGTGGTTGGCTTTATTAGTATTTTGATTAGTAGTTGAGAATGTTTCGTGGACTGTCGACCGTGAGTGGATTCACTAGATGTACTCAATAGCTGGTTAATGAGTGTGACTTTATGTTCCAAAGTCGTGTATTTAACTTACTAAGTTGTAAATTCTTTTGCTAATTGTACATTAGTATGGGTGTAAGTGAAATAATAAAGATTATTTAAGGGAGTTTGGAAAGAAGAGAATAGAGAGAAATTAAGAATGGAGTAATAATAACAAGTACTATAATAAAACCTATAGTAGATGGTGAACTTATTTCTAAATTTTATTTTTTATTCAGAAGGGAGAAAAAAAGAATTACTCTATTCTTTATCTCAATAAAAACAAATAATTGATGACCTTAATTTCGTTCCAAAAAAACTCTAGAGAAGCAATACCTAATCCCACTACGTTAAAAAGTGGGTAGAACAAAATGAATATTTTCTAACCACATTCTATTCACTTTAACTTATCTGTGTAGAGATTTATTATTCTGCAAAAAAAGCCAATAACCTAAATTCACTTGTATTATTAATAACCAGATAAGATGGTAAACACATGTACAATTCAGGAATGCTATGACTAGGACATAATTGGCAACTCAATGGGTAAACACATAAGCCTATCAGAACAAAAATGTTGAAAAGTTTAGTCATTCTAGTTAAATATAAGTACATGCATTTTATCATCTTTGAACTTTGATCAATGTAACTAGCAAATCTTTTAAAAGGTGTGGTTATAAAAATATAAGAATTGTGATTAAGATATATAATGATTATAAAATTACCTTCCGCGAACAAGGCCAATAATTAATCTGTCTACACCATCATCACCAGCTGGAGAATAATTTTTTCCACGTTCATCTAACAATTCAACAAACTTGGCAGGAAACCAACCTCGTTGACCGTTTAGTTCACCGATCCAACAATGTTCGTCATCTGAGTTAATAATGGTTAGGATATCATTTTTATGAAATTCCAGTTCATCTACTTCAAAGCGTTCAAAATCGATCAATGCTTTGGCACGTCGTCTACGATGTTGCACGATCTGATTTTTAAACAAATGGTATGTTTAAGAAATTATAAAAAAGTGTTGGTACTTGTTTTGATTACTGTAAGTGTTTTATTACATTCTGATGTCTGTACACAAACATCTATCTTCTATTGAATGGATGGTGACAGTCAATCGAATCTCAGACGAAACGAAACATTACAATGTAGTCCGAAACCATTGACTAATGAAAACGGCTTGTAGAACAATGATTTAATAATTAGAAGCGAAATTCTGTTCTAAATTATCTGTTGCAACAACGAAACAGAATAAAATATTTGTCTGCTTCTGATATTTCCTGAACAATTCATACTTTTCAGACTTACTATGCATATATATAATATACAATATAGGACACAAATACTGAGTAAATGAGACAATATTGTAAATGAAACAATTTTTAGATCATTTTTCTACATGACATAATAGAAATGTGTTGACAAAAAATAAGACAATAATTAATGATTTTTAAAAATTTGTTTTGTGATCTAATGACGTAGGACATAAATATAAAATACTTATTTTTATTGAGTAGTTGGTAGATTATCTATAATTGATCGAAATGATGTAAACAATTGAGTGCAGAAATCATTTCTTATAGTGGCGACAGTTGATTGGAGCAGAAGTTTGTATGTTCAAAACCTATAGTACGAACGAAGTTACTGAATTAATCTTTTTAAATAATCAAGTTACCAGACTCTGAAATGTCGTCAAAAATCCTCAATGGATTATAGTGGTTTGGTTACAGAAGTTAACCGTTCGAAAGTCCTGAGCCAGTGCTGGAACGAAATACGTCATGGTAACAACTACGTAATACCCTGAAATCAATGAATTGTCGTACAGACGCATAGCTCTACCATAACATCAGTGGTTTAATACGTGACAGCAATGTCTTTGAATGGCTACATTTACGATATTAAAAATCCCGAAAAGGACTTCAGATACAGTGATCTTGAGATCACTGAATAAATGATCATGACAATTCGATTTTTATATTTGAATATGAACACTGACGTATGTTCATTTTCTTTTCTGCCATAATTTGGATAAGAAATGCTTTTTTATACATGTCTAGATTCACAAACAGTTTGAAAGAGAAAGACAAAAACGAATAATTTCACGGTTATAATTAAACGAGAAAGTGTGTCGACGAAAAAGAAACTTAATATACGATGCAAATGTAGTCGGATAATGTCCTGAATTTCCTATTGGTTAGCAGGAAACAAATGTTGATTTTGAGACATCGAAAGAATTAAGTGAAAAGTTCAAATGAGTAGTCCCAAACAAAATGGAAACATATGTAGTGCTTAATGATTCTTAGAGTTTATCCATTAATGATAGGTTTCATCAAGTGAACGACTTATACGAGATTTATATAAACCGTCATGAGGTCTCTAAGTACTGAAGACCGATGAGATCTCATCTACAGCGATAGAAAAATATAAATGCAAAGAGTTAGCACTTGAATGTTTCTCTTGCCAGATGGTTGATAAATTTCAGTTAGTAAATAGCAAACGTAGAAGAACCAAACAAAATTATAAGTAGCTAAAATTTACTTGTACATAAGAATCGAGGTCTAATTTGTGACTTTCCATTGAATAATCTGCATGTGCGGTAGCGTCACCGTGTTGTTCAGGATCATTTATACGGAAGTGACGTACAATCTAAAATATAAAACAACACGATGAAATTGACAGTGAGAGATGAGTGACACGATTAGGCGGTGACCATTTTTTATTTCGAAACCTAGCTTTATTTATTTGTAACATAAGAAATATTTGTCATAATAAGGCATCAAAAGAATGAGCAATACAAAATAGAATGATAGTATTGTGCACAGTTATTAGAAAGGAAAGTCATATGGTCACTAACTAGATAGAGAAAATAGTAAATATAGAGAAAAGTTCCATTATAAATATGATAATGTAGAACTCCTTCATTTATGAAGGATCATCTTACTTTTATTAAGTGTGGTAGAAAACTTACTTCTATTTTGAGCTACGGATGATAATATCCCAGGACACGATCACTAAGAATTCAACCATGGAGTCATGATGGACCAACAGAAGCCCGTTCTATAGAGCAATCTTTTATTTTATGGTCACATGTTATAAAACGACTCCCTTTCAGCTTTTTTTGTTTAGTCCAAGTGTCGGGAAATAAAGCTCGATGTAGAAAGCTACAGAAATGGTACTCATAAAATATGACTAGGTCACCGAAATCAGTATACCACTGATTTAACTCAGCTCAGACTGACATATAACGTTTTGACTTTCACTATACACACATTGATATAATCTCCTTTTCTAACATTACCACTCACACAACTAATAAGACATAACTTCTTGACTATTTTTAAGTGATTTCGTTAGCCTCGCAATAATACACTGGATTTTAAGGGTAAAAAGTATATCCCATATTTACGGACGTTACCAATTAATTAGATGCGATTCGGATGTCATTCAGGTACTACAAGTTGAAAAGACTTTCACCAGGCAAAAAAAACCCTCACGTACTTCCTTCGGAATTATTTCCAGAATGTCACTGACAGCTAAACAACGATTTTCGAGATAAGTGTGGCGGTGCACTTATTTATTATTTATTTTAACACAGATATTGGTACAATGAGGCACCAAATACATATGCGCCACATAAATCTCATTTGATATATGTGAGGGCTATGATACTGCCAGGGTGCCCAAAGCGAAGCAGGTGGTTTTCTTAGGGGGCCACACCCCGAGCCTTTGATCTAAAGGTCTGACCCACAAGGCAGTGGGGCATCGTGGGGAGATGCAGTCCCATGGTAGCCGGTGACCAACGATTGGTTCATACGCCATATGTTCCCTCAGGATACTGGAGCCCATGCGCACCATTGGTTTGGAATCTGGTTAAAGCGCCGGACATTCGCTTTTCGTCCTCTCATTTTCGTAGATAACACCCTCGCCACCAGAAGGCTGTGAGTACGACTTCCCTGGTAGAAGCTATATACGCGTGGCCATGTGAGAGCATTTGGAGGGGGAGAGCGGACTCTCCCCACTCTCGGCCGTACCACGGCATTTGGTAATGTAATACATGAACAATTAGACCGCATTAAGTCTTGACATAGGCACAATGATGTAAAGTATCTACCGTCAGAAGTACAAGGAACCTAACTGAATGAATGTAACTCACCAGTCATGTATCTGTCTACACTAAACTGTAAGGTAAGTAAACTATAAAAAAACGGAATCATACTACTGGCATCTAAAAGCAATTCACTATGACATTGTACACAAACAGATGAAACACTGATAATTATAGATGTTACAAGCAGTATACGTACGTTAAAAAATATGATAAATAATAAGAACGATATAAAGAATATTAGTTGACATACCAACTGAATTGATTGTTTTAATTCTACAAGTATTTCCGTTTGGTGCACATTCTTCAATTTTGGGTCGTCCGCTTCAACGCTGCCTTCATGTAAGCTTACACTTACATATGCAGGCTTATAATGTATAGATGATGACGGCGGTGACAAATCATTATTACCAATAGAATATTGAAATGGTACAGCCATGCCAGTAATTCGACGATATGGTTGTCCATTTGACGCTACAGATGCAAATAATGTAGTGAATAAAGATTTGGGTCGTTGAAATTGTCGTTTAGCTAGATACTGAAGGTAAAAAATAAATAGATGAGAAGGAAAATACTGAATTACTAAGCGAGAGAATTAGGAATTACAATGAACAATATAGAAAAGAGGTTATTTACATTAAATTTATTCTAAATAATAACAAATGCAAGTAAAGTACAAGTAGTGTTTGACAACCAAACACAGTTACGATAATTTAACTATCATTAACTATGGGAGAAAGCAAAGTGAATGGTGAGAGATTTGCAATCAGCAAAGTGGTTATATGTGGTACAATATTTCCCAGAAATGCATACAGAAAGCCGTTTGGGTTTCATCAGACCATACTACAGAGAACAAGATCGATCACACATGCATCAATAAAAAGTTAAGCCCGATGGAAGATGGAAGAACAAATAAAGATGACACAACTTCCGATCACCACCCGGTGATGGTCAAGATGAAACTAAAGCCGGAGAAACATTGTACAACTGAAGAAATATCATAACAAAGGTTCATTACAGCCTTCCTTCGATATACAGGCAAACTCAACGAATTCAAGATAACTCTCAACAACAGGTTCCAAACCTTACAAGAACTACTCAAAGAAGGAACTAAGATAGAGGACAACTAGAATGAGATCAAAAAGGCAATAACTTCAACGTGTCAGAAGGTGCTGAGCCGCAACAAGCAACATGATAAGGAACGGATCTCTATCGAAACCCTGGACAAGATTCAAGAAAGGAAGAACAAGAAGATATCAATTAACAACAGTCGGATAAGAGCAGAGAAAGTCAAGGCACAAGCTGAATACACAAAAGCAAACAAGCATGTGAAGAGAAGCATTAGAGCTGACAAGCAGAAATACGTAGAAGATCTAGCATCGACAGTGGAAAAAGCTGTAATGGAAGGAAATATGAGACAGTTATATGATATAACGAATAAACTGACAGGAAATATGGTAAACCAAAGAGACCAGTCAAGGACGAAGGTAAGCGAATCACTGAGATTTAAGAGTAGAGGAACAGATGGATAGAACACTTTGTGTAACTCTTGAATAGGTCAGCTCCATTGAACCCACTGGACATCAAAACAACACGTACACACCTCCCCAAAGTTATTAACTTACCAACATTGGAAGAAATCAGTGTGGCCGTAAGACAAGCTAAGAGTGAGGAAACAGCAGGGTCAGACAACATACCATCTGAAGCACTGAAATCAGACAGAAGTAACTGCGATGCTACATATTCTATTCAGAAGGATTTGGGAAGAAAGACAAGTGCCAACATACTGGAAAAAGGATACGTCATCAAGATACCAAAGAAAGGAGATCTCTGCAAGTGTGAGGAATACTCAGGCATCACACTACTATCAGTACCAGGAAAGGTTTTCCACAGTGTTGATGAGCCGAATGAAAGACTCCGTGGATGCCCAACTTTGAAATCAACGAGATGGATTCCGTAAGGATCGGTCGTTCACAGACCAAGTTGTGACACTATGGATCATCGTTGAGCAATCAATTGAATGGAACTCATCACTATACATCAACTTCCTCGACTGCGATCAAGTATTTAACAGAGTGGATAGGCGAAACTTATGGAACCATCTTCGACATTATAATGTACCTGCGAAGATCGTCAATATCACACGGAATTCATGAGACAGACTACACTGCAAAGTCGTGCATCGGGGCTTGCTCCCAAATATATTGAAAGTGAAGACTGATGTCAGACAAGGCTACTCACCTTCACCTTTCCTCTTTCTTCTGGTAATTAGCTGAATACTGATGATCGCCACATCTGAGGGAAAGCACGGAATACAGTGAACACCTTGGATGAAGCTAAACAATTAGGATTTCGTAAATGACCTGGTTCCTCTATCCCATACACACCAACAAATGCAAGTGAAGACAGACAATGTGACAGCATCCTCTGCAGCAGTAGGCCTCAACATGTACAAGGGGGATACAACATCCTAAAATATAACACAGTGAGCACCAACCTAATCACAATTGATGGATAAACTCTGAAACGAGTGGAAGCTTTCACGTACCTGGACAGCATCATTGGTGTACAAGGAGGATCTGATTTAGATGTAAAGGCACTGGTTTACAAAACAATGGCGGAATTCCCTCAGTTGAAGAACAGATGGAACTCAAAACCACTGTCAACCAACACCAAGGTCAGAATTTTCAATACATATGTCAGAACAATCCTATTTTGCGGAGCTGAAACTTGGAGAACTAATACAATCATGATCATCATCAACAACAACAATAACCTACTGCGGTAGAGAACATACTAACTTCCAGCTGAAGAGGAAACTACGAAGACACTGGGGGTGGATAGGACTCACATTTCAGAAATCACCAAACTGAATCACGAAGCAAGCCCAAACTTGGAATCCTGAAGGCGAAAAGAGAAGAGTCCTGTGCTACACGAGGGGCAACTGGCGTAAGCAAGGGAAACGGAATAGAGGAAGAACATATAACACAATCCGCTGGGAATGGGAAGCAGACATCAAAAGAATGAATAACCACTGAGAACAACCAGAAAAGTTATTCCGGGATGGAGTTGGTGTAAGGCCTATGCTCCACGAGTGGTAATACGCGTAATGAAAAAGTAATTTTTAAGATTAGTCGGGCATTATACGAAACCTAAAGATTATCAAATTAAATGAGTTACTCAAAAGGGACTTTGTATATTGCTCATACATTCGCCAGTAAACAGCAATGTCATTAACAGTAATTATTAGTTTATTAGCTATCGGAATTTAAGTTTGTAAATACCTCCGAATAAGTTATTTAGAATGAAAGAAAACTAAACATAATTAAACGTAGTTTATATTCTACACAAATAGGTTACACTTGAAGCTCAACTGTATGCATTCTTTATCATTCACATTGTTAAGATATATCAAATTCACATGTAATATTTTTGCTATTCGTGAAAGTAACTGAGCTAGGAATGACGAAGCTGTATTCCTGTGAAATAATGACTTTGCTAGAATAAATTTGATAAACAGAGGGCTGAGTGGTCACCTGATCATCGACAGAAGGATAGTACAATAATATTCCAGAATTATCTATTGACAAAAAACTGTCCTAAATTCTTTTAGCTCACCAATTCATGAAACAATATAATTATTACTTGACAAACTTTAGAAATAATCATTATTTGTTCACTGACCCGTTAATTCAAGATGATTTACCTGAGATTCTAATGAAAAACTGTGACTTATAAGGTCAACAAAATCGAGTGCGAAAAAGAATATTTATCAGATAAATCAGATTATGACGTTGTCACGTTGCCGATCAAATTTAGTAGTTAGATGGCCATGTCCTTGTTGCCATACTTATGCTACACATCACAGAATTGATGACCTACAGTGCTCGAGTTATAAACGGTTGTCTATCTAGAAATGGATATGCAAGAATTACAGTATTATGACGACGTAGCTAATGAATGAATCGATGGATTTAAAACATTTCTTCCATTCTGGGTAACTCAATAACCAACCACTGGTTAGAATATTGGATATGTGTAACCCAATGACATAAGAATATGATAGAGTAACTTAAGTTTGAATACTTGAACTACTTCGCTTCACAACCTAATAACTTCCGTTCTGGATTCCACAACTAGCCACCAACCATCTCTGCTTATAAATGTAACAAAGCTTAAATACGGTTTAGCAACATACGCGATTACATAGTACAAGAGACTATTTTTTGAATAGTTTCAACTACAAAGAGTTGAGAAAGGGAATACTTTAGAAATTTTGTTGCACTATATAAAGATTGATCAGTGGAGTAAACAAGCAGATATTACTTTAGTTTGTTAACGCCTATGCAGATATTAATAACACACAATAACAATACCGGGTTTGATGACGTAACAATCAGTATATATATATCTGTCTACAAGGCGTAAACTAGAACCGATAGTACATAAAACGAAAAATTCCTATTAGATTTATTCTCTACAATTAACTTCCATTTATATTTAATGTGATTTTTCAAAATTTTGACGTTTTATGATATGATGAATCTAATGTTTATAAAGTTTATTGCTGATACATGGATAAACAATCTTAGCGCACATCACAGATAGCGTATATGAAATGGCAAAAAAATTACTGAGCTACAGAAAAGACAAAATTGAAAAGAATGAGATATCTGAGATCATTATGAAAAGTAACTTCAAATTCATGACTTGTAACCCGACGTAGTGGTGCCTGATTAATTCTTCATGTTTGTGGTAAAAAAGGAATTAGATTGTCGAAATACAATTCGTTTTTGATGATAACTTGTTTAATTTAAGACAGACGAAAGTCTGTCAAGGTGGATATATTCACTTCAAGTTATTTTGTAAGGTAAGCGGACACTTCACCTTCAAACTTAACACAGCACTTTTATTTATTGATAAACGTATTCAGCATAATACTGTATCGCTCTTCCTTCAAACGATAATCCAGAAAACAGCAAGGTAAGAATGCTAAGCAAGTGCGATTGAAACAAGAGACTGGAATTCGCTTTAATCAAACAGAAATAAAAATGTACTGAGCATAAGAAACAAATGAAATAAATGAGACTTTTGCTCACTTGTTTAGGTAAATTAGGACGAGAATCTGGTTTCAGAACAGCGCCTTCATCAACCATAAGTTGAGCTAAATAATGACGTCTAAGACTACTGATATTTGATGGTTCCAAATGTTCATCATCTAGACTGTAGGCAGCCTAACGAAAAGAAAAATGAATGTAAACTCTGTATAATTTTTCTAAATACCGAAAAATTCTAACGGCAAAGTCGAAATTCAGAACAATTAAGGTAGTTGCAATGTATTGTAACTAAAAAAAATAGTCACTATGAGAATGGAACATCGTAAATTTAGTTTCAAGTCATTTCTGATGCCTTTGATTCTAGTACACAAAGATGTATTCAGTACGCACTTTTTATGCCCGAATAATTACACGCAAATAAGAAATGCGATGTTCGGATCGGACTTGCTTATATAGATGAGGAATGCAAAACCGTGATACTTGACCAGGTTCTAGATTGAATGACTGATGTGGCTACGAAAAAGTATTAGGAATTTGTTTCTTGATGTAAAATTTTCTAGTGAGCTTTATTAGAAGAGTATAAGCAATTGTTTTGTTTTGAGACTAATTTACTCTAAAAGTATATTATAAGCTGCTATATATTATACATCAAAACCAGAGAAGTTAGGAGGGCATGAAAATATTTCTACTTAGAAAGTGATACAGTATCATGATGATATAAAGATGTATCGTGTGAGTTATTTATCATAACTTTGATTGCAGTTGTAATGAGCAACCTCATCATGACTTAGCACTATAAGCATACCGTATATTCTCTGTTACTTATCAGAGTTTTAGGTTGGTTACAAGGTACCGAATACTTCACACTTAGGATCCTATTTCTACAATTAGATGACTAACTTGTAGTTAGATAGTACTTATCGCACATTCCAGTACCTCAGTAAATGTGTATTTTCGGTTTGTTTGAAACATCTAAAGACATTCCAGCCATTCTGGAAATCGAGATAATTTGATTCAAATACAATTTAAAGCAATTAGTCCCTTTTATAAATTCCGATAGAGCACTTAGAAGACGGAGTTGATCTGAAAAATGTTATGTATTTGCACCATACATTTCGAAAAATCTGGTCACGCATATACTTGACAGGGCATTCTTTTTCGAAAAATAATAAAGGTCAGTTAAATGAAAGTTCAAGTAAAAAAAAATACAATTAGTGATGATCGCCAGCTCCAGTTAATATACAGTGGAGTGTCAAATGGTAAGATGTAAGAAAAAGATGAACTTCTTTTTTTACTATGACGCATCGAGTTTAACCGAATTCCAAAAATCCAACTAGAATGACTATATTGTCGTAGAGGGAGAAATAAATATAATTTCTTTCTTCAGTCAGTCAGCTACAACGTCGGACCAGACACATATATGCAACGGTCCAAGTTACCACACCACATTAGCACAGCAAGATGAACACCGGATTCATAGAAGTAGTCAATTCAATGGTGGTAATATATCAAAGAAAGATCGCATATAAGGATATAGTACAGGAAGAAAGAGTTAGTTGGTAGAAAGAAAGATATGAAGCGATTTTAAACTCTTAATTTAAGGGAAGACAGAGAGTGTATACACCTACACCTTTGTGATCGATTATGAGCCATGTCACACAGAGCCTCCAACCATTGGCTACAGTAGTCACGCGGACCCCAACCAAGTAGTCTGCATCTACCAACAAGGGTCAGACCATAAGTTAGTGTCTTCAAGCACTGATGCCACGTTTTGGTTTGACCACCCCTAACTTTCTTCCAACCATCTCGAACATCGGTTAGCATTTCACGTCGTGGTAATCGGTGTTCAGGTATAAGCAACACGTGGCCCAACCATCTCAGTCGATGAAGATTTACGTCATGAACTAATTTGCCATCATTCCCTAATACCCTGCGTCTAACCTCACTATTACTTACCCAGTTATCCCAGCAGATGTGAGCAATATTTCTAGGGTATTTGTGATCAAATACTAGTAGCTTACGAGTATCTTCTACTCTTAATGGTCACGTTTCGCAGCCGCAAAGTAGAACAGAACGAACTGCCGCGCAGTATACTCGTCCTTTCATTGATAGACGGATATCTCGCCTTCGCCACAGGTGACGTAAGTTGATAAAAGCCAAACGAGTTTTTCGAATCTGTGCTGAGATTTCGTCAGACACCAACCCATTAGGGCTGATCAGACTTCCAAGATAAGTGAAGTTGTCAAGGTGTTCGACTACTTCACTCCCTATCTTTAGTTCAGGTGTTGACGCCGGCCAATCCTGAAGCAACAACATTCATTTTGAGGTAGAGAAGCACATCCCTAACATCCTGACATTGTTGCTCATTGTTACCAAACGTTTCTACATTTTATCAGCGTCTTCAACAAACAGGATTGTTATCTGCGTATCTTAAGTAAACCTCCTGGAACGAAATCAATTCGTTAAAGTCTAGAATACGAGAGCGTTATTTCCAGCAGTATGTCTGGTGAAGTTGGGCAAAAAATGGAGATAACAGGCAGTCTTGTCGGACACCACTTGAGGTTGCAATATCGCATGACAGTTCACCATTAGGTCTGACTCGACTGGTAGTGTTCGAGTAAAGAGCTTTTACAAGGTTTATGCACTTCTGAGATACACCTTCCAATGACAGACACTGACACAGAACTTATCGGTCTCCATAGTCAAATACTGCTTTTAAGTCAAGAAAGACCACCATTGTCGGACGAATGGTGAATATGTGGTCGATGCAGCCACGACCAGGTCTGAAGCCAGCTTGATTCTCTCGTGTTTTCAGTCCACAAGTCTTAGTTAGGCGTCCGATATTTATCGAGGCTAGTATTTTAGATACTATATTAGTTAAACTAATCCCTCTATGGTTGTCACAGGATGATTTTAACCCTCTCTTATATATTGGGACGATAAGTGATTGTGACCAGTCAGATGGGATTACGTCCAACTCCCAGATTTTAGCTAAAATATTAGTCAACCTAATCGCTAAAATTGGACCACCATCCTTAAAGACCTCTGGAGCCAATCCATCTGGACCAGCTGCCCTTCCTCGTTTCAGATTAACTATAGCCTTTTGAACTTCTGCTAGAGTTGGAGGACCTACTTCAATGTTCCATTTACTGTCTGGGAATGGAGGGTAGTTGTAGAGTAGCTGAAGGCCAGCTGAACTGTTCTCTAAAATGTTCCGCCCATCGTTCTAAACGTCTGGACTGGGAGCAGATACGAGTGTCGTCTTTTTGTGAGATAGTCTCACTTACACTTGACTTTTTAGTTCCAGTTTCTTTCACGAGTCTGAGGAGCTGTCTTGTGTTACCTATAGCCACCGTATTTTCCACCTCTTTTGCTTTCGTTGCCGACCACTGTTCACAGTCGTTCCTTAGACTTTTGGTTAACCTAGATCTGATTCGCTTTCGCTCATCATCGTGTTCTGAGCCTGATGGGATGAGTTTACGAGAATCCATCAGTGCAATAGACCTTGAAGAAATCCATTGGTTCTTTGTAACCTTGTGGTTTAAATCATTAACAGAGGTCACTGCTGTTTCCACAGCTGCTTGTATATCTTTCCAAGCAACATCTGGGTCAGCCTCGTTTTCAGAACTACCTAAGTGTAACCTCAGTTGTTCCTGGAACCTACTTTTGGTTTTCTTGCTACTCAATTCAGTTCTAATGGGTCTTTTTAGTGTGGCTTTTTTGCATCCAGTGAGGCGCAAGCAGATGCGTGCTCGTATTAGGGCATGGTCGGAGTCCAAGCAGGTACTCCAGAATGAGCGACAATCTTCTACCGACCCTCTCCAACGATGAATGATAGCAATATGGTCTATTTGAGTCCATCGTTGGTTTGGTGTAGGGGGTCGCCATGTTAGACGATGTATCTCCTTATGCTTTAAATTTGTGTTTGCTAAAAATAAACGATTGTCTGAGCACAGTTGCAGCAGATGATCACCATTATCTGTTCGTTGTGCCGGAATACTAAAATACCAACCTAAATGCCCTACTGTTTGGTTTAAACTACCTATCTGGGCATTAAAGTCACCACCTACGAGTACTATGTCTGAATGTTTAACCTTCTGAAGAAGTTCAGAGAGCTTTTTGTAAAATTTACCCTTCACTTCATCCGAGCTGCAGTCAGTAGGAGCGTAGGCAGAAACAACAAAGAGACAACGACGTGTGTCTCTATCCTTCCGAGTTCTTACGGAGCCTTTTAGCCGAGCAGCACATAAACGACTGTTAACGGGGATCCACTCTAACAGTGCTTGGTCCGCTTAGTGCTATGCCTACACCTGCCAGTCCACGAGAACTGGTTATCGGGTCACCAGATACACGGAGGGTGTATCTTGTCAGCTCTCCATTTTGCTGAGACGAGGTCAAGTGAATGACCACACTAGGATTCTGTGTGCGTGTCTCCGAGACAGCATACATCAATGGCACGAGATTCTAGGGTTTTAGTCAAGGAAGCCTGTTGGCCGATTTGACATAGGGTGCGAACGTTGAAGGCTCCAATGTGTAGTTTGGAGCTAGGTTTCCGTACACCTTGGAGTGTTTTGAGCAGTATGGCTATGGTGACACTTGAGGAGGAAGCCGAAAGAGGAAGCTTAGGCTTGAAAGTCGATGTAGGAGGGATAATAGGAATTGAAGAGGGAGGTTGATTATGAATACAGTGGTCTTGAATGCTGTTAGAGGTATGAGGGCGGTTATCACTTACAGGTTGCCCACACCGTGGAAGGGTTCTTCTAGGGGTACCTGAAAAGGAAATTGGATTAGAGGTGATCTTAGTGACCTGAGAGCGTGACCGCAGTGCTCAAGGAGCAAATGCTTGAGGTCGGTCACACACGTCCTTTTTATGAGTAATTTTTGTGTTGGCTCCGTACTCGTTGAGACCTTACTGCCGGAGACGGATATCCGCGAGACAAGGCAAGGTGTGCATTTCTAGGGTCGACCTTTTCTAACCCCACCCCTCCTTGTAGGAAGGCAGCATCGCTGTCATGAAGGAAACACCCTACTGCTGCCACACCTCTGTACAGTCAGCAGTACGACTTCGCCTTCGGACTTTGGGTTGGTTGCTTTTAGCCTTACTGCTCTTCAACCGACCTGTCTGACATGGTATGACCTTGAGGAACGGTTGTTCCAGTCAGGATAGCTTGGTTGCTTCATCACGATAGGCAATCCCGACCACCACGTCAGGGTAGCAACAACGGTCGGGAATTTCTTTCTTAATAAAAGAACAATTAAGAGAAACACGAAGTACAAAGCTTTTAACAAACAAAACTTTGGAAAGTAAAATTGCACGAAACAGATTCACAAGATAGATAAATAGGAGCAAATGTTTATCAACAAATAACTTTCAACCAGTAGAACGACAGCAACCACGTAATGGTAGTGGGTAATACTTAACAAGATAAGTTACGTCAAGCATCGGGTGAGGACAAACCCCACCCTCGTTTGTATCCTTGACTTTGCACCTGGCAACCAACCAAAATGGAACGAAGGAAACGTAAGACAAGAAAAGGCACTCTAATTGAAAACTTTCGGGCGGTCTTCCTGATAGGACAAAACTATCAGTACTAGCAACACCGTCCGCGTTTCCTTTCTCAAAACTGAAAGATAAATATACTTCCGTTTGAAGTATCACATTAGTAAATGCATTATTTATACATCACTAATGATTGGACTGCCAATGAAATCTAGTACTTCTTAGTCTAAAACATGAAGATTAAGAAACATCTGGATGTATTTTGTTGATGGAATTGTTTAAAATTACAAAAACATGAAAAAAGTCCACTTTAATGAGGAACTAATGTTTATACTTTTAGGCAGTAGGAGTTATATAAGCTAAATGGTAACAAGAATACATCCATAAAATATTAACTACTGGCAGGAAGGTATTATATGAATATACTTACCTTGATTAATTCATTTACGTCAGTCACTGACCCTGGTGCATTAGAAAGTGAGTGGAATATCTGAGATGAATTGTTTAAATTCAAAATTTCTTCGCTCTGTAGGGAACAAAATAAAATTACACAAATCATACATAAATGTGTTATTTGTGTGGAGAGAGAAGAATAAAAAAAGAATTCGTTATCTTCATCCCGGACTAGGAAAATAGCGAGGATAAGAGTGCATACATCTATTCTTTTACATTGTATTTTTATGTAGAGGAATATTTTCAACAAGACAATCATTAGAAAAAAGTCCATCCACAACTATTTTCAACTGTCACTATATCACTTCAAGTCGTATTCTAGCAAGGAAACTTGGTTAAATGTGAAGAACAATTGTTGGGGTTAATCGGATAACAGACCGTGGAACGTATCGATAATATTTCCTATAAATGCACCAATAACAAAAGCAAATTATTAGTGATAAGATTATTATAAAATAAGACTTAGCCAAATTTATATTACCTTTATATACAAATATATCGCAAACTGTTCCTAAAAATTGTGATATATTCTGAAGAGTGGGAGAATATAGTAATTACACGGAAACTCTTACAATCTATGAATAATCGAAAATTTGTTGCTACGTTATTTTAGCATTTTGAAGCTAGATTTTTGAAAATTAGTTTTTGTTCAAAGTAATATTCTCCATAGGCTATGCTTTTTAGAATAATAGGTTGTTGATAACAACCAGAGTAAATAAGACTGATGAGTTATGGTTTTTGAATTCAAAATGAAATCATCTGGTAGTAAAGGATGGATGGGGTTTGAAAATACCAGGTTATACAATAAGAGATCAGGCCAGTAGTCGAAGAGCATCGTAATCGCAGGGAGACATCAAACTTTTCCGATTAGCTTCGCGTGAGTCATTGCTGCTCACTGCTAAAGTATCTCAGGTCAGAATGAAACAACTGTTTTAGTGCTCTTTGATTTATCATCCTACCAATGATGATTGTTCATTTAAAATTGAATAATCTTCACAAATTGATATCTTGATAACAAAAATAAGTAATATAACTCCTACTTAAGCTGATTAGATAATTAGGTATTGTAATTCACTGTAAAGTATGTACAACTAAGTAGAAAAACCACTAACTCTACTTTAGAAGATATGGAATTGAATTTCAATATGTGAAAAGATGAGTTATGCTTTCAACAAACAAAAAAAGTATTTTAAATTTAGTAGCTTTGTTTTGTTAAATGAATGAGAAAAATTTGAATGACTTGATTACCAAATAGAGGTGGAATTTTACGAACGACTGACTGGATTAGTTAAGACAATAAATATTAAGGATCGAAAACTGAAATTGATATGCACAGAGAAACTGACCCATCTTTATGTTTCATAAATGAAGCAACGGGAGTAAACAGACCAAGCTAAATGAAAATATATCTATCAAATTATATTTAAAGAAGGAACGAATTCAGCGAAGAAATTTCTTTTCAATTAGTTTTTCATCATGGCTCTACACTAATACATATACGTATTACAATAATAATATAATACTCCTCGAGCAGATACGTTACGTAATAATTACATAATGACATTTAAATTAACATTGATTAATTGGAAGAAAGAGGATTATTAATATTCAAAGTGATTAAGAAGTTGCTACGTTGAGTAATGTAAGAAACAAAGAAGGAACAGAATTTTAACGGATGGTCAATAGGATGGTAGTTACGTAAGAATCAAGAGATGAACGTTGAGAAGTTATTGAGTTTAAAAGCAACAGAAATAAAAGTTAAAAAAAACAAATGGAAGAAGTATTAAAAAATCATACTTGTTCCATTATTATTATTATTGTTATTATTAGTAGTAGTCGTAGTCGTAGTAAATATCAGTATTTACAACTTTCGGGCACAAATACATGACTTATTAGAAAAAAAAATGAAGATGAAGTACTGACTGCTAATGCATTAGTTCAAGTTATCAAAAGAGCAAAGAAAAGAAGAATGACTCAATATTCCCAAGAAATCTAAGGAAATAACAAGGATAATCATATGTTAGATATTTATAGCAAGATAAAAACTTGAGTCGTGATGGGCCACAAGACATACTAGTTTTATAAAGCCATCTTTTCAGACCACAGCGCTGTTTTAGACTATCCTGGTTTTCATTCATGGTCAAAAAGCAACATGTCGAATCTATTTCTGGAAAATGTTAATTTAGATTACAAATGTTAAGTCCTCTACTTGATTAGCACTGAATATGATACATAACAAACGACGTTCGAATGTGTAGAACCCGGTAGCTGCAAACCAGAAGAGGCAGGATAAATGATTTATGGGTAAGAATCAAAAGTGTACGGAAAAACATGTTTGGTCATAGTTACTAGCATGGGTCATAACATCGTTATAGTGCAGCCAATCCACAAGGAGGCAAGTTATGCTACCGTCCAATCGTAGCATGTCACGTTAATATCATAGAAAGCTCCACCAGGTTCTGATTGGGCGGAAACTCTTCGGTTCCATCGTGCTTCTCGAAATCCGTCCCCACAACAAACAGTTTACTACAAATCTATTTTTGATGTAATAGATGTTTCCAGATTTATTTTAATATTTGATCCAACTTAAAATTGTTACTATGCATTGAACGCATCAACAATGTTCTATTGTCATCGCATAAGATAAGACGTATAAGTCAATAAGTTGGCAACTGGATATGAAAAATTAGTATGATAGCAATTTGTAAAGTGAACAGTGAAGCTGATGAATTATCTGGATACATTTTTAACAGACCAAAAATAGGTCTTGAAAAATAACGTACTATGGACCTAATTTGTATTTAATAAGATACAGCTCGATTATAAATAACGCATATTTGCTGAACACTGACTTACATGGACGATGAACAAGTGACGCTTTTCTCTTCATTTCACCCAGTCCCAGCTAATGCGAAGATAGAAGACAATACGTGACTAAGAAATTTGCTAGTTTCACATGAAGTTTGATAAAAGTCTACATCTGTTGTATATCTGAAGTGTCCATAGGATTAATGTAACTAATCAGTGAACTAAGATATCCGCAAGCCAATAGGAAGAAATAGTAGCTTTAAGAGCGGTAAAAACGAAGGATATATAGCGTAGGGAGAATTGCCGAGAAAACCGCTGAATTCAAATATGTACAAAACAAATTATAAAAAAGTAAGCCTTAGAAGTTGTTATTGGGGAGTTAAATGTCCCCAACATAGTAGGAAAAAGAAAATAAAGATGATGAAAGCACAAAATGTTTGGAATGATAATGTAATGTTTAATTATTCACTATAGGTGGTCTGACCTTGACAAAGTATTTATATTTATGATTTGATAGATAATCAGATACGGGTAATTCACGGGATGTTCTTTCGGTCAACATTATATAAGGATTTTCTCGGCACTAATGAATTAACTTTAGACAATCACAAAAAAAATACTTCACTCATCAATGACTTATAAGCCAAATTGGATGTCTTAAGTAAGATGTTACAATTGTATTATCTGTTATTGTTTTCGACAATTTACCACATCCTAAATTTTGTTCATTTTGTCAATCCAACTTAAATACTGAATAAAGATATCTTGTGACTGAAAATAAATATTAGGTGCAATTTACATATAACATCGAAGCCAAGAAATTCAATCAAATTATATATATATATATATATATATATATATATATATATATATATATATATATATATATATATATATATATATATATATATATATATATATATATATATATACTTTGTAAGTATACTTTGTACATACTTTGTAGGATAAAAGTGCAAGGGCGATGCGAAATAGAACAACTGAACCATCATAAAATAATAAATCCCATATTCGAAATGTTAAAGCTGTAGGACATACACTTGAATACAGCGTGAGAAACCACTGTAGCGTAATGAGCGGTAGGCCTGTGTCCAGAGTGTAAAAAGGAAAAAGAAAACAAGTTAACAAATGTTTGAAATAATCATGGTGCTTACTCAATCAGCTTGGTTTAACTGTTAAGTTAATGGGATCAACTTTGAAAAACTATTTGAAAATTCTGAGTTGTATCATTTTTTACAAAAATGCAAGTGTACTTGATATGGAGAGCCAATCAGAAGTAGCAAAAGGTCAATCGATGGTAATCATAAGTGACCCAAGCTCAAGTACATTTCAGTGGGGTCAATGGATTAATTTCCTAAGGATAGAGTGGTATATATATGAATATTTGTGCATTTCATTCGGTAGATCAAAACACTTTATCGCTCAAGTAGTCAGTTGGGGGGTTAGCGCATAGCATACCGTGTATCAGTATCAGATTTTGGCCGCCGTACGTCACAACAGTACCTAGAAGATTGGTTAATCCTTTGGGCTTATTTGTCTGCCTGGAAGAGATTATATGAAACACAACTGAAGGTGGTTTGATTTAAGATATGGTTACATTTAGTAGGACTGGTAAAACCATCAGAACATAACTCGTAATAATGTGCTAATGGAATCTAAAAGACTTGTAGTTGTTACAGACTTTTGTATAGAAAGTTTAATGGTCAATTCGATTATGTTTGTTGGGGAGATATACTGACTGTGGAAGACCAATGAAATTTTATCGAATCACAGTCAATAAGGCAGGATAAGGTTTATCAAAATACCTGTAACTTTTTACTCGTCTGGTGCGATCAAAAATTTTTTTCAATATTGTAGAACAGTTTTAATTCTGTGAAACAGGACCTTTCAACAAAGTGATTAGTACAAACGTTTTTGTAATATCCCTACTTTCCTCTCCAGCATTTAAAATAGTCACAGTCAAAGAGAATATAGTTTATAAATAAATACATATAATTTTGTCTATAAGGTATCATGCTTTTTCATTTACAAAAGCAATCGAAATTCACCAGTCTGTGCAAGTAGGTGTCTGATTCTTTAAGCTCAGTGACAGGATACCATGTAACGATCACCATGTTTCGATTGATATAGTAAAATAACTAAGGCTATTTATTTTGTACTCAAAATAGTGAGCACACATACACAGGAAAATAAGAAAATAAAAATCAAGATTTCGATCAATAAAAAATAGATAGAAAATCTGTTTTGATGGCACATTTTGTGACCTAGCATTCATGTTGATTCTTGTGTATGCTCTGGTGTAGATAAACAATATCACGAAAAGCGATGAGTCAAAAAACCAATATATATATGACATAATAAGCTACTTTCTTGAAAAATACAAGACGCAACTCAACGTTGGAAAGGTAATGCATCATTACTTTTACAAACAGTTTAATGGAAAAACAGGTTTCCTTTCTACGGAAAAAAATAATATAACTGTAAAAATGAGATCAACTTCTCATTTTATTGTTTAAGCACTTGGTTGACAGAAAAGATGGGATAGTAGTAGGAATTATATTATGCTATATCCTGACGAGAATTATGAATAGTAATTTTGAGACCTATTTATGGACCAATATGATGCATATATTTTTATTGTATAATTGTTATGTAACTAAACTATGCATATTCAATTTCCTCCTATTATAAGCTTTGTCTTGACCCATAGACTATTATTATGCGACTTACTGTTCTTGAATTATGCTCAGTCTATTAATTACAATCTCCCACATTCACAGCCACTTTTGGCCAGATCTTGTACAAATATTGTTTTCTATTTTGTGGTGAGATGTGGTCTGTTTGGTTTGTATATAAATACAGTGTGTTTGAAATACATGACTCATATTTCAGAGGCTGAGATTGGTGTTTTGGACTCAACAGGCATTGCTAGGCAGGGAGACGGTCTGATAAGGATTCTAGACCACTCGTACGGGTTTACGCGTCATTGGTCTAGTCGATAAGTCGCTGTTCTCTAATTGGTGGTATCATTACGTTATATACTGATAGGGGCACAGGGCCACAAGTTATAACATGTTATTACCAGTAACTGTCTTACATCATTTGATATTAGATACAAAGATTAATTCAACACCTATAAATTAGATGTTATGTATGAAAAAACGGAGAATCTGTTCACGGTATTTTGAAGAATGAACATTTTGCTTACTTATTTCATATTCTTTTAAACGTGCATCTAATTCTGGTAGATAGAATGGAAGTAGATGATTCAGTACAAGTTGGTCAGCTTGTACACCCAATAAACTAAGTGACGAAAAATATGATGGTGGTAGAAGATCCTCAATAATACTGCACATCATCCAAAAAGCTGTTTCTTCTTCTAAGCATAATAATAAATTTGCAACTATCTATTGTACGCATAAAAGGTTAGTGAAAAAAATGAAATGAAAATTCAGGTTAATTTATTGTGGTTAACGAAGTTCAAAGAAATGTTCGCACAAATATTGTAGTCGTCGGGCTAGATGAATGTCATGCAGCACAAACATACACATATTAAACAATGTGATAAAATCAGGTTACGTTAGAAGTCGTGTTTTGATGAATGAGTGAGGTACTAATGACCTACAAGACTGAGTAAGGGCCATTATGTTTTTTCGTGTTAAGCCTTAATTACTATTCTTGAAAAAATCATGGCTTTTTATGGATTTAAATAATTATTTCTATTGCTTATTGATAACTAATTGCAATTTAATTTCTAGACATACTGATCATTATTAGGTGAACTTTAAAAAAAATGTAGCCTTTTATTTTGGAACTCCTTAGAAAAGCTTCTTACCATAGGGGTTAGACTGACAACCTTCAGGCCAATTGACAAAGTGAGTTCCTGCCGTCAGGTCATGCTTTACTGGCCTAATACGTAGAACTTCCTCACTAAGATTTGGCACGTTTATGTGCGATTTTGTCATAATGACTATTAGTATAGAGGGTATACCATTAAAGCTATTAACACTATCGAAGCAATTATAATTGACCTCACTTCTTTTCTCTTATCTTACAGCACATTGTGAAACAAATTTCTAAGTAACAGGAGAATAAATTTCCCCCTTGGTTCAAGCTTATTTCTACTAAAAACCGAAGCAATAATAGTTCAGGTTATACTACTATAATGAAAATAAAACTAATTCGTTTACAGGAAACAGGAAAAGTTAGTAAAAATAATGAAATCAATAGTTAAAAAAATATTTTTTTCAAAAAACCCGATAAAACAGTGGTAGATATGCTCTAGTTAATAAGGTCATAGCTATATATGATCCCAATGGATGGTAAAAAGGGAAAGCAGAGGAGAATTGTACGAATAAATAACAAATATTGTTAATACGAGATAAGTAGTGGCACAGCATAATATAGAATGGGATTTGGTATTAAGGTATTCTATAATAACAGTTGTTTATTGTGGTGTTTGATTGTTTGTTTATGCCGAATATTTATCAGTTTTTATTATTAGGTCTACTGGGCTAAGTAGTAGGATCTGATCAATCTTGGTTTTCAGTAAATAAACGAGTTACCCCTTGAAAGACGATATTGAATGTTGGATTTCGATATCGAAATCACATAGTGTATTTTTGCAGCCACTATTTATATTATTGTAGCGATAAGCCTTAGGTACAACTGACCTTCCACTAACAATAAACTTTCTACCTTAACTATCACTTACTTTACCATGGAGGCTTTCTTGGTGCCTTATAATACGAAGTTTTTTTGTTTGAATAATTATTAAGCGAGCTTTTTTGAGAAAGGAGGAAATTTAAACAACGAACTGTTTTTGTTTATTGACTTACTAATCCCATGCCTTGACAATATCCTACATCTACATACAACCAAGCTAGGGCACGCAGAACTCGACGCAGTCGCGAAATACCAGTAGAATTTGAGGAATGGAAACATAGATTATTTGGCATTGTACGGAAAAGATCCTAGAACATAAAAGAAATAAGGCGGTGAAGAGAGGAGTAATCACATTTTACTGAAATTTCAATTTGTATTATTGTTATCACTGATCGTCGCCAATTGTTATGTCGGAATCGACCATTACTTATACATGTAAAACAAGGAACCACTGTATATTCAATGAGTGGTGATAAATGATTTTACGGAGTTTCGACTATTTGTTATTCTTTTTACGCGACAGAACCCTGTCAACAATAAACGAAGTTATCATCAATTAAAGGTGATAACAAAAGTTGACAATGAAAAGTAATACAGATGGATTTGCATATTCGAGTTTTTGAAAACTTTCTAGTGTAGGTGGCAGATAAAACAATTTTCCATTAGATTTCTTTCAAAGTAGGATGTTTGAAGAGTTTAATGCAAATAGTTACTGTCCTAATGGACTACTGTTGTCATTGAACAGAGTGGCGATGTTAGTCCAAAATCAAAACACAAAGACCGAGGATGGAGCGTGCAGTTTATACTTTTCTCTCAACTATTAATTATGCATATCTTATAAGAACTCTAAAAGCTAGTTACATGTTTATTTAGAGAAGGGACTGTTCTGTTATACATTCCAATAAATTAATCTGATCATCTAAATGTGATGTTCTTGCTACGAAAATCGGACTTGGTTTAATTCCCTATTAAATCGGTAGCCAAGAAAACTGAATAGTAAGCCATCGAGACAGGATGCCGATCTTACTACATGCTTGGTTCTAAATATTTCATTCGATAAAGAGGACATTAAGATGTACATATGACTGTATGTATATATTTAAATTTCAAATACTAAAACTAATTTCACTATAAAATCTGACAGAAATCAAACAAAATTAAAGTATGTAAATAATTGCATTTACCAAACAAACTGTATGAGAATATTTTCCAAATAATAAGAGCAATGCATATTTGACATATAATCCGTTTTCGTTTTCTACTTATTATTATGAGCCTCATTAATGTAATATAATTATTCAATAAGTAAATACTACAAAATTAACGAACAATTTGTTTATAAACAAGTTAAAAGCGATATAAAAAATAAGCAACCTTTTCAATCTGAATTCCGGCCAAAAGTGTGTCTGTAGAGCTGAGTTGAACTAATTCAGTATATGTGATCGAAGGGATCCGTTGTTTAGATTCTTTTGCCTTTAATAAGGCTCCTGTTAGTCTAGGCCATATATGAGGTCGAAGAGAATGAGGAATCCCAAGTTGTTCACCAGATCTAGCAAGGGCTTCTACATCTAAGGCTTGTCCTCGAATAAGTTCTGTTAGTCTGGGTGACTGAACTAAACGCAAGTTTACTCTTGACCATAATTGATCATCATCTTCATCGACGGTAGATCCAACTGAACTATATCTGGCATCATATTCGTCTAGACTTGATATACCCAGTGTATGAGTATGAGAGAATTCCAAGCAGGTCAACCAAGCACGTCGATTGGCAGATGATTCGATGAATGGGCATGGAAGGTTTTCTATATAGAACATAAAATAGTGACACAATCTATTATACATATATAATGATGAAGGTGATAGCTATGTGAAAGAAAATTGTACACTGTGCACAACTTATTTTCTAAAGTAAAATAAAAGTATTACCAACCGAACTAGATAAAGATAAACTGTAAATCTTCCGGACAGCTAACCAAACCCAATGAAAATATTCAAAAATAACCAGTCTGAAACAGTAGCTAACTCATCACATACAAGTTTATATCCTTGGCTCTGAGCCTGGTTGTTTGTGTGAGGGCTAGCGAAACTACCTAGCTGCACAAATTAAACTAAGTGAAGTATTAAAATCGATGGCTGACTCATTCCAGTTACTCTACCTTTTAAGCAACTAATTGAAGCATATCAAGGGTATCAAATGCTTAATTCTGAACTAGTTGCTTTTTAAACTTTTAGGCAGTAGATTAAATGATAAAGTAGAATGATTAAAATCCGAAAATGATAGCTACTACTCCTAAACATTACTGAAATGAATGGGGACTATAGATATGTTGATAGCTCTGATTAAATAAAAAAACTATTCAGGAGAATAAGGTTTCAACAATTTAAAAACCCCCATAGAATATTCAAAAATGAAGAATATTTGAGCGAACAATTGTTTTCAATAACTTCATCATCAGGCTCTACAGTTATAAGTCCATAATTATAATATTTTACAAAGGCCAAAAATAAGGCATGTTTTAATGAGTTTGACAATGTTATGTGTTAAAAATGGTGAACGTTTGCATCTGTTACGATATATATATATATATATATATATATATATATATATATATATATACTTCAAAAAAATGTAATATTTGCAAACTAGAAAGGTCAGTAAATCGTCCAGTCACAATAAGATAATGGTACTATTGCAAAATTGAAAATAATTTTGTCAACTGAGATAATAATAATATTGTTGTATGAATATAATATGTAATAAGGGGGGTGTTATCAAGGTAATTACGGTCAACAAATTGGGAATGATGGATATGAAGATTAAGATATAGATAATGACAAATAATGATAATAAGGAAAATAGATAAAATAAAGGAAGGGGTAAGAGGTTTATAATATTCAGTCTAGGTATTCGTAACAGATGCAAACGTTCACCATTTTTAACATAACATTGTCAAACTCATTAAAACATGCCTTATTTTTGGCCTTTGTAAAATATTATAATTATGGACTTATAACTGTAGAGCCTGATGATGAAGTTATTGAAAACAATTGTTCGCTCAAATATTCTTCATTTTAGAATAAGGTTTCCCAATCATACATTTTATTCACTACGAAAAACTAATCAGAATTGATATCATTCAAATAATTGAATTATTGGCACTGTCTGACCACTGTACTTAAAAGAATTGGTAAAAGATGCATGCTTTCTGATTATTTCAATATTTCTTTTTGTTGATCGATTTACCTTCTGATGTTACGCTGTATGGTAGCATATATGCATATATGTATGGTGTGCTATTATTCGACTGCTTTGACGATGAAGTTTCGATAAGATTACATACAATTTGGTTTTGTGTATTTGTATCAAGGATGAATACATACAACTTACTCAAAAGTATGAATTAATTTTGCCTAATTCACTCTTAAATATTAAACCTTTTTTCACTTACTAAGGTAATGATAAGTTCCCTTATGGAAAATAAGATAAAACAAAGTTTAACTATTAAAAATTATATTGAATAACAACTAAGCGAAAAAGACCTACATAAAATGATAACACAAACCAGCAAAAGCAATAATAAAAAATCTCGATACAAGTAACACTGGACGATTTTTCTAATTATGCACTAGTTATATGACAAGTTATTTAAAACATGAGTTTGGTCACAACTTGTTATAGTCTCTACTTTGTACATATTTCATTTTCGTTTATTAGGTCAGGAATTGATAATAACTTTAGAGAGGGACAAGGCATGGAAAGTCAATTTTCTCTACCAATTACGTAAAAATAATGATGACTGTCAGGAATAGATAAACAAGCGAAATGCACACTAACAAAGTATTAGGAAACCACTGAATGAAAAAATATTCCATCAGAGTGAGGGGAATTAAAATAAGTAGCATTTGACTGATTGTATATGCGAAATTGTTGTATTTATTTTTATGGTAATAAGCATGTACATATTACTTACATTATTCCTTAGTTCAACTATAATTTCGAAGGAAATTTGTGATTCCCTTTACGTATACCATATAAAATAACTACACTACAAATGGTAGTATTGGTCACTAGGTTGGTAATATACGAGGATGATGGCTACAAAACATTTAGTTCGCCGTATATCATTGCCCCAAAAAACATCATTTATGGCCACAAACTTGATTTAACGAGAGCTCGAGTCACTCTAGGACAATTGCTGGTACCAAGACAGTAAAATAAGAAGGCTTAGAATATGATTAACAACCTCACCCAATGCAACGAAACACAGCTACCAAATCTCTAACCAGAGACAAACATTTAAACTAATTAAACTCCGTACTCAGTGATCTTGAGTGCTGTAAGGTGGTTTTAGTGACCTGAGAGCGTGACCGCAATGCCCAAGGGACAACTGCTTGGAGTCGGTCACACACGACTTTTTTGTGAATAGTTTCCGTGTTAGCTCCGTACTTGTTGGGACCTTACGGCCGGAGATGGATGTCTACGGTAACGGTCATTATATTCCATCATCAAAGTGAAGATTCTACAAAAACCATGAGGCAGATGACCTTCCCATAAACAACCACAACAATATGGATAGCAATATGGAGTGTATGAGCAATGTGGCAGATCGGCAGTGTCATTCGAATGGCTATAGAAATGAGAAAATATAAGCTGATCAGATCATGCTTAGGACAAGTGAAACTCGAGATTAGATGGTGGTTGGAGGTAGTCAACAAGAAACCCTGGACCCGGGTTTCGTGTTACTTGGCACTCGTCAGCAAGGTGTACCTGTAATCTTGAGGGAACTGGTGCTCCCTGGCGGATTCGATCTCGTGTCACCCAGCTTCACAGTCAGAGACGTTACCACTGAGCTATCCGAGCCGTGACTAACCTCCTGTAGGACTGAGATGTAATCACAATTGATTGATCACCACCCAGTGATCAATCAATTGTGACAAGTGAAACTCGTTAGACGCAATCTGAAAAGAGAAGACTAACCACAAGATAAATTGTTGTTTTCTCATTATCAAGGAAAAGATGCCCCCGAATTCCCTAGCAGGGCCGAGAGTGGGGAGAGTCAGCTCACCTTCTCGAAGTGCTTTCAAGTTGCTATATGCATACACCCACTGTCAGGGAAGTCCTACTTACTGCCTTCTCGCGATGGGGGTGTTGTTTACGAAATTGAGAGGACAAAAAGTGAATATCCGGGGTTTTAACAGGGTTGATGGATACAGAGGATCCACCTAAGGAGTTGAGAACCCTGATTCCAAACCAATGGTGTACGTGGCCTCCAGGATCCTAAGGAAACAAATAGCGTATGAACCGATTGTTGGTTACCGGCTAAAATGGGACGACATCTCCTTACGTTGCTCCACTACCTCGTGGATTAGACCTTTGGCTTAAGGGCTCGGCGTGTGGCCCCTTAAGAAAATCAGTTGTTTTTGTTTGGGTACCCTGGCAGTATTCCAGCCCTCACACAAATCGAATGGCTTATGTGGCGCATATCTGTTTGGCACTTCCTTGTACCAATATTTATGTTTAAATAAATAAGTAAATGCTCCACACAAAAGCAATACCACTAATCCTCTCCACAGAACCCTATAATCCACTAATAGAATGAGAAACCCACCCAACCAGCATCAGCAAGCAACTCATCCTTCGAAACAAACAAACAAAATTTACCACAAATGTCATTCAATGCTACGCACTCACTAATAATGGGAGCTGTTTGAAGACATTGCTGAGTTCACCGAACATTGAAAAACACACATAAACCTCATGACAGGTGTTGGGTCACGAACAATGGAATAAATTAGCAAAGCCATCATATAAATCAAGAGTGGGAAAGCAGCAGGACTAGAAACTCATACCAGCCGAAGCACTGAGGTCCGATACAGAGGTAACTACAAAGATATTTCACTTTCTCTTAAAAAAGATTTGAAAGGAAGAATAAATACATGGAGATAGGAAAGAGGGACACCTTATCAACATATCAAGGAAAAGATGTCTTATTAGGTGTGAAAACTACAGAGGAATCACACTACTGTTAGTACCAGATAAAGTCTGCAACAGAGTATTGTTGAAACAAATGAAGAATTCAGTGGACGTTCAATTTAGAGGTCAACAAGTTGGCTTGTGAATGTGCCGACCGAATTGAGAAGCTACGGATCATTGTTGAACAATCAATTGAATGAAACTTACCATTATATATCAACTTCCAAGACTGAGAAAGCATTTGACAACGTGGATAAAGAAGCCTTGTTAAATCTTCTTCGACACTTGGGAATACCTGGGAAGATCGTCAATAACACATAGATCTCTTACGGGAAACTTCACTACAAAGCGAATCAAAATGCATTTCAAGTGATGACCGGTATCAGACAAGACCTCACGATCCCGACTTTTTCATTTCTTCTTGTTGTTGACTGCCTCTTGAATATTCTACATAGTCGCCAACAAGGCTACAAAAAGTTTCTATCGAGTCTTTAGTTTCAGAAATGGTAAGTCGCATTAGCTCCTTACATTGGGTAGGTGAGACCAAGTAAATGATCACGCTGCGATCCTGGATGTATCGCCCGATTCCACATAGGGTCTGAACACAGTAAGCTTCACATGTAGTTCGAAATGCGGTTTTAGTAAACCTGGGATAGAACTTAGCGAACTTGAGTCATTAGTGCGTATGGAAGGAACCGAAAACTGAAAATGAGGGTTAGGAGTGAAAAACAGAAATTTCATGGGGTAAATAGGTTTTAAATGTAAGGTGATCTCGTGTGGCGTTAATTGTATGAAGGTAGTTGTCATTTTCAAAATGCTAATACCCTGGAAGGGTTGTCTCTTGAAGTATCGAAAAAAAACTAGATCAAAGATTATATTGACGACTACAGTTTTGATACATTAACTCCGTAATTTTCAGATCCTACCGTCAGTGACGAAAATCAATGGGGAAGAGTTGGATGTGCCATTTTCGAAGACGTATTTTTCTAACCCCTTCCTTTATTTACGAGAAAGCAGTTAGTTGTATGATGGAGACATCGTACTACTGTCAAACCCCTGTGCAGTTGACTGTATGACTTCAATCCTTGACCTTAAGTTTGAGACGTTTGGTCTTATCACTCGCCGACCGACCTGCCTAGCATGATATGACATAAAAGAACGAGAGTCCCAGTCAATATATCTCGATTAGATCGTCACAATATACAAGCCTGACAAATAAGTTAAAGTAGAAGTAATTAACACATAACTTTTTAAAAGTTTAGGTATGGATATGTCATGATCTCAAAACTACTAGGCATGAATATGAACTCCTCCGCGTTAAATATAGAAAGTGAACAGATGATATGGCTGAATAAGGTCCTATAATTGAAGTCATTTTTGACAGATAATCATAAAGAGTTAAGCAATCTAAGTACAACGGACAATATATAAAAATGAAATTTAATCAATCTTTTCAATATTTCAACACTACATGCATAATTCTACTGTAAATATGTACTAATTAAAAATAACACCTTGTTGATATAGGACGGTATCTTCTTATCAAATCAGCATACCAATAAGCACTAGTTGCAAACGAGCGATCAGATAAAATGATTAATTTTTATAACAGGTTAATATGTCTAAATATGCAAACTCAAATTGTGTAATATTTTGTATGAGAAGTTTAGTATCGAACAACTTACGAATCACCTACAACCAGCCAGATACATGCTGCTACTGCCTTGCACTTAGTTTTTACATGCTATTTAGCGGATACCTGAAACAGACTGTTCAATTTTTAATTCATTTGGACTCTATTCCTGTTTGAGGGCATCAATAAATGTTTGGATAAGTGGCGCCAATTAGTTGGCTAGAGTCTCTATATGACCTTTCTATTGAGTTGTTCGTTTTAGAAACATCTTCCCAAAAACGGTACATTTAGGAAGAGTGAATCGAAACAGCCTCTGTCTCTTGTTGATCTCTCACTTCAGCGTTCTCCAAAATAACTTGTTGATACTTTGATCGCTTCATACTTTGCGTTCAATGGTGACGCAGTTACACTGGCAAAGGCAATTACAGTATCGACCCGATTAAAGCTAATCCTGCCAACTAACTGATCTGCGACGTACAATTTTCATACCGTATAACGTTGCTGAGGGTTTGCTGATAGCTGTAGTCTTCACTCTACATACTAGCTCGGATGGAGCAAGAAAGCTTATTGTGCTGCATTAGGATATAGTGGTTGAAATGCCGATAAAGCTGCACGTTTCTATTTAGTCATGATAGTTGATGGATTCAAAGTTAAGACCTATTCGCTTAGGGTGTGGATATAGGAATTCTAACCCTTATCGTTTATTAAAATGTAAACCAAGGGAATAATTACACATAATTTCATAGTATGAACGTTATATATTTGAGTAAATGAAAGGGAAAATCCTTAGATGTTCTATTAGAATACCAATAAAAAAAACTGCTAAATTTCAGATTTTGAGTTCCAATAAAGAACCGAAATTCGCTTTCCATTCAGTGCACTATCATGTAGAGAGAAATCAACTTCTCCGTCCTGTATTTAGACACCACGCTTGGTGAATTTAGCATACATGGATTGCGTAAGGGCGTTTGATGGTCGTGTCGGTTGGGCCGAATAATCTGTTTTCTTAGAATCACGGCTGGAAGTTAGACTGACAATGTAGCTAAGACATGACGTGTCGTTTCGGTTTATAAAACTGCTCAAATTTTTATTCTTCCATTTACTTTTTCGCATCTATCTTAGCTTTATCTGTAACATAATCGTTTCGTTAGCCGTTTGGCAGTCGTTATATTTCGTATAACAGAGTGACCTATTCTTTCCATTACTGTATCCCAAATCTTGTCATTATTATTACCTTTTAGAGGTACAGCCATCCAGTATCAAAAGGCCCGCACTCTTGTCACTTTTCAGGTATTCTAGTTTAATTGCGATGGTACATAAATATAATCCGAAACACAGTCAAATGAATTTATATATAATTGTACGGTTTCGAAATCTAATCAAACAATTTATTTCAAAACATACGTAAACTAGTTTATTTTATACACAGTAACTGGCTACAATTAATTAATCCTAATTTAGTTTAATGTCTTCACATTTTCTGTCATTTACAGTTGTATTTAATACCTGAATCCCTATAAAACGAAGTGCAAGGTGCTTTTCATTCGCTCGGCTTTATCGATGAGGACCCCTTTTGGTGTTTGTTTTAGATTTATATGTACTCAACATTACCGATATTATCCTTATTGATGGGCTATATAAAACGGGTTAATTAAAGTGTACGGGGATGATTTACACAAAATATTACCAAGATCATCTATTCGAAATCCAAATTCATCAAAGTAGCGCTTGACTAACATTGGAACGTTGGATTCTGGTGAAACTTGGTCATCCAGTTGTCTATATACACATGACGGTTTAAGTGAAGGGACAAGAGCAGAGAATGACAATATTTCGGTCAGCTCCTTTCTAAGGATTGGCATATCGAGTAAATTTTCGATTGAATTTTTTCGGAACAGTTGATTTTCATTTATTTCTGATTGCCCATTCAAATCTGATCTTGAGTATTTCAGGTTATCTTTTGAATCTTCAAGCAAAAAACCAGATAGATGACTAGTTGAAATGAAAATTATGTGAAAAGCATCATGGAAATATGATGGACACCAGGAAAGAACACAAAATGAATTCGAATGGTAAGACGGAATAAAGTATCCAAGACAAAGTGATTATGATTTCAACAAATATTCTTTACCATTCTCTGCAAACTCAAAGTTTGTCTGTTATAACATCACTTAATACTAACATGGAACTGAATAATCCATTACGTAACTGAGTTTAAGCTTTTATGCCGATTGGGTTTTGTAAATATAAGGAACATTGGTGAGACTATAAATCATGGACTGTTTAACGACGCTAGAAAAACATTCCTAATCTCCACCTACTAACTAGGACATAGTGAGGGTCCTGAACCAATGTGAGGAGTTAGAATTATGGTTTTCAGTTGGTTAGGGTTAGGAACTAGTTTTAGGGCTCTTATCACGAACTGACATCAGCTAAAATGCCAGAACGCTATTTAGCCAATGGATGAATGAATTTCACGCCAAAATCCAAGGCCCGATATCTTATATCTCACTGGTTTATACATAAATCACAGTCTCGTCTCAGTAGCTGTAAAAATTCGAAGTTAGAGTATGAAGTTAGTGCTAAGAATCATTACTGAGTATGATCATGACCAATGTAAACAGATGCACTAAAGGCTTCAATTAGCCTTTCACATACTATATTACTTATAGCAGCCTTTATATATCATTATCAACTACCAGCTGCAGTTTCTAAATGATTTAGAGGCTAAACTTGAAGGTGAAGTCCTGACCAGTCTATCATGCAAAACGATACAGTAGTCACAAGACTAGAACGTTTGACACCTCACATTCATTAAGTTTAGGTGAACAACAGGCAAGAATGAACAGTTGACTATTTGCTCAATATCTACGATCCTTTATAATAACTATACACGACGAGTGATCACGTATCTGAGCTCCAGGCAAACTATTAGTACTCTTTAAAAAAGACAAACATGAACCAAGGGTAACAAAATTGGAGAACGTAACACGAAGTAAAAATTAATTGCACAAGCCTATACGTCTGGTTTAGAATAAAAGTAAAATATTTAGGTAGATTGCTCTGTTTGAGACGCTGTCACTAAAATGCTACGTAATTTTGGTTGGTTATGACTGTATTCACGCAAAAGAATTCTATGCCAACAATGTGTTTTTAATCTTCAGTCTAATAAACAACTGGAATACTAACCACTTTCGCGAAAACCACAGCTCTCGCTGGGCATTTATGTCGGCGACTCGACCTTCGGTGACCTCAAGAAACTAAACAACACGGATGTTTTAAGGAATGCGAAACCTATGCACTCAAACAAAGAGAATTTCAGCCTAATGTATTAGTACATTAAACACGAAAAAATTTAAGGACAGCTCTGAAATTCGAACTTACTGAAAACTTGGATTTTCCTAACTGCTACGTCTTAACAGCCCGACCAACGACGACGGCGACGCCGCTAGCCTTTTGGCTGAACAATACTCTCGGACATTTCAACTGACCCACATCAACTATACTGATGAAAGCTTCATCTACAACTCCAAAAAACTTTCCGAAGTGAGCTTGAGCGCTGACTTGGTGTTCCGGAAACTGCAACACTTAAGATTAGACACTTCTGGCCCGGATATGGTCCATTCCGTCATACTGAGGGAAGCAGCCTCAATCTTGGCAACGCCGCTTAGCGTGCTGTTCTCACACTACCGGACAATTGGAGGCTTACTTACATCACACCAATTTTCAAGGGAGGTCGACTCAGCGAACCTCCAAGTTACCGACCGGTGGCTCTTCTCTCCATACCCTCAAAAATCATGGAGTCCTTGATATGCGATGGTATATATGACTATTTACTGTCCTTAAATTTCTTCTCACCTCAACGGCATGGTTTCACGAAGGGTTATTTTTGTATTACCAGCCTGCTGACTGCGGTGGACAGATGGACAAGCATCCTCGATCACAAGGGGAGGGTTGATATCATCTACCTAGATTTCTCAAAAGTTTTTGATAAGGTTAACCATACATGTCTTATCAATAAACTCAAACGATTGGGTATCAGACCACCTCTAATCGATTGGCTTACTTCATACTCGAAAATCAACATTTTAAGGTCAGGGCTAATTTCACCTTATCTCAGGCTATGGAATGTCCTAGTAGGGTCCCCCAGGACTCAGTACGAGGACCTCTTCTCTTCTTGGTTCACATAAATGATCTTACCCAACAGGTAACGTCAGCCTTATTACTTTTGCCGACGACGTGAAACTTTGAAGAGAGATACGCAACCAAGACGATAGGCAGGCACTTCAGGAGGATCTGACTCGACTTCAAAGTTAGGCAGACGATAACGGACTTACCTTTAACACTTCAAAGTGTAAAGTAGTCCATCTGCGACATGTCGCAGACTGCAGTTACAACTTAGGTACCTCCTCTCTAGTAGTATCCCAAGTCGAAAAAGAATTAGGAGTCCTGGTGCCCTACGATTTAAAGTTTTACGCTGTGACAAAAATACTGTGAAATCCAAACTACGGTTTGGACGTTGAAGAATAGCCGACCGGGGACTTTAGACACGCGCCCTTTCCCGTCGAAATCAAAACAAGTAATCGGATAAATAGCGGTTCTATAATTCATCATAAATTTAAATGTAAATCGTTACCTAAACAAATATTACCACCCGGCTACTCAACCAATAATTGTTCAATCAATCAAATCTAAATTACAATAAATAAATAAGTTGATAGAAGATGAGGGAAAATTACCAGTCAAAACAAATGAACGTTATTCTATCCTGACTGGATAGAACACACACAAAAGGAGGAGCAAATCAATATGGCTACCGCCAAGAGCAAATGTCAAGTAAAACAACACAGATGCAGTTCAGGAAGAAACACAAACTTAGTGAATACGTAAGAAAAACAAAAACTATAATAAAAAATACAAGTATTAACAATTCAAATGTAATCAAAATACAACAATGTACAACTAAGGGGATCAATAGGAACAAAGTACAAGTATATACATGGAGGGATTTTCACCAACACACAAAACCTTCAAAATGGATCTTACAAATACCTTCCGAGCAAACCTTGCACTGGTAACGTTGAAGCGCATTTTTGGCCAGTTTGACGGAAGAACTTTCCATATAATCTTCAATAGTTTTATCCGTCCCCATTTAAAGTACGGAAACATAGTATTTCCTCCCTCATTCCAAAAGGATAAGGACACCCTGGAGCGTATCCAACGGCGAGCCACGAAATCAGTTCGAGGACTCAAATTTGAACCTTATGAAGAGCGCCTCCATTCACTTAACCCTTACCCATTAGAGTATAGACGTCTTCGAAGTGACCTTCTCATGGCTTACAGTATCCTTAACACTTCTGGACATCCTCTTAAACACCTACTTAAGCTGAGCCTCAAGACAAATCTAGGGGGTAACTCGCAGAAAGTTGAGACACAACATAGGAGAACAGACTGTAGACACAACCCCCACTCCTGAAGGGTTGTTAGATGCTGGAATTCGCTGCCGGTTGAGCTAGTTCAAGCGACTTCCCAGGAGTCCTTTGAGATGCGACTTGATCTATTCTTTAGGACTAAGGATAGTATCATACTATGATTTACCAATTTCTTTTTCCTCTTTTATTGTTAACATACCTAGGCTCCTGCATCGAGGTTTTGGTGATCCCCTGCTACTAGACACGGAAGCCTGTTAAGCGAAAGCTTCTTCTATTCCGTCCACAACCATTTGAATCATTTATATTGTGATCTGATTTTTCTGCTCACAAACCAGAATTCAGTATCGATTGTATATTGTTGTGACAATCTATTATGTAACCCTCAACTACCTTATACTTTAACATTATTAATAGCGTGTAGTTATAGAACCTTCATAGCACCCACTGAGGTTAATCGGATAGCTTCTATTCGTTTCTCGTAGTAATTTCACCAAGTTGTTGGTTTATCACACCCAAGTAACTGTTAACAGTAGTGAGCAATGAGTGAGCGTTGAGAAGGGAAAATAGCAGCAATCTAGCTGTCAAAAAAGTAGAATTCCGTACGACGACATTATACAAAACTTTCTCATTTTATTTGATATTTAAGCGTCAGAGAGTAGGTTATTCGAAAGTAGGACAGCCTTTGATAGGAAATAGTTGGACAAATATCATACAATTCTGAGAAGACATCACTTCAGCCAAGCTATCCCGCCTGTGTAATGACAAAGACACCGCAAAAAGTAAAACCATTGAACGAACAGAAACTTTAGATTTGGCAAGTTATACAGCAGAAATATAACTGACATCCCAAAGACCATCGGTTAGACGACCCTCTAAAATCCAAAATAGACCGCAAAACATAGACAGTAAGCTATATCTCAGAAAGCTCTGCAAGCAACCAAAGACCAACCAAAATGACGTTTATAAAGAAGATCTGAACGGTGATCTATAAAAACGCGTACGTTATTTTTTTTCAGTTTGTTACACGTGTAAGAATAAGTTCCATAGACGTGCACTGCGAACGCGATGCTGAAAGAAATGAAGAACAGACGAACAGGAAGGCACTTGGATGTGAACGGACAAGGGTATGGTAAGTTGGTAGGCAAAACTTATACTAACTGACATCACTAGGATAAATTATTGTTAAAGGTAAGAAAATACAGTAATGAAGAACAGTAAGTTATAATGTATAACAAGGTGAAATGATTTCGAGTAGCGGATAGAAATTTGGAGCCAGCACCTTGAGTTTTGTTCTTTTAAACCAAAAGTTTTAAGACGACTCTGCATGGTCTTTCCAGAATCGTTCCTAAATATTTAAAATGCACGCACATTCCTACTGTGAAGTCCACGATGTCACTGTACAGTGTCTCTTTAAATGAGACATAAATCTCGGGAACTAAATGTAGAGAAGATCAACCAATTAGTGATAGTTTTATTACTTAATTCATATGAGAAAAAACCACAACACCTGAGATTATTCTTGCTGAGCTAGAGATGAATAAAAGGTTATCTGCTAGTTGTACAACAACTTAGGTTAAACGGTTGAGTTGACCAAAAAATCTAAGGAAACGTCGGAACATTAAAGCTCAAGTACTGAATCACTTCTTTATTTTGTATAGGGATTATATTTACTATTTGCCTATACCGAATGTTGAAAAGCTTTGTGTGTTTGGAAAAAAGCAACTTAATAGTCCCCTGTGTACTGTTCCAAGATCTAATTAAAGGTGTATTTGCTACTAGTTTGGTTTCTTCTATCAATAGAACAAGAGGTACCCACCGGCCAAAATACTCCAACACAAACATATTACCAAAACCTCACCATTCTCCCCGAGACAACCCTTAAAAGATCGCACATCAAATAACAAACACCCAGGTGCGCTCTCACTATTTCCCATCAGCAGTTGTCACCGTTTGTAATTCTCGCAGCTGAAGTGACCACTTCTCTAGTGGATAGCGTTAGGAGAAGAACTGACAAGCACGTACTTGTAGTGACCTACTTTTATGAAGAGAACGCCATTGGTATAATGGAAACAATTATTATTATAGCCAATCGTACCAGTAATTGTGTGATACTTCTATTGGTTTTCCCCGACCCATCGTACCCTCTGCTTACCGTCGTCTCGTTTCCGATGCTCTGCATGGATTGTCTCATCCAGGTATCGCAGCCACATTACACCTCATCGCTGCGCGATTCGTCTGGCCGTCTATGAATAAAGATGTCTGTACGTGGGCAAAGCAGTGCTTGCAATGTCAGCGATCAAATGTGCACAGGCACGTAGCTGCCCCATTAACGCGTTAGCTACGCTTGATGCTCGGTTCGACTATGTTCATATAGACATTGTGGGACCATTGCCACCACCGCATACTCACATGCATCAATCGTTTCACATAGTGACTCGAAGCTATTCTCACGACGTCTATCACAGCGGAGACAGTTGCTCACCGTTTCGTAGAACGACGGATAGCGCTGTACGGTTGTCCCTCGACCGTCACGACTGACCGAGGACATTAATTCGAGTCCGCATTATTCTCCTCACTGACCCGGCTCCTTGGTACGAACGCACACGTACTAACGCCTACCACTCAGCATCGAATGGTTTAGTTGAACGGTTTCACCAACTCAGAACAATTGGTACGAAACCTTACGCCCGTTCTCTTAGGTATCAGAACGAGCTTAAAGGCAGATATTCAATGTTCCGCCGCTGAACTCGTATACAGCACGACAATGCGCCTGCCTGGGGAATTTTTCACACCACGGAGCAGTAACGATTTCGATAAGTCAGACTACGTCCATCGACTGTCTGACTTTATGCGAACACTGCCTCCGGTGTCAACTCAAACACAACATCGACAGGTCGCTCTTCCTCGAGAGTTATCTACCTGTTCAAATGTTTTCATACGAGTATACTCGGTACGCAAACCTTTGCAACAGCCTTACGAAGGACCTTTCCACGTGATTCCTCGTCATGAAAAGACCTTCAAGGTTGATCGACATGGACCTATAAAACCTACTAGCAGGATCTCTACATCTACTTCAGATCCCACGCTAGATACATCAGAGACCTCATTCTCACGTCCCGGTCAACAGCACGTGTCATCTGCACCATTCTGTATAAGTGAGCGCATACTTAAGACGATTTCGCAAGAATATGCTGAGTGGTAGACATTCTCTCAATTTGTGAGGACCTGTGCTGGGTCTTGGGGCAAAAGTACCCCCCAGCTTATCCAACATCCAGTGTTTTGGAGCATTTAATCTTTTCAAATGTTTTTTATTACCTCGAACACCCATGTAGCTTCGACCTGTTAGAAACCAACTCTAGTGCGCGTGGAAACCATCTACGTACGAGACGACAGTCTCACGTCCAGATCAGCAGACCACGCCGCCCTTGACTTCGGATGAGATTGCAGGCTCACGAGGTACGAATGAGACTACTGTCTCACGTTCCGGTCGCCGAGCGCGCCTACCCGTACGCTTTCGAGACCAACCGCACAATCAACAACGGATACGGTGTAGGACTCTATCCCTACACTATATGCGTGCTACACCTTTTCTCATTTTCTTTGATTTTTTAAATTCTGAGCCCACGCTTCCGACCATCGCCCGTTTAGTACCGTCGACTTCAGTCAATCTTGGAGAAAGCTGGCCTGATCGCCCACGCTCTTGTCAACGCACTTAGTCGATGTTCTGACTCCGAATATGTCTCGCATGCATTTGGTCTCGCGATTGGTTATTATGGTCGCTTCTGGTTCCTTGGCTCAACGTGGTTCCGTCCTACGTCTGCAGCGTTTTCTGGTCCGCACCCCTACGAACGCAATCCTCAGATCCTGGATACAAACCGCTCTGGTGTGGTGCGCCAACGCAAGCAACAAGTAAAGCACGTTTCTCCCGGTACCGTTCTACGTAAAAGACCTTCGGTGACAACTCCAGGATCAACGATAGCTTCCTGTTGGTCAACCCTTTCACCCTACAGTCACACGAACGAAATCGCTACGTATCGAAAGTGTAACTCCCTTCTAGCGGTGGGCTCCTGTAGTGACCTACTTTTATGAAGAGAACGCGATTGGCATAATGGAAACAATTATTATTGTAACCAATCGTACTGTAGAGTGCGCTACTTATATTCATGTAAGTAGTATACGAAGCGAGTTTAAAACGTAATGTATGGCAGCAGAAGATTGGAGAAGATCAAGAAAGGAGGAGCGGGGACAAAGTGGATAACGCGCCTGACTACGGATCAGGAGATTCCAGGTTCGAATCCCGGCAGGCTCGGTTGCTTTTTCAACTACTGTCACAACATCACCAACGTCATAGGCAATTGACGCCACTGACCGACCACACTCCATGCACTAGCGGTGCATGCAGGATGGCTGGCAGATGCATTGCATTCAAAGTGGACACTGTTGTCAGAGAAGTCTGTTTACTCACGTGCAATCCACCCATGTCTGTAGGGCAGAACATTTTGTTCAATTACGGCTCCTTATGATTTAGTGGGATGTCACGAACTTATGGTATTGGTGCTGATTTATCATGCAAAATACATCATTAAATCGTGTTACGAACGTTGAATTGGTTTCACTTCCTACCCAGTAGTCCTATTACAAGCAAACTAGACGATTCACTAATATACGAAGCCTACTCAAGACCCTATGATACTTAAAAAATAATAATAATACAAAAAAGTTGAAAAGAGCTCCAACAGCTTCGATAAAAAAAGAAAGATAGTCAATTGTATATCACAGTACTGTTTTTAGCACTATATTTTATGACCACACATAATCTCATACTTTCAGCTGCTTTCTGAAACCCCTCCATTTGTCAGTTGTATGTCCACTCACACCTTGTTAACACTTATTTTCTTTAACCTATTAAAATGCTCTTTCTTAACAAATACCTTAATAAAAGAAAATTAGACTGAGCAATCATACCTTAAACATTTCTTCATGAATATTGGCTATTCTGCCTCTCGTCCTTTCTTTTACTTGCTCCCTCTTTCAGCCCCCTTGTGATATGGAACGAGAGATTTCATCCTGCACCATCCTCAAAGCCTTAGACATTCCATAGGGACATAAGGTTGCGACATTTAGAAGCTCCCAACTTCATGGACCTGTCCTTGACCATCAGTTGCACATTCGCAACGCAACTTTCGTGAAGCGCGCCAACTGTAGTACTGATTAAAACCATCTACATTCATATCTTATAAATTATGAACCCAGCTATGTAATTTACTACAGTGGATATTGTATCATTTGTATCAATTTGATCTTGCCTGTAAACTGGCATGCCTCATGTAACAAACTGTTATTTGAGAATAAATTATTATTATTATTAAAATGCAATTTGTAAGGAAACGCATGAACAATGAAATGTGAGACAATGGATCGATGTTTGCAACAGCAACAGTCCGGTTTGATATGATGGATTGATAGTTTGCAAATTAACGATTTACTATATGGTTCGTATATTTTACCGAGTAACTGTAATTTTGTGCTAAATACATTCGATTGTCCCCACTCGTGTTTTGTTCACTACAGTACCAGTAATTGTTTTACTGTACCCGTTTGTTTAACTGTAATAAAACCTTATATTGATTGTTGATTGTGACCTTGCACGAGTTCGGTCACTTTCAGTAACCCCACTTGTAAACTTTGGCACGATCTCGGTATTATTTCGATACCACGAGATTGCCAACAGATATATTCTATTACGACAAACAATTATATTTTTGTTTTTGGTCTACGAAGGGATCAAACTTATATCTAGTACGCAATCTCCCTGTAGTGGTGATCTTTGTCAATCGCAAGTCGACGCCTACCACATATTCACCAAAAGATTACCATTTGCTTCTTGAGTCAGCTGTATCTGGCGCATGTCTCATAAGTTACCGCGGTTATCATTGTAGGGTCAGTGAAATGTCACCAAGCCCTAGCCAAATCACCCGGCATTTGGGTCACTAAATATCGAACCGATCATCGATCCCTGTCAAGGTTATAGACGACCAACGTGCATCAGTTAATCGGGTGCTGTGGACTGGCCCATGCGGCGATGGTCTCATCTTCGCTTGTGTCTAGTTTGACTAATATATTTCTGTCATAACGCCCTTTGTGTTGTACAGTCTTCAATACATCTAAAGTACCTTGATACGTCAATGGTGTAATCCACGTAAGGTGCTGACCGCGAGGTATGACTTCGACGTTAGCTGCTTTGTCACCCCATTCCTGTCTGACTCTAACAGGCCTCCAACCATTTGACATAAATCACCGACGGTGGTGATATACATCAATAACTACTTCCTATCTTTCTGATTATCATCTCGGTTTCCCCTCTCATTCTTTAACCCCTGTCTCCCCACACTGTCTGCATTACCAACCGCCTAATTTACTCATTTATTCCTTAAAACAATCACCACCTAGCACTCGAATTGTCAATTTATTGTTTTCATATTGCAAACAGCTGACAACCTACCTGGTAGTGTGATAGTTGCTGATGTTCAGAAACCCTAATGCCCCACGGCAAATGTACTCACGTACATTACAGAATAGACAAATCCACAAATAACGATAAACTTGACAGGCATTACTGCAGTCGAGTGGTTAGACTACTACTCATTGAACATTTTCAACTACCTGAAATGTACCGAAATAACAAGAAGCAAGCGTAAATAAATTTGTTGGTTTATACAAGCCCGTGCCAGGTAATCGATATTGGATATATTTTGAACGGAGCTAAAAGTCTGTTTAAAGGAAATGAGTAAGTGGTTATTCCATCTTTGAATAATCATTGCTTTAACCGTATAACGATATTAGTGAGAGAATTACAGGATTTAGAGGCGGATAACCATTTCAAGCCTAGTTAAAGTCTGAAAGTATTAAAATTCTATGAATAACATGCACACAGATCAAGTGAACCCTGTCTAGCATGGTACAAAAGTTTCGGGAATTCATATTGTCTCTTAGAAAGAAATTGAGTGACCTGTGATATTCGTCTACGATATTTTCATTTGAAGGATATTAAAGTAGTTGTTGCAATCGTCTAAATTAAGCAGGAACATAGTTTCTGGGAAAGTATTTTAGATGTCAGAATTTTTCGGTCATTATAATATTATAAGGTGTTTACTGCACAGATTCTGAGGGGGCCTAGGCTAAACCACTAAGTGTCAACCAGTGCCCTGCCACACGGCTCGAAATCAGAGTTATTTCCTCTGTTAATTTGTTCACGCATTACGTTTCCTAGTGGCTTCTTTCGAATGATGAAATTCCCATACATCACTAAAGTCTAATGATGTGTAATAAACGTCACGGAAATACTATCAAAATATTCCTCTGATTTCACTTAACAGTGTTGTTATAAAGGGCGATTCTAACAGATTGGTTGCAGCTGATAGAGTATCAACATTGAAATTGAGAAAAAAATACGTTGTAGTCAGCTATCCTCAGTGTCAAAATAGAACAAATGAATGAATAACGATACAATAATCAGTTTAATTCAGTGATAATAAATTTTAATCACTGGTGCAATAAAGGCTATTTGGCAACAATCACGACTGATTAAATAACAGCAATAAGAACAAATCTCCGCCTGGAGACCCTGTGGGGGCTACTACCGGTCCCGGCATTGCAATGAACGTCATCCAATGCTATGCGCCTACCAACGACTACAATGAAGACGTTAAAGATCAATTCTACAATAGGCTGCAGCCAATCGTCGAGGAGTGCCCAACAAAGGACCTGACCATTCTGATGGGAGATTTCAATGTCAAGGTTGGAATGGACAACACCGGATATAAAGACATCATGGGACGACATGGACTAGGAGAAAGGAACGAAAATGGCGAGAGATTCGCAAACCTATATGCCTTCAATAAACTGGTTATAGGCGGCACTATATTCCCACGTAAACGCATTCACAAAAACTCATGGACTTCACCGGATCACACTACACAGAACAAAATCGATCAGATCTGCACCAACAAAACGTTCACGAGGACTATGGAGGATGTGAGAACCAAGAGGGGAGCTGATATAGCATCAGATCATCACTTGCTGGTCGCCAAGATGAAATTGAAACCAAGAAGCACTAAACAACGGGGCGGTCAACATCATAAAAGTTTAATACGGCTTTTCTTATGGATACTGAAAGACTCGACAAATTCAAGATAGTCCTCAGCAATAATATATAATATATTTCTGCAAGTGCAGGTACACGCCATTTTTGCAGGCATGATCTACAAATTACAACATTTATTATTTCACAGTATGCATGTTAAGTAAATATAGTCTACGAAAGTGAATATCAGTTCATTCCTTCAGGTATACTAAGTAGTCCTCAAAACATTTTCCAAAGTGACATCACGTCCACGTCACACACTAGATCTAATCTCGGCACAATTGTGTTATGACTTCGGTCGTGCTAGGTATTTATGCAATCAACTTTTCAAGTTTATAGTTGTTATAAAGTAGACTTGTAGAGCGCTTGGTGTGAACTATGACCTTGGGAAAACACATACGTCGAGTATGTTCCAGATGTCAGAAGTTCCATAGCTGTGCCCTCAGAGCAAGATTCCGAAAAGAGAAGAAACTGAGGAGCAGCAAGGTACTCGTATATAAACGATAAACAATACTTAACATTTTGTAGTGGAACAGATAGAGGTTTGATAAATCACTAGATTAAATTCATACTTGATCTTGTAGCTAGAGTGAAATAAGATCAGAGGCTCCATATGAAAGAATGCAGTAATAAAGAACAATGAGTTGTGGCATTTACCAATATGGAGTAAGTTCAAATGAAGCAAGGGAAGTCAGGGTTGGAATAAGGAAGGCTGTTTATTAGAACAGAAAACTCATATGGAGAGTAAAATGTCAAAGAAAACTAATAACTATGTCTTTTATCGTCTGATTTTTTCTTTTATCCATCCGATGCCTGTCACACAGTCTTAATGCAAAAGCAAAAGTTAGCATGGTACAGGTTGTCTTGGTAGAATAGCTAATCTAGCGTAAAATTGGAAACATGAGTCTGAATGGTGAGTGTAGGAGAACAACCTCAATATCACAGGCCTTTCATGATCTACTCAATGGAGAAGGAACTACTGCGGAGAGCAACTGTAAGGGGATCAAAGAAGCAATCACTTCAACATGCTATGAGGTTCTGGGCCGCAAGAAGCACCGTCACGAGGAATGGATCACTGTTGATACACTGGATATGATTCAAGAAAGGAGGAACAAGAAGGCAGCAATCAATACCAGCCGAACAAGAGCAGAGTAAGCCCAGCACAAACTGAATACACAGAAGTACACAAGCAAGTGAAGAGGAGCATCAGAACTGACAAACGTAAATATGTGGAAGATTTAGCAATGACGGCAGAAAAGGCTGCAAGGGAAGGAAACACGAGAGAACTGTATGACATAACAAAGAAACTCTATGGAAATCGCCGCAAACCAGAACGACCAGTGAAAAGCAAGGAAGGCAAGGTAATCACCAACATTGAAGAATAACGAAACAGGTGGGTAGAACAAAGAAGGACTTCTGGTCAAAATACCAAAGAAAGGCGATCTCAGCAACTGTGATAACTACAGGGGCATCACTCTTCTCTCAATACAGGGAAAAGTCTTCAACAGGGTATTGTTAAACAGGATGAAGGGCTGCGTAGTCGCCCAACTTCGAGAGCAACAGGCTGGATTCTGTAAGGATCGATCGTGTACAGACCAAATCGCAACACTAAGGATCATTGTGAAACAATTAATTGAATGGAATTCACCACTCTACATCAACTTCATTGAAAGCATTTGATAGCGTGAATAGGAAAACACTATGAAAGCTTCTTCGATACTACGGCGTGCCTCAGAAGATTGCCAGTATCAGACGGAATTCCTATGATGGATTAAACTGCCAAATCCTGCATGGAGGACAGGTCACAGACTCGTTCGAAGTGAAGACCGGTGTCAGGCAAGATTGCTTACTCTCACCCTTCCTCTTTCTCCTGGTGATCGACTGGATCATGAAGACGTCAACGTCTGAAGGGAAGCACGCGATACAGTGGACATCTAAGATGCAGCTGGACGATCTAGACTTCGCAGATGATCTGGCTCTTCTATCGCAAACGCAACAACAAATTCAGGAGAAAACGACCAGTTTAGCAGCAGAGGTCTCAACGTACACAAAAGGAAAAAGCAAGATTCTCCGATACAAAAGAGCATGCGCCAATCCAATCACAATTGACGGAGAAGATTTGGAAGATGTAAAAACCTTTATATATTTGGGCAACATCATTAATGAACACGGTAGGTCTGATGCAGATGTGAAGGCGTGGATTTGTAAAGCAAGAGTGGCATATTTACAAATGAAGAACATATGGAACTCAAAACAACTGTCAGCCAACACCAAGACAGTTCTACTGTATGGGGCGGAAACCTGGAGGACTACGAAAGCCATCATCCAGATGAAACAAGTGTTTATCAATAGCTGCCTTCGCAAAATATTTCGGATCTATTGGCTAGACACTATCAGCAACAACCTACTATGGGAGAAAACAAACCAGATTCCAGTGGAGGAAGAAATCAGGAATAGGCGATGGAAGTGGATAGGACACACAATGAGGAAACCACCCATCAATCAACTTCTTGAAAAATGAAGAAAATACCATCTATCATCCACACACCTTCAGGTTACCAGAAGATTAACTTAATAGCTATTTATTAAACGTGGGACGGCTGCTCATTATCTGTTGTGTGGTGGGGCAAATTCATCACAAACCAGCGATGTGTAATGTCACAGTCTCATTATTCATTCTAACAACTATAACGATGTTGTTAGTTGGATCATGCCCCTGGTGAGGCGTTGTATATGGTAATAGGTTGACTAGTTCAACTGCTTGTTAAAAGTATGTTGTAGCCCATGAGTTCCCCAAGGAATGGTTTAATCATAGTATTTAAACCCGTATATATGTTTTAGATTCACATGTACTATAGTAGTAAGGAGTACAATAAAGAAACTCGCAGGTATTATATTATAATAAGCAACTCTATACGTTGGTTAAAAATGCCGTTAGAATATAGCCCTCGAGGGGATGCGTACAAATTTCCAGTTCATTTAGCTTCCAACTAGCTCAATTATAGGTATTTATTTAACCAATCAATCGACCAATACTTTCAAATCAAAAGGCGTTTCTATCCTACTGTGTCGCCAGTGTGACAGTTCACTTTTAACGTTGTCTCCAATCGAAATTGGCAAACGACAATTCGAAAGAGGTAATATCTCGATAGAAACATAGAAGTGGAAACTCGACAGGAACGCCAAACTGAACACCAATCTTGGAACGCAAAATTCATTACGAAATCGCAACAGGACACAAGTTGATTTTCTCCTCTCAATTTGGGATCTCCATTAAGCTAAGGGGAATATAATCAATTTTTTTTAGAAAACGTAACTTAGATGTAAAGTTCGGTGAACCACATATTATACAGCCATATGCCGGTTTTGGGCGATTGTAGTGAACAATCATAAGTAACCAAGACTCGACTCTAGTGCCTTTAATTTCATTCGTAGATTCTGTAAAGACTCTAGTCACGTTGAAACGACCTGTTTATCCTCTGTTTAGTTCTATAACCTTCTACACTGATGGAGTTTTAGTTTCCAATCATTTTTCCCCGATTGTTAGGATACTCCATCAGCGTTCTAAACATAATACTCCTTTCGACGTTTTTGAGTCGCACCTACTGAATTCGGACCATGTTATGATATCTAGATATATACCCTCGAAGATTCATGACGACGTCTAATGCCAATAAAGATTCTTGGTGTATTATTGGTGTTAGCAACCTATCTGGAAGCCTCATGTCCCTCCCTGTTCATGGTTAATGAGGTATACATCCAGTAGACGCATGGATGCTACCGCAATATGCCAGTTAACACATATATAGCTAAGTCCAGCGATTTAGCTATCCAGTGATTAGAAATGCCTTTATTAGCTCCTTGAGAGTTCAGTTGGTTCGCTCAATAAGCCAGCGACGAGAGACCCAAATTTTAAATACTGCTTTAGTTTGAGAACACGTACTCTACAGAGGAATGGCCCCACATCATTTAGTAAGTGATCAGCCATCACTTGGTTTCCCGAAATGGCCTAATAATGTCAGTCTCCACTATCTTGTCCGAGTAACCTGGTTCCATAATCACTGGGGGTGTCCTCGTGTGGTCTGTTGGGCTCTCAATCATTCAACAAGCTTTTCAAGCTCTGGCGCAATTTCGTATGTCTTTTTGTTGTTCTGAGCACCAACATCTACGTTACACGACCTCTATTATTTTATTTTGGCTTCAATTCCACTGGACTTTGTCCAATACAACACCGACCGTAGACTGTTGAACTGCTGGTGGTCTCGAATAGTGTCATCCACAGCACAAACATGGTACACCATCTAGCATTATAAGGAATTTCCACATGGACCATGGATATCTACCTTCACAACTCACATCTTGACTCTCGTCTGAAGATGACCGAGAATTCTGAATTTTCAAAGTGTTTCCGAACCTGTCGCCTGGATATGACACCGTTCAACAACTCCCATAGTTTTCAGCACTATTATATTCCCTGTTGATGAAGTGCACGAAGGACAGTTTCTATGGGGTTTGACTGCGTCCGGGTTTTGATGCTGTTGATCAGGCCGATGGATGTATTCATAGTCAGTTTCTTGTAAGCTCTCTTACCATCGAGCAATTTCCCCCTCCCAGATCTCAAAAATGCTGTAACCATAATAATGCTTTATGACCGGTTCCAACAACAAACTTGCGTCCTAATAAGTAATGCCGGAAGTGCCGCACAAAGTAAACGACTGCTAGAACTTCTTTGCGTGTCATGCTAGGATTTTTCGCTGACTTATGTAGCATTCGGCTTCCATAAGCAATAATCTTTTCTTTTCCGTCCCGACAGTTTTAGCTCCTTTGATTCGTCTCTAGAAGGGAAGTTGCCTAGCACGCAATTATGTTGATGACTGGCAAAACGATTAGCCTGGACGACACTTTCACGTGGGTTGTTTCAGCAAACTGTTTATATTTTAGTGCTGATATTATTTTGCATGAATTTTGTTCTATAGTACCAGAGTCTTTCGCTTCGGTACTAAGTTCAGTCTCCAAGCTTGGATTCGTTACTTTTGTTTTAAGCATGGTAGGATTCTAAGGCGTTTTTGCAGGCTTGCGGAAAATAATTAGTAACTCGAGCAATTGACTGGAATTGTCATCAGAGTAAATCCCCCAAGGAGATGCGAATAAATTTTTAGCTCATTTAGCTCAATACAAAGTATTGATCCAACCAATCAATCACCAATCTTAAATCAAAGTTTGTTTCTATCCCAATGTGTTGCTAATGTTACAATGTTGCTTGTTTATTGTAATCATCCTCACATACAAAGATTATGCACGGGTTCTCCTTATAGAGTGAAGAACTTTATCACCAGACTGCTCCAAGCAGAGCATAATTTTGATTCTATTAAAATGTTTGTGATAATAATTCCCTCACAATTTCCCGGCTCTCATTCCTATTTGTTTCATTTTATTACTCACTCCATGGTGGGTATTGAAAACACCTGCTAATGGCCCGGTGATATACCCTAATGAGGTGCAGCCACTATTAGCTCCACCATATGATGAAGTAGAAGTGGCCTTTAGCCCTAACCACTTAGTCCTCGAAGCTGAATACGAAACAACTGGGAAAATAGGTATTCAACATTTAACGCGGAGAAAAACCTAACGATGGAGAAGGTAGGAACTGTAGCGTGGTGTCGAGTCGAGACTAACTATGAACACCGCTACCAAGAAACACGTGCCAAATAAATCAGAAGGCGAAGGTAGAACGTAACCAAATAAATCCATAAAATCCCCGAGAAGCTAAATATCAGAAGGTAGTTAATGGACCAAGTCGAGATATATTTGCTGGCGATCTCGTGGTATCGAAAGGATACCGAGATCGTGCCAGGATACAAGCTTGGTTACAGAAGGTAACCGAATTCGCGCGAAGTCACAATCAAAGTGTAAGAATAAGAATGGAAGCACAATATAGCTGTCATTAGCACAATCAAACAAAAGCACATTAAAACAAACACTGGTACAGTTGGTTATAATAATTGTTTTTATTAAACCAGTCGTGTTCTCGTGATAAATGTGAGTCACTACAGAACAATGAGTTCGATTAATTCGACTTGATCGGATGGGATGGCTCGGCCTTTCAAGCGTGGTCTTACTTTATTTTATTTTATCCATATTAAATATATTGTTCTGTCTCCAGTCTAAATGTGTTTTTAATCATGTATTGATGGATGTTACAACGCGATGAATCAGGGTAGACGATGATGTGACGTCCATATAAGATCTTATAGATTAGACAGTTACATCATAACGAATCTACAATTTTAGGAGTTGATTTATTATTAGAGCAGTACCAATATCGAAGTTGATCATAATTCTAAAAAGTCACATGAGTCACCTGTGACCAAAACATGTTCTCTGCTGCGCATGTGAACCAGGAAGCTGACATTTGAACTAACAGAATGTTTCCACTTATTTGCACTCCTTTGTGTGTAGAATGTGTCTGTTTTTTGATAATACTTGAAAGGGGTTCCTAAGTGTTGTCATCACATAGGTTCAAGTACAGAACCTTGAAATAAACATGAGGTCACAATGTTATTGGAATATTGAATTAATTTGCATTCAGTGTTGCATATATGTGACCGGCTTTTGTACTATGTATATATTATAACACAATGGAGCCGGATAAAACAGACTTCTGAACTTCAGCTGATAAGGTATGGAGCCAAGCCTTCGTTATAGTTTAACTATAATTATAGACTCAGTTTTAAAATCGTAGATGTTTCATGATGCGACTACACAATCTATAAGATCTTACGTGGAAGTCCCACCATTGTCTACACTGACTCATCCTATCGTGATCATCAGCAATATGATGTTTAGCACTTCTCAAGAATATACTTGAGCTGGTGATAGAATATTGTGATTTAATGTGCATAGAGATGTATTGAATGGATGACCGTGTTTGGCTGATTAAAAACTTTATATTAAATATTTTTAACTTCGCTGTGTTTTTGGATGTATTTGTTTTGCTCAACTTCTAAACTTGTCTGTTTATATCATTATTTTCGGACATTTTGGTTTCTTTTTGTCTTTGGTTTGATATTTGGGAGTTTTTGCTCCGGGAACCTACAAAATTGAAGAACCACATTTGGGTCAACTACTTGTAAATTGTGAATAAACTTTGGTACCTAAATCGGAGTTTGGTTTTATTGTTAATGTGCGTTGCAACTTGGACGTAATAACCACACCTTCAAGGCTGAACCATGCCATACCGATCAATGGTTCCTTCGTTCACCATCGCTGACCTCCTCCAAGTGTTACATGTTGAATGTCTAAGTAACTATATATTCAGCCTTGAGAATTGTGTGGTTAGGAGCCAATACCAATACATATTCACTTATCTTTACTGTGGTCACGAAGAAGAAAATACTCCACACACTCAGTGAGTTGCTCTGATGCTGTCCAAAGAAGCATGTAAAGTACTCATTGGATGGGAATCTCATGGATCAAGGATCATCAAAGCATCCTTCAAAACAAAGAAGGAGGGAATCACAATAAATGTTATCCCATGTTATGCATCCACCAACGATGATGATAAAGATCGGTTCCACCAGAGGTTGCGATCGATCATAGAGAAGTGCTCGGGAAAAGACCTGTCCATTGTTGATGGAAGACTTAAACGCCAAAGTCGGAATGGACAACAGAGGCTATGAGGATTTCATAGAATGACATGGAATGGAAGAAAGGAACGAGAACGTCAGATTCGCAAATCCATGTGCATTCAACAAATTTGCCATAGGCAGCACAATATTTCTATACAAATGCATACCCATCAACAGTGGAAAAAGCTGTAATGGAAGGAAATATGAGACAGTTATATGATATAACGAATAAACCGACAGGAAATATACTAAACCAAAGAGACCGATCAAGGACGAAGGTAAGCCAATCACTGAGATTTAAGAGTAGAGGAACAGATGGATAGAACACTTTGTAGAACCCTTGAATAGGTCAGCTCGGCTGAATCCACCGGACATTGGAGCAGTGCCTACAGACTTTCCTGTAGATGCCCCTTCACCAGCAATAGAAGAAATCAAGACGTTCTTCAGACAAATCAGGTATGGGAAAGCAGCAAGTCCTGACAATATACCAGCCGAAGCAATAAAGTCGAACATAGAAGTAACTGCAAACATGCTCCGCGTTCTATCGAGGGAGATTTGTGAGGAAGAACAAGTGCCGATCAACAGGATGTATTCCTAAAAGATCGATTGTACACCGACCAAATCGCGATACCACGAATCATCGTTGAGCAATCAGTTGAATGGAGTTTATCGCTATACATCAACTTCCTTGATTATGAGAAAGCACCTGACAGTATGTATAGGAGAATATTATGGAAGCTTCCTCGACACTATGGTATATCTGGGAAGTTCGTCAAAACCATCTGGAATTCATGAAATGGACTGTAGTGCATGTTCGTGCATGAAGAACAGGTGACAGACACATTTCAAGTAAGGACCAGAGTCAGACAAGACCGCCTACTCTCCCACTTTCGCAGCAGCCTCTGCATACGTAGGCCTCAAAATACTTAAAGGAAGAAGCAAGATTCTCAAATTCAACCCATAGAACATAAACCCAATCACACTTGATCGAGAAACTCTGGAAAATGTGGAAAGTCCCACGTATCTGAGCAACGTCATCGGTGAACGTGGAGGAGCTGATGCAGATGTAAAGGCTAGGATTGACAAAGCGGGAACAGCATTCCTACAGTTGAAGAACATATGGAACTCAAAACAACTGTCAAGAAATATCAAAGTGAGAATCTTCAATACGAACGTCAAGATAGTTCTATTGTATGAAGTTGAAACTTGAAGAACTATCAAAACCATTACCAAGAAGGCACAATTACTTATAAACAGTTGTCTGCGCAAGATACTCAATGCCGTTGATCGGATACCATCAGCAACAGTCTACTGTGGAAGAGAACAAACTAGCTTCCATCTGAACGTGAACTAACTGCAATTAAAAAAGGATAAATAACATCTCTGCTCGGTACTGTGGGGATTATGTGTTTTTATTTACTTTCCATTATGAAATATTCCATTTCATCAAACTGGTTGGACTGTCAGGTGAGTCAGTTTCACATTTTTTCCTGTTTATATGTTTTTTTAAAGTATTGAAATACTGTCCAGCTTTTCATCGCACAAAGTCTGTGAATCTATTCAGCTCATTGATTATTCTTTTCAGTAAAATTCGTTTAATGCTTTTTATTGCAAGACCTTCCCCCAGTAAAATGGTGTATCTTAAAAATCGTTCGTTAGGCAGCTGATTAGACGAATTAGTGGCCGAGAACATCAATGGGCATAAACAAATATATCTGAACACAAATTACAGAATCTCAGTAAAATCTGAGAACCATACAATAAATAATTCATTCAAAAAGTGTCAACCAATTGTCTCAGACTTGATTGTTCCCCCGTTTCCACACCAATCTCTCCCTTTTCTTCAATCTTCCTAACTTTCTACCGCCAGACATTTCACTTTCGATTGATGGTACATACTACTTATATCTGTGGATATTAGTAGCACACCCCACAGTACAATGGTCATTCCATACATGTATGGGCGTGTTTCGAACCATTCATTGTCTACACAACATAAAGGCTACATATGATGTTTTTCAAACTATTATTCAAAAACGAAAACTTCATTATATCCTAGTGACTTGTACCAAGTTTGGTAACCGTTTGCGGTAACTGGAAGTCTCTCTACAAGTCTCTTTCATTAAATAATGTTGAAAACCATGATGAACGAGTCATGTCTTATTGCAATGACATACTTTATTTAAGGGAAAAAAATTGGAAGGAAGAACCGTTATCAATTATAATGAGATGCTATTCGAATGTTGAATGTTAGTACTACTACTAATAGTGAAAAAAGTAGTAATTAACAGAGACGAGGAATATTACAGTGAAAGCAAGGTAAAAAATCAAATATTCAGTAAGCGAAAACACTTAACTGTGCTGAAGATGACATAAATTCACATCAGAATATTAGTTTAAGCAAACGAATTATTTGCAATGAAAATGAAAGAACGTTGATGACACGAGCTGTAAAAATTTATATTCTATCACAAAGCATTGTACCAAGTTTATTTATTTATTACTAGATGTTATCATAGTCACATTTTCCATGACATTCTCAATGAAAGCTGATTCAGTTTATGGTTCAACAGCAATCGAATATTAAGCATGTTTAGTTATGGTAACTCGACATGGTTAAAAACCGTTACCTAAATTGGTTGGTCAGTTAAAGATTATGCTTCAGGGACATTCTATTGGCTGTAATACAGAAGAGCTGTGAAAAATTCACCTAAAATTTCACCAATCATTTCTTTAATTGAGTCACAACTTTCTTACACAAAATATTTCGTTGAGTATTAAGTAATCAAATAGAATAGATTTGTATTATTAGTATATCTTATGATCTATGACTTGATCAAAACAAATTACTTGGATAGTTCATTAAAATTCACTTTCACCATCTTATTTAGACAAGTCAAAAAGCTTTCCTAGCTTTTTATGCGTTTAACTGTTATGACGATTTATTAGTTCACTGGTTGGTAGCACTAAAAATGTTATTATCTAGATCAATGGTTCGCTGCTAGACACTAACAATTTATCAGAAACATTATATCTCCATATCATTGCCAACTCATTACTAGTTCTGAATAATAGTTTTCAGTTCATTCGGTTCTAAACAGATTTATCACATCAAGGGGGAACTTCTGTTACCAAAAAAAAGCCAAAATTGATCGAATGAATATTTTCCTATCGGTCTGCTTTTTTAGAATACTTTTTCTCAATCCATTATTTCATTAGTAGTAAACAAGGCTAGAATGGAGTTTCACGCAGTATCTTTATTTCGGAATGTTGAGAATATTTTCAATAGCTAAGTTCTCAAGGTAAGTTACAAACAATACTCAGATTATTCAGTGTCTCGTCACGATAGATCTGACTAAATTACTATCTACAGCGATTAAAAGTTTGCAGGTCAACTCTAAACAGAAAAGAAAAATTTCAAATTCTTAGTCTCAATGGATACTCAAAGAGTAAAAAGCAAGTAGAACAATTTAAATATGTGGCAATCTGGTTACTTTTATTAAAATGATTCAAGAATAAAGGTGATTTATTTGTATAATGCTAAAATAAAATCCTATGTTAATTGAAGGCAACAGAAGAGTTAATAAATTTTCTGGATTGTCATGTATTTCCCTTTTAATTAGTGATTATCACACATTTCACAAAATTAGTTAAAGCACGAAAACCTCAGGGTGAAAAGTAGCTCTCATTATAACTACTAATAATAAGCATAACATTCAAAGGCCAAATAATATTGTGAATAAACTTCCATGAACTTCAGAATTACAAAAGGGATGCCAGCTTTGTAACCTTTTGAAATTATGTAACACAACATCCGAAGGTAAACAGGAAAACTGTTAATGGTACAAACAATCAAATATAAAAGAAACAAATATGAAAAGTTACGTTTTCTAAGACTATCTCAGAACATGGTTCTATACTGGAATTTATTAATCCGCAAAAAAAAAAACAGTGTACGGAGAATTGGATTCATGAATTAGCCAGATATTGTGACTCTGCTGCCATTGCATTCTCTTGAAAGTTGGTGGTGAGATTTGAATTGTACTTCACAGAAATCGCCTAAGCATTTGTGAAACCTGTCTGAAAGATGTCAACGCATAATTGTTCATCTGCTCATCCATAGGTTTACTTTTATAAATTACAATCTCAGCATTTGTCTTCACGTGAATCTATTGACTAACAGATACTTTCTGAATGTTCACGTCTCTAAGCACCAAAGTGTTTAAGTAGTTATTTCTCAGATCCATATAATAAACAAGATAAAATACTCCATTTTTCACCACAAAATATTCTGAAACGTTTTTATCGTGTGATAACCTTTAGTAGCGCCATTTGAGAAAGGTACATGATTTATTCGTATCATTATAACATTTCTTCAAGCTTGTATCGAGCTAAATAACGGAAACAGTGGATAAACTCAATCAGTTCACTTTGAACAAGTAAACTGAGGCGGATATTTGCTGTTGGCTTTATATGGTTGAAATTTAATCTATATGCTTATATAGCTGTTAAAGATGTCACATGTATAATCCTGACAGGTAAAAACAAAAAATAAGAATGATGCTCAACTTAATAAGAAACTAAGTCACTTACTATCGAATAAACATGTTCAGTAAACTAGTAATGATCGACAGTTAAATAAATGTCAAGACTCATGGGAACATAAACAAAGCTAGTATTTAATAATAGTTTTTTATACATTATATACACCGAGCTTTATGGCTTTCGGGTTTGTATGATAAAACGTATCTTTTGTGATGAATTGGATTCAGTTATTAATGGAAACCAAAGGGTAGATTTCTGTCTGTTTGTAACAAACATTAAACGACTGAACAGATTTCGATTCTAATATTAATATGTTAATATGATAGATAGAGTTGTATTCAGGGATAAGGTCATTGCTCAAGAATACAAGTCAGAAGAAGCTGTTCTGTCATTCGTTTTCAGTGCATTGACATGTAAGTTCTTACAATCTGGAATCTAGACATATGATACAAAACTGGAGACTAAAAATTACTTATATCTTCTGATCACTATGTAAAAATAAGCGTACTATGAAAATTAATCCTTAGGGTATTGCATAGAGCTAACCTACAAATATAAAAAGATATGAAGATGAGGATTAGTGTAGATTAAGTTTATTCACTATGCTAAAAAATAATAGGTGTATCAGAAATGGTCCTTAAAACAGAATTTCTAATAGTTTTAATATTAACCTATTCATTTAGATGTAGATTGGACAATATTTCCTAATAGTGAGAAGTATTAGATTAGTTTATATCACTTTTAGTAAGAAACTCTATATCTATTAGCAAAAAAAAAGTACTTCTTTTGTTCTCTGAATAGACGGGGACAATAAGGTAACACTATGTGTTTTTTTCTTGCACTAAAACCACTTTTGTACAAGTAAAATATAAAAGTGTAAATAAAGAACAGTGAACAGAATTTATTTGAAACAGTGTAGAAAAAATATCACAAATAAAATTATAGCTTCGAAAAGACATGAAAAGTTTGTAAAGTCAACTGTTATGTATGAAACAATTTTCTTTGGGAGGGGGGAATGATATTGCTAAATAATAGCATTAGAAACAAATTATTGGGCAAGAAGGATGAATAGTTAACAAGTTACTTTTAATATCTTAAATGAAATATACATCATACGCTGTTCAGTGTATACAAAAGTTTTACTTAACTATAAAACACAATTACGAATCTTATGATATCACTTGAATGTTTATTAGTTTAATTAATTTCACAGATTTGATTGTTCGTAATAGTAATATTTTTACATAAAGATATTCCTTATTACGTAAACTTAAGATATTCATATCTTTCGAAGGCCAAAGTTTCCTCTTGATTATCCTTTATATCCAAATGACCCAACGAACCCAAATCACCGAGTTCTTTCACGAGAGTATACCATTCAAAAAAGTCTTTCCCCAGCTTCTTTGTAAATATCTCATCTTCCTTCAAATTTTGTAGGGCTTCCTGAAAGCTACTTGGGAGCAATTTCACGTGGTTCCCATTTTTACTTTCTGATGGTTTCTGGCCAGGAGGTGGCGGCTCAAGCTGACGGTCTAAGCCATCCATACCAGCCGCTAATGTAGCGGCAAGAACATGATAGGGACAAGAAGCAGATGATGGAATACGGTTTTCAATATAAGTGTTCTTTTCATCAAAGTTTTTAACGCGAATTGCCACAAACCTGTCACGGAAGTCCCAGTTTACAGCACCCGGTGCAAAAAACTTATTTAGTCTTCTATAGCAGTTAATGGTTGGTGAACAAATAGCTAACATCGCCGGCAGGTGTTCTATAAGGCCGCCGATCCAGTGGCGGGCAGTCACAGATAAACCATCAGGATCTGAAATAAGGAGTGAGGAAAAATTCAATATAGTATGATTTATACTCTTCCCTCAAGGTGTTTATGATATCTTACACCAGTACCTTCGTTATGGAAAATTGTTGTATTCTCTTCACTTTAATTTTATTTTCGGTATGGAAATGAATTATCCAATTTTCAAGGTGTTTTTATTCTTACTATTCTTTTCAAATACATTTGAACTTAGCAAAACAGAATCAGTAACCTATATCAAAAGGATAAAGCAGCGAAATACTTATACTTACACTTACACTTTTCAGAAGGTTAAATTTTAAAGAAAATGTGATGTTTTTATAACCTTATAAACATATTTAAATTGGACGGACTAGATTCTCATACATAAATAGATTAATAGAAATTAGTATTCAGGAACACAAGAAGTTTGAATCATGTCAAGATCTTATCAGATTAGTACTATGTCTACATTAAATAAATAAATCATATTTTTGGCGAAAAGCAGATGAGATCAAATATACATGTTTGAACCATTAGGAACTAATATATTTTTATTGTAACAACAAAATTTACCTGCATTATCATAAAATGCATTCCGACCAGTATCGGCATACCACAGCGAATGATTGTAATGACATCCACTGGAACTAGCGTTCAACAAGGGCTTAGTCATAAATGAAATTTCCATATTGTGTTTTTCACCTATTTCTTTAATAGCTTGCTTCAGTATAAAATAATTATCTGCGGCGGATAGTCCCCAAGATGGTACCAGTGGAGATTCTAACTGTCCTTCTCCGTCCTCATTACTATAATCTTGAATGTCAATGTTAGCAAGTTTCATGTTGTGATCAATATCAATGAAAAAGTCTTCATAGACTGATAGTAAGCTTGTCCTGTATATATCACCAAACTTAGTATACGGGACGGGAATTTTAAATGAACGCATATTAGTTTCACCTGTTTTTGTAGGCTTTAGGCATGTTGTTTCAAATGTGCCCTTTTGAAAAGCTCTAAATTCAGGTTCAAAAGCAGAAAATAAACGTAAATTGTATTTAGTTTGAAGTTCATCAATAAGCTTTTTTACTGCAACTCTTGGATGAGTTTTCATTGGTTCATTATTTGGCCAGGCCAAATAACACAGAACAGCACAAATGGAATATTTTCTAGTTCTAGGATTATCATCATTATCAGTGTTATTATTATGAGAATGTTGAGCTTTTCCATTTGAAATCCAGTAGCATGGATGTAAAGTTGAAAAATCAGGTTTAAGTTTACTGTTTACGTGTTTCCTCTTTATTATCTCTGGCACGTCGAATACCTGTGAAGTACAGAAATTCAATTGAATTTACTTGTCATATATTGATGACATTTATTTTCATAGGGAAAAAGTTAACTATTGGACAGATATCACTTAGACAGATAGTTTAACAATTAACAGGAAAATTAAGGTATACTTTGCACTGCAAAGTATTTTATGGAAAGAGGATTAGCTACAGTAAAACAATAGTTTACATGATTTCTGCAATTACAAGGTTATCGTCGATAAAAATCTCTATATCGTCGTAAGAATTCCTTAAACATGTCTGTACTATCAAGCTGCTACAAAAAATTTTAGCATAAGTCTCAATTCATAGCTTTATATCTATATTTCAAAATTACAGGTCAAATACACAAAATATTTGTTACCATTCTTAACCACTTTCATCAACGTCTTAACAATTGTAATATCTCACTTTAGATGCCTCAGCGAGTAGCCAGTCAACGAGTCAGTATAGTCGATTCTGGAAAAGTTCTTATTCTTAATTGTCTAAACATCGAGAAATACTGATGAATCAAAATATCGTAGGGTCGAAATCTGAACTAAATATTCAGTGTCTGTTATCGTTAAACTGAACCTACGTACATGACTTAATAAACAAGTAAACCCATGTTACTTTGGGGAAGTTAATCTCCCCGAGTTTGATAATTCAGTCGTAAAACGTCGGCTGACTATGAGATATAAATCCTGTTCACCAACTATGTTACCACTTTTCATTACCTTTCCCAATATATCCCCACTATAGTCCCTACCGAAAACAAGATTAAATACCTATGTTCTATTTCAGTGTCTGTTTCGGTGAAGTACTTCGAAAAAATGTTTCCAAGTAAATAAATTCGTTTGTTTCCAAAGTGAAGCTATAATTTCAGGTAACGATTTTAATTCGCTTTAAGTTCAAGGATACATTGTATCTGATTGCGATAAAATTTCACACTTATACTTACTTCACCTCGAGGACCGCCTGTTATTGCTCCTGAGTAGACTTCACTCTCTCCATTTGCAATCTTCCTCGCAAATCGCGTAGATAATAGCTTGCTGAGGTGTATCCCATTAAGATCTGGGAAACTTAAACGAATGTAATCGAATTTCCCCACTTCCTCTATAAAACGCTCCTTTACGTCATCCTTTTTCAGTGTGTCGTCTTTATTATTAGAATTTGAATCCATTTTGATCAATTTCTGCTCAAAACTAGTTGGTAAAAACAATTACACACGTAAAATGTTACTCTGTTTATTACTACTGTCAATTAGAATACATCAAATGTCATTTCAATATTCAATATGGTTTGTTAAGTTTGTTTTATAAACAAGCTAAAACTATTTTTCTCACGTATTTGTAACATAATAGTACGATGAACGGGATCATTTAATATATCATATTAAGTCAAGCTTAAAAATAATTTAAGTTCAAATGTAGTGTTCAATTCCTTGCTTCAGAAATTTGGTACCTTCAATGACCGCTTAATTTATCGGTAACTACGACCCAAGGAAAATTCACCGAAAAGAAAGGACATATGTTTTATTTTATTTAGGAACTTGTAAGCTGTTTGTACTTTTGTTATTTACAAGTATGAATCCCTGTTACTGCAAACGATCAAATTCAAGCAAATGACTGGCAAATTTCCATATTCTAGTTTCATACGGTCACTGGTCATTCAGAAATGGTAAATCTCCGTGAATTTCGTTAACTGGTATGAAACTTAAAAACAAAAGATTCAAGGATGGAATATCCTTTTAACTAATTTATTATTAGCCTGTAAAATAATGTACAATACATGAAGTCATTTCGAATACAACAACCGTGAACTATTCCTCTCTAATAAGTGCCCTTCACGCTTGGAATACTTTAGATTGGTTTTCATATCACAACGAGGTTAAATAATCTTCAATATTCAATGTTGTCTAACTTTGATCAATTGGTAGTTTCAGTGAAATTCGACTATGTCCAAAACTCTTTAGTGACCATTGTCACGTGCTCACTAGAAACTGGCTTCGAGAGGGAATTTCTAAAGTTCTAATAAGCTATTACCACTGGACCTGACCGTGTCGGGGTTTAGGAAGGTACCCACCAAACACAATGAGATGTGATAATGCAATATCGTGGGTTGATTGAAACTAGACTTTTACACCATTGGATGCCATCTCAATAGTTTAGAGGTCAGACACTCGTACACAACATCGAAGATCCTAGGTGCGACTCCCGGACGCGGGGTCATAGGTGCGTAGCCAGGTGAACACTACCGAGGAGTCCTATACTAGGACGAAGCGCCTATTCAATGCCTCTAGGTTTTCAATAGTCGCCTAACTTAAACCGGATAGTGATTTTGATGTATATCATCATTATTTGATCTATTATGTACTTTTGATTACGATATTTACCCGTGTGATGAGTTGTGTAGGAATTCATTTTCTAAAGAAATGGTTACCACGGTTTCCTTAGGAAAGTCGTAAATTTCACACTTCCGCATCATTGAAAGTTTATACTAAAACGCAAAATAATTAGGAATATTTTATATACAGGCATTGCGTGTGTTTCAAGAATTAATTTTTTTATAAATGAAAATTTAACAGAAAGTTCTCATGAGATCCACTTTATTTAGACAAATGACGAAGGACAGGGGTTTCAATATCGATAATATTCATTTTACTCAGTGTTATGGTAAACAGAGAACTGTTAGATATGTGAATTCCTTGAACTTTAAGTTGTTTATGTAAACGGACATTTTAAGGCTAATTCAGTTTATGAACTAGTTATTTGAATTTATTCAAATTAGTAACTCATGACCGTCAGTCATTACATATCGTTTCAGCCCAAAATGGGTGAATTTAAAGAAGTTATAAATTCAACATGGGTTCAAAGGTCGATATTTGGTCAGTGTTTGGATCCTCACACTTACAATGTTTTAGTCAGCTTTTAGTTTCACATGTAAACTATGAAAATGTAAAAATATAAATAATTATAACGATACTGAGTTTAGTTATAGTAACGTCAAAACATTTTGTATAAGCTCATTTTTAGAGTGAATTTGTAGTTTTCAGCTTTTCAACCTTAAGGTTTTACGCTTCTGTGGTGTTTGTATGAACTAATGATTCCTTTTTATTTGATTGCCAATCTGATTATGAAAGCCTCATAATACCAAACAAGCTATTAAAGAAGTATTTAACTTTGATAACTGATAATCTTTGTTGTGGATCAAACGAAAAGTAACTAAACAAATATTGTAACACGTATAAATGTTAAGTGGTAATATCAATACAGATGCTAAGTAGTTAAAGCGAATAATTACGTACTGACTTAGAAATTATATATATTGAAAGGGTTCAAAATATTCACAAATTTACAAATCTGAATAGACAATCTGTGGTATTTTATGAACTAATGATTCCTTTGTACTTGGTTGCCCGACGGTTTCGAATTCCAAATATAATATGTCCGTTTGTGCTCATCTAGTTCTACTTTCTGTAAGTTGGACCATTTCGGGAATTGCTAATTGGTACAATAATTTGAATACTTCTAATCATCATAGCTGTGAACATTAGCATTTCGAATGTATAAAGTAATTTTAACAGGATACTTAGGAAAGGATATAATTAAAACACCGCTGAGCTTTTTACCGGTTTGAACTAAAAAACTCAATGGCCAGTTGGTTTAAGTTTTTTTCGTTGCTATTCCTCTATTCTCATCACAACATAGTTCGTTAGCAGTTATCACTATCAGAAATAAAGGCGGGACTAAAGCCATCTGTTGTTTTTTGAAATAATTCATGATATAACAAATTTGGTGTTATTTTTGTCTTTCCGATTTTCCAAAGGATAGTTGTGCTTGACAGTTGAACACAGCAACGAAGAGATGAATATGCGATGATGTATTATTATTATTTTTAATGTATGAGTTGCTATAAGCTATCAGCTTTTTCATTAAGTCAGATTTAAAAGAACCATTATAGGATATCAATTTGTGGCGTACGATACGGAGCTAGTAACTGATAGCGTAACTAGTATACTATTCTCAAGTACAACACAAATAAACGTTTGAACTCAGTGCTAGCATCCTAATAAATGAGTTAATTTAAAATGAATTCGAAAACCGTTTTTCTAAATTCTCGAGCTGGGTGAATATTTCAGTCACAGAATTCTGACATGAAAGGCACATACACACCAAAAGAAAACCTCATTGGTAAAATATAGTTAGAAAGTTGACTTGAAACACAGTTTGCTCAGTCATGTTTACTCAAGGTTTATGTACTCCATCAAGGATGTTCAAGTCTGCACGTAGAAGCAAAGCTTGAATGATAGTCACAGATGCGGATAGAAGTTAAAACTATAGGGGATAACAATTTGGAACGTCATGTAGGTAGAATGTATTTTGTAGAATGCTCACAAGCAACATAAATTAACCGACAGAAATAAAGTACTATGGTTTAGAATAATCAAAGTTTTATTTACAAATCTGTTGTGCATTGAGTTCATAGGTTTATCAAGAGCTTTGATATTTCCATAAACTCGACTGTCTTTGGTTCCTGATGAACCATAAAAATCAATCAAATTTTGGAAGAAAGCAACAGCGGTAGGCTATTGCTATATTTTAATTTGATAAGTACACTTATTGAAAAATGAAAACGTGTTTGAATCCAGTTTACTGACATTTTATTAATATCCATTACTTAAGGTCATCTTATAAGTTTAAAGGAAAACCCAAAGGGACTAAAAAGTTCGAATGTATCAGTTTTACAATATAGATTGACTGACTGCACAATAAAAAAATAGATAAACAAATGACCTACAAATCAGTTATGGATGTGTCGTTATTTACAATATCAGTAGTTTGTAGTTATATAAACCATTAAATACGACAGAGTTCTGATCAAACACCATGATTTTTAGGTGTCTTAATGCGTTCATAGTGACTTTGTAAGAATTTGCGATGATAAAAACAAGAACGACTTCAAGGATACATTGTCTTGTTTTATACCAGAATTTAGACTTTTATTTAAATGAAAACTAGATCAAGGAAGAATTAAGACAAATTAACTATTTATATTAGGGCACATGTTTTCATTTTGATCTCGTCTTCATGAAATCCGATTTTTCAACTCAATTCCGAACCTTAATCCTATACGACAACCAGTCCTACTAAATAATGAAGGCCAATAATGCTGTTCATCATAACGAATTGATGACTGATCTTTATTTGCATACCATAATGTACGGAAGGTGAATGCACATACGACTGTTATTTAAAAAATAGAGACAGGGTTTAGTTTAAAAGTTAAATCTATTGTAAGTAGATGAAATCAACTCTAAATATAACATGAAATTGTAATTGTTCGATGTAACTGAGAACAAAATGTTTTTAGCTTTGGTACAATATGTAAGATTAATTTTTATAAAGAAATGAGAATTTGTCAAGAATGCATTAGTACAAGGAGGTGGAAGTCAGGATAACAGGTTGAACACACGATATGAAAATACCTCATTTTAAATTGTAAAACCAATAAGTCAGTTGGCCAGTGCAATTTTAATGATTGTAAAGGTTAAGTTACTTGATGAAAGAGATATTATATTACCTTATTTAGTTTGTTAGATGGTTATTTTCTGAAAATGCCTTCAAATCTTCAAGATACATTTATACAAAACTGCAGAAAAAGTTTAAACAACCAATCTTCATATGGTTAACAAATTTCTTTACTTCATCTAGCACATACTTACGCATGTTTCATATGCTTGTTTCACAAAAAAATACTAAAATAGTGAGACTTTGTCTCATTTGAACAATATAGAACGTTACGATTTAATTGAAGCAAACATTTGTTTCATGGTCACTAGCATAAAATATTAGTAACTCATTTTAAAGCATGAGTGTTTAGGTTTTGTATCGACTGGCTCGTTTGTTTGTATCTGAACTCAAGGAAATCAGTCTTGTCAAACAAATAACTTCTGTAAAACGGTCGCAAAAAGAACCCTAGAATATCTTAGTAAATAATGTTATGCATTTAAAAAAAACAGTAACAACAGTGTGTATAGTGAGTGCGGCCTATAGTCATCATTATGAACACAACACAGAAATTAACTTATCACATAGTGGTGAACTTCAACATCACTTGTAGCTGATAACTCACTGTACAACACAAACAGATTAAAAAATACTAACTTTTTGAGACTCAAATATTTTTTCAACACTTTACTTTTAGTAGTCTTAGTCTTATGTATTGCGGTAAGTATTTCGTGTCTGGTGATAACAAGTATAACTATGATTTGTTTAAACACAAAAAGCTAACCGTGAAAACATCGAATTTTCAGTGTCATCGTAGAGTTTTTTTAAACGCAATGGCGTTTGAAGCGAATGGTACTGGGTCCGAGTCCCAGAGTGAACATCAATTCTGAGATGCAGGTACGTCCAGCTGACGAGTCCCAAATAAGAGGAAACGCGCGTCCTGGATTCCACTGCTAGTCACTATCCATCATTGCTTACAAAAAGCTTGTGAATTAAGGCAATATCGAGGCATACGCACAGTATGCATACATGCCAATAACAGACTGATCAATTGCAGTCTTAAACCTCAATGAGAAGATACAAGCTAAACAATACCAAGTGAAAAATAGTAGTTATTTGTAAACACAAAAGCATTATATGAGTACAACAAGATAAAATTACTCACACAAAGTTATCAAATACACCAATGTTATTACTAACCTTTAATAGTCTTTAAAAAGTACCAATAAAATGTCAACTAGAAATCGAATCAAATATTTTAATGACTGAAAAGACGCAAGGTTTAAGATTTTTCTAATTACATTTTTTATTATATATTATTTTAATAAGTAAACCTTAACCAATATTATATATTAAAATTGGTCAGGTGGGAAGACATATGATTTGACCAAGGTTTCGCATGATAGTGGGCAAATCACTTGATTACTGGATGAAGATTGAAATATAATCACCATTTTGAATTCATAGATCAAATGAAATCAAGTAAAACCAGTGGTTGATTGGTTGGCAATTTAAAATAACTTTAAGTCTAGCCTTATCAACTCTATTTGTATTTTTTTTTGTGAAACAGAAAGTATGTTAATTCTCAGACTAAATGAATACTTGTAGTAATAAATTTAGACGACCTAACAAAATGATATACTGAAACATGATAAGTCAGAATCTATATTCATTTAATATTAAACAGCTTGCCCCACTAATTGTTGGGTCACATCTATTGAGAGATTCGTGTGTGCTATTTCAATGTCCGGTGAACTCAGCAATGTCTTCAAACTGCTCTATCCACCTGTTATGCTGCGCATGATCCTCAGTAATTGGTTCTCTTCATTTATTCTTAACTACTTAATCTGGTCCACTATGTTTCCCTGCTAGCTTCTTGATTGTACCATATAAATCTTTGATATTTCCTTCTCTTGAAGCTTGTTCTGCTGTAGTTTCCAAGTTTTCTACAAATTCACGATATTCAACTCTAATGTATTTCTTTATTCGCATGTTTGCTCGTACGTAATGTGGCTGCAACTTGTCTTTCTTTTCCCTGATCCGACTTGTCGATTGCTCTCTCCTTGCCTTCCACTTGCTGAATCTTGACCAGATTATCTAAAGTGGTCCATTGTTTATCCTGGTGTTGGTTAGGACCTGGAACCCAGAACCTTCTAGAATCTCGAAGTTAGTGCTCCTTCAATCCCTCTCCGTTGCTCTCCATAGTGGTTTACTCTCAGCCCATATTCCTCCTTGAGGCGTCTATGTCCTATATTGTCCAACCCGACTTTGACGTTTACGTCTTCCATTAGGATGATCAGATGTTACTATATACATATGTCTGTGATGAACTTCAGCCTCTCATGTAACTGTTCCTTATCACCACTTCCATCATTAATGGGTGCGCAGGACTGTATGACATTTGTGGTAAATTTTGCTTGTTTGTTTCGGAGGATCGGTTACTGATGCTGGTTGGGTGGGTTTCTCATCCTATTAGTAGATTTTGTGGTTCTGTGGAGAGGATTAGTGGCATTGCTTGTGTCTGAAGCACCTTTTCCTTGATAATCAGAAAACAAAAACTTCTCTCGTGTGGTTAGTCTTTTCTTGTCAGATTGTGTCTAACGATTTTCACTTGTCCTAAGCATATTTTGATCAGCTTATATTTTCGCATTTGCACAGCTATTCAAATGATACTGCCACATTGCACATACAATCAATATTGCTATGAGTGTTGTTGTTGTGGTTCATGGGAGCGTCATCTGCTTTTGTAGAATCTTACATTGATGATGGGATATAGTACCTACTGCATATCATGACCGTTATCCCTCGAGTACAGAGTTTAATCAGTTTAAATGTTTGTCTCTGGTTATCTATTTCGTAGCTGTTTTCGTTTTACTAGGTGTGATACTCAGTCATATTCTAAGCCTTCTTGTTTTGCTCTGTCTTGAGACCAGAAGAGTCTTCAGAATTATGAATATAAAATCGCTCTCGGAATCAAAAGATGGTGTTGTGCAGGATAAAACAGGTTAAATGTTAGCAGTTTCGAAATAAATTGAAACAGGTCTTTAGTATAGCCGTTATTTTCTTCAATCAGAACACAGTCCGCAAAATGAAGACATTCTTAGATACCCAATTAATCTATGTAGTTCATTTTGTCTTCTTTGTTCAAGTGAGCACTAATTTTATTTGTGCACTACTGCCTATCTTCATCCAAAATACTGTGTCCAGATAAATTTTAATATGGATCTTAATTCTTAAATAACGATTAATAGACCCACAAATGTCAAGAGACTCGCTTACTAGCCAATTGGATATTTCTATTCGTAGTGACATTAATCTTGTCTGATAACTGATGGGGAACACTATGAATAGCGAAATATTTCGGTATAACATAAAAGAATCGTACAGTTGAAATACGTATCAGCATTCTTGGATCGACGTTTCCACCCTTATATCTTAATTAGTGTTACTTTCTTTAAAGATCACCTTCAATGGGTTCTTCATGTTTTATGAATGTTATCTCAGCGACTTCCAGATTATTTGCTAACATTGGAAGAGGGTGAACAAAGCGAGGTATTGCTCAGTTCAGGATGTGGGGCTATGGGAAGATAACTGTATAGGACTGGCATCTGCTAACCAATCGTGACTTACCGGTTGAACCTGTAAAGACAATGCAGCCTGGTGGCCCTAAGCTGTTGCCGTTTTTGGTTCAAGTAGAAGCTGGTGGAGAACCTATTCTATCTTGAAACTAGCAATAATCCTATAGGGGTTTCAGTATGAGTAAAGTTAAAAATGTATTAGCCGAACTAATCGGAAGCACTAATAGATTATCACAGTTTGAAGATGTTTTGCAAGTATTTAGCTATTTAATGATCAAAACGTACAATCCATGATTGATCTCCCAAATTAACAATTCATATAACAAAAGCAATGTTTGGTTTAATTGTAAACTATTCCCTTGTCAAATAACTGTAAATCATTAATTTAAAATGAAAACACGAATTTCCGCTATTCTAACATTTGTACATGTTTTAATTGTTTAAAAATTTTTAAAAGCGTAAAATGTTTAATATAACTTTTCTCATTAGAGTTTAATTAATGGAAAGCACTAATTGAAGTGTAGAATAGAAGAGGTTGGTTATAAAAACGAGTTAACTTCTCAGTCATTTGATTCTCGAAGATTTTCATTAAAACATTATGAAAAACGTTTTGCAGTTTTTGTTTCAATTAGGTTTGGTAATGACATTTTTTTCTTTTTGTTTTTTTCAGCGTACTAGACATTCAAAAAAAATATTCATAATAAAGCATGAATGTTGTAGAAAGAATGAATGTTCCCAAATTTTAATGTTAGTTACATAACAAATACAATTAGTTTAGAAATGAAATCAGACATCAAAATTGATTCGATAATTTTGATGTTTGATTATATTTCCCTGAAAAAGCTTGGACCAGATTGCCAGGCGAAACGTTGGATTTACTTGAAATTCTTTCACTGAGATTTTACTAATACATTCCTCCACTTTAATTTCTCAAATTAACTCAGCGCCCAAACACTGTGAAACTATTCGATCAAATTTGGACGAAAGTTCTTATTTATAATTCAGAAAACTTTATATGAGTAATAAAAGCTTTGAATACATACTGTTTTTCATAACCAATTTTGTACCCGATAGATGACTGAAAATTAAATGTCTTCCCATTCTTGCTCGTATTTTTTTTGGAGAGATTTATTTTACTTAAAATCTTATTAACTTCATTTGTTACCATCTGAAGTTCTTTTTAATGCATCTCAAAGTTTGCATCAAAATATTAAAATTAATTAACAACAAAAAATAATGATTGGTTTATTATTGGAAGTTAGTGTGACATGCTTAACATTTATCATGAAACGTAGGAAGCGTGAATTACACATGTATATTATGTTTACTCAATCCAATACTTATCTTTGAACATATAATATTCATAATATAACTTAATTACATCAACCCCTGACAATTTTTATTGTATATAATTAGCAATGGAATATTTGTTAGTTTTAATTTTATGTATCTGTGCATTTATTATTATTATTATTATTATTATAAATTACTAGTCATATCATATGAACTTCCTGTTCTATACTTACTTTTAATTATAATCCTTATAATGTGCTGATCAGTTATTCAACTTCATTATGCTTTCATTGCACTAATATTAACTAATGCTTGATTCAAGTTACCTTTATTCTTATTAATTACAAGCGTACTTATTTATTTCGTTGTATTACTGTGATCTAAATACTTTTTATTTTTTTCATTTAATGTGAATATATACTAGTACAAATAAGTGCTAAAATAAATATATGCCACACAAATAATGGAATGAAAGTGTAATGAGATAATGAAATGAGGAGGGATTATAGTCAAAAGTAGATGAATCAAAAGAAATAAGTGAACGAAAGTAACATACAACAGGAGGTACATTTCAGTTTAGAACACAACTAGGACGAATTCCTTCATTCAGGTGATTTCATTAAGTTTTTATGAAGAATCCAAAATAGAAATACAGCAGGATTATCATTAGCTTCTATACTGAACTATATCTAATAAGATTTCAAACCAGTGAGAGTTGCATTATACAACAGAACTCAGCCGAGAAGTCATAATGGAGCTACAGATGGATTGACATAAGCACTCTGGTTTTCACGTAACTTTGGTCTCATCACTCGGAACAGCATTACCACTCACACAACAACCCATATACACGAATTTCTTGACTACTCCTATCTCAAAGGTGTACAGTTGACTAAGAATTCTTAAGTAAATTTTGTTAATATTTCTCTTTTTCAAATTTCATCCAGTTTGTATGTCTTTCGTTGCTGCTTGTAAAGTATTTTGTTTGAGTTGCAGTGCTGCTTGATAATCAGTCACAAACGTAAAGTGCTTCTCAAATCGCTTCTGAACGTTTGCCACGTCACAACTAATTATTTTGCTGATCTTTAATTTGATATTCTTTATGTAAACTCGACTTAGATCTCTGAAAAGTAAATGGGAAATTTCCATACTTGGGATTGTATGGTGTTTAGAAGTATTCAAATTATTGTACCAATTAGCAATTCCCGAAATGGTCCAACTTACAGAAAGTAGAACTAGATGAGCACAAACGGACATATTATATTTGGAATTCGAAACCGTCGGGCAACCAAGTACAAAGGAATCATTAGTTCATAAAATACCACAGATTGTCTATTCAGATTTGTAAATTTGTGAATATTTTGAACCCTTTCAATATATATAATTTCTAAGTCAGTACGTAATTATTCGCTTTAACTACTTAGCATCTGTATTGATATTACCACTTAACATTTATACGTGTTACAATATTTGTTTAGTTATTTTTCGTTTGATCCACAACAAAGATTATCAGTTATCAAAGTTAAATACTTCTTTAATAGCTTGTTTGGTATTATGAGGCTTCCATAATTAGATTGCTACAGAAATACTATTTATAAATACCAGGGATATTAAAGTCCATGTACAGTAATTTTGAATTGGACGTTCAGTTTAGAACTGAAAGTATGTATGAGTTTGAGATCTATTTGAATGCATGAATGTATCTGTTTACGAGTGGAGTTTATGTAATCCTAGTGTTAACAATCTTCGTAACCGTGATTATTAAACACCTGAAATCGAAAGATACTGAGATTTTAAACATCGAATTGCTTTGAATAGGGGATCACTGTGATGTACGCTACACCAATAAAATGACACGAGCTGATTGACCAAGAAAATTTATTTCACCTTCAAAAATACATCGACTTTAACCAAAAATAAATACTCCTTGGGTAATTTGAAAGTACACTCTCAGGAATCACAGATGTGAGGAAGAGCTTGACAACAAACATCGTTTTCTCATCGTTTTTTTAATCCGGAATTTCGTATAAAAAAGTTTATTTGTATTCGAATACATCTATTTTCTTGGATTCGTGCCCATTCGTTACAAGAGAAAACTCGTTAGATCCCTTACAAGTAGAGCTAAAAAGATATTGCCAGCTGACACCATAAACAGGTCGCTGGAATTTATATATAAAATGTTAATTGAAATAGGCTGTCTTCAAGGTATTCTGAATATGTATTACCATACGGCGAAAATAAATGCAGGACCACTGATGGTTGGCAGGGTACTTCAATTCCTGAAGCTCCAATTCGACGGAGATTCAGCTAGTAATATACTGCATGAAACTCCGCCTGTAGCTCTCCTAGGGTCATTGGCGGTCCTAAGCCCGGGTAAGGGAGGAGGGTTGGACATTGGGTTAGAAACACTACCCCGTAGAAAACAATTTTCGTAAAAAAACTCTAACCAGAATAAACCATTTAAACTCTACCCTCCAAGTTGAAGGATCTTCTTTCAGAAGGATAATGATACTTCATAATGAAAGCCGAAATTCTTCAAAAGCCATGAGGTCGATTCCACTTTTAACAAGCAGAGCAAAAATTAATATAGAAACATGGAACATACGGATAATGTGGGAGACTAGAGGACCAATCAAATAGCTGCAGAAATGAGGAGATACAACTTGGCGGTTCTCGAAGTCAAGGAAACCCACTGGACCCAAGCTGGACAGCAAATGCTGGATACGGGATATGCTACTGTACTCCGGTCATGGAGAGGAAAATGTTTCGCACACTCAGTGAGTTGCTCTGTTGCTGTCCAAAGAAGCACGTATGGATCTAGGATCATCAAAGCATCTCTCAAAACACAGAAGGAGGGAATCACCGTGAATGTTAACCGATGTTATGCACCCACCATTGACAACGAAGATGACAAAGACCAGTTGTACGAGAGGCTGCAATCAATCATAACTAAGTGCACAGGAAAGTACCTGACAATCCTCATGGGAGATCTAAACGCCAAAGTTGGAATGAACAACAGCGGCTACGAAGGTTTCATGGGAATACAAGTACTGGAAGAAAGGAACGAGAATGGTGACAGATTCGTAAATGTATGTGCACTCAACAGATTGGTTGTAGGTGGCACAATATTTTCACACATAATATTCACACAAAAACGCATACACAATGCTGCATGAGTCTCACCGGATCACACTACACAGAACTAGATAGATTATATTTGCGTCAGTAAACAATTCAAAGGACGATGAAAAATGTAAGCAACAAAAGAGGAGCTGACATAGCTTCAGATCACCACCTGATGCTTGCCAAGATTGAACTGAAGCTAAACAAGCAATGAACAATTGGACAAACAGCATTAAAAAGGTTCCATGCAGCCTTCCTTCGAGGTAGTGACAAACTCAACGAATTCAAGATAACTCTCAACAACGGGTTCCAAGCCTTACAGGATCTAGTGAAAGAGGAAGAAACTATGGTGGAGGATAACTGGAAAGGGATCAAAAAAGTACTATCTTCGGCGTGTCAGGAGGTTCTGGGCCACAACAAGCGTCATGATAAGAAATAAATCTCTATCGGAATATTGGACAAAATTCAAGAAAGGAAGAACAGGGAGACAGGAATTAACAACAGTCGGACAAGAGCAGGAAAAGTCAAGGCACAAGATGAATATGCAGAAGGAAACAAGCAAGTGAAGAGAAGCATTAGAGCTGACGAGCAGAAATAAGCGGAAGACCTAACAAGGACATTGGATAAAGCTGCAAAATAAGGAAATATGAGATAACTATATGATATAACGAAGAAACTGATTGGGAAATATAGTAAACCAGAGAGACCGGTCAGGGACAAAAAAGGTAAGTCAATCAATAGACAGAGGAATAGATGAGTGGAACACTTCGAGGAACTCTTGAGTAAACTAGCTCCATTGAATCCACCGTACATCCAAGCAGTACCTACAGACCTTCCTGTAGATGCCACTGCATCAGTAGGTATCAACATACACAAATGAAGAAGTAAGATCCTAAAATTCAACACAGAGGACATCAACCCAATCACACGTGATCGAAAAACTCTGGAAAATATGGAAAGTCCCACGTATCTGAGCAACGTCATCGGTGAACGTGGAGGAGCTGATGCAGATGTAAAGGCTAGGATTGACAAAGCGGGAACAGCATTCCTACAGTTGAAGAACATATGGAACTCAAAACAACTGTCAAGAAATATCAAAGTGAGAATCTTCAATACGAACGTCAAGATAGTTCTATTGTATGAAGTTGAAACTTGAAGAACTATCAAAACCATTACCAAGAAGGCACAATTACTTATAAACAGTTGTTTGCTCAAGATACTCAATGCTGTTGATCGGATACCATCAGCAACAATCTACTGTAGGAGCGAACAAATTAATTTTCAGCTGAAGAGGAAATTAGGGAAAGACGTTTGAAGTGGATAGGACAAACATTGTGGAAATCATCAAACTGCATCACGAGGCAAGTACTAACTTGGAATCCTGAAGGTAAGCGGAACATAGGAAGACCCAAGAACACTACGTCGGGAATTGTAAGCAGACATGAAAAGGATGAATAGAAACTGGAAACAAATGGAAAAAATGGTCCAGGACAGAGTTGGATAGAGAATGCTGGGGGACGGACTATGCTCCTCGACGAGGGGTAACAGGCGTAAGTAAGTAGTAAGTAATACTGCATAAATAACTGAAGAATCGAAGAGGGCCTTTTATGCATTTAATCAATCTGTTATTCCTGGTCCACTTATAAATGAGTCTTATTTAAAGGATTAATTATCTGGTATAACCACATCCACGAGTATCTACGAATTCAGCTGCTCTTGTGAGATAACTTTATCGGGTGTACAGCTAGTCAATTTAGCAAACGAGATAGTAAGCACCTCTTTTCGTTATTGAGGTAGATTATGACGAAAACAATAATCAGCTTCGTCTTATCATATTTGGTCGTTAGCAGTCATATAATAGATAGAACCAAACCATGTGGTCATTCGTCGTAAACCTTCTACTTTTTCTTATAGTCTTTGATCACGTCACCTACATACTGCAGAAATTATACGGATTCAGGCTAAAAACTCAAGTCTCTGAATTTATTCTAAATTTGTAACACCCCTATTGTTTCATTGGCCGAATAAGGCCTGCCAAAAGACTCTACCTATTATTGTTTTTCATAACAATATTTCCCTTCGTCTCTTTTCCGTATAGATATATATATTTATTGTCTAATTATCTGAACACTTCTTATTTAGCGATTTCAATAGTTTTTGATGAATGTTATTTCAACATCTAATTTTCCAAGCCTTTGATCTATGTCCTATTAGGAAACAATGATTTAAGCCTTTATTATTATCACAACCAGTACAATTGTCATTACACTATCAATTAATACTTACTGCTTGTTATGTTTAGTTATTCAATCTATTTTGTCTTTAACTTGACTCAAAGTGTCTTGATTAGTTCAATCTTTTCATATGTCTATAAATATAACTATATTTTAGAGTAAAGCCTGATGAAGATCTAACTGAAAACAATCTTGTTTGCCTATATATGTTCTAAAAATACATTAATTAATTGATTTTACTCACACTTTGTGATTAATTAACACATCACGTATCAAAGAAATACTCAAAATGTCTACAAAAACCCACAGTGAATGTCATACTGCACAAAGTTCACAATAAATTAACAGAGATTGTAGTGAACGAGAAGACAAATGGGGACAATCAAATGTATTTTGATCACGTTACAGAGCATCTTAGTAAAATCTGAGAATGACAAAGTGAATTTGTCATTTGCAAAATATCAGACAACTGTTTCAAACTTGACTGTTCCTTCTGCAAAATGTCAATCAGTCGTCTCAGACTTGATTGTTCCTTTGTTTCCATACCAATTGTTCTTTGTTCTCGTTCTCTTTTCTTTGATCTTCTTAATCTTCTGCTTTCAGGTATTTCACTTTTGATTGTTTATACTTGCTACTTATATCTGTCGACATCAGTAGCATCAGTAGCGTATTTATAAATTGTTCATGTGTTTGACGGATATAATGATTCAGTTGGTTAGTGGATCATGTCTCGACGCTTGGAGTGATGAACACGAAGTTATAATCTCAAATACGTTCGGTTAATTACTCTTACACAGAACGAAGCACACAGCTGGATCCTATTGTTATTTACTACTTGGTTATAGAATAATCCATCTACAGCATTGAACACAGAGAAAATAGCTTGTATTTTCTTATGGTACAACTGGGTTTTTAATTCAGAGAAAAAAAACAGACTATCAAATGATAAATTAATATTTTAAGCAAATATTACTGAAATGATTCGATGACCATCGATTGAAAAAAATCTTAGGGATCGTTAATGATTAGACAGAAACATAAACTGAGTACGAAATTATAAATGATGAATAAAAATCAAGAATGAATTGAAAAGGATTATACATATACACGTGATTAATTTTAACACTTTCACAATAATTACCATACCAACTATTTGACAATAATTGATTTGTTCGAAAAAAATAAGGATGACTGGCAGGTCATTCAGTTTTTGTTTGGTTTTCTTCTTTTTTAATTTAACATCTGTCACTTATGTACTTTTTTCAGTTCACTTAGCAACAGTACTTTTATTTCAGGGTGTCTATTCATGCTTAGACTGATTCTTAGAAAGTTGATTTTGTTGAAAAATCTTTTACAAATATACAGTTATTTCGAATAAGTATTCACAGATAAACGAATCACAAAAGTTTAGCGTTTGATTGCACTAATCTATATATCACATGTCAATCCGAGTATATTGACTGTTTCTTAAAAAAATTTTCAATGTAAGGCATATCATTTTTAGATTTAGTTCCGATAACGTATTATTCACGTGAATTAATCAAATCGTTTATTATTTCTATAAAGAATCTAAGCTATTTTTTTCTATCAAATTTAGTAACCTTTATTGAGAAAAAAAAATTGACTGTGAAGCTTTCAGCTACCAGTTTGTAGAAAACATTTGTTTTGTATATTCATACTGAAACTAATGGAGAGGATCAATAAATGTTAAAGTTTTTTCTAGCTATGAATTTATTTTACCCTCACTGTGGTTCATAAACATCTCATTGTTAAATTCCAATATGTCAGTTATTTTTAAATAGGACAGAGCAAAATGCCATTTAAGTATTAACTAAAAGTACAATTTGGACGAATATAAAATGTCTTGAAAATAGTGTGTATTTTTTTCTTAAATGAAATATACTAACAAATTCATACATATTCTTTCATTTAAATCTTGTCACTGATAATTTGGCTAAAACATGTAATATGAATGAACTAGAAATGAAGTGTTGAGGCGATTAATAAAAACTGCAAGGTTAATTAAACGTGGTCATTTGAAGTGTACAACTTTGATTTTGTTGTACTATATTCCAAGTTTTGAGTAAGATTGCGTATTTCATTAAAAATTTAATTTAGGTTGCTAGATTTGTAATTAAATTAATTCGTTTAAAATGATTAACCAATATTATTCGTGACAAAAATTATAAACTCATCAACTTATACTATGAAGTCCGTTACATTATTCTCTGATCCCAGTTATATATAAATTGAGGATAACATTTTTTGTATATTAAAAAAATGAATATTCTTAATAAAGTAAAATAACCTGTTAGACAGATAGAAACAACCTGTAGCATGACACCATGTACAGTAGCCTACTTTCCTACACCGTGTACCTGAAACCAATAACATTCTAAAGTGTGAAAAACCGAGAAATGAATACAAGGATAGTAAGTACAGTAACAAACAAACAAGAATAATTACAAAGAGTGAGTGATCAAATGAACCTGATTCGAAGGAAGGTCAGATAATTTAGGAAATAATTAATTAATTAAGTACCTGTTTCAGTTGTCATATAGATTTTATTAAGACACGTGAACATTCATGCACAATCCAACCAATGATGAATAGATTACTGACACTCAGTTTTTTCACCATATTCCAACAAAGAATTAACAACCTCTATGATCACATAGTTGCAATGCATACACGGTTTATAAGTTCAATAAAAAGCTTTAGAACTCTTGAAATTAAACAGTTTGGACCACAGGTAAAATCACACTTCTTTTTTTATTTGGAATAGAGAATAGAGAATGTAGTTATAAACCGATATAAACCTTCCAGTGATTAAAACCGTTAATCATTTTGAATATAAAAACTTCCGTTCATCCACTCAAGTGAACAGGTAATGTTTTAAAAAAGACACCTCACATGTATTTGTTAATTACTTGTCACAAACGGGAGATTAAGTTATTTTCTGAGCTCACCGCTGAGATATACTCTGAGAAATCAGTCAAGTGAATATCTAGTTATGGCTAAGTCAGAAACATGAACGGAAAATTCTATTTTGGGTAACAGAAGTTCACTATTCTCCAGGTTTCCAAAAGTTTGTAGTGCTGAAGACGTCCTGGTAAATTCTTTAGGGAAAATGAGATTGCTAGATGAAGCACAGTGTAAACTTAAGATAAAAAAACAATCAACTCACAAATACTTCATTCTGCTTTAATATTTATTGATAATTCCATGCCAAAACAATCGTATACATATCGACTTTGACATATATTTCGTTTTTTGATGTTACTTGCAGTATCATTAAATTAAGTAACTTTATACGATGTTGCAGGTTGACCCATTTATCTAGAATACATGTTATTTTCGAACAAAATGTTTTCTCTTGTATTCCTACCAAATTAACATGCGGGTTTTTAATATATCATGACGTATTCTAAGTGATTTTGAATGTTTTTTAAAGTTTTGTCATCAAATGACTTCACAAATCATTTCTGACGCCTATCAATACCGGTTGTTCAGGGATTATTTCACAGTTATTTTGGCAATTTTTATGGTGATCTTACTTTGAAATCACCAGATAAATCTCTTTTTTGATGTCGTGTTTGTTGTAGTCTAATTTGTTACATAAATGCTAAAATGTAATCCTGATATGAAAACCGATTCCATATAAATTAAGTTAGAAAGTAATCTAGGGCTCTGTCAAACATTAGCATTAACGAAGAACCATTTAACTCGAAACACGAGAATTAATGGATACCAACAAATTTCGACATTTACGAATAAAGTTTGGGAGAAAAAAAGAAACATGGTAGTTACTGGAAAGTTGAACTTACATATCTGAATGGAAGGATAATAAGGTAAAATAAGTGGTTCTTTGTAACAAAGGTAACATTTAGCATAATGATCAGGCCTTAAATATGGTTGAGTGGCGTGAAACCAGTATTAAAATCAAGGAGGAAAATGAAACGGAAATGGAGTATTAAAGCCAGGAGCAACAGCTGGATTAATGACTAACCGAACAGTTTTAATTCCAAGAATATCGACATTCTTTGTGATGAAGTTTTCAGATTAAGATCAATCGAACGGATTTTGTGGTTCAAAACTCATTAATTTGAGATTGTCACACTATGAATGACGTTTCTGCTCTTTCAAGGTTCAGGCATTTATACAAGTTGTTGCAGGCGACAAATGTTAACATTGTATTTATGAACTGGTCCGAAGATTTGCATCGGTCATAGAAGGAACAGTTATTAAGTGGATACTATTTGTACTGGCGTTAATATTAGTCAAAAACGCAGACGAGAATGTCTGATTTTAGAAGTTGTGTACTTGTTTTCGGAAAATACGAATTAAAGTGCAGTACAAATACACAAAAATCCTTTATCCACGAGTATCTCCTAAGCCAGGTAGCTACGTACCAACTATTGAATCTGCAGTGGCAAAAAGCCAACACAGTTTGTGAACCCACACCGTAAAGCAGCCAACAGCTTAAACCGTTTCTACTGTAAAGGTTAGGATACTGGACGTGGAATAGCTGAAAAAAAGAAGGGAAGGTCAGAATGTCGGCGTGGGAACACCAGTGTGACTGAATACCTCGGTTAGGCAAGAGTGGTCACTTCAACGCTTTCATGTTTACGCCGAGCATACTATCACACTGGTAAACCTGGTTGTCTTCTTTAAAGCTTGATATGAAATGATGCTTCTGACGACCATGGTAGGTTAAGTCATTTTGTCAGTAGTGTGAATTTGACTTAGGTAGTCATATCGTGGTGAGCCAACTTTAGCGCACTAGGTACATCTGTCTAATAGCACTAGGTAGTACACTTATACCTATCTCTGACATAAACACTATGCAAACCATCCCTGAAACATTCATTTTCATCTAAAGTTCCTGATGTTATTCAATTCGAAATTTGCCGAATCAAAACGAGGGAAAATATTAAATTCTTTGTGCCCTCCTCCTAAATAAAGGTTGTTTTTATAGGGTTTCAGTAAGAGGGTTGTGACTGCTACCAAAGGTTTTTGCCTTCATAGTAGCATACAGGAATACTACTTTGCGAAATCCTTTGATGAATAAATACAATCCAGTAGGATGGATAGAGCGTTTTATGTTAATGCGGAAAAAGTACATGCGATAGCCCACCCATATAGTCTCAGTCGTGCTCCTGTGTCGATCTTTACCACCATTATCAGTTCACCGTCTGATGTGCGAAGGTAACACGTCCATGGTGGTATGTATTCAACTTGTAGAACCATATGGTCAGGGTTCAGTATTATTCTGTTGTCACTACAAGGTGACACTATAACCTGGTGCCGCTATTTAAGCGCCCTCAACACATTATCACATAGACCTAATTTGGTTTTAATACTGTACTGAGTGACCACGATAGCTGTGTCACAACGTAAAGGGTTCTGACAAAGAATTACTCGAATTATACATATTTCACGTAAGGATACATATGTTAAAGAGCCTTCACGTTTCGTTTGTTACTTTGTTAAGATATATCTCCTACTGGTACAGTTGAGATATTAAAAACTAGATTCTCTCCGTTGAACAGTAGTACTTGAGCATGTGTTGCAGGTCACTTCTGTTTTCGTGGTGCTTGTGAAAATCGCTAAAATAGGCAGTGGAGTTTAACTACATATTCAGACGTTAGTTTTGCAGCTAAAACCCATCTCGTAACATATTTTTGAATAGATCATAAGATCCAATTTTCAAGTGCTTGAATATTGTCGACTTGAAAATGTTGTTGTTTTACTAAACCAGTGTCTAAGGATGTTTGTACATGATAGCATAGTTAGTAAAGTGTGTCTATTCTGCTGGCCATTTGGGAAAAGTTGATGAGAATCTGAAAATTGCTTGGAAATGAACAAGGAATTTACATCTTTATGTTGATCTTGTCTTCGTGCTGTCCATATACGAAGTGTCCAGCGTCACTCCAGCCTCTCATATCTGGACTAACGAAGGAGAAACAGTTCTGTCTCGGCAATGAATCTCATTTTATGACGATTATTATTTCTGAAGTAAATGTTTTTCCTTAGTGGTTGATTAATATTAAAATGTTTCAGGATGTAAAGGAATACAACTACAAGTGGTTCATATTTAAATTATTTGACAGTTTATAAACCGTAGTTTCCAATCAGAACTTTGTCAAATAGCTCCTATGTTATTTTGCAAATCCTATATGTATATACATTTGGTTTCCTCTCGTAAATTGTTTTAAATGGGTTTTATCCAGTCAAGTCACGTAGCTATAGACTTTCCATCCCACTGACCCCCAAAAAGATTATGACCATCGTCGATTAAGGCTACTAACTAAGTGATATTCCTTCGTTCGTGCTATCACATATTTTTACGTCTACAAAACTACATCTAAAAGGAATCATGAATCTTTGTACTGACATTCCGAATTCTTCTAAGGGTTTACGCAACTATATTGTTTTTAGATATAATTGACTTCTCCAGGCGATAACGAATTAGTAGCCACTGAGATACGAATTTAACAAGATGGATTCCGATATAGGTGGTTGTAAACCTTTAAACAATTCTCCTTTAGCGAGTTGCGTGCTATTGTGCTGATATTCTTTGCAGCTAATTTTTGTTACAATGGATTAAAGTTTGTGACTTTCAAGATTTATTGGGCTTGTGTTCAGACTACATGTGGTTGTTTTCTAAAGAATTCGGAGGGAAGCCATAGTTACTCATATCTTGTATGGCGAAAAACGAAGGAGAAACTGTGGTGGACAAAATAGTATATGAACTCAAAAATAGTAATAAACTTGTTGCGTACAAATAGAACAGTTATAATATATCAGTTATATGTTATAAACACAATAAAAATAAGGGACGTTACTTAATTCAGCTGGCTTGTGCGTGTTCAGATTGCGTTTGGTACTAGAATCCACAATTATAGATGATTAGTTTTTACAGTCTGTACATTTACCACAAAACGACCCATAACTGAAAAAACTCAGAATTGATATCTACATATTAGTGATGGGATTTTATATCAGTAGACCACAATACGCTTACATGTACCTCAAAAAGGTATTATATTTTCAACGATTTTTAAATAAACTTATAAACTAGTGACCGCACTTTTCGAACGGGAAGTTTAGTCCTAACGTGATTTGCATTTATCAAACTTTTGCTGTGTTCTTACGCAACTAAAGTACCATTTCTGTCCAAAAGAATCTATCCTGAGCTATACGTTCGGTATATTACTTTTTTGTGTTTCACCCCATTTAATAGTTAACCGTGGTTTTGCCTCAGCTTACTATTCGGTTTTTTTCACTTTTTCACGTAAAGACTAGTTCAGTTTATCTCATCCGTTTTATCTATTTTTTTCCGTTTTCAGTGTGTTTTTTAGCGCATTTTTTACGGTCTTAGGCTTTTGCTAGCATCTACAACACAGTTTACGTCAATACAGTCATGAAAAATTCATGCAAACGACCTGGATGCCGTTTTGCTGTTACATCTGGCATGCAGTGCGACAACTGCAAGGGTTGGTTCCACGAAGCGTGCACAGATCCCACAGCAACTGCTTCCAATAGACTCAGCAAGCCGGATCATAAGTGGGAATGTGTTACGTGCACCACGGATGCTGCAGTCTTGCTGAGTAATATCATTGTCCTACTGACAGGTCTGAAGAGCGAGTTGCCGGCAAACTTGGGAAAAAACAGTCAAAAAATGGGTAGACAAACTAGAAAGCGCATTGAAAACGAGAACAGGGATGTCGACAGGTCTACCAACGACGGAGCATGCAACAGCATTAATGATGACACGCTGAAACTCAGCACCATGATTACGACGACAGTACTGTACTCCCTTAGCACACTCGGGTCTCGCAGCTCAAGGTCCTTGAACGCGACAGTGGTCCCCAAAAACTCTGTAGGTGATTGGACCCATGTCAAAAGAACTAAAAATGGCCAGGCGTCACAGTCTAAGTTGAACATCCTAGCTGTTGAACGGAAGTCAACTGGTGATCTGGTCGCACATTCTACCCCCAAGATTGTCCGTCCGGTCATGAAAAACCAAGGATTCATAAACGTTCTTCAACCCCCAAACAACAAGGTGCTAAACCTGAACGCACCAGAAAACCTGGGACGACAAAAACGGTTCGTTATGACTCTCTCATAGTCATGAACTTCAAAGACAACCCTGACCTTCCTCTCAGTTTGCAGGACAAAAATGATAGGATGCTCTGGCAAGAATTGAACAAGAAACTCGGACTTCCAAGAATAGAGCCTTTGACAGTCACATGGCTCACTCGGGGAAAGGAATCTAAGCATCTAAATCACCCGAGGCTTCTCCGAGTAACACTTAAGAATGCTACCGACGTGGAGGACGTCTTGCTAGCAAGTCACTTGCTGAAATCCGATGGTAACATAAAAATATTGCCCGACATACCGTACTCTGTTCGCAATATCATACGGAACATCCCTAAAGAATCTCGCGAAAAGTTTTTCCGCGGAAGAAACATAATTGTGCAAGGTATACCGAAAAATGCAGACCCTACTCAATCAAATTCTGACATCAGGGAATGGAAATTCATCAAACAGTCCTTGAGGCTCAAACACATACTGACTCAGCATGTGACGAGACTAGCCAAGAAGGACGGTGATCTTAGACCCCGTCTAATGAAGATAACCTTCCCATCTTCCCATATGGCGGCTGCAACTCTGGGAGCATTTCGTGCCAACAGACGTCGATTGCCACCTGGAATCCACATGCACCCGGATAGGTCATACGAAGCTAGGATGAAACACAAAGGCAAGTTGGAGCTGACCATTCCACTTGTGGACTGTCTAGACGATGAAAAAACGTGTAAAGGACAGGGCCTACCACCTCGGCAAACCTCATATAGGTGGGCTACCTGTCCATTCACGTAAGGCTCATACAGACAAACAGGACGAAGCTCACGCGTTCCAAATTGAAAGCATAAACTGCTTATATATGAACGCCGCGAGTCTACCAAACAAATTGGACGGATTACGTGAACTTAGCAACGCTAATAAGGCCCATCTGATAGGAATATCTGAAACCTGGATATCTTCTCAGTTCTCGGACCATGAGTTAGCATTACCTGGGATGTCTTTGTTCCGCAACGACAGAAAGTCAGGAATTGGGGACGTAGTAGCCGTTGACATACGTTCTTGCTTGGAGATGCATCAAGTTCATAACCTCGAGTTTAACAATCTTGAGGAATCTATACGGTGATCTGTAAGATTGTCTAGTACTTCGAGGTGTCTAGTCGGAGTCATTTACAGGAAGCCAACTGCCGACATCGAGTACGATAGTCGTATGCTGGAAGGACTATCCCGCTCTACTCGTCTCGGTTTCATACACATCCTGATTCTAGGGGACTTTAATCTCCCTAGAGTCAACTTCGCGGAACACACGTATACTGGAGGCGACAACTCGGTTCTTCAACCTCATCGATGACTTGGGATTGTTCGAAAATGTGAGGTCGGCAACTCGTTGGAGAAACAGTCAGACACCATCGCGCTTAGACTGTGTATTCACAAACGAAGAACTTCTAGTTGACAACCTCTCAATCCTGGCTCCCCTGGTAAAGAGCGATCATGCTATCATAGCCTTCAGTTTTGTCATCAAAACTAAGCTAAGATACCCCACCAATAACTTGCGTTGGAATTTTGAACGGTTAAATATGCCAGCTCTACACGACTATCTACAACAGGTGGTTTGGGATATTCACCCCCAACTCGACGTGGACGGTCATTGGGGCTTCTTACTGCACACGTTCTTACGTGCTACAAACCATTCAATTCCTCAAACGGTTCCCAAAAGCTACAAGCCATCTACAATAATCAAGAACCGTACCCTTCGCCTGCTAAGCGGCAAAAGGCACTGTTGGGCGGAATACGAACGAACTGACAACGACGGAGCGTACAGGCAATATAATTATATCAGGAACATATGCACGAAGGCTATAAGAGAAGATAGGCTTCAGTACAAGACAAAGCTAATGGACAAATTCGCCTCCAATCCTAAAAGCTTATTCCGTTATGCAGCTCCTCTTCGTCAAGCCAAAACTAGAGTTTCCCAACTGGTAGATCTTAACGCCCCGACCAACAACGAGGGCGACGCCGCTAACCTTTTGGCTGAACAATACTCTCGGACATTTCAACTGACCCACATCAACTATACTGATGAAAGCTTCATCTACAACTCCAAAAAACTTTCCGAAGTGAGCTTGAGCGCTGACTTGGTGTTCCGGAAACTGCAACACTTAAGATTAGACACTTCTGGCCCGGATATGGTCCATTCCGTCATACTGAGGGAAGCAGCCTCAATCTTGGCAACGCCGCTTAGCGTGCTGTTCTCACACTACCGGACAATTGGAGGCTTACTTACATCACACCAATTTTCAAGGGAGGTCGACTCAGCGAACCTCCAAGTTACCGACCGGTGGCTCTTCTCTCCATACCCTCAAAAATCATGGAGTCCTTGATATGCGATGGTATATATGACTATTTACTGTCCTTAAATTTCTTCTCACCTCAACGGCATGGTTTCACGAAGGGTTATTTTTGTATTACCAGCCTGCTGACTGCGGTGGACAGATGGACAAGCATCCTCGATCACAAGGGGAGGGTTGATATCATCTACCTAGATTTCTCAAAAGTTTTTGATAAGGTTAACCATACATGTCTTATCAATAAACTCAAACGATTGGGTATCAGACCACCTCTAATCGATTGGCTTACTTCATACTCGAAAATCAACATTTTAAGGTCAGGGCTAATTTCACCTTATCTCAGGCTATGGAATGTCCTAGTAGGGTCCCCCAGGACTCAGTACTAGGACCTCTTCTCTTCTTGGTTCACATAAATGATCTTACCCAACAGGTAACGTCAGCCTTATTACTTTTGCCGACGACGTGAAACTTTGAAGAGAGATACGCAACCAAGACGATAGGCAGGCACTTCAGGAGGATCTGACTCGACTTCAAAGTTAGGCAGACGATAACGGACTTACCTTTAACACTTCAAAGTGTAAAGTAGTCCATCTGCGACATGTCGCAGACTGCAGTTACAACTTAGGTACCTCCTCTCTAGTAGTATCCCAAGTCGAAAAGAATTAGGAGTCCTGGTGCCCTACGATTTAAAGTTTTACGCTGTGACAAAAATACTGTGAAATCCAAACTACGGTTTGGACGTTGAAGAATAGCCGACCGGGGACTTTAGACACGCGCCCTTTCCCGTCGAAATCAAAACAAGTAATCGGATAAATAGCGGTTCTATAATTCATCATAAATTTAAATGTAAATCGTTACCTAAACAAATATTACCACCCGGCTACTCAACCAATAATTGTTCAATCAATCAAATCTAAATTACAATAAATAAATAAGTTGATAGAAGATGAGGGAAAATTACCAGTCAAAACAAATGAACGTTATTCTATCCTGACTGGATAGAACACACACAAAAGGAGGAGCAAATCAATATGGCTACCGCCAAGAGCAAATGTCAAGTAAAACAACACAGATGCAGTTCAGGAAGAAACACAAACTTAGTGAATACGTAAGAAAAACAAAAACTATAATAAAAAATACAAGTATTAACAATTCAAATGTAATCAAAATACAACAATGTACAACTAAGGGGATCAATAGGAACAAAGTACAAGTATATACATGGAGGGATTTTCACCAACACACAAAACCTTCAAAATGGATCTTACACCGGCCCCCAAAATCCCTCCATACCACACAAGCTACCTTGATGCCTACGGTCATGGTTCATTATATAACATATTACACTATAGGAACGAGTAGGACTTACAGCAGTACGCCTACGCGACCTGACTACATAATTAACAAAAAAGACTTATCCGAAGCTTCAAGGAGACCTGCTTCACATGTTCTCTGGTGATCAACAATAACAGTCGTGGTATAGACCTAATCACTCTTCCCCAAACTCCACCCATGCTGTTGAATGAGGGTCTCGCTGGCAATTCAATATTTATCTTCTGCTGATTCGACTGTTGCACAAACCGCCTTAACTCATAAACTGCTCCCATGAAGCTTGACGCACTATCACTGTTAGTCTCTGGAGGTTTCCTTCTAATAAAACTTAATAAGGCCATTATAAATGAATCAGTAATCAAACTATACATCAGTTCAATATGTACTGCCCATGTTTGCAAACAAGTAAACTCATATCCATATCCTTTTTCTAATGACCTTCCTATGTGTCCTTGTTCTTTATGACAGTGTCTAATTATCATTTCTGTCACTAAGTGTCGACTGGGTAAAATTACTGGATGTTTAAAAGCATTTGGGAAGTCTGAGTAGCTTAGCCGACCTGTAACACAGAGTAACCCATCAAGCATTATCGGTGATAAACCTTTCAGATCATCATGACTTACTACTTTACTGCTGTTTTTAAATTCACTAAGTAATTCTCCATACACTTCTCTCTGAACCATCAATAAAATCTTACGCTTGGCAACCTCAAGCTCTTTGACCTTTAAACATCCTAGATGAACGGATCCTTCACAACTCGGTAAACAAAGTACCATCAGGAATTCGATGAACCTTCTAAACCAGGTTAAAGCTCTGACTAATTTCAACCACTCTGAACAATAAGAGAGAACAGGTGTCATGTTGTACTTTATACTACTCAAATTAACCACAGCAGTTTTTCTAATCTCAATATCGTCAGGAGTAGGTTCCGGACAGTCAGTGATTGTTATATAAAATTCGTCATGCAATAAAGTGGGACATTTGAACCAAGATTCAAGATCGGTCATTTTTTGTATACTTCCTCTACATAATAATTCACTTATATGCTTAACGAAACTCTTTGCTTGATCACAAGTGGGAATGGATATCAAGCAATCATCAACATAGAACTTATTCTTGACATCATCTACAACATAACCGTCAGAGAACATTTGGGCCGTCTTATTCAAGGCAAAGTTCGCGCAAAATGGCGATGATGTGGCATCAAATGGATGGGATGTCATTTGAAACTCGGATGGTTCCCTCGACATGTCTCCCTCCTGCCACTACAGAAATCTTGAAGCTCCTCGATCAGACTCAGGGACCTTCACTTGCATGAACATTTCTTCAACATCTGCAGGGATTGCAGCTGCCTCCTTGCGAAAACTTATTAATATACACCTTAACCCAGCGGTGGTATCGGGTTCTTGATAAATCATATCATTTGGGGAAACCCCTGCAAACTGGGCGGCACAATCAAGGACCACTCTAAGTTCTGGTTTTTTCATGTTTAATACTGCATGATGAGGTAAATACCATCGAGGGCGATAATAAGACTGCAGATATATTTCAAAGGCCCTCTCCGCATAAGTCTTAGTAAAATCACTTTCAGTACTTTTGATATACCTGATGTGCAGACTGACATCCTTCGACAACATACCCTTCAAACTTTGTAATCTACGGTTTGTTACTTCATAATTATCCACTTTCATATCTGGATTCTTTCTCCACGGTAAAGAAACTACAAAATGACCGTTGTCAAAGCACGTGCCACCTTTCACAATCTTTATAGCCGCCTTGTCGTCTACTGATAATGATTTATCACTTGAATAAGCATCCGAAAACTCTACGTCATAAGCCTTACGTATTTCGTTCTCTAATGTCTGTATCTTACTGGTATGATTAACAACTCTTTTCCTATATTCCGAATACGACGCAGGTCCGAAAACCGTCCACCCCAGCAACGTTTTCACAGCGTACGGGTTCTTCCTTCCACCCAACCGTTGGTCTAACACCCAATGTGCTTCTGGTACGTCGCAACCAATCAACAGTAAGACTTCTTCAGAATCTAGGCTATCTATTGGCACATCACTTAAATGCGGCCACTTAACTAGGTTGTTCATTGCTGACTTTGTTGGCTTATGACCTGGTATACCTGCCACAATCAGAGCTCCTTCAATCGTAACATGTTCAGATCGATCTAAAGAATATACCTCAAAAGGCGCACTCGTGACCTTCATTGTTCTATTACCGCCCACAGTCTCAACTACCACTGATGCTTCGTCTTCGCTCAGCCCGAGAGACCTCAAACAGTTTGATTTTATCAGTGTCACATCAGAACCGTTGTCCAACAGAGCATAACCCACAATCTCGGCCTTTCGCGATTTCAACCGTACGGGAATCATGCCTAAACACACTTGACTGATTAGTGATTTAGTATATCCGCAACAACTCAAGATACCAGGTTTCTCACTCTCGCTGTGCAACAAAGAATGGTGTTTCTTTTCACAATCCTCAACGTTACAACGCTTCGTCAGCTTACATTCCTTAACTCTATGTCCTTGTCTAAGACAGACAAAACAGATACCCTTGCTTTTAGCGTGAGACCATCGGTCTTGAACTGTAAGCGCTAAGAACTGTGGACATTTATCAATGGCATGGTCGTAGGAACACATACTGCATTTAATTTTCGTTGTCGAACTATTCCCTTGCTCTGATTGCACGTGACAGTTCGTCTTTACGTTATGCCCTTTTCTTGAACGGTTTGCTAACCGTCCAAATCTACTACAAGCCACTCTCGCACGCGATGCGATAAACTGAGTGAGCTCGTCGAAGGTCGGTTCCCTGTTATCTTCAGTCAATTTATCCACCCAGTCCGCCCACTGGGCTTGCATAGGTTGAGGCAAGAGTCTCACTATTCTTTCCAAAGTAACTAAGGAATTTAGATCAGAAGTATAATTCATCTGTCCCAAGACCATAGCACAGTTTTCCATTTTAATAGCCAAGTTTGATAGTTGGTCCCCGTCAATATACTCAAAATTCACAGCACTGAATAAGTCCTCTAGTGTTTCTCGAGCAATTACGTGAGACTGTCTGAAAAAACGTTTTAAAATCTCCCTTGCTCTTTTATAGCCAGAGGATGCCTCCATCATGACGCAACCTTCAATAGCTGTTTTAGCCTTGCCCTTACAATAGTGTATCAAATAGAGCAAGCGCTGGCTATCATCCGTGACTCTTGATGCTACATACGTCTCAAATTGCCTTATAAACTTCCAGTATCCTCTTGGCTCTCCATCGAAATAAGTCAGTTCAACCTTTGGTAGTTCTGGGCCAACAACATGAACTATAGGCAACATGCTCTTTCCTGGTAATTCAGGCCTTTGCTTCCCCTTTAAACTAAGATTTTTTACGTCATCTGACATCGAATTAAGACTAGAATCACTACCATGATAATCAACCCTATTTGAGTCTGAACCATGACCCTTAAGGACGTCAAAAGGCACTTGCTTGACAATAGGGGATTCTTCATTAACATCGACGAACTTTGAGCTTGATTTCCTTCGACGATTAACTGGCATTATAAGCGAAACGACCAATTATTTCCAGAAAATCCGCAAACAATTACCAAAGGATTTCGGCCAAGTAATAATTGTTTAGAACTGTAAAATCCAAACTACGGTTTGGACGTTGAAGAATAGCCGACCGGGGACTTTAGACACGCGCCCTTTCCCGTCGAAATCAAAACAAGTAATCGGATAAATAGCGGTTCTATAATTCATCATAAATTTAAATGTAAATCGTTACCTAAACAAATATTACCACCCGGCTACTCAACCAATAATTGTTCAATCAATCAAATCTAAATTACAATAAATAAATAAGTTGATAGAAGATGAGGGAAAATTACCAGTCAAAACAAATGAACGTTATTCTATCCTGACTGGATAGAACACACACAAAAGGAGGAGCAAATCAATATGGCTACCGCCAAGAGCAAATGTCAAGTAAAACAACACAGATGCAGTTCAGGAAGAAACACAAACTTAGTGAATACGTAAGAAAAACAAAAACTATAATAAAAAATACAAGTATTAACAATTCAAATGTAATCAAAATACAACAATGTACAACTAAGGGGATCAATAGGAACAAAGTACAAGTATATACATGGAGGGATTTTCACCAACACACAAAACCTTCAAAATGGATCTTACAAATACCTTCCGAGCAAACCTTGCACTGGTAACGTTGAAGCGCATTTTTGGCCAGTTTGACGGAAGAACTTTCCATATAATCTTCAATAGTTTTATCCGTCCCCATTTAGAGTACGGAAACATAGTATTTCCTCCCTCATTCCAAAAGGATAAGGACACCCTGGAGCGTATCCAACGGCGAGCCACGAAATCAGTTCGAGGACTCAAATTTGAACCTTATGAAGAGCGCCTCCATTCACTTAACCCTTACCCATTAGAGTATAGACGTCTTCGAAGTGACCTTCTCATGGCTTACAGTATCCTTAACACTTCTGGACATCCTCTTAAACACCTACTTAAGCTGAGCCTCAAGACAAATCTAGGGGGTAACTCGCAGAAAGTTGAGACACAACATAGGAGAACAGACTGTAGACACAACCCCCACTCCTGAAGGGTTGTTAGATGCTGGAATTCGCTGCCGGTTGAGCTAGTTCAAGCGACTTCCCAGGAGTCCTTTGAGATGCGACTTGATCTATTCTTTAGGACTAAGGATAGTATCATACTATGATTTACCAATTTCTTTTTCCTCTTTTATTGTTAACATACCTAGGCTCCTGCATCGAGGTTTTGGTGATCCCCTGCTACTAGACACGGAAGCCTGTTAAGTGAAAGCTTCTTCCATTCCGTCCACAACCGTTTGAACCATTTGAACTTATTTTTTGTGAGTAGCTTTGTGTGTCCTTATTATTTCCAAATACTTCCGCAGACTTTCGCTTCATTACATCATTTTGCGGCGATAGAGTTAAAGTTGACTTACATTAAGTGGTTAAAATAAATTATCGAATATATTGAAGGAAAATGGATTGGATGTTGAATACAGTACTTTGATGTCCTTGACTTCACTATGTACCAGGAAAACACCGCGTACCACAAATACTTGAATATGTGTTGATGAAACAAATCTCTGGAATAGATGGACAGAAATGTTTTACGCCGATCATCTGCTTACAATTTGTCGAAATCAGTCAATGAAGAGGGAAACAGCGAACTTTCAAATAAAATCTCCGAAAGTTTTTTGAGAAAACAGATAAATTCACCTGATAAGCGTTACATAAGAAATTCAGCTATGCGTAACACAAATGGAGTTTTTGCTAAATGTACAAATTGTCAGATATCCAAATGTAACGATGATTGTTTGGATGAGATTCTTATCCTCAGAAAAGTAAGAGAAAACTTTAATAACTATGAGTCTTGATAAAATACTTTTATTGAAACAACCAAAATGTATCATACAATTTAGTTCCCCATATTTTCAAAGTCTTTACACATGTAAAAAGTCGCACAGCAAATGTGAAAATATTTTATTTTGGACGAAGCTAAACTAATTTACTTGATCACCTTAAGCTATTTTCTATCCTACTTTCAACTGAGTTCAGTTAACTAAAATCGTCAGCTCACAGTAAGATTTCCGAAGCACAAAACAAAGTTATCCCCATGCTTTAAATAATATTCAGCACTGAAAATTCGTCGGCTTAGCAGATAAATAAAGCTTCTTAATTACAAGAATCGTAAAACCAGTAGCCGAAAAATCCTTATCACCTGATTTACGTTCAGAAACTGAAAACATCTGTCAGATGTGAGTCACATAAATCAATTTAAATTGTCTTCCTGATCGTTTCTTCAGATTACTCAGAATTTGAGGGACAATTAACAGGATCACTTAGTCTCTTGACATGTTTAATTTTTAATTTACATAGAAGAGAGTTCATTATATTATTGATGGTGATGATAGTAAATTCTATGTTATGCTTCTTGTTCTACTTATGGTGCGCGTGCTGAATGTATTTTTTTCTGATTTTTATAGTCATATCTTTCACCTGGAATAGGTTTATCCTTTTTTGGTGGAGGAATGAGAAGACGAAGTTAGTCCAAAATGTGTGATGAATTTGCGCTATGTTGTGTCAACATTCCTTATTCCTTGTACATTTTGTTAATTTTTCTAATTCATTTACAACCAAGCGAAATGCATCCAGTGAGACATAACAGTAGAAAAATTTGTTCAGCCTGAAGTTCTCTTTGCGGAGATTTCGATCTCAAAATGAAATCTCAAACACATAATTATTTTCTAAATGGTTATAATAACAATAATAGTGATGGTGGACATTTTCCTAAACATGTTGACAGTGAGATAAAATAAATAACGGAATAAAATTGTCATTTTCATTAAGGGAACTTATAATAATTTTGTTATTGAGAGTTTGATTATTCATCATGAGGATAGATAAAGAGTTATAACTTGAAAAGAGATACTCAGCGTTATGAGATAAGATGTTTAAATTGAAATGAACTGTAATCAGGAAGATCATACAAACAAAAACAAACTATTCGGGGGGCTTAAAGGTTCATAAAGAAGGAAATAGAAGGAAAGCAAGTGGCTGTGAATGAAGGAAAGAAAGACCTACGAGAGATTAGAACAATGGTCAGTGCAGAGGCTATAAAACCTTATTTTGTGCACATTATTCTGATTTTTCTAAATGAATAAAAATGCTTCGGCAGTGTTCAAAAGACAGAGGACAACCTCTTTTGAAAACTTTCTACTCAACTTGTAGATGTCTTTGAGCTTTGAGTCATTTTTGATCGAATGACACGTGTTTCAAGGTGTTTGATTATAGCACTTCTGGTTGAGCCATTTTTGTCTTTCTTTAGTCCAGCGGGGTTATGTTCTTTAATTCTTATGGGTAAAATATGCATCACAAAACCTGTATACCTTGCTCCACATAAACATTTAAATTATTATATGGGCATGGGATGAGTTAAACTAAAGGGTTTTTCTTTTAAATCTTTAGTGAACATGGTCAGCTGGAGAACATTAGTGTTAAAATTTATCGAACAAGCTAGCTATTTTAAAGAAGACATTAATATTGGCTAAGTTTCTCATAAAAACTTTGTATAATTTTAAGCTAATAGCGTTTTATTGAAGGATATAAGTGTTTGTAGAGTAAGGTAAGTAGAAGACAAACGTCAAATACTATTTGGATGGTAAAATAGTCTCATTATTGACAAAATGTAGAATTAAAAATTACAGATAGGTCATTCAAGGTGAAATTAGGGCCTGGAATATCTTTATGTTGACTGAAGTTGTCATACCACATTTGCAAGAGCAGACGGGGTCTCTGAATATGTACCAAAATAGCTACAGAAGTGAGTAAAATCAAATGGCGTGTTGAGACAAGATGACAAATATTACCTTTCTTATTTGATAAGTACATAGAACAGCTAATAATATTGATCTTAAATCAGCCTCTTATTTTGTACAAAAGTTATTTAGTGTGTACACTAGTGGCATACAAAAATTTCAACTTTCTTCATGCATTTGAAAACAGTTTCTTGTTACCTTAAACGTTCCTTGTTATCAGGCAAGTATTATTCAGCATGGTATCCTCACATTTTTTCCTTATTATTCTTGTTTCCACTTACCTTCTAGTCGTCTAGTTGATCTCTTATTTTTAGATCGGAATGTTGTTAAGATGTATATGTATAATCAGATTGTTCAAAAGGTATTGGACTAATATATCGTATAGTTCGAATGACTTTCATCTTATTATTACAGTATCCGAGCGATTACAACTATTTAAAAGGCTGAATAGTGGATTAATCGAAATAACTTAGCAGTAACGATTTTGAGGAAAACCGAACATTAAGAATATTGCTGGGAAGGACAAACCGGAGAGGGATTTGCGAAAGAATAAAGGAACTCGAATTCTGGTGGAAGACAATAAACAGTGAGTGTATCCACGTTAGTGACCGATTCTGAGTCATATCACCCAACGCCTTCAATCTCCGGTCTCAGTTGTCGCGCGGACCCCAACAGAACTGACTATAATTTATGGCCACGCTGAAGTGACCTTGAGAGTGTCCACCTAATAACCAGGACCAAATGACGGTTATAAACTGACATGAGGAAATAGAATTATGATTTGCATTTGGTCGTTAAGGTTAGGAAATAGATTCAGAGTTTTGCTCACGAACTGATATCAGCTATAATGCCAAAACTCTATTTCGCCAACTGGATGCATGAATTTCGCGCCAAAATCCGAAACCTGTTGTCTTATCACTAATTGGTTCGTCCATAAATTATAGTCTTGCCAATGCTATTTAGTTATCTGGAAAGTTAAATAGAAAGATCATGTTGTTGGTTGATGGATGAATATGAATTTTGGTAATGAACTTTTTCAGTTTTACTGGAGAGAATATTTTTGCCAAAATGTATATTCATCAACTATTCAAAAAAATAGTTGTTTTTGTCCCCAACACCGAAGGCCATGGGTTCGAGCTCCGCATGCGGGGTCATCGATGCACACAACTGGGGAGTCCCATACCAGAACGAAACATCCATCCAGTGCTTCCAGGTTTTCCATAGTGGTTTAGCTTTCATCGACGCATGAATTCAACTATCAAAATTTATAAATCATCTGAAGAACCATAAATTTTCTTGTTAACTTGAATTTTTGAACTGCGTTGTATTCTACTCTGATTACTGAAAGGAAATCATTTGAATAAATTACTGAACTTGGCATCTTACAATCACCATTAGTTTATAGTGGTCCACCATTTATTTTTATTGTCGTTGGTTAAACAGAATCACACTAAAACATCTAGTAATATTTTTTTGAATAAGGTGTCAATTTATTAACATTTTAGGAGAAAACTTTGTTTTTCATTACAGAAAGTAGCCTTACTTACTAAACAAAATAAAGATCTAAACGCACAATGCCGTATTTTAAAAGAAAATCTGGTTAAAACAGAGAATGAACTTACAATTCTGGTCAATCCTATTGAAGTAAAGAAATGTTATACCTTAAAATTTCGATGTCATTAGAGCTCAAAAATAAACCAGAATGCAGGCTGCTACGAACAGAAATCACTTAAAAATATTCGTTTGCTTCATCAAAAGTTTTTCAACCTGCAGACCCAACTTCAAGATAAAGATTCTCAGTACAAGTAAGATGACACTATGCAAACATGAAGTGAATCTTGTTTAATTTTGAATGTTCGTAATTTTCTAACTCAAGTGGGTGCCAAAACTATGAAAGGGAGGAGTTACATTTCGAAATATACTTAATGCCCGTTCAATTCATTCAGATATGGAAAAGTGATGTGCCTGAAAATGGCCACAACTAACTCCTTTTAAGAGTGATGAAAAATAAGGAACATGGGATACTTGTTTTTTCCTAGTTTAAAATTTCACAACGACAGAAAGTTCCAGCATTACCTACTGGTCATTTTGTTGGGCGATTTACCCTTTCGAGGTTCAGTGGTTGATGCTTCCACACTTGAGGATTTGATCTGCTGATGTTTAGGACGGTATAATAAATAAACTGTCCGATGTAACTTCGGCTTCTGTGTATCTTTGGCTAATATAGTCTGTATTGGCTAAATTAATAAATATTACTCGCAGAGTAAAATAAGTAGTATGCTGAAAAAAGACGTTTAATTTTAGAAACGTAACTTAATTAATTTAGCTTAGAATTTATAACAGCCTTTAACAGTCATATTTACTGACATTGATTCAAATTCTAAAACTCGTAAACGAAATAGATAATGACTGATAACCGAAGACGTATTTTAGTCCATGAAGTTGACATAATCTTCCACCTCAAATTAATTGACATAATCAACTGGAATTTGGGAACACTAAAAAATTGGTTTGTATGACTGATCTTGTTTTAGTGAAATATGTCTACAAAAGCTACTAAGTGATGTGCATATAAGAGGCTTGAATATTTCCATTCTATGAAAGAGTAATTATATCTGTATTAGTAGTTGGTAATAGAACTAGAGCATAAGTTTCGTGTTATTTGATGGTTGTCATTTAGGTTTACTTGCATCACAATATTCACGCAAGATAATACAAGTATTGTTTTTATCAGTAATTACTTCAAGATATTAATTGCTAGTAAGTTATAAGTCGGATTCATTTGTAACTTTATGCAACTTATTTTTATAAAGCGCTTGTTATAAGTGATAAGTCTTTCCAATTGAATGCTATATTCGGTTCCCAAACTTTTCTAGTAACCCTCAAGCTAGAACTACACAGAGACTTGAACACGAGAGAAAGGGCGCAAAATATGTAAGAAACACTTTACTCCGAAGGTTCATTTATGTACAGAAAATGTAGGGTTTTTATAGTATTTTAGATGTCCTTGGATTTTCCCGAAAATTCTAGAATGCTACTAAACATAGTAGCAGTGTGTTAATCATCCAATCACAAACTCGAAATGTAACTTTCCAACTTCTAGATATTTCCGGCAAAACTTCTAGTGAACGCTGATTGGATAAGATGCCTCTCAGTGTTTTCAGAGCCTTTCTTGGCTTTTTTTCGAGGGGTTTTCTGGATCTCCCCAACAATAAGTAAGACGTTTAACACAAAATGGGATGCTTATTAATTATGGTAACTTTGTTGAAACAATGAGCCACGAAGAGACTTAGCCATTGGACGTAAGATGATGAGTAATTTCATTAATGTATGAGATCAAAACTCGCTAAGCTTATCTGTTAACTGTAATTACGTTATGATCAGAGTTTTAAAATGGTTGGTTAAGATTAACTTCCAAGTTGTTAATTAGAATTCTTTTTACTGACATTTATGGACTTAGTTATTATTCATGCTCTAATCCTCACTTTAATTTTTTAAAGCCGCTTAATAACAGACATGAAATTTACTCGGGTTGAAGAGTTGCGAGTACAGTTGGAGACTGCATTTGCAGAAATTAAGCGACTAAAAGAACAAAATCATATATTATCCGATCAGTGTTCAGAGAAAAAAAGACAATCGATTATTAAACCGAAAAGGAGTTTTTCCAGTGAAAACAATCAATCTAATTTTCAAATTAAAACACTGGGCAGAGTGATTAAAGATTTAGATCAGCAGAAACAGGAGTTGATAGCGAAGAACCATTGTTTAGTAAACAAAATTCAAAAGCTGTACAGGCATTTGTCATCGAACGATGTAAAAGAGGATATCAGTAAGTCTTTTCAGTGAGTTCGGAATTTCATTTTTGATGTCAGTTGATTTCAGGGGGCCATAGAAACACTGAAAAAATTATTTTTGGCTGTTAAAAAGCAAGTATCTGTAAGCTCCGAGAAGCTACTATAGTTATTTAAACCTGAAAAATTAAGCACAGAAGTTAAAGGCTACCATTCTTAGTGGCAGCTATTGGCAGGTATGAGACCTGGACTCAAGATTAATATTAATAATGCTTAGTGTATTGATGCTCCTAGTTACATGGTTTAGTGAAAACACCTAAGACTTATTCCGAGTACCAGTAGTAAAGCAATTAATATAGATTGCTTAATTCTCTTGATATTTACCTTTTATATCCTTGCTGACTGAGATAAACTTTTATCCGTAATTATCTGGATCCTATTTTATGGGTTGTTTCGTTAACCAACAATGATAAGCATGTAAAGCAAAGTTCATATTTACTGCACGAATGTAAATTTTAAAAGGCCCTAAATTTTCGGAAAGACTAACTACATTTTTATTTTCCAACAACTAGAAATTACTCTACGACTTTAGACAATCAGTGAAAACCATTAAGCACTGGACAGCTGTTTCGCTCTATTATGGAAATCATCAGTGCTCATCTGTGGCCCCGCTTTTAACCCAGGACCTTCAATCTCTCGTGTGAGCGCCTAACCTCTAAACAGTTGGGCAATTATGCCATGATTTACATGCCTGACTTCAATCAGTTTGTGACATTGAGTAGCCATCTTTCATTGTCAACGGTGAACAATTGTCTAACATCTAACATGGTCAGTCTCCACTGGCCAGTTGTTCAGTGGTTCTTGGTTTTCACTGGTTGTCTAGTTAGGATCAGTAAAGGGCGAGACCTATGGAAACTCAACCTTCACTAAAATTATTACCAATAAATAGAGGTTAAATGGAAATTCGTAAAATGAGTTTCTTAAAAACAAGAATAGCCTATATAACCTGTTACAACTATAATGTAATAAGAAAACGAAGATTATCATAACTGTGTGATATACTAGCACAATACATTTCGAACAATCCGATCACCCATATATTTGTTGGGAACATTTATATATAAAAATAAAAGGTCAACTAGACTAGAAACACCTAATTGAAGCAGGTCATAAGATTGATCTTAACTCAGCTTTTGTGGTGTTGTATAAAACTGTAATAGGTTTATTGAAGCCTTAGCCATACGAAAATTCAAACCCCCTCCGTGTATTCAAAAACAGTTTGTTCTCACCTTAAACTTACCCTGGTAATATCAGCTTATTATCCAGAGTGATGAGGTTTCAAAATGTTATCACATCATTTATTATCCTTGTCTCTTCTCGCCCTCCATTTCTAGTCTAGTTGACATTTTGAGACTAGATGGTGGTTGGAGGTAGTCGACAGGAAACCCTGGACCCAGGTTTCGTGCTACTTGGCACTCGTCAGCAAGGTATATCTGTAATCTTGGGGGAACTGGTGCTCCCTGGCGGATTCAATCCCGTGTCACCCAGCTTCACTTGACACACATGACACTGATCACCACCCAGTGATCAATCAATTGTGACTAGTTGACCTTTTATTTTTATATATAAATGATCTTAACAACTGTATGGGTGATCAGATTGTTCGGAATGTATTGCGCTAATATATCACATAGTTCTGATAATCTTCATCTTCTTATTATTGCACTATAGAAATTTATCAAAGGGACTAATTGCTTTAAACTATAATGTAACCAATTTCACTACATATTAGTTTCACTACAATATATATATCCACAGAATAGCTATGGAAGTCATTTCTAAGTCTTGAATGTTGATCAAGATACACCAGTCAAGGAATCCTATATGATCATTAGGTTTAAGGACACAACATCGTGATGTGCTTAGTTTAGGCATTGAACATAATATGTTGAAATCAGACAAATGATCTATCAATGGATCTCAAATAAGTGCAGACTATCTGGCATGTCCACTTAATGATCAGATGAATTTATTGAAAGATATGATCAGTAATATTTGATTTTTGATTTTCTTTAAATTCCTTCTTTTAGCTCCTTATCGTGCTTGTCAGGATGATGAGTGTAATGTGCAGGTGTGTCAGGCTTTTACTAACCTTAATTTTTTATTGAAAGACTGGAAAGTTTAGAACGTCCTCAGAGGATCTTTTGGTGGCCACGATTGTTGAAAGTACTGGTAAGCTTATTTTCCTTGAATCTTTTTAGTTTTCTTTGTAATAGTTTGATTGTTAGCTTAAGGAGTTTCCTTAACACCTGTTTATAAAATAAAGTTTAGGAACCACACTATGTGAGGATCCTGAAATTGTTTAAAACTTTGGAGAGATTGTGAATGATAGCTTCTTAGTTAGTATAGTGTCAAGTTGCATTATTCTGAGGTTAAATGGCATGCATTAATTAGAGTAACTTTCGAGAATCTAACGAAGTGTAGTTATAGAATGCACTAATTTTTGAAATCAAAATTTTAGAGATGTTCTCGTAGTTTTTAAATGTGTATTTGACTGTTTATATTTAACAAAGTGCATGTTTTTGATAGAATATAGTACTTTAGGGATACTCTTCAATATCCACTAACTGTGGATGAGATTTAACAAGTCTAAAATTTTTCGTTGATAAATCATAAGTTTGGAATGAGCAGTGGTTTTTATATCGGATTGGCATTACGGTTAAGGACAAAATACTTTTATCTACCATGCTGACGCAATAGGAAAAACGTTTTAGAGATTGTCAGTATTGCCTAAAGATTTGTGGATAGTTTATTTGTTGAAAGCTTCGTCGTTATTGATTTCCATCTATCGGATACTTAGAGAATAAACTGGGATCATTTAAATGACATTAGTTCCACATAGTTTAGAAGAGGGATAGTTCGATTGTCTGTTAGATAAATAATGTTCGTTGTTTAACAGGTCGACATATGATGAAACTGATCACAAACCATTGTAACCATCTTAGTAACACACAGGCTTCACTTCTACTTGTTAACCACTTTCCCTCCTAGTTGTACACTTTGGTATAAATAAAACGGAGATAAATGAAAGGTCCATGTAATGGATATTAGGATTCATCGTATGTATTTCCGTGTTTTAGTGAAAATTGCAGTTGAAGATAAGCACAAAGGCAGGATTAGACATTATTAAACCCCCAATAATTTCTTTCACTTTATGATCTATTGTAAACAATAATATAATTCAGTATATGTAGACAGAGAATGAAATTGAAACCAGAGATCATTTCAAAATAAACAAGTGAGACCTTTTTGTTTTAAGTAGTTCGATTCACGTAACTTCTCTAGTATGAAGGAGTCATTACCATCTCTTTATAAAATTGTACTGAGTATTGATGCTCTAGATGGTTGTAGAATAGTAGTGAAGAAAATTCTCTATTTCTGACTAATATTTCAAGTCTATCATTATTAAATTTAATCTACAAGCTTTTAGTGGATTAATTTTAAAGTCTCAGCTTTAGGTATGGTAAAAAAATCGTAATAAGGTGAACAAACGTATTTTGGGCTATTTTAAACTGTCCAATTATTTATTATTTTAGTATCTCACAATGTTACTAATCATGCTCCAAAAGTATCAACAATTGTTCAAAGAGATGAGAACATGGTAAGTGAATTAGGGTCGGCTAAGGCACAAATTGCTAATTTACAACATTTAAACAAAACATTATCAGAATCATGTGAAAAAATGAAGAAAGATTATGAAATAATGGAGTGAGTTGTCCACTATTTTATATTTTGTGTGTATAAGAACTGATGTTAGATAGTTTAAGGAAATTAATGAAAAGCCACTGATCTAAATTTAGTGCTAGTTAGGATTTATCATTATGGCGCAAACACATCGCTTGAGGTTTGAACTAATATTTTAAGGTAACATTATTTATGATTTATTTGATCTTAAAATGACTGCCTATAGGATCGAGATATTTATGATAATCGGTCACTGAATAGTAACCAATATTATACTGTTTATCCTAAATGATTATTGAATTATAATCATTGATATGTAAGAACTACAATAATTCTATTTTGTGAAACCGCTATAAAAAGCTAATCATGCAAAATGGTTAAAATCCTATATAATGGGTCATTACGGCTCACTGCTAAAGAGATTGAGAATATAAATGAACATGATTTTCAATAGCTGCTTTATTTTACTATTTATGTTTAGTAAATGAAAAATAATCTTCTGTTGAAGCAATTAGTCTCTTTTATAAATTTCGATAGAACAATGAGAAGACGGAGTTGATCTGAAAAACGTGATGTATTTGCGCTATACATTTAGATCAATCTGGTCACTCAGATACTTGTTAATTATTGTAAATAAAGTAGTTTACTAATTAAAAGGAAAAAAATCATAATCGGAACGTTTTATTTGATGACTTAAATAAAATTCTACAGTTTTTCATAAGATCAGAATACTTTTATACTAAACTCTCAGCTCATCAATTGATAACTTCCTATTTAATCAAATTAATCTCTTTGTAAGTTTACACTCTGCATAACAGATGGTAGTGGTGTATACAATAGATTCGTCTAATTTATCATATAACAACACAGTTAATATGTTGTGTCAAGTTGAGGATGTGTGCCGCTTAAAAAGACGTTGGTTACAGACTTTATAAACTGATATCTTAAAACTGTGTGAACTAAATAAGTAAATTGAACCAAAAATTTGATGTATCAGATGTAGTAAATTAAGTTACGATATAACAACCTGTTCAAAAATGTTAAACAGATTACAGATAAATTAAATGTATGATTTTTAGTACAACTTATAGACAGAAATTAATCTTATCTACTCTTTAACTGTAAGTAGCTTTTTAATTGGTAGATATTTGACAAGGAGCCTAATAAGAATCATGCTGTAATCTTTCTTAAATCTAATCAGAAAGAAAATAATAGAACAGGAAGCTGAAATTCAAAAATATCAAAGAAAAGCCGTGCGGGAAAATGAGTGTCAAACAGAAATGTATGATTATTTCCGGTTTTTGAAATGATTCAAAATGTTTGAATTTTACATTTTACCTTAATTTATAGGAGAAGCTTATACATGACTCCTTGATTTTAGATTAAGAGAGTTTGAAGCTACTTACTAATTCTTTTCAGTAGTCAAGTTGTGTAAATAAATATCAGATACTTCAATTTACTACTACACTGAAAGTGCTTGATAGAAGATCTCTGTTATATCAACATAGTTGATTAATGCCACTGGTTAGATTAAATCTTCATTTACTTAACTAAAGCCTTCTAACGATATTAAAACATCACAATCAAAAAGCTGGGTGATCTATTGAATTATTAGGCATACTATCACAGCGTTCAGGCACTGTTTTTAGACATACTACATATATTGGTATGTGCATTATTGTGTATATGTTGTTATGACGTGGTATATGGTAAGTGTGTAGCACTGAAAAGAAAATATGCTATATTTCAGTGAATTATGACATTCGAAATAATCGTTAACTGAACCGGAATAATACTAAGTGTAGATGAAAAACTATAGTAACTTTGAGTATTAAACTGAATTCATTTGAGTTTTCTAGTTTTTGATATTCTCTTTTGTCAAAACGTATAATTTAACCTTTTTATGTGAGAATACAGTTAGTATTCTAGTATGTTTTGGAAAAACATCCACTAGTTTGATTGAAATGTATTATGTACGTTAAAGAGAAAATTGTATTTGTAAAAATCTCGACGACTGAACTTAAAATAAATCTAACAGTTTGCTCGGCATTTTGGTTTAAGCTTTTTCAAAGAAAGTAATCAACCATTAAAATTATCAAATGTAAGTAGATCGTTCAGAGTTTAACTGTATACTGAAGAAATCTTCAAATCATGATAACAATACTGATTGTGAGATTTGTTTTAGTGAGTATGAGTAATTTGGTGTAAAAAAGTGGAGAAATTGAGGTAACATAACAGGTATATATAGATTTGATATGAGGTACTCAATAACCACATACCACCTCTGGTTAGGATTTCTGATGAAACTACACAATTTGATAGATGTTATTAACCAAACATGTAACAGCGTGCATAAAATGAGGATAAATAAACAAAATAATGTGAGTTGGGGTTGTGTTAAAGAAGATAGTTGTTCATGGTATATATATACAAATAAATTGATGAGAACAAACGAAAGCATTTCTTTGTTGTCTGCCTAATATGAAATGAATTAAAAGGATAAACATGAAATTCAGATTTACCTATCAATTACTAGTTGCCATGACACTGCTAATTGTATATCTTTTGAGTTTACCGATATGTATAGGGCTTTAACTGTCAATCTCTCTTTGTAGAAAACAAAACACTTTTGTAGGATTCTTGGGTCACGTGAGTCAGTTGTATATGTAGACTCTATTAAATGCAGTGATATAGCCAATTTTTTTCCAGCTTTTGGAGTTTTTTATGAACTATATTGTACATCATTAATTGCAACATTTATGAAGAAGTAAGGGTGGTTATAATAAACACGAAGAACTTTTATGAGTTTTGGTTAAAAGTGTTCATTATCGCAACACATGGATACTTTGTTTACCATTCATCAGTCGATGGAGCTTCAAATACTCACTAGCTAATTTCCTAAATTTTAGACAAACATTCTTATTCTTTTATACGCCATTTTCGTTTAGTTAGGTTTTTTTGACTTGGAGGCTCTAACCGGTTCTTTGCGATTTTAGACTAACGTGTTAGTAAGTCAGTCAGTGAGGATTTTTACTAAAAGCAACTAAAATAGGTTTCATCACCTTGAGTTGACATCTTTCACTCAGTGAGTGGTAAAAACAACCTATTTAGGTGATATTAGATGTCTTTCTGGATGTCATTTTTCTCTCTATTATTTTTTCTTTTATGGAAGAAAAATAAGGAATGAGAATACAAATGATGAAAAGTTAGAAAATAGTGGAGTGGTTGTTAAAATGAAAATCTCAGAAAAGGATATTGTAAAACAAGTAAAGAACGTTTTATCTACGAAAGACCTTCATTATGAAGATGATGAGAATGCTTTTAATCACAGAAATGAAGAGAACCAGTCTGAAATGAAACGCATTCAAGAACGATATAGGTTCAATGGTCAAAGCAACTTTGATAACCCACTTCTTGTAAGTATCAGCTGTCCCAATTCGTATTAAAAAATTCCAATCTTGGTATATTTCTATAGTTAGTTAGGCGTTCAAATACATACTGTACAAATATGTAGAAACGTTATACTTGGTGTTCTAAAGCATAAAGTGCTACAGAGTCTGGGGTGTAAATTTTGAAAAAAAGCATCTGAAAAAAAGAAATACACTTTTGTGGAATGATAGCAAAAATGACACAATCATTTCAGGTTAACGTTTAACCAATGAGTTTTGATTTTGATTTTACATGAATTGTATGACACAAATATCTTAAGGAGTCTATGGGTTTTTGCTCTTCAATAACTTCGCGGTTAATATCGATTAACGAAAAAATCCTAATTTAAGCGTAATCACACATTACATTTTTACAGCTATAGAGATATACTAGGTTTTTAGAGTCAAATAATCTAAATGGAATAAATTCAGTTGCAAAGATGTACTTCAGACTCTTGGAAGTTTATTGGTGAAATTGACGTTTTTACTGGATATTTGTTTTCTTATTAAGAATCTCAAGCGTCGGACAAATAGAGATTGTTTTCACCATAGAACAATACTTGTTGGACAATCATTTCATATCCTTACGAAATAATTAAGCTTAACGATCAAATCTTAATTGGTTTCAGGGAATGTGACCTACAAATTAACTTTCTTTCAATCACCTAGGACATTTGATCATATTTAGTTTGTATATAAGCACGCCATTTTTTATACAAGAAACCTATTAATCTAGCCTGTGGTCTTGTCTTTGGTTTCTAATCATTTAGAGATTTGATTTGATAATACTGTCTAGTGAGCAACTACCATTCGAAAACATATCATTGAGTTCATGTATCGATCAGCACTTTACTCATGACTTTCGACATTCGGAAATGTTGTTACATTAAATTCTTAAAGACCTCCTCCATAATACAGAGTTTCACAGTTATTTCACAGTAAATGTTTACAGTTATTTTTGTCATGGAATCTGGAAGATTCTAGCCTCTTAAAGATTAGCAACCTTAAGTCCCTTGAGCATGTTGATTTAAGTGAAGTATTATGCCATCAATTTGGTAACAAAGTGCATTTAATAGACGATTGGTTGTTAATTTCCTTTCAATTTGCAAGGTTAAGGCTCATATTAATGAGGAAAATAGTTTTAAAAACATTGTACAGTGCATCGGTTAACTTCAAATATAAAGTAAACAAAATTCATACATATATTCGTCAATATTAGGACGAATAGTTTGATAAAAGTTGGACACCGAATATGGAGAAGTCATTATAGGTGAAAATTATATTTTAAATAATTTCAGCGATTGGAATTTAAAATAATTCCAACGTTTCGTCAAGTAAATTTGTCTGGACTTCTTCAACTTGCACTTTTATTTCTTCTTCATATCAAAACAAATTTAACACCTAATATCAACTATTAATAATTCAATCTTACACATACACACTCATAATTCATTCAGTCAGCTATCTTCACACTGTAAACTTTTCACATGATTCACATTTAACTAACTCATGTTATTCTATTTACTAAAGTCAGCATCCAAATACTATCAGATTAACAAAGTATAGATTTAATTGTTGAAATGCTATATATTTCTTTGATGATTTTGATTTCGATTATTACCCTGAAGAAGTCAAGACAAGTTTGCTGGACGAAACGTTGGAATTAGTTAAATTTCAATCGCTGATATTATTTCAAATATAATTTTCACATATAAACAAAATTCACTTTATCCAAGCTTTGAAATCATCCTTAACGAAAAATGGGTGATATAAATTCATGTGATTTTACTCAATTGGCCAAAATCGTAGTATTTTTGTGATTTGAAGTTATAGGAACGATATTGAACAGTTCCATTGACGAATGTTATTTTCGCTAAATTGTTACTTGAATATCTTAAAGTTATGATGAGTGTGGATACGAAAGGATCAAAAAGGATTACTCTTCAGATGGAATATTAAGTGTCGAAGTTCACTGTCAACTCAAAATGTTCAAAGTGAACTCCATGGTTTGTAGTCTCAACATATGAATATATTTGCCAGTTAAATCCATTGAAATTGAATCACCATAGATTGTGCTCGACATAAACGCTTTCAGCCTAGTAACGTATTTGTAAATTTATAATTGCTTATTTACAACATATGTTCATATTGTATTTTTAGACAAAACAACAGACCAATGATATTGAGAATAGAGTTCGATTGCAAAAGAATCAAAAGGCAAATGATGATGTAATAGACTTTTTATGATTTTACCTGAATTCTCATTATCCTCTCAGGACTTTCGTCCATTTTTATTTGCTCTGTGATAATGAAGTTCCTTTTTTTTAAAAAGCAAAACAAAACTTGCTCAAAAATCCTAATAGTAATCTTGTAGAGAGTTCAATAACATGACATAATAATTACAAATGATCTTTAATACTCTATTTTAGTCTTGTTATAACGCTCGGTTTTACTTCGTCTAACGTTATAATGGTTGGGTTTACACGTTTACACGTATGGGACGTTAATTTATCTTAGACGAATATCTACACTAGATTCCCTCCTAGTGTCTATTCTACAGGACTTCAACACTACTCAGATCAAGAACACGTGATTATCCTGACCACAACGTAAATATATTTCCACACCAAAAACCGGCACAATTCCACAACAATGAACAGTCAGTAATGAGTGAGTCATAGTAATAACAATAAGGGAATATATAACTCATCTGACACTTGTCAGACTATCTACATATCTGACTAAACAGACAGCCAATCATTCTCGCCCACACATCAAATCTTCATTGAATACTTTGTTAGTTTTCTCTGAAAATAAAAAAATTGGAGTGTATGAAATCTGTTTATAAATGAAATAAGTGTCCGTAGAAATGCCACTTAATGTATTCTCAACTCATAAAGATTCTTTTCACTTAGGTAACATAACAGTACTTCACGATATAAGTGGTAATGTTTGCTTGAATAAGCATCTTATGTTAAGCATTAGAAAGAAACTTGCTAACTTTAATTAACAGTTTAAGAATATTGATAATGAATTGATCTTTAATTACCTGACAAATGATTAGTGGGACGTTTGTTTTTAGTTTCTGACACAGACGCTACATTTAAATTGTTCTTTATACAACATAGAATGTATCACGAAACATTATACTTTCTATTAATTACATTACAGAATGAATTTCAAGTTGTATACGTTAATGTCACTACTACTTATAATAATTAAAACACAATATTTGCAGACACTTTCTAACAGCTGAACAGTGAGGAAGATGTAGTGAAATATATTAATTGGATGTTTGTTTTTTTCAAAAGTCTCGAACAGCATTAAACCTCTATGTTAATGACTAGTGAATATTCAGGATTGTTGAGAAAATCTGCTGAATAAACATACGAATTTACCAAGTTGATATTTTAATAGCACTTAATATCGAAAATTATCACGTACTTCTACTCTTAACATGCTTTTCAGCAGTTAAATTGGTAGGTTGCATGCATAAATAAGCCTGATGTTACCTACTGTGCTATTTTATAACATTTTTAAAATCTGGATTTGTTCAACCTTCTTATATCGTTTTCTACTTCTGAAAGACTAGGCCAAATTAGAACAATAAAAGGGTGGAAATCTATTTTTAAATTTATTTTGATACCTATACGGTAATAATTAATCCTAACTTCACATTTCATTGAAGACTACCTAATAAAACTTTCATTAAATCTAAATATCTTAATTGATAAATAATGTCAATAGTTGCGATTCTGAGTCAATTGAAGCTAGACCACTGTGGTAAACCTGGAAGCACTGCGCGGCCGTTTCTTCCCACTGTCGGACTAATCAGCAGTGCCCAGCCACGATGCCGCCTCGCGAGACTCGAACTTAAGCCCCATTAGTCTCGCGCGCGAGCGCTTAACCACTAGGCCACTGAGCCGACATCCAACGGTGTTAATGTATAACTTCAACCAATCCACGAAATTAAGCAACACGACCATCATTGTCATCAATGAGTTACTATCTGACAACAGACCCGCAATAAGACGAAACGGCCGTCCAGTGCTTCCAGGTTTTCCATGGTGGTCTAGCTTCAATTGACTCATGATCTCAACTATTGAAATTACTATAATATCCACAAAATCCCCTTCTGATATTAATAGATAATTGTTTAATAAGTGAAATGAAGTAATTTGCTATTGGATAATTTTTGTTGATGTTTTAACGATATTGCTTATTTTCGTCAGTGGATCACAACAAAATTATAAGTGATAGTCTTTAGAAATTCCTGATTCTTTATTTCGTCTTCTATTTTTAAAAAAAACGTGAGTGAATGAAATCAAGTAGATGTGCCTCGTCACTATAGAAAACAATTACATATGTTACTTTTGCGTGACGAAAATAAATTTCTCATCCTTATGTTCAATCTAATCAAAATACATTCAGTTCAATTTGCCGACTAATCACTTAACAGATAGGAGAATTAAATGAGAAATTGAAATTTGTGAAAATAAAAAAAATACTGTTCAACAGAAGCATTAAAACGTAACTGTCGCATTGATACAACTATGTACACGTAGATAGGAGTTAAAGAGAAATTTCTCTTTATTATTATTACTAAAAAAGAAGTGAATTTTCACAAAAGTGAAACTAATTAAAACAAGAGAACAGCCAATAAATATTGTTTTTTCAAGGACAAAGTATTTCCTTAATACTTTCTTATAAAATGCAATTATTCATGTATTTTACTTACTAACTACATAGGCTATTTAAGATATTTAAGTAACCAAATGTCCTTACATTTAAATCGCCGAACAAAAATAACTGAAGTCCTTATGTTAAGGAAAATGTAATTAGTAATATATTTGGATTTGCTGGTTATTCAACTGGCGAAATTAAAAGTCTAAGCACAGCATTTGAACAGAGAGTATACCTTTTAAAATGTACATATTGGTATTTGGTTACAGTCTATCTCAATCAGCGCCTTATGACGCACATCATGATTGAGATCCAATTAAAACCACTAAATATTTAAATAGTACATTGCTATGAGATCAACGTTGGTTCCATTTCTATTTGATATGTTTTATGTATTTATCATCAGTATTTACTTAAAGTCAATGACTAATCAATTAGCTAAAGGAAAGAGATCATATATAACAAGTTTTGATTTGAGAAAATGAGTGTTTCTTTCTTAAAAGTTTTCATCTTGATCAAATTAATCAGTGTAATGACTTCATAAAATCACTTTTGATAACCGAATTGTGAGATGTATTTCAAAGTGATTGACATATCGTTTACTTCATTTATCAAATGAGCAGAACATTTAAGAAACTCGTCAACAAACTGGAATATTCACTATTATTTAATAGAGTTTTAGATCTCTAAAAGTAGAGGATTGTATGATGTATAAAGAATTACTTATTGTCAATCGTAATCTATTGAAAATAGAAGGTTTTTGTTTAAGTGATTTACTCAAATGTTTTTCATAAGCTGTTTGCCACTTTGCCTTAAATTCTTGATTATACAATAAGTACTGATAACAATAGATTTGTTATGGGTATTGGTTGATTTTGGTAGTTATTCAATGAAGTACAAGCAATAAGTTTCGCAACATTAACTGAATGATGTTATACAAGCATTGAAAATTTACCAGTAACACTCATATATGAAGAGAATACTTTTGCGTGTTTGAACACTTTGAATGAGAACGACTTGTGGAAACGTAAGGTCTACTGTAATACGTGTTAACTTTTTCACCAATTTTCGTGGTGATCTTATAATATTTATTGGATTTTCAAATTTAATAGTTGATTATTTACTGTGAATATATTTCAGATTTTGCAACATTTATTGTTTTTCGGGTTGTCAATCTAAGCTCACTGTTGATTTTTCACAACTAACCATTTTATTATCACTATTGAATGTTTAATTTCACCATTTGATCAGTTACAAACTTCCATTTAAGTTATTTGTTACTGTATTTTACCTTTCATTATTTGACTGAGCTGTGACTATCTATTTCCGTTCTACGTAGTAACGGTAATAGTTGTTTGAAATCTTGATGGACGAATAATAATCAATACCCATTAGTTTGAATTATAATCAGTGTATTATTGTTTCTTAGTAATAAGGGTAAATGTCTAACACGATGTTTTGATTAAAATGATGCATTCACAATACACTGTAATGAAGTGGTTTTTAGACAGTAGGAAGTAAGAGATAATTGGTAGGAAACCCAAAAGAAAAACCGAAAAACTGTACAACTTTTAAAATTAAGGACATGTTAAGAATGCAAGTTATTGACTAGGTTAACTCTAACAACCTGTTCGTCACAGAGTATATTTGCTAGGTAAGGTATTATAGAAATTTTATACTTTTGCTTGCGTGCATGGATTTTAATGTAATTACGTCTCGTTCTAGTAGAAGATATACAAGGAGAAAGATAAGAGTGAAGGGGATGGCTAGTATCTGATAAAATAACACCTGCCAGGAGTTTGCATGATTTTAAATGTCTATCCACAACCATATTATTTATGACCTCGAAAGATTCACCACACATCTTGCCAACTGCCTTCAGCACTCTCCGCAATACAGGAAAGTCTTTCCTCAAAAGCCCGGGAAAGAATAATGGAGAACAGTAAAGAATGATAGGTAATATGCAAGAGTTGACAAATTGTAAGAGTAAATGACGAGTAATCCCAAGAGCATGCAATCTCTTTATGTAGTAGGTCAGACGGAAAACCTTCTTTGATAACAATAAAACGTGGGAAGACCAAGACAGATCAGAGGAAAAGGTGACACCAAGATAATTGACCTTCGACACTGTGTTTATCAAAGAGTCTCCGATGGTACAAGCATTATGGGATCTCAAAATGGTGTTTAGATTCCGTTCATGTTTCATGCTAAAGTTAACAGCTTGACATTTAGACGGATTAAGTATGACACCATGACCAACAGACCAACAATCAATACGAGACAAAAACTCATTCATTTCTATGGGATGTAAAGTGGAAGAGATAGGCATACATACAGTGAGATCATCCGCATATTTCACAAAAGTGTTTTCTGTGGAAGATGGCAGATCGTGCAGAAACAAAGAGAAAAGAAGAGGTGAAAGAACAGCTCCTTGTGGTACAGTTCATGAGGCAGCAGAGACTCTGAACACTTTCCTCTAAACACAGTGTACTGTTCCCTTCCACAGAGGTAGGAACATAGCCAGTTGGTTATCCAGCTGTCAGTGTTGACGCTGATTAACTTGTTAATTAAATGTCTTGGTATAGAATCAAAAGCTGAAGTATAGTTCAGAAAAGCACATCGAACATACTTCTGACCCTTTTCTAAGTTGAACACTATATTGTGATGCAGAACAGTAACAGCATATAAAGTGCTTCTTTTGCGTCTGTAAGCAAACTGATATGGATCAATATGCTCTTTTATCCCAGGCTGAAGTGGAAGTATTAATAATTTTTCCATTGTTTTGAGGAAGGGTGAAGTTATTGCAATAGGTCTAAATTTTACATTCTTATCACCAGATGCTTTCTTGGGTACAGGAATTATCTTCATCTTTCTCCACATTTTCGGTATGAGATTAGATGAGAAGGATCTGTTAAAGATAGCTGTGAACGGATAACATAGGACGTCAGCACACTTTTTAAAAAGGATGTTTGGGATACTATCAGGTCCCAAACATCGAAATGAATTAAGCGACTGGAGACATCTTCGTACATCAGTCTCAGTGAAAGTAGGAACACAGCTATTATTTAAACCCGTGGATAGAGGGAGCATCACATCAGATGACTGACGTACAAAAGACTTATTTAAGTCACGAACATTCAGCTGGTTATCGCTTCTAAACTGTCTGTCACCTGTAAGTTCTTTAAAGAGTTTCCACATACTCGGAGAGTTTTTGCAAGACAAGAGTTTTTGAGTAAACATACAGTTGAGACGTCTAATCTCTAGGTTTATCAGACCATTTAGCTTACGAACTTCATTAGAGTTCTTCTCCTTGTACATTCTTTCTTTCATTCTCCGTAGTCGTTTTAGTTGTGTAGATGTAAGCCTATCAAAACTTACAAAAATGGTTTCAGTGGGACAACAAATATCAGAACAGAATTTAAGGTAACAAGTGATAACATCAGTAGTGTTTTCTAGTGAGTCATCTGTAAATAATTCTCAGTTAGTCGTATGAAACATGTTTCTCAGATTTCGGATATTTTCTTCTGAGTAATTCCTATATTTGACTTTCTTGGTTTGATGTAAGAGTGTACTCTTCCCGTACTTTCCATATACTTTATGTAGAACACGAATTATACAGTGATCCGAGCTAGACAATGGGGCACGTTTACGAGTCGCATATATACCCACATCATTAATGAAAACGAAGTCTAAATGAGCATCCAAACGAGTAGGAAAATCTACTACGTTTTGGTGACCTAGTGACGTAAGGAAGCTACAGTCACATGAATTGAAATCACCACATACAACTGCAAGTGAATCACTGAAGGCAGTAACAGCGAACTCAGTGATTTCATCAGCGAAAATGAATAGCGCAGATGATGTGCAGTCTGGAGTCACGTAGATATTGGTAACATAAACGTACTTGTATTAATTCAGATGTTTTGGACGACATCTTAGAGTTAGACAGTCGATAAAATCATTTGAAAACTTAAAACACACAAACGAAGATCGGCACCAGTTTATGTTTACAAACGTAGCTACATCGCCACCACACCTCTTTTTATTGTTTGATCGATCCTGACGACAAATAATGAAATCACGTAGGCAGTCATCCTGTAAATCATTTAACCAAGATTCTTGAATTGTGATGACACCAATTACGATACATATTTTGACTTAGTAGGAATTGCAGATAGTCGACTGTGTTGATTAGTGATCGACAGTTAGAATTTAGCAGCTCGGGAATCGACATACGATTAATAATCATTCTCTTTAACGCATATTGCCAACCACCACGATGTCTTTTATAGTACTTTTTTGTAATCTGTGGAGCAAAAGGCCGTAAACGTTTCATAAAAGCGCCTGAATAGGTTATGCGATTAATGGACATAATTATAAGTTTAAACAAACAAAAAAACCAGATAACTTGTTGAAATAATCAGATGGCAGAAACAGGTTGCCCAGATATTCAAGCAGGCCGCCCAGTTAAATGTTAACAGTTCAGGAATCGATATCTGAAGAATGTATATTCTTTTCGATTCATACTGCCAGCAACCACGATGTCTCTGATTAAGCTCTTTTGTATATATATATATCAAGTCAGTAATAAGGAATTCAAAGGCAAGATATATCACATCGTTAGAAACAAGAATGAACAGAAAAGCTGTTCAGTTTAATTTTGCGACACTCCGACTGAGGACCATACACATGACTTTATAATCAGTCAATGAAAATGACGAATGATTGGATGCTATTGAGTTCGGAGAATTTGTAGTTCATGTATTTCAGTATTCAATCTAATTCATTAATGATTGCGAAGTCTACAAAATATGTGTTTAATTAAATGTCTGAAAATCAAACACAGCCTTTAGAAAACGTTGGAATACTTTCCATTTTCTAAACTCACTATGATAACTATTAAAATAATATACACATAAACAACTCTAGTAGTTTCATCCAAGAATAAATTTAAGAAAAGTTCGGTAAGTTAATGTGTAAAAGAAGATCTTTAGGTTTCGCAGGTGATGTGTACTTGACGAAATAAATCTTTTTATGCCTGTTTTTCTACCTCCAAAGAATAAAATCAGGTATTTCAGGAAACTAAAGACGGTTGTATACATTATTTAACCCAAGTATTAATTATTTACTTAAGCTTTTGGCTAAAAAACCTACAAGTGAGTTACACTATCACGAATAAAAGTCTAGTATGCTTCATAAATATAATTTGTAGCTATATAATGCTTGGAATTACATATGGGAATTCCAAGTTATTCATCGATGACATAAGACCTAAGAACTACTTTCTGAATTATGTATTTGTTGACACACAAGTTATCGGTTACAATCACCGGATATGTGACTTATGGTTTGTAAAGTAAAGAATGAATTTAAAATCAAAGTTCCCGATGTAAAATATATTAGTCATTCAACCGTTTTATCTAAGCCAAGAAGAGAGTTTCTGTATTGAGTTCTAGTAGATAACAGTTTCTTTAAAATATTAGTGAATAAAACTACCCACCAGTTAAAGTTGAATATGATAAATAATGAGCAGTTGAGTACTTGGATTTATTTATTCTTTTTAGGTAGAACATTTCACACCTAAAAGTGTCTACTAATAACTAAGTACTACACTTATCTGTGTCCACTCAAATAATCTATGGAAATGTAAATGGATAAATACTTAGAAAGCTGATGACCTGGAAAAACTTTTCAAGCTCTATATTCTCTTAGTATATATTTTATCATGGTTAAGTTGTTTTAACAATATTGATGTCTTTTTTTTCTAGTTAAGTGTGTTCATCAGAATACTGAAAGTGTTTTGTAGTATGCGATTATCTGATTTCGTAAGATTTCACTTTTTATTGCTGACTGGAACTAATTTTATACAGTTTGAAAAATTACTGCTTTCTAGTTAATAATTACTACACAAATGAGTCTTTATTAATACCACGTCACTCTACTGTCAAGTTCATTAAACGTTCTTTTCAGTGTTTTCTTAGTAATCTTGTCTGACTTTAACTTGATAAACAAATTTCTTACAAACAAATATGAAAATATTTAAATGACTTTCATTACTTTGAATTCTTAGCATGGAGTTATTGGATTTTAACTATTGCTGCCAAAGAAAAACATCTGAAGTACAGAATAAGTCAAAATCAAAAAAATAATCACGTAAATAGCCCAAAACATATCTCTCCTTACCAACCATTAATAAGCCTAGACACGGTATGTCAGTAAGAAGCTATTGTATTCTGAAATTATTTTCAGAAATACGTTATATAATTTATTAGGATTTACTGTGACTAACATATCATGTTTTGAATTTAATCGAGTATGAATTCGATTAGTGGAAAATAGCACAATCACTTAAGTGATTACATTACTTCATACATCATAATTAAACGGCTCAATAACTAATCTAATAAAAAACTAACAAAAACCACGTTTTGCAACTTTTGTTAGTAAATAAGCAGAAGAAACAAATAGCTTAATAAGAGAAGATTCGGAAATTAAGCATATTTTGTGTTTTGAACATTTCACTCAATTAACATTAGAGAACACTGAACAGTAGTTAAGTTTTATTCTGATTAATTTATCGGACCAAAGACTTTCGGATATGAAGTTTAGTGAACTTAGCAGTAAAGTGAATCACAGTTACATAGCAAGTAAGATGCGAATTAGTGTAAACAAGAGTACTATTCATCATATAATAACCAAACTGTCTTTCTTTACATAATATTTAAGCGAATGTACATTCATGATTGGATCGGGATTTCGATCCAGCATAATAACCAATTTTTAAAAAAAGAATACCTCTGGGAGTATAAGCTGTTCTTGCCTATATCTTTTTTCATCATTTCCCGAAAGTTCCCTCGGTGAAAGATAAGAATTACAACACTTAGGTCGAAACTTCATTATGTATCATGAATACCGAACGTGATGGTCCAAGATACTGAAACCTTATAAGTGAATGGCTGGTGATAAACTAACAGGCAGCTTTTGAAGGAATTCATTTATGTGGTCATGTTTGTTCCATCTAGTGTATTGAAGTTCCAAAAAATCTCAAAATGTCTGTTTCAGAAAATCAAAATATAATTCGGTCCCTTTGTCTAAACACACTATTCCGCCATATTCGCTTTAAAGATATTTACTTTCTATTTATATTTTCTATCAGTGTAGGTTACTGGGTCCTGCAGTATCTTATTTCGGTAAAGTAATTCTTTGTAAATATAAGATACTTATTTTTGATTTCTACTTATTATTTTTATTTCCCCACCAAATGATATCGAGTGTTCAAGAGAAAAAGTATACTTAGTTATTGTCAATCTTTTTTAGCGTTTATATCAACTTCCTTTTTTAGTTTATACTAATTAATGGACAGAAAAAGCGAATGTCATAAGAGATTTGCCAATTCCCAACTTATCATATGTGTCAAATGTTTACGGTTATACAGATGAAGAGTTTATATCTATATATAGTTTCAGCTATTGATATTCAACGGAAGTCATGATTTCCTCATTAACAGATTTGTTAGGGACGATAGATCCCCAAAACTCAGATTTTGTAATTTCATCTTATCGATTAACTTATAGATTAAATGTTTAAATATTTGAATGGCTGTCGATTGATGAACTTATCGATTAAATATTTGAATGGCTGTCGATTGATGAACTTATTGAGTAATGTTTAAAAAAATTTACCATGACAATATCAATTATAAATATTTGTATAAATACGCTTGACTTGTGTGCCTGATTGACCTGACCTGGTATCTGCTGGTTGCCTGTGGAATACACTTTCTACTCCTTACCAAGACTTCTTGATCGCGTTAGCTGAGTCGGAGACAACGGACCAGAATAGTCTATCGAGATTCTGAATCCCTTGATCCGATCGATAAGTCACTGCCCTCCAATCGGCGGCCCTTTGAGTTATAACAAGATTACATAATTGAATGTATTAGTCGCCTATAATTCAGTTTATGAAATCAGTCTATTTACTTCAGTTAATGATTACTAATAAAATATTGTACGAAGTAAAAACCGGAACTAATTCAAATCTAGTCTTATTACATTACTTTTTCATAAACATTGGGTAAAAATAGCTTGATACAAAGGTGTCTACTGTTTTTTTTTCTATCAAAGAGGTACATGAACAAGAATAGAATGTCAGATGGAGAGGATATACAAAATACCAAAGTGGTTTTAATTAAGATACTGATATGGACTATTGTTCTAAAAGTTTGACGTTCACTTATCCAATCCTCAATGATAAAAAATCTTCCCTTTATCACTTTGGAATTTCCACTTTATAATAAAGCAGTAATACTGAACCTATCTGTACAGTCAGTTAGAATAAAATCAAATCACCACACAACATATTTCTCAAGATGGTTTCTATGGTTTCAATGTACGGTACCAAAGGTTCCTAGGAATTTTTTCATCTTATCTTTCTTCTAGCCTGTTTCACCTACAATTCTAAATGATTTTATAGCTTGCAGTCTTCCCAACTCTGGGGTAATTATTGTTAAGTAATTAGTTTAACTTGTATTTCTGTGGAAAATCTAAACGAAACAGTGATCAGTTTGTGTGCATTATTAAGTACTACTGCATACTTGCACTTAGGATATAAAGTCATGAATAAGCAATTGTGCTTTCAAGTAAATAACATATCTTATACCATCGTTACGTATTCTTGGATATAACTGATAAAATACTTTTATAGTTCAAACTATAGATATTTGCCTATCAAAATCAGTGCTCCATTAACTACAATTAAAATAGATGATCTAGAGAAAAGAAGGTCCAATCTCTTTTTTGTAATCACAGACTTCCTAGAATTGTCAAGCAAAATTAAGTGGTAGTAATGAAATGTCCACAAACTAACTGAATTATTTTTTGAAAACCTTCTAAGTTCAGTGAATAAATACTGACGTGCCAAGAAAATTATCTTATTGAACAACTGAGTGATCACCTTACAGCAATTTTAAATTTTTTAAAATTTTTATTTGTTTAAATCAGTCATATATCTCTGAATAATTATATATTTCACTTCTTGGAGATTATAAACTTGACTAAATGCTAGCCAACATTGTTTTTACATGAAAACGTTCCGTACTTAGCAAAGCGCCAACATATTCGACTACAGATTTCTTGATCCTTTTCTTGGGAGGCGCATAAATTATTACATTCTTCTTTATAATTTTGAACGCAAAATAAACAGTAGCTTAGGTTTGCACCTAGTGATGTTGTCATTGTTGAACACTGAGCAATTTGAAAGCGGAAAATTTCCAAGTCTTTTTGTGAATAAGCAATTTGTATAACTCCCAAGTTGATTATTACAAAGAAGAGATGATTTTTTGAGAAAAAGTAGTATTCAGGTCTGAAAAAAATTAAGAAATATATATTCGAACAGTTGTTTATCTTTGTGTAAGCATCAAAAATTGTATTGAAGGGCTTGCGTCACAACTTACCATTTTGCTAGATACAAGAAAGTTACATTTTGTAAAAACAGGGGAAACGAAACCACTATCAGCAATATGTAAGAAAACTTTCGTACACATGTTGTTACATCTGTTATTGTTGTTTTCCATCCACACATATTACTTATTAAAGATTAGCCTGACGCTTATAGTGTAAATCAGGGTGTCTGATTTAATCTTTGTTATGTAATTACAGTACGGGATTTTAGGTGAGGCCGCTTAGTGAACAAGATTAACTTATTGAATACTTTTCAAAACTACAATAGGATGGCTGAGAAATAACTTAGAATGGATTGTTTACCAGTCAACAAAAACAAATCCTATCCAGGAACTGGAGAAACAAATCAACAAAACTCTTTAATCGAAACAAGAAATCTACACAAAATAAGAATAATAGGGAATAATATGATATAAATCATTCAAAGTTTCATTCAAACTTAATAACATCGTAGTAATTGAGTATGATAGCATTCAAATCATGAATACTTTATATTGATTAACTGCTAGATGTAGCGAGTTGAATTTGGAATTCTTTCTATACTGTGTACGGGATGGTCATAACGGAAAAGTGATAATTTATTTGAAGTATTTCATAAAAGTTAGCAGTCGTACTTTGAATAGTCACCCTGATGATTTTCTGTAAGTGGAAATTTCACTAATACAATGTAGTAATAAGTATTTGTCCGAAATACAGTTTGCTACTTAGGAAAGGTATATAATTATCGAGTTACTTAAATCACTATTGGAAAATTATCTATAAGTTCATTGTATGTAGGAAGTTAGACCTATGTGTGATTAATACGATTAAGTAACAATAAAGTAACAATAAATATAAACTTGTGCCTTGAGTGACTTAAGGTAATATCGAAGTAATCCACATAGGATGTACATATGCCAATAAGAGATCAGTCAATTGCAGTCCTAAACATCAATGAGAAGATTCAATCAACCAATACAAAAATGACATAAACGTCACCACATTGCACAAGTTGGTTTCTATCCGGACTCAGTAGCTAAGGGAATAACGTGATGGCATTTGAAGCAACCGGTACTGGGTTCGAGTTCAGGAGTGTACATCAACTCTGGGATGCAGGTACATCCAGCTGACGAGCCCCGAATAGGATGAAAAGTGTGTACTGGATCCCACTTCTAAACATCCATCTCTGCTTATAAACGTTTAAGCTGGTATCATTTATTGTAAGAATAATCTCCGTTATGGCTGTACAGTTTAAATGGATATGCCAATGTGTTGTAGCGTCGGTTGCTATGCTAAGCTCACATAGCTTATTCTAGCTTCCGGACAGGCCAATTTATTCATTCTTCTTAAGTCATTTTTTGACCTTGTCAATTATTCGCTTACCAACCTTGACTGTTTTTTGTAAGCATATATGTGTATTTCTTATCCTATTGATCAAATGTCTGTAACTTATTTCCATCCAACTATAAACACTGATTAACGCTTGATTAGTTTGAGTTGGCTCACATATCTTCTCCACTGCGCATTATTTAGCTTCGCTTCGTTTCTCTGATTGTCTGTCTGAATAAATGGTTGTGTGAAATATACGTATACGAAATTCACTCTCGTATTTGATTTATTTAATTCCGTTATTCACCTATGCGAGTTAAGTCGATAATAATATACGAGGATTAACGACATGCATATTTCAAATAACAATCAGAAACGATCGGATTGGAGTCAGATCTCGAGCCACAAAAGTGTAAAGGGGATAAATCAATAATATTTTTCAAAACTCAGTTGTGATAGCGAATGAAGTGGAACGTGTAGTATTTCAATTTATGATGAAATATGTTGAGTTTATTACTATTATTCACTTATGTTTCCAAAAGTCACGGGTAAATTTTTGTTGGTAAATATTTTCAGTTAAAAATTTAAGGGTAATATATTCAGTCATCTGATTACTGATCGTTTGGGAATTTTATAGAAACTAGCGAGAACATGGATACATGGGTTTTAAGAAATCCATCAATAAGTATTCACCATATATAGGCTTTGTTTATCAAATAATTTAACATATGTGAATTTTTCCAGATGCTTATATTCATCTTACAACATTTTCGTGTTGTTATCAAAGTTGTGGGAAATATTAAATGTCACTAAATTTTACTAGAAAACACCAAAACAAGAAAAATATATGGTGAACAGTGATTCCTGTTGTTTAGTCAGAGTGCTGCAGATTTTCAGCTGATTTTATTGCTCAGTAATCCAGCTTGTTTTTAAAGTTAAACTTTTATAAAAGATTGTTCCATTACGTTGAACTCGTTGAAGTGATTGAGTTTATGCAGTTGAGGGTTTAGTACCTTGAATGACTCAGTTAGCTTCTCAGTTATCTAGTAAACTTCAGTGATAAACCTTTCTAATATTAGTGCTTAACCCATTATATGTGAATGTATGAGTTTCAAGATAGGTCCCATATAGAAAACCATGTTATTTGGATATGTGCTTTAGCATTTATTAAAGTGATCTACACGTAGTAATTTAAAGAAGAATTATTTTCTTGGAGTTACAATTTATAAACATAAAGCCTTCAAGTTTACTTAAACAATAGGTAACTGTATGTAAAATGGTAAGACATGTAGCGAAAAATATTGTTCTACCTGTTACCACTCACCGTTGGCGTTAAGACATAAATAGAACATCTCGAGGTTAAAGTTTGAGGATTTGGATCGTTAAGATATCATGCAGTAGTGTCTGTCCCAATTTTCACTGGCCTCAATAATTTTAAACTTCTACCACATATGATAAAGTATATTGCGCAAAGCGCTTTTCGACTCCATGTATTTTGCATATTCAAAATGTCGAAATTCTAAAGGACGGTATACGTGATTTTAAGTCTAATTGTAGGTTTCACAAACATGCATCGAATATCTCATTTAAAAGTGAGTTTTTTATATGTTCTTTGATGTGAAGATTTAGGTCAGCGTGAATAGCTGCATCCTTGATCAATAGAATTGTTTCTGCTTTTATGGACCTTAAGAACATGTTCCGAAGATAAAATTTATGTTTTAAATCTACGAATTAAAAATGAATTGAAGTATTTTTATAACGTTAAGGTAATGCACGTCGTGATCTGAATCTTTATTCCAAAACTCTTTTTCCCCTTTATAATTCTGAACTGACTACAATGATCAAGCCAATCATACGATAAATTTTATCCCTAACTTTCAGCCTACCATAATTCACTCTGTTTAATGTAAAAAAAGTCAAATATCGCAGTTGAAGTTCAGGAGTTTTATGAATTTGTTTGCATAAGGTTTCGTTAATTTGATTATTCAAGATTTTATCAACTGGAGAATCAAAAGGTTCGAATCTATCTCTCCTTTCCTAATGCTGTCTATAGATATCGTTTCCACGAAAGGTAACTATTCCGTGATTGATATGCACAGATGGTTCTTAATAAATGATATTTTTCATGATAACGGTGAGTATATATACATAATTGATTATTCACTAGTGAACGGCTTATGTATGTTGATCCACATGTTAAGCCTATCAACGTGTCCCATATAGGTCATCATACTATCACTTATTCTCAGCTCATTTGATTTCGTCAAAGTCTATAACTTTAATCTTCAATCATAGGCAGAGTCGTTTTAAACATAGTTCACTGATTTGTTAGGCCGGATAAAATATTTTACTTCAACTGTTATGCTATTCGAGTGTCATCTAACAAGCTTAAATGCAGAACAGTAGTTACTGTTATAACAGAATTTTAATTAAATACTTCTGAATGTTAGCGACTGAGTTATCGAGATTAATAATTTTGAGCCAAAATTGATAAATAGTATACGTATAGACCCGTTAGAAGTTAGAACATGGAGAACAATACAATGAAAAGTGTTTCAGTTATGATTTATGTTTCCTTATTGAAAATGAGTGAAAAAACGTTCCTCCATAACATCAAAAATTTGTTTACGAGTTAAAATCTAATTATAGTGTTATTATTTATTACATTCACCTTGAGTTAATAATTTTCCATTGAATCCGTAAATCCATGAGTGTCGTTTGAAAAGTTAATGGAAACGTTAATCATACAGTACTAATTTAACTATTTTTATCGTCTCAAAGTGAAACCGTTCAGCTCTGTTTTTCAAGCCGGACATAAAATGAATTAACATATGTATCTTATTAGGAAATTTTTAGACTATGAATTGTTGTACAAAAAAGTGAATTGACTCTAGTATATTTTGTTATAAAATCCAATGGATATTAATCATCATTATGGATTTAAAATGTAAAGTTTTTGTATTTTGAGAATCATGCTTTCTCTTATGTAAACTGGTTCATGATAAATACCTGAGAGCTTCATACTGTAATAACACATAAATATTGAATAAAATGGTTATTATTATTGCTTTTATAAATGGATTTAGTTGGAATCACTTAAACTTCGAAAAATATCAACCATTTAATTCCCATTTGAACATAAATCAAACAACATGGATATTCTGAAAATTATAGGGTCACTGAAAATAAATACGAGTTAAAACCAATAAATATATAATGGTAAGTAGTTTTAAGCCTTCGTTTAATATAAACGTCCTAGTAACAATACCGAAATGCCCTATAACGTTACATGGTTTAGTTTATTTATTTATTTGAGTTCCAAGTTTAAATTTTAAATTCATTGGTCATTAAAGCATAAAGATTTCACAGACATACAAACAGTTCTTTGGTCATTTCTTCGTATTCTCAAATAGTTATTATACTGTAAAATGTTCTATTGAGATGTTCGGAATGTTCTATTGAGATTTCTACTGATAGGTTGGTATTGCGTTTGTACAAACAAAATCCTACTAATACATAATTAACTTTAGTTCAGTCTTCAAATAAAACAAACGAAGCAATCAAAACTATATGCGATGTTTACAGGCTGACTTCTTCATTTTAGTAAAAAATTAACGATGAATTAATAAACAGGATTGAAAGCAAACTGACTTTCATACTGTGTCATAAATGGACTATATAATGATTGAATGTTTTGTTGAATGAATCCACACTTTTGCAAATTGTGAAACAAATAAATCTATCGTATGAATGACGTTTTGAAAACTGAATATAAAATTTTCCACTTATTATTGACAATTTTTTTAAAATCCAGACCTACTATTTTCCAAGATGTTTGGATAATGCTCTTTTGTTAAAAAAAACACGCAGTATCTAAGTCAAGCCTCAAAATCTATGTGGTAATTTATACCAGATTACTAAAGTCAATTATGAGAACTATTTGTCACATAGAGAAATGAAACATTAGAATAAATAAAAATAGAGAATGGATGAAAATCACAAACACTATATTGTTAAATTTCAAATGAGTATTATCACGCCAAGTACAGATGGACGACGCCTTAATTTCAAAAACAGAGGACAGAGATTTAACCATAAGGTGTTTCTACGGATTATGTTTAAATTAAGAAAACATTTATAAGCGATTAATATGGCTATAACAAAGCAGGAACAGGCTATCTTTTTTCGGCATATTTCAGTCATCTCGCATCATTTACTTAACAATATTATTAGATTTCAAGTAGTGTTACACAATCAAGTATTATGTTTCTATTGGTGTAAAAGTGTACATTCTTTATTTCTGATATGTATACAATCGAAATGAAGTGGAAAAAGTGAAGACTCTAGAGTGTTCACATGAGGATAATTTACAGAGATCAGAGGGCTATAAGTTATCTTGACTGAAAAAACTTGAACAATATCAAAACACCACTACTGATCGTACTAGGTTCATGAAAACCAGTATGTAAGGGAATCGGAAGCCGATATCAAGTTCAAACACTAATAAGCTAAAATTTGATTATCATAAGATTCCTACCAAAAAGTAAGTTATGAGGCTAAAAATTTAACCAAGTCAGAAAATAAGATGCTTTATATTTTATTAAAAATCATAGATTATAACTTAAACTTAAGATAACACGTTCTGTAGTGGCCTAGCTTTAAATTGTTCATGAAATATGAAACCTGATTTTCACTTTTATCAATCCATAGTTGATATAAGGTCAACCAATTCTAAAAGCATTACAACAGTAAATTGGAAAAAAAACAAGGAACGAGAATTTCAATTTGATAAAACGGACAATAGATATACATATTAGTTAAGGAATCAACTTCAATTATAGAATAATAACAATTTTCATACTGATCAGAGAAACTATTTGAGTGATTTTCATTGGTCTTTTATCTTTTTATAATATTAGTTATTCAGTTAACTGTACAATTACATGAGTACTCGTTGAAGTAAATAGTGTCTTTTGAAATCATAATCACGTGAACGAGAAATATATAAAGTAATCGACTACGATTCAACTTTACTGAGCTTCAGAGCGTTGACTTTTGTTCACATCATATTCTACAGTAATAGATTCCCGCAACCATTGTTTTTTTTACAGGAATTTAATATATAGAATCACTACATAGGTGGAGAGGCAATTCGAAGCTGTAAAGACAAATTAATTAATTTCTAAATCTATGGAACCCATTTGATTTTTCATATTATAATTGAAAACACCTTTGTTTAAAAATAATATTTCACTTATGACTGTTTTTTACTGATCTCTATAACAATTAGTATACTTGAGAGATCACCTAAACTTCTGTATTACACGTTGGCTTTTCTTCTATCCGGCTGAATGTAAAAAAAAGGTTAATTACATCTAACTTCACGAAATAAAGACCTAGAAATCTCTGCCGCAGAAGTTATATTGAAAGATTTTTTAACCATATGATATGCAGAAGCAGAGGGTCATTGATTTATCATCTCTTAACTGACATATCACACAGAACATGAAAAAAGGTTATGGTTACCTAATAATTGATTCATGACCAAGTGATAATTGATTTTATTTTTAAAAGTTTATTCAAATGTGAGCTTTTTGGTACACCTTTTTCTGTCTTCAAACCGATTGATACGTAAATTTGTGTATATTAAAATGAACAGAAATAAATAGTTTTTATTTATTAACCAATGTATTCGAGAATGTCACTTGACTTAATACACTTGTCAAGTGCATAGATAACCCGTATACCATTAACTGTTTTATCTTAATATCCTAATTTAGGTCTTTGTTTATACTCAGGTAACCTGAGTACACATCAATCAAAGGTTTGTAATGCATAAAATAATAATATGATTCTGGAGAGTCTTTCAGTTTTTTTTAATGAATCTAAACAGTCAGTTCTCTGTATTTGATTTGCAATAAAATTCATCTATTGAGAACTATTTGAAAAGTTAATACTCGCTAATTCCCGAAAACTGTTCTTAAACGCTTTTATGTAAAAAGATCTATGTTCAACAACAAAATCAAATAAATTTGTCTCCAGCATGAGACTGGATACTACCACAACTGTTTCTTACAACTCAATATTCATGAATATTTGGGAATAAATGTAAGGTTTTAGAGCACAATTTCCAATGAATAATTATGCCTTTTTTGAGCAAGCATGAATTTTCTTGTACCATATTGAACAGACAAAAACATTTATTTATGTTTGACTACTGTTAAACAACAGAGAACATTGAATGACATTTTCTTATTTAAAGTAAAAACTATGATTCTATCTGTCTGTTGTGTATATTCGTAGGGATTTACGTTGTTAGTTTTTAAAACTGAGACTTATATTTAACATTCAACGGACTTCATCACTAGTTTATGATGTCTTTTATTTAGGATCAAAACAATTTACAATAAATATATTCAACAAATCTTATTTCTTTACATTGTATAAGATATTTCCATCAAAACTTTGTTAGTTATTCAGAAGTAGAAACAGGGCCTAATCGTGCATGAGTAATTTTATATTTAAACATTGTTGAACAACTTCAAGTAACATATCATAATCATTTTGAGACAAAAGAAAAACCTCTTAGTGTAATGAATATAGGTAGATACTTATTATCGTACACGATTCCAAACAGCCAATTATTTCTAAAGCAATCATTTATCTTATATAATGAAGGCCAAAGTTATTTCATTTATTAAGTGAAAGACAAGGTTACATTGAAATCAATGCACAATAATCAAGACATGAACAATTCGAATTTTCCTGATCCATGTCATAGTACATAAAATAACGTTAATGCAGTTAAATAGTGATTGGTTGTTTTTAAGCGAAAACAATTGTGTTTTTTTTTAAATAAACTGGAAATCATAAAATCATTCTATGATCTTTAATTAGAATATGGTGTCATATGCCAACAGGAGACTGATCAATTGCAGTCTTAAATAACAATGGAAAGATACAAGTAAACAAGATCAAGTGAATGTAGTGTCTTATAATATCTTCAGTATCACAGAATAATGAATTATTCTCATGCTACAACATTTTGTGTGTTTATATTTTTTGGTATTCTCTATGGAAACTGTTAACTCATAAAGAAGCACTAACTTCTTTTCCATATTTGAGATTAAATTTTATCTTTCATTCATAATTCGTTTTCCTTCAAGTTATGACAGGCTATGATTGAAGTTTTTAATCTTTTAACCATGAAAAATAAGGGAACAAAATATTAACCTACAATTCTTTATATTTACCTATTTTGATGAGTAGAAAAATAAAACTCCATGTACATAATGACAAATTAATTGTCAATTAGTTGGGCAGGGCAGACGCTTATCACAACTAGTTGACATGTATATGTTATCAATAATTTTGGTAACTTTGTATCTTCATGATTTAAGTTTGCATTATTCGACTTCAGTCAACCTAATAATAGTGCTGAATAATAATAGTTTCACTCAATATTGGAAACTTTTTATAGTCAATAATTCTCGATACCAACTATGCGGAATTGCAACCCATATCTCTAAAACATGTAGTTAAATTGTAATTTTATTTATAAAGAAATGTATTCTATAAACGTTTTTAACAATCACTACCTGTCACCGATATGCAGTTTCCTTTCCAAGCGATTCCGCTACTAGAAACAGTTCTTCTATTTTGAGGTAATCCTGACAGGGTGCACATAACCGAACTAAAACTAATCGATTTTCACTTGATGTATTAACAAAGAGCTAATCCAAACCATTTCAAATTTGTAAGTTGAAATGACTAAAAAAAGACTTCTTAATTGATTATTAAAAGAACATGTTTTGATAAATTGAAAAAAATAAGATAAAACCATTAATGGAATATTTTAAAATATCAGTTATAAACTGGTTTACCATGAAATCACTAAACATCCAGTTTTTCTTTTTCATTTAAATGATAATTCTAGTGGTTATCAAATATCCAGCTAAATAGAGTAGCCTATATGCAAATAAATTATAATTATTTAAGTTTATTTATAACCTATGAATAATTTCTACAATGTCAATGCAAATAACTGTATAAATGATTACTTGTACACTTACAGCATGTTTTAGAAACGTATTTATTATAATACTACCAACTGTTCAACTCAAACTGTACTCATTAATAAAAATAACAGATTTAAAAGATATTCTTTGATGACTTCAAACATTCGGCGTATAGCCTTTTATTCTTGTCGTAACGAAGATGTTTAAAACTTTGGCGAAATTCTAATTTATGAACGAGGCAATCAGAAGTGTTTCAGGGATTTCAAGGTAACGGCACCAACTTCAGTGCTTAATGCTAACGTACGATCGGTTCAAAGGGAATTTTGTACAAAACGTGATAATTGAGCGGCTATAACAAATAAAACGGCGAGACTATAATTTGTGGACGAATAAATCAGGTATAAGATAACGGATCTCGGATTTTGGCGCAAAAGCACTTCATCCATTTGGCTAAATAGATTTCTGTCATTATAGCTTATATCAGTTCGTGATGAAAACCTCAAATATAATTCATAACTAAGGCACGTTATGACAATTATTGCGAACTGGATTACATAACCAAAAGGTGAGAAACTGCATAATTTTCCACTTTACCTAAGGGTATGAAAATATTCATTTAAAGAAATTCGATCCTAAATATTTTTTATTCTTCAACAGTTCATTAAATTTACTTAACTTTTCAACAACAACAAATATTTAAATTTCTATACATACGTGTAATTCATTATCCATTGGGCACCTTCATAAATACAAATAAAACACAATCATATGTTAGCGAGTACAAAATATCCAAGTTATCAAGATATCAGATGCGTTTTGTGGATATTATAGTAATTTCAGTGGTTAAAATCATTAGTCAGTTGAAGCTAGACGGTCGTCCAGTGCTTCCAGGTTTTCCATGGTGGTCTAGCTTCAACTGACTCATGATCTTAACCATTGAAATTATCAAGATATATTAATGCATGGATGTCGTAATATCGTCTTACTTATAATCTTGCTTAAATGATTATTGATATATAGTTTTTTTTGTCAATACTAAGTAATTTGGGAGGGGAAATAACAAAGTTTATTTAACAAATAAATAATGTCTAACCACAGATATAAATTAAATTATATGTGAGATAAAATTATATTTATTGATTATTGATATAGGATGTAATTAGTTTACAGCATAATAGAATAAACCTAACTTTCGACGAAACATTGTTGTGAATGAATGATCCAATAGAAATAATTTTTAAAGTAGGTTAACTCATTTTTGCCTACTTATAAAGGTTGAATAAAAAAGAACAGTTGAGAAGAACTAGACATAATAAAACTGTTGCCAAAATTTCGATAAAGCAATGATAAAGAGGAATTGATCTGAAAAAATGTAATGTATTTGCACTGTACATTTCGAACAATCTGGTCACACATATACTAGTCAGATAAAGATCAGTTAAATTATTAATCTTCATAGAAAATCCCATAAAAAGTATATGTGTGACCAGATTGTTCTAAATGTACAGCGCAAATACATTGCATCTTTCACATCAACTCCGTCCCCTCGTAGATCTATAAAAATTTAGGAAAGGGATTGATTGCTTTAAAGTTGCAAAACTGTTTAACTATAACCTGAAAATTAATATTACGGCTGTCGGACGAACATCTAGATTCCACTTATAATCTAATGTAACGAGATCATATTTTATTCATGCACAAATTTGTATGTTCTCAATAGTTGGAATACTTTTTCATGATGAGTTATCTAATGTCGTGCCAGATTCTGTACGATTTTTGTTTAAAAATCAAACAATTTACCTGTAAATCATCAACGACATGCATTTATTTGATAGGATAGATGTTTATATTAATTTGGGATCTAAGATGTAGCATAAGTTCCTTACATTCAGCCTTTATATATTAGATCTCAAAACTGATATCAACCGTTGCTAAGTTTTCAACCAATACTAATTTGATTAACGACCGTAAATGTAGAATTATTTGGAAGTCTACCGAATGCTGTCATCCGTCAAATACTTTCTCGTCACTTCATTTGTTTCCATCTAATACTCCAAATGCGGTTAAGATTTTTAGTTTTATGCTTTATTAGGTGATGGTGAAAACGGACCCGACAATACGCAAGTCAATCTGTGAATAGTATCATGTTCATTATAACGTTCAGTGACTGTTTTGAGATTTAGAGGTACACAAAGTTTAAGAAAACTTACTTTATCTGCATAATGCAGTTACACTATTATTTCTTCTTATGATCGCTGGGTGAACTTAGGATCGGGCGACATCAATCTATAGAATATCTATGAGGTAAGATTCTGGGAAAGTTTCTCGTGTTACTTTTAAACAGAATAGTCTTTTGAGAAAGGCATTATTTAGTTATGATCATCATGCACAGCATAACGTAAAAGTGTCTCCAGCTGCTTTACTCCTTGTAAGTGAAAATTTAAAAAATCATAGGGATCAAATATATTTAATTTTGTCGTGGTTTGAGAATCGAACATGTAGAACAGACAGTCATAAAAACTTCATTTTGCTGACAAGATTTGAACAGTCATTTAAAAATCTGGGATAGAATCTAATGAGTTATCCCACTGTTTACTTTCTAAAACGTGGAAGCTGGTTACATCATGTTGACGCTTAGCATGGAATCCAAGTTGCAAAACAAAACTTGTGATAATAGTTTCTATGTTTTATCGTATTGTTTATTTAATTCCATTAGTGAATTTGCTTAATGAGAATTATGAGTAACCTTCCATTTATTCATCAATTTAATACATGTGATGAAACTGAATCAAATTTCTTGCCTTTTCACTTTTACAACATTCTAGTAAACTTAATTATTTCCCTGTGGTTAATCCAAAACCTTCAGAGGTATTGTAAAATAAATACATTGTCCCCATTTAAAACGATTATAAATGGCCATAAATGCTCAGAATAATTAGTGGGAAAACTGAAATGGCACAATTATAGGTTAATCTTCATTAAAACATTTTCCACTACGTTCTAACAATATAAAACATAAAAATATTGGACTGGAGAAAACAATAAAAACTTTTATGTCAAAGAATTTAAACGAAGCTATTCCTATGCAATACTTGTCCTTTGGATTATCCCATCATTTTGAGGATTACAATAAAAGTTCAAAATTCTGTAATGTACGTCCATTATTGATTATCGTACAACATTTTTATTTTCCTACTTAGATTTCGAAAAATTAGCTTCCATTAGTAACTTTATAAATATACATGGCCTATTTTAGTAGGCACTGAACTCAATAAAAAATATGGAAGCCACGATCGATGAAATGAATCCAGGGTTGTTTTCTCATGTGCTATGGATTTGGCTGGATTTTTATTTAAGTTTACTGAGCTATCCAAAATGTATGTTATACTACTATCATTTTATACTAAATCATGTAATAAGTAGGTTTAGTTATTTCAGAACTATGGCAATCGCCAACGAGTATTAAAAAATTACTCATAAATATATCTTACGGCAAAATAGTTATACACGGAACAGAATAGATTATTGGTATATAAATATTAACACGTCTCAAAAATAAAAATGTTCTCCCAAAAGAAACTTTTTAGCTTACCCATCTGTATCTTAGTGACTGTTGTTTTCACAAACAGACTGATACTTGTTAAGACCAATCTTAGCAAACATTTGTGAGCGTAAATCAAGTGAATAAGGTCTGATATTTGAGATAAAATAGAAATGTTTTCACTTAAATTTACCAAAATATCTATTAACAGCTAATAATCACTGTATAAAAAAATCATCCAAACAGTTTACAAAAATTTCCAACCATAGCAGTGTCAAATGTAATCCGTTAAACAAATTTACTAAGGCTGCATTCTTATAGCAACAAGTTATTCAATAGTGATTTTTCTCAAGCTTCAGCCTGAATGTGCTGTCAATAATCTTGATGCATGACATTAATCTACAATGTATTATACCGTGAACTGGATTGTGAAACTAGAATATTTTAATAATGTGATTCATGGGTCGATACAAGCTAGACCATCATTGAAAACCTGGAAGCAGTGTGCTGCCGTTTCGTCCAAGCATGAGACTCCTCAGCAGTGCCCATCCACGATCCCTGCGCTCGAACCCCTCACGCAGGATCGTGGGGTCGCACTGCTGAAGAGTCCCATGCTAGGACGAAACGGCCGTCCAGTGCTTCCAGGCTTTCAATGGTGGTCTAGCTTACATCGACTCATGAATCCAACTATTAAAATCACTACAATCTCCACAAACCTCCACTCTAAAAATGAAATATCACTGAAACTCAGATAGAAATTGCTCATTTTTAATCTGAAGTGTTATAGATTGTCAACATAACATCAAACAACCTTGTTCGTCAGTTCTACAATCTGCTTAATTGTTTAAACTACTTCCGAAATGTAAGATTGTCTTAGCATTCGCAATGGCATTAACTACCTTCCTAACAAGCTATCCACGAATCTTAATTATCTATAGCGTGGATCAGTTAGTGCTTTTCAAAAGCCAAAAATCACGTTTGGGAAGGCTTTCTTTTAATATACTATACTATAATTTAGCTTATTGAAAAGAGTTAATTTATTTTAACCTTTATATCAATGATTTTCTATTATATTCATGACATGACAAATTGTACTGTCATTATAAAATACATTTACTATATCATCTGTCTTGTCATATTCATGTAAACCTAGATGGTTTAGAAAGTCCAATAAAAAACTTTTGTTAGTTGTTTGAAAAGAAAAGTTTTCTTAAAAGTCCATTTCATTATTATTCTGAAGCGTCTTCACGTTTTAATAGGTTCCGTCAGTTCTGACGTCATATTAAAAATTTATGTTTTGGTCTTGTGTTTATTTTTACTAATTAATTTGTACTTTTTCAACGGTAATTAGTTATTATTGTCCACCGACAATGTTCAACAGTTAATATTCAACTATTAGTATGACCTTCACGTTTGTTAAGTGAACAGTCGTCTATCATACTGAACCGTAAATTATTTTCAGTCTCCTATCCTTCTCTAACATCCTGATCATTGCACAACCTTCTTTTGATATTTGAAACCTCGGATCACTCTATGATGTAATCTCTCCTATTTATATACTCATATATTCATAAAAAACTGCTGTCTTCGATTTCACAGTAAGTTTTGTTTTCACTTCTTCCTACAACGTTTTTCGTGACTCAGCTAATTTAGTTTAAGAATCCATTTCATACTATAGTACAGATACACCAATTATAATGATGGTAACTCAATGGTTCATACAGTACACATTCGAATGAAAAGTTAGTAAAATAGGACAGTGTTTTTTACTTTATGACATAAAGAATTTTACAGAAAAAGTGGCAGAGCGATTAATGTACATTAGAAAGGTCTATTTATTAGTTGTGTGATTACATCACGTTGCATCATAAAAAACAATTTGGCTTCACAATATTTGATCGACTTATTGTAAATTCACAGTTCTGGTAAAGTTTGGTTATTCAAGTTGAAAAGTATTTAAAAACCCAATCACTTTCCGATCATGGAAACGGTGATGAATAATACGATAGTATCTTTTAAAAGCTCCAAATGGAGGTTACACACTAAAAGTATAGATATGAAGAAAATTCCTATCGAGGCAATGAAATCTATTATGGAACTGCTACAGAATTATGAAGTAAAAGTGTTTGTTACGTGGTCGTAAACAGAATAAATTCCTTTACAGAAAAAGAATTCTGACTCCTCACACAAAATGATGCATACGTAGTCCTTTAGTTTTAAAGTCATTTTACCAATTTAGGTGTTTAATGAACACTGATTATTCTTTTCAGTATTTATTGTAGTTGATAATCCACTGAAAAGTTTGAGTTCAGACTACATTGTTAATTGCAAGACGTATATTGAATGCGGTGCTATGTCTTCATACTTGTCAGTGAGATAAAACCACTGATATTTTACAGATTAGTCCCATTTTTTCTCAAGTTGGTTATTAACGTGTGTTAGTTGCATGTGTTAGTGTATTTTCGTAACAGTTCTTTTATTAACCAGAGATATGAAATCTTAATTAATAGATTTACTAATCGGTAAGGTTTTTTCTATAGAATGTAATCGAATAGTTTACCGAAATCTGTGCTAATTGATTTAAACTGTCATGTTAAATATACCTGATTACAAAGTAGGAAGTGGAAATCTGACCTAGTGATTAGTTAACCCATATAAATGCTGCAGTATTCAAAAACCAGAAAGTTAGCAGGAAGAAATCATTGATTTTTGTTACTTGTAGCCGTTAGTTCTCAGTTTATTCCTTCAAGGAAATAATTTTTATATATTTTTAAAAATGTCATAAGGTTAATACAAAATTGAGACGTCTGACAGTCCGTAGTAAATTACTGAAACCAGTTAATATGAACTCTTCAAATGGTAAGTATTGGCATAAATACCAATGTCAGTTTAAGAAAGAATGTAGATTTAGCTTATTTATGCTGGTTTTAGTTGACGGATGTTAGTTAGAAAGACACCCAAAACCAAGGCTTGTGCACCAGTGTTTAGAATCTCTTAACGTATGCATAAATTTTTCAGTCTTAAAACCCTATACATCCCATTCGCACTACATTCTTTGTACGTGTCTTAGTCAAGTACTTATTCAATCGTGGTCAGTGCTTTCGATTACAAAATGAATATGATGAATACCAGGATTGAACAAATTAAGATTATTGCTTTTTCCACTAATTAATTTGATACGTTGGATACGTTTTTTTCACAGAACAACGTTCAATACAATGTACAGTCATCAAATCAAACATAAATCTGATCAAAATAATGTTAATATAAGCAAAAGCACCATTAAAATCTCTGTGAGTTAATGCGTCAATAATTCACAGTTATGATAGTGGGATATCCAGATTACTATGAACTTCATATGTAACATTAATTTTTGTTAAAAATGAATGGCGTATTGACAGTTTGTTTGGCAAATTTACTGTCCAACATAAACTTAGGATTTAGGAGCATCTTGATGTGCTTCAAAGAAAACTATTACATTGAAATTTATGAAGTGAATCAGGTGTCTTATAACTAAGTTTCGGTTGAACGGCTGGCTATTTACTCATACATTTTGACTGAAAGTATGTTTCATTAGTAAACATATACTTTATAAAATCATGCATTTAAAATCTTGAGACTAATGTTTTATATTTTGAAATTCTAGAGCTGTTGAAGATAAATTGAGTGTCTCCTTGAAAATCAGAAGGAGCTTTCGATCTTGTTAGGAAAACATTTGTTGTACAACTGAGATTTTTACGAACTCAATTACAAAATGGCTTATTGATAATTCTAGGAAAATTGTAAATTATTCAACTTCATATTGTTTTAAACGGTAAACCAGTCTCTTTAGCACTTCATCTCTGTTTATTGTCACAAATGATCTCACTATTCTATTAACTTTAAATATAATACGATCAGTACATATTAGAAAGTCTCATTGTTCTGATAGGAAAGATTACAGCCAATCGTTGAAAAACACCGACGAAACCAATCTAATCAGCTATCTTTTTGAAACAACAATGTTTTATATATAAATAATGCCTACAAACCATGTTTTAGTAAATTAGAAACAAAATCGTATCACCAAGCTTATAATTTATGCATCTAAATATATCTGTTTTTCGGAGGTATAGCTACGTATAACTGTTATTGTTGCGTTAAATATTGTACAAAATAATTAGCAATCCGGTTGATTGAAGCTCCTAGATTTTGCATAAGATAATATATTAATCGTCATAGTAACTAATACTTTTTAAATATTCTATGAAAGGAAAATAAACTTGACCTACCTCATGATTGATTCGGGAAATATTCAAAAAATATATATTTACAGAAAATCACTTTAAAATTAAAATTTAGAGGTTTTACATTGGAATTCCCCTTTAAAAAAATCTGGTAATGTTGTAACGAATTAGGTAGCTTGTTTACTTGAATAGTTTTAGACCAATAGTAGTTTTCCTTTCATTATGTTTTTTTCGTGGTTTATTCTGAAAGAATACATAGCATTCCGTGATTAAAAGTTAGAACAAAGATTTGTGTGATTGGACTATGTGAATAATGTCATAACGAATGAGCTGAATAGAGTCATTTTATTTTTCGTTTGAAAATTGACTTCAGTGTTAACAAATACCTTACACTGTTTTGAAAAAGACATTCAGTGATTTGTACTTTCCAAGCAATAGGGCTTATTTTTCCTTCTAATTCATATAAATATGATACAACATGAAATTTTGCTTTGTTTCAAGTTGCACTTTTCAACCCAATAAGTTAAGAGTTTGCGTGCGAGACTGAAGGCGCTAGGTTTGAATTCCGCGAGCGGGATCGTAGATGCGCACTGCTGAGGAGTCCCACAATAGGACGAAACGGCCGTTCAGTGCTTCCAGGTGTCCAACAGTGGTCTAAAATCAATCGGTTCATGATCTCAATCAAAAACTTAGTAATCTCCACAACCTCTATACTGATAAAGTTCAATATCTCTTTGAATTAAAGTGATTATGTAATCCATGTAATTTTCCTAAATGTGTAATAATCTAAGATAATAAATACTTTTCAAAAATGTTGAACAAAATAACACTTATTTTTCACAAGTGAATATAGATAAAACAACTAATTATTTATAAATTCAGCTATTTAAATAAACAATAATATCGGTTTGCATTTGGATTTTATTGTCACATATCTAGTTGAAACCTGGAGTACCTTATTTTGATATGGTTAAACAAGCTATTTGTTTGTCAGGAAATAAAAAATCAAATATTTTTGTGTGGCTTTTTAGCAGATTTATTCCGCGAAATGACTAGTAAACTTGGGTTCGTGAATCAGAGAAAGTTTGTGTCTATCGACGACAAGTGACTTTGTAGCGTACGGTGTCATTATATACCTAACTTTTAATTTACATGATTCGAGTGTACTTCATTATCTGAAAAAATATCATTTTACCATAAATAAGAACAAGTCAAGTTTCCAAACTGTTTTGTCAGAGAATTCGATACTTTTCAGAAATATTTATCTGAATCCTAAAATTGAGAAAATTAAGAAAATGACCTTCAATAGTCTTAGCAATAGAGTGTTAATATATACAGTAATCATTGTTAGATTTTAGGAATCAAACATATTTGAATGAATGGTTCATGAACGGACACACACATATTAAAAGTGAAATTTGGGATTTATTGCATATTATGACTTGGCAAGTTCACTTTAGTCTAAATTAAAATGTTTCATAAAAAATGTATCATTCATCACTATTGAACAATATCTCAAAGATTGACTTTTATTAAAATAATACGGGAAACGCTGCAGCGCTTTATAATTGTGCAAATCTAAGATAGTTACTTCTAAAAATATATGTAGGAGCTCCTTTCATACGGATATCGGAAAGAATGGCACTAACGATTGACTTACTGGCCTCTTCTTAATTATTTCCTACCTATATGTGAACACATAAAACTGGACTATTATTTTTATTACTATAATGACAGTAGTCACAATACAGTATTTCTCCTATTGTTTTCATACAACTTTAATCTATTAATAGGAACTCATCAGAAAGGGTGTTCTTTTCCTACAACCTCTTATACATTCTATAAACTTTGGTAACAACCCATTTATAAGTATTTTATATATATCGACATAACTTTCACCATTATCAACACAAATTATTAAAACCATGGCTTTAACATGTAACCAGCAATAGGCGTAACATAATATTTGCAAATGTATAATTCCTGAGACTAAAGGAAACGTTGTTGGAGATAACTATTCGATCAAATATTAACTGTTTTTGGGATAATTTATGATGAGTATCGGGCTACGAAAACATTTATGTGATCCAAATAACTTGAAGTCATTTGAAAACAACTAGAAAAACATCATTACATTTTTCTTAGATGCCCAAGGAAAATTATATAACTGAAAAATTTTAATATTCAGATTATTAATCATTATTATTTATAACAAGCCAACTAGAAACCATGCCAATTTCGGAGAAACACAAAGATTTGCTTGTTTATCAGGCGGTTATTTCAAGCAGCTCCTATCATTCGGAAATAAAATTGAGAAATTCTGAATTTACGAAAAAAATACTTTTTATAGTACGAGAACAACTTTGAATGCAATAACATACATCGTAAGTCGCCCGTTCTCATAACGCATATTAGACATCTCCAAAACTTCGAATTTGCAATCCGATTTCAAAAATCAGGATATTCCAACAATAAGTTACCGATGGTTTTTGTACATGTTAAATATATAAAATTGTAGACACAAACTAGCTCAAATAAACTTTAGTTCTAGTAAGAATCTAATAACAAATTAGTTAACAATTGCTAGTTAATAAAATTTACGGATGTTTAAATTATTAAAATGATGTCAGATTTAAAATAGACACAAAATGAAAATAAGTTACCTTTTAAAACTTAATCAAAGTAATTGAAAAATAGGTATAAGTATCAGAAGGGGTTTTCTGGACATTGTAGTAATTTCAACAGTTGAGATCATGAGTCAATTGAAGCTAGACCACTATGGAAAACCCGGAAGCACTGGATGGCCATTTCGTACTATTGTGGGACTCCTCAGCAGTGCGCATCCACGACCCTCCCACGCGGGATTCGAACCCAAGATCTATCAGCCTTGCGCCAGGCGCTTAACCAACTAGACCTCTGAGTCGGCATTCAACGGTGTTAGTGTATAACTTCAACCAATCCACGAAATTGAGCGACACATTCACCATTATCATCAGTGAGTTACTACCTCACAACTGACCAGCTTGAAGTCCACTGGTCACTGCTTCTCAATACAACTCCAGGATATCCTTCTTGAAGCCAGTCACTAGTGAGCATATGTTAACTGGTACCAGAAGCGGTTTTGTGGAGATTGTAGTAATTTCAACAGTTGAGATCATGAACCAATCGGAAAAACGGATAATCAAATTAACAGTGAAAAATTGAGTAACATAATAATATTGCTGGAGTACCATTTTAATATACATTTAATCATTAATCTTAAAAATATAACATTTTTGAATCTGTAAATCGAGAGTCTGTTGACTTCTTTCGAATTGTGCGTTAGCGATAACAAAATTCCCTATAAATCCCCCCTTGATTTCATACTATCCGACAAATGGTGGATCAGGAGTGTTTATGATGTTGAGATCTCTGAAGATTTCGGGAGTGTACCATAAAGCATTAATAGTTGACATGACAGTCAGTGTTTGCCGCTTTTAGGTGACAAATTTTAGAATATTAGCTTTTTATGAGACTATTAACATAGCCCAATCGTAGTTCTTGTTAATCACCATAAATACAACAAATATAATTTTTTAAAAAGAACGAACGGAGAGGAGGAATTTCTCAGTAAGGAAAATACAAAGATTAGGTTAATAGGGAAAGGCATTTTCTGTAGACAAAGTTAGGATCGGATTTTAAAATATAAGCTCAGAGCATTTCTTCCTTAAGTAAACGATTAATACTTTGCGCTCAGAATGTGCTAGAGTGGTTTTAGATAACTTTCAAGTGTAAATGTCCCAACGGATCTGGGTGAATTCCATGGTCCATATGTGAATGCTTGAACGATGTAAGTGCATCAAGAGAACAAGACTAAAGATTTTTCTCCAATATTTATAATTTTGACTGACACAAATCCGTTTCACCACATATTGAAATGAGAGCTACCACAACAATACCCATTGAACTCCTTCATGAACCACAGAAATCCATAATTGAAAGCGAAATTACAATGATGATTAATAATATTTTGAGTTTTAAGTGTTGGAAAACACCTAGTTACAGTCGAACATTCGGCTCAACAATTACATGATGGAGTTCCTTTGAAATATTTCCTATGCAACACAAGTCACTCGTCCTGATAACTGTTATTAAACAACTCTATGAAAAACGAAGTGACATTGTATAATTTAGCAGAGCGACCATCAAACATCTCTAATCTTAATTTTTTGAGCCAGCTCTTTTGAAATTCATTGACAACTGAACCTATAGCAATTCACCAGTTCAACCCTAATCTCTGAGTACAAAAGAGTCATATTCACTCCCTTAGCTTTAACACCCTTCCCCATTTTATAATTCGTGAGTGCCAATTAATATCGTATTCTCTACCTTTTTCTTGGTAAAGTAGATAGCTATCCTTCATATTTTTCCTAATTAACTATTATTTCTGAATACCACTTCTAAGACTAACTGACCTTACCTAATCTGATCTAACCAATCCTAACCTAAACTTTTGGTTATGTTTTGAATTCTTTGTTAACTGATGCAACGCCTTTATTTTATTCAATGCGTGAAAACTTTTGATTATTTTAATTAATTTGTTGGACGATACAATAAGATTCCATTTTTTATAGACTCTCTCACTAAATAGATATTCGGCCACCGGAACATTTTCATGATTCTTCCATGTTTTGCTAACATTATTCTACTAATCTTCAATAATAAGATGTAAAATATGTCCACTGTTGTTTTGTAAACAACAACCAGACATGTCTTCAGAATGTAAGCAACTAAAGCGAAACCACGGAAATAAACGGATTCACGCTATTCTGTTACGTTCTTTGTTCTTGCTCTTTCTAGGTGCACCGACGTGGCTTGTTATGTAGAATATCTATTCCAGGTTGACTGATACAACCGTAAGCAAAAATATGGATCGACTACATAGCCTTTGGTTTAGACCCTGAGGTAGACGTTGACATCATTGATTTCCTGTCTTAACTGGTGTTCATCGAAATTATTACAGAAAAAATAATCACTGTTTACTCCAGCGATAATCATCTGAGATACAAATGTATTTGGAAAGCTAGTCGTGAAAATTGTATTTCTATGCAACGCTTCTTAAATATAACAGGGCAAATGTTCGCGAGAACTGGAGGGATCTTCTTGATACTTCCATCCTATAAAAGAAGGTCAGAAATAAGTGCATCCAGAGTTCATTAGTTACCGTTTAATACATTAAAGAGTGAACTGTTTGAAAAATTATTTGTAAGATTGGTCTGTAAGATTCCTTAATATTTTTATGGTGGAATGTAAATGTGAATGAATTCATTGTGATAAATTCTAATTGTGGAATATTGCAAATGCATATAAGTTAATTAAGAACATATGATTGAAGTAGGCCAAAGATTGGGATTATTCCAAGTTTGTAATACATATATACAGATTGTCAGAAACCTACAATATTTTTTCATACTACTCGTTTTCGAAAGTGGTTCGAGATGAATTTTAATTGGACTACAATGTGTGCTGAACTTTCATTACCCTAATAAATGACCAGTTTTCCTTCACTGTTTCAGTCATTTATAAAAAAAGGAGTGGTCTGACAGGTCACTTTGTCAATGCTGTATGGTTCATCAGTCTTCAGCCCCCTGAATGCCCTGGTACGGCCGAGAGTGGGGAGAGTCCACTCTCCCTCTCGAAATACTCTCACACGGCCACGCGTATACAGCCTCTGCCAGGGAAGTCCTATTCATTGCCTTCTCGTGGCGGGGGTGTTGTTTACGAAAATGAGAGGACGAAAAGCGAATGTCCGGCGCTTTAACCGGATCCCAAACCAATGGTGCACATGGGCTCCAGTATCCTGCGGGAACAAATGGCGTATGAACCAATCGTTGGTCACCGGCTACCATGGGATTGCATCTCCTTACGATGCTCCACTGCCTTGTGGGTCAGATCTTTAGGTCAAAGGCTCGGGGTGTGGCCCCCTAAGATAACCACCTGCTTCGGTCTGGGCACCCGGGCAGTATCACAGCCCACACACAAATGATGAACTCTTTGTGTCTATGGAAATTATTTTTTTCGCTTCGAAAAACAATCAATTGATTCAAATTATTATCATTACAATTATTGTCATTATTAATACTATTATTATTACCATTATTGTCATTATTATTATTATTATTTTCCACATTATTCACCCTCTTTTATACTTATACAGCGGCTCGTCTTTAGTGGAAATTCGACTGTATCTAAACGTTCTCGAGTCACTGTCCGGTTGAAAATTGTATGTTACCACCGAATGCGAGGACTGAAGCAGTTTTTCTGAAACCACGTGCACCATTCAAAGTGGCTGCCTTCAACGTTCGCACACTTATGCAGGTTGGACAACAGATAGGGCTGGCTATGTCTTTGCAAAGTCTTAATATCGACGTTTGTTGTCTATCCGAGACCCGTATTCAGGACTCTGGTGAAGTACTACAAATTCGCTCTCCATCTGTTACTTCGAAAAGCTTGTTTTACGTGCGCTTATCCGGGGACCTTGTGGCATCTTCGTCTGGTCTTGCTGGCGTTGGTGTCGCACTAAGCGCTAGAGCTGAGGCAGCACTGGTCGATTGGATCCCCATTAACAGTCGGTTATGTGCTGTTAGGTTAGAAGGTTTCATCAAATTGAGAAGAAATCGGTGTGAGAAACGATGTTTTTCGTCATCTCCGCCTATACCCCGACAGATCGCAGCCCGGATGCAATCAAGGATGAGTTTTATCACCAGTTATCTGTTCTTCTCCAGAAAGTGCGTTCGACAGATATTGTAGTACTAGCCGGAGACTTGAATGCTCAGGTCGGGCGTCTAGGCACAGAAGAGAGTCGTTTAGGTGATCGATGGGGACTCGTTGGTCGCAGAACAGATAACGGGGACCGTCTACTGCAACTTTGCACAGACCACAACCTGTTTCTGGCTAGCACTAACTTTCGGCACAGTCATCGCCGATGTGCCACCTGGCGTCCTCCCTCTGCATCCCAAGCCTGGACTCAGATTGATCACATTGCGATCAGCTACCGCTGGCGTGGTTGTGTACAAGCTTGCCGCTCCTTTTGGAGTACCTATCTGGACTCTGATCATGCCTTGGTCTGCGCCAATCTTGCCTTACTTTTCAGTGGACAACGAAGTGACCGCCATCAACGGATTGATATTAGCAAGTTGGTTGCAACTTCTGTTGCAAGTAAGTATCGATCCGAGCTAGCCTCTAGGCCCAGATGACTTACCTCCGGCTCTTTTTAAAGATGGTGGTGACTTTTTGACTGAGGAATTGACGACGTTGTTTACAAAGGTTTGGGAACTAGAGAGTGTACCAACGTCATGGAATGAGTCGATAGTTGTCCCTATCTTTAAAAAGGGTTCACGTCGTTCCTGTAACAACTATCGGGGAATAAATCTACTTCCGATTGCGTCCAAGCTATTGGCTTCCGTCATTCTTCGTAGGTTGTTCAAAACCCGAGAAAGATTGACTCGCGAGGAGCAGGCTGGGTTTCGTTCTGGTCGAGGATGTATTGATCATATCTTCACCCTCCGCCAAATGTTAGAACACCGCCATACTTATCAAAGGCCAACAATCGTAGTGTTTCTTGACATCAGGGCTGCCTTCGATTCGTTGGACAGGACTGTTCTCTGGGATTGTCTATTGAAGAAGGGTGTGCCTGAGAAGTTTATTAACATCCTAAAAGCCCTATATACTAACACCTCAGGCAGAGTGAGGGCATACAACCACATCTCTCCGTTGTTCCATTCGAGCAGTGGGGTTAGACAGGGTTGCCCAATCTCACCATTCCTCTTCAACTTTGCCATCGACGACATTCTGGAAACAGCTCTGATGAATGTAAGTAATAGCGATGTGGATCTGTTGCCCGGAGAAAGACTTCTCGACCTTGCGTATGCGGACGATATTGTCTTATTGTGCGATAATGCCCAAGGCATGCAATCCGCACTTAATCAGTTGGCAATCAGTGTCCGTAGGTATGGTATGTGCTTTGCACCTTCGAAGTGCAAAGTAATTCTACAAGACTGGTAGGATTCTAATCCTATACTCACCCTGGATGGTGAGCAGATAGAAGTAGTCGAGAAGTTCGTGTATCTGGGTAGCTGCATAAGTGCTGGTGAGGGTGTGAGTGATGAGATCAATGCACGTATAGTGAAAGCCAGAGCGGCTTATGCCAATCTGGGCCACCATTGGCGCCTTCGTGATGTCAGTCTGGCTGTAAAAGGTCGAATCTACAACGCGTCGGTGAGAGCAGTTCTGCTCTATGCTTGTGAAACCTGGGCTCTCCGAGTTGAGGACGTTAGACGACTCTCTGTGTTCGACCATCGTTGTCTCCGAAGGATTGCTGACATCCAGTGGCAACACCATGTTAGTAATGCAGAGGTTCGGCATCGTGTGTTCGGGCACAGAGATGATAATGCAATCGATGTCACCATCTTGAAACACCGACTTCGATGGCTTGAACATGTTCTACGAGTGTCGTCCCAGAGAATTCCACGTCGGGCATTATTTGCCGACGCTGGTTTTGGTTGTAAAAAGTGGAGAGGTGGTAAGCTCATGAAATGGTGTTGTGGTATGAAAGAAAGCTGCAAAGGGCTGGCTTCTGTCGGTCCTTCACGACTCCCTGGTTGGGGTCTGAGAGATGGTGCTACACAGTGGCTAGAGACGTTATCAGATATGGCTCAGAATAGAAGCCAGTGGCGATCCTGCTGTAACCTTCTTTTACTTTCTTCATAAAAAGTGGTTGTGTCTCCCTTACCTGAAAGATTTCTTCTGGTTGTACCTTTTCGTTCCCTCGTTACTACCACACTACCTTACACCAATCTCTTTGTTATTGTTCTCTTTTTCTTTTGCGCTCCTTAGTTTTTTTTCTATTTCTCTTCGAATTTTCATTGTTTTGTGTGGCGCATATATATTGGCGCTCTCTTGTAGCAATATTCATGTGTGTTCATCATTCTTCAAATAAGTATTCTAGGACCCGAACATCAAAGTTTCACTATGTTAGCTCATGACTGCAACGGTACAAGTGTTGAGGATTTCATATTTAACTCAAATACTCCGTGAACTATTTCAGAGATGAAGATATCCTTGAAGAATTGTCAGTCATATTATATTAGGCAGTATTTTCGTTGTTATAATTTATTTTTAAATTTGTATCGCTTGGTGTAAAATAAAATCAAGCTTTATGTCTAGGTCAAATAAATCATATTTCGGAAGAAACACCGTATTATGTTGATTCAATGTTGTATCTCACATTAGTACATTTAGGCAACTATATGTTTAACGAATATTCATATCTATCTGTTCTTTCCAACTAATCACCCACTGCAAATATATTTGATCAATTTTCAGAAATAGAAAATAAGGTATTTATCATAGTATTTTAATGAAATCAAACAGCGCGAAGAATATTTTCTGGAAATGATGAAAGCGATGTTGACGCTTCAGTTCAGTTCTGAATTTCATGATTTATATACTCAAGTCAATCTTAAAATTGTCGATTTATCGTTATTTTTCTATGAAAAGAAACAAAACAAAATTTAAATGTCGTTTAGAATACAACAACAATTCTAAAATGTTGTCGGATGACAATTCATCACTTACAGTTCTTGATTTTCAAATTCAGTGAGTGACCTATTTCCATTCAAACCAGATTTCAGAATAAATTTCTGTCACAATATTTGAGCACATGTGTGTTATTTAACAATTAAAAAATTCAATCAATATGAAACGGATGTGAGAAGTGAGATGAATTGTACAGGAAATTTTGAAATTAAATCACTGTATTAGTTAGACAATTTCAAATGGGTTCGAGAAATTGATAAATTAGGGGAAATGGAGTAAAAGAGGTTTCGGAAATGATTATATGGGAAAGCAGTTCCCTTGTTGAGTGAAAAGTTATGTTAACGAAATCCAGACGTCTATGAAAGATAGACACATCGATGGTACCATTTTAAACCTGACATAGAAAAAAAGTACAGAATTATTCTAAATGTTATTGCTCGCGAAATTAATTTCCATATTGTAATGGTCGATAGGTGGGAATCACTAGTAATACTGAAGTTGTTTTCAATTTCAGAGACAGTTTGTAGTGATTAACCGTTAGCCTTAGCGCCTTCTGGTATGATATTTTTGCAACCATGAAAATTGAGTTGTTTTCGATTGAATTGGTTTTTGGTGTTATTACTCAACGAAATAGTGCCAAAAACAATTAGCATTTGGCTTTGGACAAGTGTTTTTGGGATGTTAGCACTCACCATAAAATGTATCAGAAGCATTGAAGGATATGAAGTTCTCTCTCCCTCTAGCTGTATATATATATACAAAAATCATAGAATGAAAGCATATCGTTCTAGTTACAAAGAGACAAGACGGTAGTTGAAACTCTTTCGAAAACCAACGTACCACTGTATATTATGAAAAACATAGAATAAGGAGCATAATACATAACAAAAATGTCTTCGTTCAAATTAATCTACAGATCCAATCACAATAAAATAATCAGGAGTGAAATATGCTCCTACTACATACAAGATATTAGTATAATACAAATAATGGGAGCTAAAATATAAATAATTTACCAGTGGGCGCATAAAAACATATTGAATTCAATACAATTAGCCCCTTTGATAAATTTCGATAATGCAATGAGAGGATGAAAGTTATCAGAATTATGTAATATATTTGCGTAATACATTTCGAACAATCTGATCACACATATATACTTAATAAGATATTCTTATATGAAAAATAACATGTCAACGACTTACCTTTAACCTGTCTAGTTGACCTTTTATTTCTTTTATATATAAATGTTCTTAACAAGTATACGTGTGATCAGATTGCTCGAAATGTATTACGCAAATATATTACATAATTCAAATAACTTCCATCTTCTCATTGCACTATCAAAATATTGAATTCAATATCAACAAATATTAAATTCAAAAATAAATGAGTGCCCAATATGATGAGGCTTTATTGAGAACCGACAATCTATCTATACAACTTTGCATGTATATATAACGCGATTTCGTATATTCTGATTATTTCAAAAACACTTCTAACCTACTCATTAACATTCATTCAACTCTTTGTGACCTGTTATTCATATAATTAGTTAAAATCAATAGATTTTCCTAAATAACACTAAATTTTGTTATAACACAAGGTGTAAACAAAATTTCTTTTGGACGCTTCATGTTAAGGTCAGGTTTACTAATAAAACGTTGACTATTGACTTTTTTAAAAACATAACCACTAAAAATACAAATCAATTTCGAAACTAGAGGAGAGTTAGTCGATGAATTATTTAACTAGAAATATCGCAATGTTAAAGTAAAACATCACTTGAAACACTCATGCAACGCTGTTCGAGAGAATTGATTAAAGAGACAAAACAAATCAAAAAGCTTAATTTGTACTAAGAAAATGTACATTTCTAGAGGTATTATATCCTAAAACCGATCAGATTGCAACTACTTAGATTTTACACAGTAACGGAATACTGATAATGATTATTCAGGTGAAAGTGACTAGTTGTTACACTTTTCTTTCCGATTGGTTTATCTTTTGAAATTAGGTGATTGAGTATGTTTGATTGCAAATCAAAATGCTCATCCGACTGCACATTATTTTTTGATTTGTGAATCTACATTGTGTAGGCCTTTAGAAAAATACAGTCGTTTTCAATAATATATTGGACATCGTGAAATGCAAGACCAGATTGTTAGCTACGCCAATGTTCACCAGTGCACAACAAAAAGATGTTACTTGAAATTTCCTGTCAGTTGAGCACTATTACTTGTGAATTAGTTTTATATGAATGGCAATCAAGTTACTGATGATAAACGGGATTCCAGACATCTAAGAGACAGATCAAAGTGGATATTTCGAGTTCCATCTTCCACATTCTAGTCAAAATTCCAACAACTACTTATCGATATGTGTATATTGAAAATTTTCGTTACCAGTTGAAGGCTATACAAACGTATATATTACTGATGCTTGACGAAAGTGTGTATGGAACAATCTTCCAGTGTGTTATTTGGAGCCTTGTCTATTAATACAGAACTCAACAATTTGACCAAGATTATAAACAGTGCATGTATTCTCTTACTATTCTTTCAGGTTATTTATTGTGAAGTGAACGTTCTTTTTAGAATTTCAGTCCGAAATTAGGCTTTTAATTTTTAGAGTAAATATTCCAACACTTTCTTCTTACGTTTGAACTTCTTATTGAGATTTAGTACGTAGACTACTATTTGCATGTATAAATTGGTTTTTGTAGATTCACATGGTGTAATTTCTGAAGGATATCTACTAAGTCATTTCATTTATCTATATTTTGGATTTAGCTAATTTGTCTTTAATTTTTGTTTGTAAGGAACTCACGTAAATAGTGTATTTTTCTGAATATTCATTGGTTAACCTTACTAGAGCAATAACAACGAGCGTAACAGAATAGCGTGAATCCATTTATGTCTATTCAACAACATGAGATTTATTCCATTGTTGAAATCTTTTTATATGCATAAGATTTTCTTACTGAAAAATATTATTTGTTAAGGAATCCTAGTTGCTTACTTCTCTTTGAAAGTTTCACGACCAATTATTCTGCTGAAAGAAAATAACACCTCCAGAATCATTCTTAAGGTCTATAAATCTCTATCATATCAAAATGGCCTGACTGGTAACTCAGAAATAACTTCACTAGTGTACTTGAATATAATTCACATATATATCATAATCGTAGTGCACGGACAATCAGATGGGGTAGCCGAGTATGTATAGATTAATGCAAAATTACACAGTGCTTTCATAAAATACGAAAACCATACATCAAATACTTTATTGTCACATATTCCATCAATTGTCTCTTACAAACGTCATCATTCCTTCATTCCTGTTATTACAGTTCCTCCCTGTTTACATTCCTATTCTCTTCAACACGATCTTCTTAACTTTCTGCTGCTAAACATTCTATAAGAAAGAAAGATTAGTTCAGCGAAGAGTTCTCTTTTCGGCGAATTCATTTTCAAAGCTGTACAATCGCAAATATATATACTTATTTTTACAGGGTGATAATAATACTGATAATAAACTTGTGATATACATGGTGACAGTGAGGTTAAATAAACAAAGGTATTAGAAAAAAATTTTTAAAAACAAGGAAAGTTTGATAGTTAATGGCTTAGATATTCATCGGGTAAGAGTAGCTCAGCATGATAAAATAACATAAAATGTTGAAACAGAGATGAAATGTGATCGGAATGATCGTTGAAATAAAAACAAACCGGTTGGGGGTACAAGATTTGAAGGGAAGATGGAAGGTGAAGCAGGTGGCTGTAAAAGAACAAGAGTAATGAGAAAGAGAAAAATTTTAATACATTAAGACCATGGTAAAAGAAGAGGTTGTACCAGTCTCTTTTGTACACATAATTCTGGTTTTTCAAAATGTATGACTATTGCCTCGGCAATGCAAAGAAGATGTAGTCTAATTGTCTTAGGAAGGCTTCTACTTACCTTGTAGATGACTTTGAACGCAGAGTCTGTCTTGATTGAGTGACCTGTGTTCACAAGGTGTTCGATTATAGAACTTCTTATTGAGCCGCTGCCTCCTCTTCTTAGCCACGCCGGACAATGTTCTTGAATTCTTTTGGATAAAGTACGCATCGAACGACCTATATACCTAGCTCCACAAGAGCAGGTAAATTGCTAAACATTCTACTTCTGGTTCGTGTTACATACTGCTTATATCGACATACATAAAAAGCACACACCACATAACAAGTAAAACGTGAAAATAATCTCGAAAATGGCACTGATTGAGCAGTTTGATTTATCTTTTCATCTAATGTCACAAATACAGCAAAATATGTGAACTTATATTCAAACTTGGTTTCGTAGCTGATTTTTCAAAACTTTGTTATTCATACAAGTTTGACAAAAATATATTACTTTTCTATAGTTTTTTTCAGCTTGACTAACAATCAACTACTATCTATTTTTGATATTACATATAGTTTTTTTTCTGTTTTATTTCTGATAACTCAGTCAAACATTAATCAGTATAAAAATGTAAGCACATCAAAAGTTTAAACTAAGATGTTTTAGAAAAAATAAAAAAGTGAAAACACAAAAATTAATGTTCTTTAAATGTTACTAGAAAATAGACACAAACGACATTTACAATTTAGAGCAAATACTCATTCTAAAAAGAAAACAGAATTTAATACAATTCATTTGATGAAGTAATGTATTTATTAAGTGAATTCATGAGTCGATTAAAGCTAGAACACCATGGAAAATTTGGTGGTTGTGCAAGTAATTGCTAAAATCAGTTAACCCATTTACCTGTGATAAAAATACGCTATTCGCACAGAAGAAAGCCTGATAAACATTGTTATATTTTATGTTAAGCATATTAGATAGAGTTGAATTTGAGTTAATTTGGTCAAGAATAATAAATTATGGAGCTGAGTGAATATTTATAAGAGTCTTTAATTTGGACCTGTGTAGAAAAAGCAAAGGTTTTGGGTAAATTCACATCCCAACTGCAAGATAACGTATTTTAAACGTCGAACTAATATTAAACACCATCAATCTTGTTCAAATTTCTTCCACAATCCAACGTTGATATTTTTAAACATAGGAAATACTGAATACTAATTGTTTGCAATAAATTAACAAGTTAATGCTCGGCGATATTACAATCAATCGACTTATATTTGACCAATCGATTTTTCAATGTTTCCGATCGAATTGCCAATTACAAGTTTTGGCTGCTTATGCTGATAATGTTAATCTATCAAAGAAAAATCCTACAACTACACAAGTGACAGAAACAAATCCATGGAGCATTAAGTCTTATCTGATGATCATGGAAACAGATCTTTTCGCAATGCTCCTGTTGCTATGGCATACAATGAAGATCTTTAAAATTGAACAGTAACTACCTTTTTATCAATGGAACTAACGGTAAAATATAAACGTAAACAATTACAACATATTTTTTTAACTAAACAGCATTTACAGATTGTCTAATTTGTTTTAAAAAAATTATGAATCCAGAAATTAGACGTTGAGAAAAATGGAACAGCATTTTGTGTAAAATATACAAAATCTAAAATAATAGTTGGAAAACATTATGGAAACTGGACAAAATGAAAGTAGAAGTAGGAAAAGTCATTGAGTAAAAAAATCATGGGGAATTCGGTGAACGATGTGATCTTCGTATACGGAGTATTCTGTGACCTAAATGACGGAAAATATTAAAAGTATGAAGCTCTAATTAAATGTAGGACTAGTTTAAGAAACAAAAACAAAATCATTTATTTAACCTGAAGAAAGAGTTTATTCAATGCTTAGATATCAAATGAAAAAGAACTTCGAATGGACTGTTCAAATCTTTCTATAGAATACGTAAAGTCCTAAAAAATAATTAACACAATATAATAGTAAGACTATGAATTTGTTGGTAAAGTTACAGTCGCAAAGTGAGAAGTTCAGAACCAAACAAAAGCATACTATATCCAACATCTATAGTTCGAATTACGAAATCCCCAGTCAAAAACATCAAAGGCAAACAACCCTTTCTACATGCATACGAAAAGTGCCTTTTCAATCAAGAAACAGTTGACTGGGGACAACATAAAACTTTAAAGTTAGAAACTCAGATTTCGGAAATACTAACCATACTTATGAAAGGTCAGGGCTTTAAAATAATCGATTATTCACAAACAGACAAATAATTTCATACAATTGGTTCTCTTTATGAATTTAAATGGAGCAAGAACAAACATTGATGCAGAATAGTATGAATTCAAAATATTTCGAAGTCTCTCGTCGGCTGTTTACAAACCAAAAATGTGATAGAATTTTTTACATTGAGATAGTGTGAAACAATTGACATAAATGAGTGTAAATAACGGGATTACAATGATAACTATATATATAGGCAATTTCATCTCCTTTGAAAAATATTCATCACAAAAACACTTGGAGTGGTCTATATCTCAATTACCATAACTTCTGCTCAATGAGTTACAAAAAGGGTATTTTACGAACCCTTTTTGACTGCGCTCGCAAAATTTATTCAAAGGAATGCCTTGACGACGAAATTACTCTCATCACTAATGTTCTACCTGAAAATGCATACCCGTTGAAATTCATCCAGAAATATGCAAAAACCAATCCTCAGACGAAGTACGATGGAGTAGAAAAGAGAACTTGCTTCTTACATTTACGTTTCAAAGGAGATGAAATTGCCGGATTAATTAATCACAGATTAAATTCTGCATTGAAAGTGGCCTACCCAGCAGCGAAACTTACGACAGTATGGCAAACGAACTGCTCACTTAAACAAACTAAAATCGACAAGTCCTCTTTTATTAGTAGCTCCAACTGCATTTATCAATTCACATGTACGTGCCAAAGCACATACATTGGAAAAACTGAGAGAAGAGTGCGTGTTCGCATTTCTGAGCATGTTCCGAAGAACTTGATGCTACGAGGGACCAAAGCTCTAAACAGTGCAATAGCTCGGCATTTACTTGACACCGGGCATACTGCCGACATTTTGCATGCTTTTAAAATTATCAATAGACAAAGAAGCGCGACTACTCTTCGTTTCGCTGAAGCGATTGCGATAAAAAAACTTAAACCGGATTTATGCATTCAAAAAGAGACTTGAGTAAAATTATCACTACCCTGGTAACCCCCTTTTTTGTGTGTGTTTTGGTTATTTGGGTTATTTTATTCATTTATTTATTTTAAAATATTTATTCTCCTCCCCTATTACATAATTCTTAAACCACATTGTTATTCACACATTTCCACCACCTGATCCTCTTAAATTATCTTAACTTTTCAAATTCTATTTAATTATTATTACGTAACCTATCTTATGATTATTCAGTTCCATTATTCTCTCTAATTATCACACAATTTATGAACTTCACTAAACTATTATACCACCCAACCTGAATTAACCCTTTTTTGACCTCTGACCTGATTCTAGCATATATATATATAGTTATTATTGTAACCCAGTTATTTACACTCATCTATGTCAATTGTTTCACACTATCTCAATGTAAAAATTCTATCACATTTTTGGTTTGTAAGCAGCTGACGAGAAACCTCGAAATAATGTGAATTCATACTATTCTGCATCAATATTTGTTCTTGCATTATTTAAAGACAAAAATAACTTAGTGGTCCGCATACACATATATGAAAAGAAATTAATCAAGTTCCGAACTTAGTATCAACAACGAGAAAACTTAAACCCTTACACAATTATACACCTTTACTGCATACCAAAAATAATTCAAAATGAAAATATAGGTTTAAGATTTTAGATACTTTAACAAATGTGTTAAGCAATTTTATGAGTTAAAATCATGATAACTATATGAGTTTAGTATTAGATTGTAGATAAGATCTAAAAGAATTTAACTTACAGCACAAATAATCGGAATGTGCTGAATCTTCTCACCCATTTATGGAGTGATCGACACCCAGTAAAACAGGCCATTGTAAGCAGGGTAAGACTCCAGTAGCGTATAATTCGCATTCCAGTAACCATCTGTTTTAAAGCGACTTGATGCATCCTTCAAAAGTTCGTTACTGTGTAAAAAAGTACACATAAAAAAACAATAGGGAAAATGCCCTATGACTGCAGTTACAAAGATCATGATACTCCTAGAAAAGTACTCGGAATAAGTCGAAAATTGGTGGTTTAAGTATATGTTTTTAAAGAATATATTATTTATTAAAGTCTCAGTAGGTGGATAATGTGACTAACATGCGGTAGTTGTGGTGCGAAGATGGTACATAATTATTAGAATGGATACGTATTTGTCAAAGTTTAAGCTTTATACAACAAATCTACTTTGCAGGGCCAATAGCTAAGTACACAAAATTCATAACGGCAGTCATTTGATTCGATTTTATAAACGTTTATGAAACAGTATGTGAAACGTATCGTAATGATTACAATAAACACCGTTCATGGATGGAAAACAGATTTCTCAGATTATTGCCTGGTAAAAATTGTAAGTGTGGCTTGTTTGTGAATTACCAATGCTGATTTACTAACTTAGATTTTACACGATTAGTTGAAATTGTTCACAATCACATTCTAATAGACCTTCATAAAATAAATATTGATGTAATGTAATGATATTAAAATCCTAAATAATAAGACAAGGCACTCCACAGTTACAGAAGTAATAAATCAGACAATGAACATTAGATGCCTAAGAGGGAAAGATTTACTTTACAAAAACCTGCTTTCATTTTGTAAACTTACTACCTATTTAGTAAGTTATCTCGTAATCCAATTGGGTGATAGGAAGAAATATACATATCTAGACTCAGGCAAAGGTGCAGTACTTTATAGATAATGGAATTAAGCATCTATTCAGCATATACAGGTACAGTACAGAGAACTTATTATCTGGCTACATGAAATCTTTTTGACAGTATTTAAGGTATGGGTACCAAAAAAATTAGGTAATAAGTTAGTGGTCATTACCTTTAAAGACGTAGCAGTAGCATAAGTGAGATAACGTGAAGAGATACAAAGTTCACTTTCTGTTCACAATGTTTTTCGTTAATTTAAAATATGTCGCTGGGAATTGTAGTTAGTAACTAAAACACCTGCGTATCATTACTCACTAGGCTACCCGCTTAGCCACAGTATAAACATGAAAGGTGATCTCTAAATGGAGAATGGAAGTACAGTTTTCATGACGAATTTTTATATTTGATAACATTTCATTTTGCCAGAAAACATACTGTTTTTATAGAATCCGTCCACTGGAGCCTTGTGTGGTGATCCTATTATATGCAGCGACTGAGTTTCAAAAAAGTCCTGTTGACATAATTGTTCTTTAATTCGATCAAATATAACGTGCACAAAAGCCATCCATTTCATTCCACTAGTTGATGAGTCCAGTGATGCCTGAGATTACAAGCACGTTTACAAATTTGAAAGCATATGTGATTATATCTATCCAGCTTATCAGTAAGTCGACAATAATAACAAAACCGTAAAACCAAAGAATATCACCGAGTGTAAAACACATAAATGAAAACTACTTATTTGCACAAAAATGTTAGACATTTGACGAAATTATTTTTCTACATTAGCATAAGGATTCAAATAATCGAATAAGACCCTTGAAATTTGAGTATTCCATCAAAAAAGGATATTTTCACACGAATAGAATGAGAGGTAAAAATGTAATTTTGAAATTCACAACGGATATTCTATGTTGAACCCCTACAATATTACACAGTGAATAGTCCTGCTTATGAATATTAGATTTGTTTCAATTTTTCAGTACATTTTAAAACAGTAAAGTTTACCGTTACTCCACAATGATATAATGAATAGCAGGAACCGGTTACCAAAATAAGACTCTTTACAAGTTACCAATTTCATTCTATTTAAAATGCCCTACGTAATAAACCAGAATAAACGATCACCAGCTACAATCAAAGGAATCGGTGAATAACCAATGAGAATCCACAAAATTAACTGCGGAAAACACAAAAGCGATGGGTTGTAGTCACTAATTATACAGAGGTTAGTGTGCCGAAAAACATTTGGCATTCAGGTTGGCCGTATTTAACTACTTTTATCGAACTTCCATCGCAGAAACACTAACCAACGCACTATTTAGTTAGCACCAAATGTTAGCATTTAAAATATGAAGTATATTATGTGTAGTTTATAATTTTCTGTGACGAATAATCAGATGATATCAGACTTTCGAGCAGGATATTGCCAATATACAGAGAGTTCTGTAATAATAGTGATTCAGGTATTAATTCAACTGAAAATGGACCTGATATTGGGAAGATAAATGGTCTTTTCGAAATGACTTGTGGGGCCACTTAGTAGGTCACATAGCTGGGGAGCAGTTACTAAATATAGTCGTCGTTGTCAGCTATAATCTATCAATAGTCTGAAACACTTAGTTGGTCGATCTACAAACACTGCCACACGAAGAAATAAAATAGACTGGTTTATACATGAATATGATAGGTATTCGATGATAAATTCAATTACTTCTAAATACTCATTTGGGACTAATATTACTATCAATACTGTGCGATACTTAATAAATTATTTTAAATATCTTAGATGAAAAACAACAATGAGCAAGTGTATATTACAAAAACGAATTCTTAAGTCTGAGGATTGGGAAAGACATACCGTTTAGGATTGACCGGATTATTTGGGTCTTTCTTATGACTAATCATTCTGTAACGAGCGATTTCTTCAGGGTAACGCATAACGCTGTAATTATGATAGACTACTCTAGCGTATAAGTCGTCATCTTCTCCACCCCATCCAAAATACATATTTGAAAATCCCCCAACCTTTTCAAACTGTTTCTTGGTGAACGCCACAGCTCCGCCGAAAATCGTAAGATAAGGAAGACTAAAAAATAATAAATTCATGTGAATAAAGTTATTTAGCAAAATTTTTGGGTAGCTTTATTGAGAAAAAACAAACACACCACGCATAAACATGTTTGATTCTTGTTTGTCATGAAAAGGCATCCGTGTAGTCAATAACTAGATATATTCCAGTTACCCCCAAATTATGACAGTAGCAAAATAGATCACAATTTTCCTAACTCTTGGAAATTAGAAGTTTCAGGATTTGGTTACAAAATACGAAAAGACTCTACAACGTTGATTCAGTTCTCTGTAATGACTGTTGTCTACCATAATGCAGTTGCTTCGAAGTAATAGAGTAGTTTATATAGTCACTAAAATTGATACCGCATTGACAAGGTAATATGGTGCATCGATAAATCTATGTATAGAATTTAAGTCCAGTGGTAGACCGTCTGGTTCTTGTGTTTTTTTTTTAGAAATATACGTATTTCAACTTATTAAATTAATTTACACTTCGTTTTTAAGGAATCACTACTTTTATGCTTGTTCATACTATCATTTTTATACATGCTGGATGGTCCTTATTGATAGATTATTATTTATGCTAAAATAATGGTCGACAGAACTTACAAGTGTGAATCTGAGTTGAAGTATTGGAATCTATCCATGAATGCATTTACAATATGAAGCTCACAGCTGAAATATAGATGGTTGGTGAACTGCATTCTAGTTAGGGTCTTAAACAAGTGGGTCCCAAAAATTCACCATAACTAGGTAGAAAGCTGATAATTCCTTGAACAAAGTCTAACGATGTAAAAGTTATATAAATACCAAGTTTATTTGGAAGTTGGTTAGAAATATAAACTGTCCTAATTCATACGATATGACTTCCTCGACTAAAGTATTGAATCAACTTTCTTATTTATTGAAGAATGTTACCAACTGGACAAATTCAAAATTTAAAAGTCTAGGAGTTTAAATATAAGCACTGACCGGTAGTTAAACTTGTCCACAGCAACAGATAGGTGTCTCGGTTGGTTGGCACAACGATATGAATTTCGATCGTCTTCAGGCAATAAATCCACATCATGAAATATGAAGCAGTCAAAATTTGTAACCCGTTTCGACTCGATAAACCCAACATTCAGAAGGAGGGCACGATTGAAATGAGTTTCACCGTCCTAAACATGTATTTATAAGTAGAAAATGAAGACTTTAGCAATACTACAACCTTGGTTATTTCATGATTAATCTCCACAATAGAATCACATACGTAAACAGCCTAGAGTGAAAAATGGTAGTCTTTATTGTTGCTTCGCTTGAATACCCAAAAACGTCTATTGGGAGTGAGGTGAACCATAAATAAAGAAACTCCATTATTGTTTGAACGCTAAATAAGGAAGATGCTGTTGATTCAAATACTGCTACAACACTCTGTTGGTAAGAAATTGATTTTGTTGCAATCTATAATCATTCATGTCAAACAAATGACCTAGTATATATTAAAACTCTGCCTTCAGTAACAATGTACTATTTTAGTGCATGTTTCGTAAATACCACGGACGTCAATCAATAGGATTAACCTATCAACACAGTTTAGGGTTAGTGAAAGTAATATTGTTGTAACGGGTGTGACTGCAGGTTTTTGATAAGCAGCGTTATTTATCGATCGCTTCTGTGACAGTGACACGTAATACACGTAAGGGACGACCTAGTGCCCTGATTGGTCTCGCTTCCCTGTCTAGCCCCAGCCAGTTGAGTCAAGAACGCAAGTCACAGCCTCTGAGTTATGAATCATTGTATTTCAAACATACTCTATTTATATACCAAGCAAACAAACCACATCGTACCATATAATAGGAAACAACATTTGTACAATATTTAACAAGTGAAGTAAACATCGACCAATAAGAAATGTACATTTAAGGTCCAAGGCCACCGTAGACTTAACACAATAATTATTGGTATATTTTTCCAACTATCCTAACAAATATATTACTATACCTATTAACAGCCATAGAGCACAATGTCTTTACGAAAAAAACCCACAATCCTGTGGGAACAGAAAATGGACCGTAACCCAAGAAAAAGAACATAAGATGAGAATTTACCAAACACAACACGAAAACATCTTTATTACCGGAACCTTAAATATGGGTGTTGAGAATGATCATCTTGCATTTTCTCATCAATTTTACTGTACATTTACAGAAACTATGGTCCAACCGATGTCAAAACCCACTTTTGGAGCAAGAAGCACAAATTTTCCAGGTTCATGGCTTGGTAGTTACTCCTGAGTGTTAACCACTAGGTAGTAAGTGTAATCCCTGCTCCAGATACTTCGATCTAGGCAACTGAGTATTACCATTAGACCTGACAGAAATGGCTTCAAGTACAAGGAAATGAACCCAAAGATAATAAATAACATTGGATGGACCTTGTAAATGCCCTTAAAATATGTAGTATACACACTAACCGTGACCTTTAGTGTGGAGTTCCAAATTGAGGCAATATATGAGCAAAATGATTCAAAATTACATTACCATGATAACAGTGGTTGAAAAATATAGTTGAAAGTTCTGAAAAGGGTTCAAAAGACAACTGAAATCATATCTAAAAATAATAACTAACTTGATTTATAACGAAAATGGTATACATAAGCAGTTGGTTACGCAGAAAAGCATGCATATGTCCTAAAAACATACGCAAATGAATATCACGATTTCGGTACGGGACAATAACAGCCAGCTTTTCAGTTGGATCACATACACTTGGACGCCACAATCCGACGTATTCCTCCAATGAATCGGTGTAATTGTGGGAACTAATAGATCCATTGTGGATCACCACAGGGTTTAAACTGGGTTGTGAATAGGTGCCACCTTTTGAAAGGATAATTTTACGTTGAGAGGGTGATGATGTATATTTCTCCATTAAGGAATCCCAAGTAGGCACATTAGTTTCGATTTTTAAACGCCCAACTAGTGATAACAAAAGGATGGATTGTTGTGAATCATGCAAAAAGCTGAGGTGACAAACAAATTAAAACGAAAACGTGACAAAGTAAACGCTCATTCCTTGTTAAATAACAGGGAACAACAATACTGACACTGATGGAGAGAACAACTAGATATTTTAAATAAACAATAAGATCAATCAAATTCAGCAAATAGTAGATAAATATAAACGATTTTTGGACACCTCACAGCCTCAGTTGAAACTCAGAAAATCATTAAATCGGACAGCAAGATCACATTGGGAGTATGTGATGCATAATGATACAAGACACTAGATACATATTTAAGTTGATAGACAACGCAAATCACTCTCAACTGAGTACTGAAAATATAGAGGGAGACGATCAAAACCGATAGTTAAAGCATACATGAAATTGATAGGATATTCTCTTTACCTTAAAGGATATTACATCTGGTACCGAATCCACTAGTTCGCCCAAGTGGGCAAAAGCCAGACAACGTAGAAACTTAAGAAAGTTTAACGGTTTAAGGTAGAATATACATAGATACGACAGAAAGGGATTCGATAGATAATAAAATTAATCGATGAAGACCAATAATTTGATTTTAATATTTGAGATTTGTTTCTTTCCCTCTAAATGGTGCCCCATTACTAGTCTGCTTCAACTTCTCAACTAATGATAAGGAATGAATTAATTGAGCACGTCAACCACTGAACTTATCATATGAGTTTCATTAGCTTTGGTATCTGACGAAATCTCAGAACGGATCCAAAGAGCTCCATTGGTGATTGCCACTTGATCCATAGACGATATGTTCGTTTATCTACCAAAGGGTGAAGATACTGTGCAGCAGTCCGCTCAATTCTACTTAATAGCTGTGAGATGTGACCTTTTAAACAGAGGATATTCGTAGGTTACCAGTATTTAGTCCTACATGTCTTCGAAGCATTGCTCATGTATATTGTGATGTTAGACACAAAGTAGTAAGCAAGGATGGCAAGTTGGTTAACTAGCTTGCAAATATTCGTCGACTGAGACAGTTGGAACATATATTATGTATGATTAGCCACCTTCTGCCACCATTTTGACGATGATTGGTGTAGGGGTAGGTTGGAAAAAAGCTAAGGACTGGTATCGAAGTGTGGGATCGGTCCACGAAGACATTAACTAATGAACTGAGTCTTACAGGTAGGTGCAGACTACTTGGTCAGGGTCCGCGTGATTATCATAACCAACTGTTAGAGAATTGAGTCCTATCTTTTTCTATCACCTCTAATATTGTTACTATTTATACCATAGCACACAGACATGCTGATGTAGTGACAACTTGAACCGATATACTCATGTGCCAGGTTTTACGTTCTGTATGATTGATGAACTGATGTTAGAGTTAATGTTTTCGCAGTCATAGTATATAAAGTTTCAAGCTCTCTAATAATGTAGTCAAGAGAGGTCAACAAACTTTAGCTATGATTAGAATACAACAATTCCAAACTTGTAAGCTTGCTGTAAAATAAAATATAAGGAAAATTAGGGTCAAACTTACTAGCATGAGGATTTTCTTTTGGACATTCTTGTTGTTGTGAAACAACCTAGAAAGTATAAAAACCTACTATAAGGACTTAGAACGTATTGGGATTTCGAACTGGAGTACTTTGTTAGCACTAACAAAATAACAATTCAAAGTCTAGTAAACCTTATGTGAAAGATAATTGTAATTACTTGAAAACCTGATGAAGCCAGTTTACTTAACTATCTCAAACATATGCTATTAATAAAGAAACATTACTACAACACGCATTAAAGCCAATCTACATTGGTAACTTCTGCTGCGTAAAAACTTACCGACCTAATTGATACAATTTTATGAAGTTTATATGTCAAGTTAGAAAGTACATTTACAAACACCAATACTTACAAAATTTCCCAAATCCGTCACATTATATGGGAGTTTACGCAAAAAGTTCGGGATATTTTGAGAACGGGAGATATGTACATATAAAAATATTGATCCCAGGAGGAATAAGAAAATTGAACAACCGAAGCAAATTCGTTGTGATATAAAAGTTTGCATCATTTTGAAGTACAAATTTACTCCATTACCACCAATGGCTTATGATTTCTTCACTAAAGATTCTGCTCCACTTTTATTCAAAATGAGATTTTGTTTTTGGTTCACAACGGGAATTCTTGAAGAATAAGGAATAATAAAAATACGAGAAAAAAAGTGGTATAATATATAAAATAATGTAACGCCACCGAGGTTAACAAAAAAGCTCTTTTGCATTTTTTGGTTAGCCAAAGAAAGAAAAATCTAGTTGGCAATAATATAATTAAGAACCACAGGATTGATATCATGGTTAGTCTAACAGGTACGTAAACACACACGTTGCAATAGTATCTCGGGTAGAAATCGTAAAAGGATGTGATACTTAATGATCCTTCTGAGCAAACAAAATTCCAACTGTAATATCTTCCTATTTTAGAAGTAGTCGAGAGAAACATAGTTCTTTCCTCGGATAACTGTTTTTTTTCTAAAATAAATATTTTGAAAAACGACATTCAAACCATGCATATTTTCCTTTGACTTATGTGGAAAAACTGAGGTTTCCAACCGGGTTATATTTTATAATCACCACCACTCGACCCCGCTCTATAACATATATTTATCTAAAGTCTCAAACCAAACGTGAAAAAATACCTAAAACTATGCAGTCATTTTATTATCTTAGGAGCTTAGACTGTAGAAATGACTAACGTTGCTCTCGATCTTGCTCAAATAATTGCTTCTTTTAGGACACTTGGGTGGTGGCTTAGTTTTAAAGGGATCTGACTTCGGGCCACTAAGTCCCACGTTGAGAGCATGCTCTACCTATCTCGGTTTGGGCGACCGAATAATATCATTAGCTCTTATACTTAATGTGGCTCGAACCCAAGAATCCGGTGAATGTGTTAAGTAATTCACGCCAGGATTAATTGAAAACACAATGTGTTTTGTCTGAGTGTGTATTTGGACCTACAAAAAGGATATAGGCTAAATAGATTAACAAAATGCTATTAGATTACCATATTACACTTAGTTGAAGGTTGAAAACTGTTGACAAGGACGTACCATTCATTCTACCTAACTGAGGATGAAAAAACAGAAAATATTGACTTTCATATTAACTGTTCACTGATCAGACTAGTGGCTTTCGTCAAGCTGAACCAACTAAATCATTGCTTGAGTAAACGATTCAACCAAATAAATGACCAGAGAACATAAAAAATTACTGGTCCACGACAGGCAATTAACAGTGAGATGAAGGTTATGTGGTATGAATGTAAAGAATGGTTAGCTTTAAGACGGCATATTTATTTGAATACATAAACTTATGATATCCCACATGACAAGAAACTAGTGCAGAAAGACATCCTACAAATTTTTAGAAGAGAATAACCTATCTAGTGAAACATATAAAGAAGAGGACATAAGACCTGATACAATATGTCACAAGTCGGATTCTCACGACATCAAAGGCTATACATAGTTTGTCAGTGAATTACAGAAGAATACCCACACTTCCCTATAAAGTTTAAGTTTGGGAAGGACAGGATGCCTGATGGCCTGTCTTAGTCCTGGCAATGGTGGTCTCTCAGTTGACCCAACTTTCTTTTGAAAGAATCGACGGATGAAGCCTCAACCAAGTGCCGAGGTAATGAGTTCCACTCGTTGATGATTCGATGGGAAAGCCGATAGTCAGCTGACAAGTAATTTGTTCTTGGCTTGTGAAGTTTTTTGGAGTGTCCTGGTAAATTGTCTGTTTTGGAAGACAAGAAAAATGAGGGCATATCAGGTGCAAATTTGGCACTAAGTAATTTGAAAACTGTAATCAAGTCGCCTCTAGTTCTGCGATATGACAACGGGAAAAGGTTCAGCTTGGCCAGGCGAGCTTCAGAAGGAAGTTTCGCTATTCCGGGAATCAGCTTAGTTGCCGTTCTCTGAACCTTTTCCAGAAGCTCACTGTCTTTTTTAAGCAGGGGCGAGCCGCATGTATGCAGTACTCAAGTTTAAAACGTACGAACACTGTATATAAAGTCAAAAACGTCTTAGCGTCGACATGACTAAAAGCCCGATGTGTTGACTGTAAAGTTCTGAAACCTTTGGCGGCTATTGCACGGAAGTGTGCAGTAGTCTTTCAGTCTTGGCTAACGATGACTCCTAAGTCATTGTGTGTCTGGACAACCGGTAGTTCAGTGTTATTCATCGTGTGTGTATCTGTACCTTGGTGACCGATATGCATCACAATACACTTGGATGTATTTATCGGCAACTACCAGGTTTGAGACCATTCAGAAAATTTCTCCAGGTCATTTTGGAGTTCTAAGCTATATTTCTTACTTCATATCGCTCTCCATATCTTGACATGATCAGCACTTAGCAAGGCTGATGATGATGGTAGACGAGGAAGGTCATTTGCATACAAGAGGAATAACACGGGCCCCAAAACTGTACCCTGGGGCACTCCACTAACCACAGTTCCCCAGCTAGATAACTTTGAGTTCACCCGAACTCTTTGTTAACGCCCAACTAAGAAGTCTTTTATCCACATAAATAGATTGCCTCCAATCCCGACATTTCTTAACTTATATAACAGCCGGTTGTGCGGAACCTTGTCAAAAGCTTTGCTGAAATCAATGAAGGCTGCGTCTACAGGTAGCTTTTGGTCCTTAAGAGCGCACCAGTTTTCACGAGCCATTACTAAGCTAGTGAGACAAGAATAAATTATTCTGAAATCGCGCTGCTTCTCCGAAAGGATCCGGTTTTCATTGAGGTACTAAAACAGCTCCTTCCGAATACTCTTTTCTATGATTTTAACAACCACACTAGTTAGGCTAACGGGTCGGTAATTCTCAGGTTTATGTTTCGTACCTGTTTTGAAGACAGGACTTACTATGGCGTTTTTCCAGTCTTTGGGTAAACGACCCTGCGTTACGGATAGGTTAAAGCATATACTTAAAGGGTTCGCAACGAAGTTAGATAATTCCTTCAGCAGCCTAGGATGTAATTCATCGGGCCCCGTGGATTTACCTATGTCAAACTTATTTAGTAGACCAAAGACATCGAGTTCTTTAATGGTCACGCTATCCAGTGTATGTGTGGGGGATCTGTACGCGCTGATGGGAAGGGTGCTTCTATGGTGTATACATTGCTGAAGTAGTTTGAGAACACTTGAGCCTTACCAAAGTCGTCCTTCACTAGTGACGCGGCAGTACTGTTTCCCCATAGAGCAGGAATATTTCCTCTTCTCTTTGTCCTTTGGTTTATATAAGAATACAAGCGTTTAGGACATTCTATGGATTCCTTAACAATGTTTTCTTCGTACAACTTTCTAGACTTACGGAGAGTCGAGGCACAGGTCATATAAAAACAGAATTAAAAGGAGAGACATTCTGTTTACTGTAATTGAGTGTTAATAAATTTTCTCAGCTAATTAAATGAAAGATATCCTGGTCAACAAGGGCAATTGATATTTTCCACGTAGCATAGCATGAAGCAGTTTTCATGACGGTGCTTCATTTTAATCGCCAGCCAGTGAGTGAAAATTATGACGTAAAAATAATGGGAAGTTAAATTAACGCATATTAAATAGTCACAATGATCTGGATGTCTAAAACCAACCACAGACATCCAAACAGGGGAGAACAAGAACTGACTAAAGCACAAATACGTATAAACGATTAAAACGCCAAGACAATTCCCAAAGCCCATAAATACATTTGTCCTCTAGCACTGTACAGCCTTTTTTCACGTTTTTTACTAGAAATATGTTGACTTAAAGCTTATCACTAAAATCCAATTTGGTCAGATAGTTTTAGTAGATAATAGGATTTAGACAAGATTTAACTCAAATCATAACTTCACAGAGAGGGGTTAAAAATTAAATGTAACTAACAGTGGGAATCACTGACTATTTCGACCTAAATATACCTTAGCAAATGTACATAGGCAGTAACGGAGGAAATTTTCAACCGGAGGCACATAAATACTTAGCAAGGGCAACCAACATTCAATACCATTGTACAATTTATGGTCTAATGATTCAGATTCAGATTTGTGTAGTAAAGACAGAAGGCCTACAGCTTTTGTTATTCTTTTTAGTATACCTCTGTGAGTGCCCAATCTTTTCTGAATGAGTCAACTGTTTATGCAGACACCACTGCTTTGGGCAATAGGTCCCAAGAATTGATGACCAGTATGCCACGGGTATTTTATTCTCTCTAGGCTTTTCTACTCTCCTGCTATGTTCTCAAAGATGTACCGATTTAGTGGGGAGAAAAAGAGGGGATATATCAGGTCCCAAATCATTTCTTGGTATTCTACACATCAAAATTAGATAAACTCTTGATCTGCGATAGGACAGAGCAGTTTCAGTTTCAGTTTGGAGAGGACAGGAGGCTCGATCACCTGTGGTAGTCCTCGTTATGACGGTCTCTCAGTTAATTCAACTTTCTTTTGAAAGAGTCGATGGATGGAGCCTTAACCACGTGCCGAGGTAATGAATTCCACTCGTTGGTGATTCGATGGAAAAGTCGTTAGTCAGCTGACAAGTAATTTGTTCTTGGCTTGTGAACTTTTTGGAGTGTCCTAGTAAATTCTCTGTTTCGGGACACAAGAAAAGTGGGGGTGAAAATTTATCACTCAGCAACATGAAAACTGTAATCAAGTCGCCTCTAGTTCTGCGATATGACAACGGGAAAAGGTTCAGCTTGGCCAGGCGAGCTTCAGAAGGAAGTTTCGCTATTCCGGGAATCAGCTTAGTTGCCGTTCTCTGAACCTTTTCCAGAAGCTCACTGTCTTTTTTAAGCAGGGGCGAGCCGCATGTATGCAGTACTCAAGTTTAAAACGTACGAACACTGTATATAAAGTCAAAAACGTCTTAGCGTCGACATGACTAAAAGCCCGATGTGTTGACTGTAAAGTTCTGAAACCTTTGGCGGCTATTGCACGGAAGTGTGCAGTAGTCTTTCAGTCTTGGCTAACGATGACTCCTAAGTCATTGTGTGTCTGGACAACCGGTAGTTCAGTGTTATTCATCGTGTGTGTATCTGTACCTTGGTGACCGATATGCATCACAATACACTTGGATGTATTTATCGGCAACTACCAGGTTTGAGACCATTCAGAAAATTTCTCCAGGTCATTTTGGAGTTCTAAGCTATATTTCTTACTTCATATCGCTCTCCATATCTTGACATGATCAGCACTTAGCAAGGCTGATGATGATGGTAGACGAGGAAGGTCATTTGCATACAAGAGGAATAACACGGGCCCCAAAACTGTACCCTGGGGCACTCCACTAACCACAGTTCCCCAGCTAGATAACTTTGAGTTCACCCGAACTCTTTGTTAACGCCCAACTAAGAAGTCTTTTATCCACATAAATAGATTGCCTCCAATCCCGACATTTCTTAACTTATATAACAGCCGGTTGTGCGGAACCTTGTCAAAAGCTTTGCTGAAATCAATGAAGGCTGCGTCTACAGGTAGCTTTTGGTCCTTAAGAGCGCACCAGTTTTCACGAGCCATTACTAAGCTAGTGAGACAAGAATAAATTATTCTGAAATCGCGCTGCTTCTCCGAAAGGATCCGGTTTTCATTGAGGTACTAAAACAGCTCCTTCCGAATACTCTTTTCTATGATTTTAACAACCACACTAGTTAGGCTAACGGGTCGGTAATTCTCAGGTTTATGTTTCGTACCTGTTTTGAAGACAGGACTTACTATGGCGTTTTTCCAGTCTTTGGGTAAACGACCCTGCGTTACGGATAGGTTAAAGCATATACTTAAAGGGTTCGCAACGAAGTTAGATAATTCCTTCAGCAGCCTAGGATGTAATTCATCGGGCCCCGTGGATTTACCTATGTCAAACTTATTTAGTAGACCAAAGACATCGAGTTCTTTAATGGTCACGCTATCCAGTGTATGTGTGGGGGATCTGTACGCGCTGATGGGAAGGGTGCTTCTATGGTGTATACATTGCTGAAGTAGTTCGAGAACACTTGAGCCTTACCAAAGTCGTCCTTCACTAGTGACGCGGCAGTACTGTTTCCCCATAGAGCAGGAATATTTCCTCTTCTCTTTGTCCTTTGGTTTATATAAGAATACAAGCGTTTAGGACATTCTATGGATTCCTTAACAATGTTTTCTTCGTACAACTTTCTAGACTTACGGAGAGTCGAGGCACAGGTCATATAAAAACAGAATTAAAAGGAGAGACATTCTGTTTACTGTAATTGAGTGTTAATAAATTTTCTCAGCTAATTAAATGAAAGATATCCTGGTCAACAAGGGCAATTGATATTTTCCACGTAGCATAGCATGAAGCAGTTTTCATGACGGTGCTTCATTTTAATCGCCAGCCAGTGAGTGAAAATTATGACGTAAAAATAATGGGAAGTTAAATTAACGCATATTAAATAGTCACAATGATCTGGATGTCTAAAACCAACCACAGACATCCAAACAGGGGAGAACAAGAACTGACTAAAGCACAAATACGTATAAACGATTAAAACGCCAAGACAATTCCCAAAGCCCATAAATACATTTGTCCTCTAGCACTGTACAGCCTTTTTTCACGTTTTTTACTAGAAATATGTTGACTTAAAGCTTATCACTAAAATCCAATTTGGTCAGATAGTTTTAGTAGATAATAGGATTTAGACAAGATTTAACTCAAATCATAACTTCACAGAGAGGGGTTAAAAATTAAATGTAACTAACAGTGGGAATCACTGACTATTTCGACCTAAATATACCTTAGCAAATGTACATAGGCAGTAACGGAGGAAATTTTCAACCGGAGGCACATAAATACTTAGCAAGGGCAACCAACATTCAATACCATTGTACAATTTATGGTCTAATGATTCAGATTCAGATTTGTGTAGTAAAGACAGAAGGCCTACAGCTTTTGTTATTCTTTTTAGTATACCTCTGTGAGTGCCCAATCTTTTCTGAATGAGTCAACTGTTTATGCAGACACCACTGCTTTGGGCAATAGGTCCCAAGAATTGATGACCAGTATGCCACGGGTATTTTATTCTCTCTAGGCTTTTCTACTCTCCTGCTATGTTCTCAAAGATGTACCGATTTAGTGGGGAGAAAAAGAGGGGATATATCAGGTCCCAAATCATTTCTTGGTATTCTACACATCAAAATTAGATAAACTCTTGATCTGCGATAGGACAGAGCAGTTTCAGTTTCAGTTTGGAGAGGACAGGAGGCTCGATCACCTGTGGTAGTCCTCGTTATGACGGTCTCTCAGTTAATTCAACTTTCTTTTGAAAGAGTCGATGGATGGAGCCTTAACCACGTGCCGAGGTAATGAATTCCACTCGTTGGTGATTCGATGGAAAAGTCGTTAGTCAGCTGACAAGTAATTTGTTCTTGGCTTGTGAACTTTTTGGAGTGTCCTAGTAAATTCTCTGTTTCGGGACACAAGAAAAGTGGGGGTGAAAATTTATCACTCAGCAACATGAAAACTGTAATCAAGTCGCCTCTAGTTCTGCGATATGACAACGGGAAAAGGTTCAGCTTGGCCAGGCGAGCTTCAGAAGGAAGTTTCGCTATTCCGGGAATCAGCTTAGTTGCCGTTCTCTGAACCTTTTCCAGAAGCTCACTGTCTTTTTTAAGCAGGGGCGAGCCGCATGTATGCAGTACTCAAGTTTAAAACGTACGAACACTGTATATAAAGTCAAAAACGTCTTAGCGTCGACATGACTAAAAGCCCGATGTGTTGACTGTAAAGTTCTGAAACCTTTGGCGGCTATTGCACGGAAGTGTGCAGTAGTCTTTCAGTCTTGGCTAACGATGACTCCTAAGTCATTGTGTGTCTGGACAACCGGTAGTTCAGTGTTATTCATCGTGTGTGTATCTGTACCTTGGTGACCGATATGCATCACAATACACTTGGATGTATTTATCGGCAACTACCAGGTTTGAGACCATTCAGAAAATTTCTCCAGGTCATTTTGGAGTTCTAAGCTATATTTCTTACTTCATATCGCTCTCCATATCTTGACATGATCAGCACTTAGCAAGGCTGATGATGATGGTAGACGAGGAAGGTCATTTGCATACAAGAGGAATAACACGGGCCCCAAAACTGTACCCTGGGGCACTCCACTAACCACAGTTCCCCAGCTAGATAACTTTGAGTTCACCCGAACTCTTTGTTAACGCCCAACTAAGAAGTCTTTTATTCACATGGACTTCCTAAAACCCAGACTATTCCTAACTTTGTCGAAAGCTTTGGTGACCTCCGTGTAGGCTACGTCCACAAGTAACCTTCGGTCTTTAAGAGCGCACCAGTTTTCACGAGGTCTAGCTTTGCAAGCCGCTTTTTCTATGGAAAACCCCGGAATTCTGGATTTACACGGATGTCTGCCCCTTTTACGTTTTCCGAAATATCCGAGTCACCTCTTAAACAGGGGCTCGCAGTCTGAACGCAGTTCTCAAGCTTAGTTCTAACTTAGGCGTAAACTATGATGAACAGCGTAATATTCAACCAGGTGAATGCCTGTCTTAAAGCCCATAGGATGCCATCGTTTCATTAGCCACGCTCAGCTATTTATTATCATTACCACGAGTGAATACATCCTGTATAATATGTAGGGGAAAAGAGTATTGTAACATAGGTAACATGATAAAATACAAACAACCTTTAATCTAGAATTGTTTTCAGAAGGGGTTTTGTGGAGACTTTTAGAAATCATGAGTCAACCCCTTCTGATAATAATCACGTGCTCACTGGTGACTGACATCAAGAGGCATTTCCTGGAGTTTTATTGAGAAGCCGTTATAATTGTGGTTCAACCAGGTCTGTTGTGAGATATCAACTCGCCGAAGACAATGGTGTACGGTGGCGTAGCCTCGTGGATTGGTTGAAGTTAGACATTTACACCGTTGGATGCCGGCTCAGTGGTTTTAATGGTTAAGCGCTCGCGTTCGAGACTAATAGGTCCTGGGTTCGAATGTCGCGGGCGGCGGGATCGTGGATGCGCACTGCTGAGTAGTCCTATACTGGGGCGAAACGGCCGTCCAGTGCATACAGGTTTTCCATGGTGGCCTAACTTCAATTGACTCATGATTTCAACTGTTAGAATTACTTATTGATTAATTGGTTGGATCAATACCTTCTATTGAGCTAAGTGAGCTAAGAATTTATTCGCATCTCCTCGGGGGATTTACTCTGATGGCAATTCCAGTCAACTGCCCAAGTTACTAATTATTTTCCGCAAGCCTGCAAAAAAGCTTACCATGAAATCATTCCGTCCCGAAAACTAAGTATTGCTTCTTGGATTTAACTGGAGGCATTAACGAGAACGTCGTCTTCTCGGGGTCTAGCTGCCAATTCTGCGCTTATCTTTTCGCTTCGGATTGACTGCATCAGTTAAACGGCCTAGTGGCGGCTTCGAGTTAGGAGGTTTGTTATCCAAATTGTGTAGTCTATTGAGGATGTGGTTCACATATCACATCAGGCACTTACCTCGAACATCAACTTCTAACATTGTGTAACCGAATCTTCTCACAATATCATCTGCTACCCACACAGGCCTTCACTTGAGAAGGCTTCTTACGTATGCTTGCAACCCTCAATCCCCATCACCTCGGATTAATTATCTGCCTTTATCCCTGTGGATACATACCATCAAATCACTTTAGAGCATTCCTTTCAAATATTGACTGAGCTGTGGAGATACTAGTGGGCGAGGCTGGATTGGAGATTATTCCGACTCATTTTCTTCATCGTCCCCTCCTCTTGTGATTATTTTGAAAATCACTGGAAAATTCGCCAAATAAATGAGAATAGGAAGACACTCGGTTGTAAATAACATTGGTCGAATTATCGAACATTTTTAATCTGCATTACAGATAAGATTAAATAGGTAATTGAGAGCTTTTAATTCTGTGGTTCAGTAAGACCAAACAGACTGAAGGATTCGTCAGTATCACATTATCAGGATTCGACTGTTAGATAAATAAACTTGGCAGTACATTTTGATAATTCCGAAATTTTAATAGGTATACACGATGCATTTCTTATGCTGTCAGTAGTATGGTGAGTGTGTAGAATTATGGCCTAATATGATATTAGTATCGCTCTAATAATATACTTAATACAGAGCCTGTAGATTTGTCATGATGTAACTTCCTAATCTATAAGATCTTATTTGGAAGTCATATTATCATCTTCACCAAATCATCGCGCGGTAACAATCACCAATATATTATGAAGAACACACTTAGGCTAGAGCTGGAATAATATATTTAATATGAACAAAAGGTATATGTTCACAGTCAATGATGACCACGCCTGCAAAGCCAAGCCGTGTTATGCGATGGATTCGAACTCACTCAATTGATTGTTCCTGCCTTCCTCATCGTTGGGTTTTCTCCTTGTTAAACGTTGAATATCTATTGTACTTAAAGACTATGGAGTGCTTGAAAATGCTAATGACTTTATCAGTTTGTCATGAACTTCTATTTTTGCCTGCCATTCCTTTTTCGTCAAGTGTCAATGCTCCAGTCATAATGTGAGAGCTTGAATTACCATATACTAAGCTATTTTGTAGGAACAACTAAAATAAAATAGAAAACGTAAGTTCAACAGGCAGCACAGATAGGAGAACAACAACAACTCTTATCTCGTCTTCAATTATATAATGTGTGGGACGAAAAAAGGTTCCACTCTACCAATAAATGTACAAAAATGGACATACACTGTCTGATAACGCTGCTGTCTGAAGTCTATTCTTGCTAGGGGACCTCAAAGTTAGCCATTCTAGACACCATGAATGAAATATGCGAGCAAACATTTAGTAAACGATCAGTGTCAAGGAAATACAGTCTAAGCTGACAAATTATTGTCATAGATGAGCACCCCGACTCACCTAAGAGTGATATGGTACAGATATTCGACTGAGCCACCTCAGTTAAGGGTGCTATGCAATCAGATGTTTCTTTAACACAAAATAACGTATTAACCTGAAAAGGAATGATTAACAAATAAGTGCTCAGTAACTGGCAATCAGTAAAAATATTCGCAAGGAGACATGATCAATAATTTATCTGAAAAGATTCGCGTGATCTTTTTCAGCTAATAGTGAAACGTCAACACTCATCAGCTGAGCCATGAAGTAACATTGAGTTTAGTCGGACACGACACCATTGTCAGTTGCTCGGTAACATACAATAGTTAAATTAGGTAATAAGGGTAAATCTTTAAACGAAGTCGAGCAATAAAAGTTAAGACAAAGAGAACTAAAGAACATAAAATTTGGTTAATAGATACCTCAGTCACTGCTTATACTCACTGCCACTCCACCTTATTTCTCGATATTTGCCTCTTCTAAGGTGACTGGTAGACCCAACATTATGTCCTACTCTAAGTACTGTCTCGCGTCCTTTTTAGAAAACACTGATTTCAAAAGCATCATGTCTGACGTATGTCGGACAGATACGAATTAGGAACAGGTGTGTATTTTACAGAAACCATATAGTCTGCTTCTAAAAAGTGTGCATCAGTACGAGTTAATTGTCGTTTTCAGTAACGAGCGAGTGGCAGGTCTACGTTCCTTGACAGTTTGGTTCAAAAATTTTTAATTCGCATGTGTGTGTGATTGGAGTCGCCTTTCGAACATAACTATCACAAAAAACTATCCCAATTAAAAATGAAAACCGTCACCTATATTCTGGAAATGAGTCACACACATGTGTATCTCAAAATTGCTTCAGTTCATAAGTATAAACAAGCATTACTTACTTACTTACGCCTGTTACTCCCAATGGAGCATAGGCCGCCGACCAGCATTCTCCAACCCACTCTGTCCTGGGCCTTCTTTTCTAGTTCCATTTAATTCTTGTTCATTTTTCTCATGTCTGTTTCCATTTTCCGGCGTAATGTGTTCTTTGGTCGTCCTCTCTTCCTTTGGCCTTGAGGATTCCATGTGAGGGCTTGTCTTGTGACGCAGTTGGTGCTTTCCTCAATGTGTGTTCTATCCACTTCCAGCGCTTCTTTCTGATTTCTTCCTCCGCTGGGATCTGGTTTGTTCTCTCTCACAGTACGTTGTTGCTAATAGTGTCCGGCCAACGGATCTGAAGTATTTTGCGTAGACAACTGTTAATAAACATTTATATCTTCTGGATGATGGCTTACGTAGTTCTCCAGGTTTCCGCCCCATACAGTAGAACTGTTTTGACATTTGTATTGAAAATCCTGATCTTGGTGTTGGTTGATAGTTGTTTTGAGTTCCACATGTTCTTCAGTTGTAAATATGCTGCTCTCGCTTTGCCGATCCGCGCTTTCACATCTGCATCAGACCCACCCTGCTCATCAATGATGCTGCCCAAATATGTAAAAGTTTTTACATCTTCCAAATCTTCTCCGTCAATTGTGATTGGATTGGTGCATGCTGTGTTGTATCGGAGAATCTCGCTTTTCTGTTTGTGTATGTTGAGACCTACTGTTGCTGAGGCTGTCGCTACACTGGTCGTTTTCTCCTGCATTTGCTGATGCGTTAGGGATAGAAGGGTCAGATCATCTGCGAAGTCTAGATCATCCAGCTGCATCCTAGATGTCCACTGTATCCCGTGCTTTCCTTCATATATTGATGTCTTCATGATCCAGTCGATCACCAGGAGAAAGAGAAAGGGTGAGAGTAATTAACCTTGCCTGACACCGGTCTTTACTTCCAACAAGTCTGTCAACTGTCCTCCATGCACAATTTTGCAGTGTAATCCATCATAGGAATTCTGTATGATATTGACTATCTTCTGAGGCACGCCATAGTATCGAAGAAGCTTCCATAGTGTTGTTCTGTCCACGCCATCAAATGCTTTTTTGTAGTCAATGAAGTTGATGTAGAGTGATGAATTCCATCCACTTGATTGTTCCACAATGATCCGTAGAGTTGCGATTTGGTCTGTACACGATCGATCCTTACGGAATCCAGCCTGTTGGTCTCGAAGATGGGCATCTACGCAGTCCTTCATCCTGCTTACCAATACCCTGTTGAAGACTTTTCCCGGCATTGAAAGAACAGTGATGCCGCTGTAGTTATCACAGTTACTGAGATCGCCTTTCTTTGGTATTTTGACCAGAAGTCCTTCTTTCCAGTCTGTTGGTACTTGTTCCTCATCCCAAATCTTATTGAAGAGAATGTGGAGCATCCTTGCAATTACCGCTACGTATGTTTTTAGTGCCTTTGCTGGAATGTTGTCTGGTCCTGCTGCTTTGCCACTCTTGATTTATCTGATGGCCATGCTGATTTCTTCGATTGCTGGTGGACCAACAGTGATTGGGAGGTCCGTGTGTGCTGCTTCGATGTTGGGTGGGTTCAGTGGGGCTGGTCGATTCAAAAGTTCTTTGAAGTGTTCTACCCAACTGTTTCGTTTTTCAGACAGATATCAAGACTGAGAAACAAGGGAGCGGAGAGGGAGACAAGCACTCCAACTTCATTTTATGAAACTCGATTCACTATTTATAGCCAAGCAAATATAAGCCAGGACATGAGATGAGTGAGGCAAGCATACACATATACGCTTACACAAGAGTAATGAAGGTTTTAAGCAAATGATTGAAAGGGTCAAAACGTGACTAAATGAAAATAACCTACCGGGTTTGTTTAGAGGCTGAGAGAACCTATGCGGGCTTGACATGTGACCCGAGGCTACTAAGTTCCGTGTACAAAATTGAACATTATTTTAATAAAGTCTGTTTTTGAAAATAAAAGTGTGCAAGTATGTGACCGACGTTATAAAAAGAAGTGAAAAACGTTGCACTACTTGTGATAGAGTAAAGCGCTACGTGAGATGTAAGTGTTTAGAATTGAGGTCTAATTTGATGTTAGTAGACGTATTTTTGATACTATAATAACAGATCTAATCCCAACATTGTTGATGTGTGATAGTAAGACTACTTAATCTATAAGATCTTACATGGAAGTCACATCATTGTCCACACTAACGCTTTCCATCGTAACAATCAAATATTTGATGCCTTGTGATTCAGCAAACACATTTGAGCTAGGCAGAGAGTAATATATTGGATATAATAAGTGAGTGGTTATGTGACCGCACATGCATGATCGAACCATGCGATTTCGACCAGTTGTTCCTGCATTTACCTCTGTTGACCTTCACTAAGCGTTACGTGTTGAAAGTAAGTCTTCCCAATAATTGTAAACTCGGCTTCAAAGATCGTGTGGTTAGGAACTAATGCTAATACGAGTGTGTATTACGAAAGTGTTACACATATGTAAAATGATGCATGAATATCGTACAGGCCTGGAGAAAAATGAAAGTGTTAGCATGCGATTATGAGCAAACTAATAAGCGCACAAGAATTCGACATGGATTTATGTTGTGACTGTCTAAGAGATGAAATAATATGTTTGTATGGGCGATTCGAAATACCGTAAAAACAAGATAATAAATCGTTTATCGATGACAAGTATGACATTGGGACAAATTGTGAAAGTAACCAGGACGTATAGGGGTAAAGAATAGTTGGGCATGAACATGTCTCAATAAGCTGAAGTATAGTAAGTAGTGTTAATATAGTACTGGTCGCGACACCGGTATAAATATCCCTGTCTTACTACATCACAGGGTTAATACTTCAATACTAGTACTTCCGAAATTCCCGACTGTAATAATAACTCATCTACATTATTTGAACGATCGGCATGTGAAATTTCTTTAAAAATAATTTTGTCCTTATTGAACGTTGAGATTGTTTTTGAGAAGCCCAAAATAATAATTTGCAAATAATTGATAGGTCATAACAGATACACATAAAATCTGTTTGGAAACTAGCAAAACAGTCCAAGCTATCACTCTAAGTCTTTTGTAGCCATGTCTTTCGATAACTTTGAGAGTGTTTCATCATGCCTACTTAATAAGTTCTGTGTTGTGAACTCATTAATTTAAGATTTCATCAGTGTGACAAACACCTTATTTCTTTAAAAACATAAGGTTGGGCAAACCAAATAGCCTACTTGTTTTAACTTAGGACAAGCTAAGTCTTTGCCTTTGGTAGCCTGAGGGTTTGGTCTGTGGACAATCAAGTATTACAGAATATTTTAAAATCCGTATATATTCGAATAAGATCACGCTCAATGTAAACTATGCACAAAACCAGTATACGAAGACGCGGAAAAATGAGTTGACATAACGGTAATCGTTTATAGCGAACACAGATGATTTTGGTTAGCGAATAGACAAGGCATATTTATACAAGGCTAAAGAGAGTCAAAGTGGTGGATGTCGAGTAGTACTATAGTCGGTTGGTTTATTTATTGATTACATCTTACAATCCCCTTGAAACGCCCTCTGCATCCATGATTCTGGGTTATAGTCACCAAACAATTGACTTCCTTTAGTCAGCATAAATCTGATACATTCTGAATTGCTACCCACAAATACGCCGTTTGGACTCGTTCGCCAGGGACTTTGCCAACCTGATTGTTAATGGACTTAAACTATAGGCTATTACTTCCTTCAGTACTAAGTCACCTAGCTACTATATATTAAAGTCTTGTCCTCCGAATCTTTGTGGAGTGACGATCCCACATGGACCAATAATGACTTATTTGGAGCACATGCCTCTTTGGCAACATACACACCCGTCATATTCATGAGGGATCTGTCGTTCAGCATTGACTCAGCCTCAGCCAAAATGGTTTTCGAGGTTTCATCTATCAGTAAATCGTGGAACAGAGACGTTCCTAGAGTACTTCTAACTGTACCACCATTACTAAAAATGTGCCCCGAGCATCCTAGCCTGGCGACAAAACTTGATAGTACACATACAAATGAGTTTATATCTAGGGAGTTAGACATTATAGTGTGGATGACTGCTGCAGAATGAGGCGAATAGGTAGTCATGGCGCTTCTCGACAGCTACTCCTCACACGGTGTTGAATGCCTCGACAATGTCCATGCCTAAGGAGTTGAAAGGTGATGAGCTGACCTCTACCCTGGATTCCAGCAATGGCTCCACTATTTGGAGACGTGGCATAGAATAACATCTTCTGTATAGACAGCATTTTTTCAGTACTCTGGGCAGTAACCTCTAAAAGTCTAATACTCTTTATGGAGACTGCCTGTAGGGAGCAATTTCCTACAGGTTTAATTCTGAGCTTGCTTGTTCTGACTTTGGCCAAACCAAGACTCTGTATTCGACGGTCTAGAGAATAGCTCAGAATTAAACCTGTAGGAAATCGTTCCCTACACTGCCTAATCTTTGGGTAGTTTCGATATGGGCGTATAGAAAAGGATAGGGCATTACAATCAAATCCGTAACAACTGGTTTATTAGAAAGTGTAACCAGATATTTGGTTCCGAATGGTAGAGACGATGTTTTTTGACACTCGTCAATGCGAATCAGACCCTCTAACGCAAAAGAGTTGAGATTCTTTATGAAAGTTCGACAAATCAGTCTGTTCACTCCCATCTTCGTTTTCGTCCTTTATGAACCCTCCTCTTGCTATCTAGAAACATTGTTTTCAGATATTAACAATCGACTGGTTAGGTTATTTTGTTAAACAATGTATGAACCACTGTGAACTTATTACATTATATCTCTTTTCGAATTATCGATACCCATCAATCATCGCTAAGGTTAGATATTTCATATTCCGGTAGTTTGACATGCCACAGTAAACCTCCTGGGTCATAAAAGTACCCACAGTAATGCGAACCGTGATTTGAATGTATGAAATTGTCATTGTGGTTTCAAGATTCAAACTCTCATGGTATTAAACGGGTCAAAATGTTATCACTTTCTATCAGGTTTCACAGCTTGATTTCTTTCCCCTACATGAATGACAGGTCTTAAAACCGTTGGCTTATTGTGATCTATAATTTGTGCATAATCCTCAGGAATCAGTCTACCATTCACTAGTCTCCATTAGTTTGGAGTAGATAACTGATGTACGGTTGCTAACGTATTACTTACGAACCTATCTAATCTTGAAGTTGCAAAGTTTTGTAGAATGAAGCACGATTAACCAATCCGTCTAATAAAAAACCGAATAAATGGAGAAATTTGACTGTCCTTTGACATGTTTCGTAGTATTGGCACAACATCTAGGCTATTACTACCACTGTAGGTGAACTAACATGTTTCAAAAGAGCAAACCTAGACTTGGCTAGAAGAAATTTTCAACGAATTTGAATAGAAACATCTCTATAACAGATGTATGCAATAACACCATATACAGGCTTGGAGGCATTAAAGAAACAACGAATCGGGGCACACAACTGTTCACAATCTGATCTCAGACATGTCAGTATTCATAATTTGTTCAGTCCTTTCATATGACAAGACCGACAATTCCACTTTGCTTGAAATTTTTTGGGTAACTCTATGTCACAGTCAAGTTTCTGTCGACATGCGTCCTGCAAAACCAGTTTGGCTGGTAATTTTACTGTAGCTATGACTCCAACCTGGTCGGAGATGAATGTTATATAAGACAAAATAAATTTTTCAGTCAAATTCCCATGAAACGTCTGAAAATCAAAAACTAATTTCTCCGTTCCAAAGTTCCGATATGGTTCCAGCGTTCCTTTTATCAATTCATTTGGTTCAGAAACGGTCGGGTTTCTCTCAGTAAGGTCATTATTGAGAATGAAATCCGTCACTAACATTGTGGCTAGTCTATTTGAGTAAGGTAAATCCTTATAAACTTAGGAACCTTTTGAATCATGAACTCTTTGCCTTGGCTTTGTATATCGTGCCAAAACTTATCAATAAGTTACACATGTGAACTAGCTTTTTATTTTCATGCATAATGCACATGTAGGGCCAGCGAAATTTCACCGAGCCGTAGCCAAATCATCCAGCAGTGGGTCACCGAATATCGAACAATTCATCAAGATCAAGGACGACCAACGCGAATCAATTTATCTTGCGCCATGGACTGGATCATATGATGGTGGTTACACTTTCTCTTGTACATGTTCTAACTAATATATTTCTGCGATAGCGACTTTCGCGTTTTACGGTCTTCCAAGCAACAATAGTGCTTTAATATTACTAGGGCGTAAACCACGTTAGGTGCTGATCGCGAGGTGTTGCTTCGAAGTTAGCTGTTGGTCACACCATTCCCATCTAACCCAAGGAGGCTCCCAATCATTCGAAATAAATCATCTACGTTGGTGATCTACAAACCTAATGAATTTATCCTCATTATCAAAATGTCTCATCCTGAAAAGTCAGTGTAGTGAAGCAAAGTGATGAGGTTATACTTTAATTCATCCTCAGCAGAAGGGTGGCTAAGCGCACGGGTGCTATCGTCAGGTCTTTCGTAGGGTTCAAACAGCGTCCATTCTAATCTAGTCCTTATAGTGTATGGCTCAGTCGCCTTTTCAGTCGTTAGATCTTTTATCTCGCATGCGTCCTGTGCACCACATCCGATTAACAATTTGAAATTCTCTACTTCTACCCTTGGAAAGTTCAAATCCTTTAATTGAGAACAGCACGCTCCCTGACTTGCCGTCGATACAGTTCTATATAATGAACGTAATCTCTCAACCATCCACACCTTTTGAATCTTAACATGTGACGAAAAATTTGATGAATGAAATTTTGTATCGACTTCGTTACATAGCGACAATGACTGATTACTTGACGTCTTCAAGAATACAATTCTATGCATTCCATCTAGGCTCAGGTAGTTGGCTAGTTCATCCGCAACGACCAAAGTTTCTGCTCCACTACCTGAAGTGACATGGGCCTGAATCGTCATGAACACATAAAGGGAGTTTCAGTTCCCGTATAGCCTACCCTGGTAATAGTGATTTATTATCCAGCGTGGTTTTCATGTTGTTCACTTGTACCGTATTACTGTCTTTGTCTCCACTTACCTTTTAATTCGTCTAGTTGAACTTTAAATTTAATATAAAATATCTTAACAAGTATATGCGTGACCAGATTTCTCGAAATGTATTGCACGAATATATCACATAATCCTTATAACCATCGTCTTCTCATTGCATTATTAAACTTTGTCAAGGAGACTAGCTGTTTTAAGTATAGATTTTCGGTCCCCAAAGGGATTCGCGATCAAACGATCTGTTTGGCAGCATCACACTTTTTTATACTACATAATCCCGATAACCTTCGTCTTCTTATAACATTGTCGAAATCTCTACTTATATAACTTGCCATCAAACCTTAGTTGCACAACTTATTCACTAAAATGAATTCTATTCCCTTGTTAACTTCTCCAGCAGTGAACTTTAGAAAATGGTCAAAATAGGGCTCCCGAGCTTGGTGAACATGGCTGTTTAAATGGGACCAGGTCGTGTACGTCAACCAGCGCAGTTCCTGACGGTGATAATATATGATATTCTAGTCTCCATACACTTCGCATTTGAATGCATTTTCACAGATCACTAGTCAGAGAGGTGTGATAATTAGAAGTACTTGAGTTGTAGTATAAACCAGGAATCCAAAGAATAACGCAAGTTAATTAAGAAGTACTAGATATGCACAAACGAATGTACTGTATTTGGAATTCGAAATCAAACATTCAACCAGTACAAAGGAAGCTTTAGTTCATAAAACAATACATCCGCCACAGCTTAAATTGGAGTCTAAGTGTTTGCAATCGATTATACGTTCTCTTCTTAAGTTCATCCAATGTCTGTTCGACAGTGTACTGGATTAAGACTCCTTATTGTCTAGAATGTACTCATAAGTATTAGAATTAACAATCGAAATTGGATCAGACTCACCTGGTTCCTGGAATTGTATTTGATCAACGTGTCGGTTGTGTAGACTTAAGTCATTGATATCTAGAATTCGTACTATACATTTCCCAACATTCACCGCAATCCCCGTGGCTGGTCAAAGATCATTTCCACGATAATATGTAACTTCCGCAGACTCCAAACACCTTATATTCGAACGAAGAATCCTTCCTTTTATTAGCTTGATGTGGTCTCCCTCGCTACAGAATGTTTAGCATTCCTCTATTGCAGTAGACATATATCTCCTTCTTTCTCCAGTTCATTAAAGTAGCAATGAAGTAGCAATGGAATTAATAGCAGTTTCCGATTTCCTGATAAGATTTTCTGCCTGGCCATCAGAAAAATGAAGCCTGGGAGCAGTGAACAAATGTCTGCGCTCTATACCATTCAACCAGTTAGTGACTGCATCCGCAGCGAAACGAGAGTCATTATCCGTCACTAACACCATAGGTAATTCTTTGTCGACTAAACACCTTTCTCAATGCTTGGATTGTGAGGTCAGAATTTGTTGAAGTTGTGATAAACTTCAGGCCACTCAGAAACAGAATCAATGATTACGAGTGCATAGTATTGGCCGAGAAATGGACCACAATAGTCTGGGTGAATTTTCCGCCAGGCCTCAGATGATGCTGTCCATGGACTTAATTTCGAACGCTGATTTCTGGACTTATGATATTTTTCACAATTGTTTGCTATACGACATGTATCTGAATTTATCTCTGACCACCAACATGATTGTCCAGAAATGTATTCATCGTGTTGAATTTGTTTGGCACTTCTGTACTGAACCGTGTAGTCATGGACACTCAAAGCAATACTCCATCGTTGAACCATAGCATCCGAGCAACATGCTAAGGGTTTTCGGGATGATAAATAAACGTTAAAGACTCATGGTCAGTAACAATAGTGGATTTCATTCCGAATAAATATTTATGGACTCTTTTAACAGCCCAAAACACAGACAATGCTTCTCGCTGAGTTTGTTAATCACAGTAAGTTTACGCGAAATACAAATAACCAGTCTACCTTCCTGCTACAAAACTGCACCAACACCCATAGGTGATGCATCAATAATAAGTGTGGAATATACACTGGGGGAGTAAGTTCGAAGAACAGCATCACTTTGAAGAAACTTTAGTAGACTTCATAAGCATGACTTTTGTTCCTCACCCCATTTGAAGCGATTGGATGTCAAAATATTAAAAAAAACAATTGGCACGAAAAGAAAAATCTGAAATAAGACGGGAATAGTATTGAAAGGCACTCATTAGTGAAAGTAGTTCTATAGGATTTTCTGGAGATGGTGCATTTGTCAGTGGAGTTAGTCGTGTGATATCTTGTTTAGAACCATTACCATCAACTAGGTATCCAAGACATTTGAAACTAGATACACAAAATAAACACTGAATTGGATTCACTATAATATTCTTCTCAATTAAACGACGTAATTAAGCAATAAGTCTCTGGTCACGAACTACCTTATCAGAACCATGAACAATGAAATCATCTTGATGAACTTCAACAACTTCAAGATCACTGACTACCTTATTCATAACTTCCTGAAATATGGCTGGAGAACAACTTAGATTAAATGGAAGTGAGTTGTATTTAAACAGACCAAAAGGAGTGTTAATTGTGGCCAAAATAGATGGAGATTGATCTAAACGGATTTGAAGATAAGCATCTTTTAATCCAACTTTCCAGAACACTTTAGAATCATGAAGTCGACTTACAATATGTTCAGCCTCCACCGTCGTGCATGTTTATTTCACCAAACAAGAGTTCAGTGTTAATCTACAGTTACCACATATTCTAAGGGTACTACCGTACGAATTCAACGGCGTAACAATAGGAGTACCCCATACTGAAGACTGAATAGATTCAATTATATCTTTCACACACAAATCGGTCACCGTTTTGTGTACTGTTTCTCGAAGACCATAAAGAATTATTCGTCTTTTAAGAAAGACTGGTTCACCCTGTACTTGACGTTTTATGGGCTGAATTTTAATACCTCCACTGCACCTAGCACACGCAGCTATCAAATCTTTAAGTAAAACATCGGAATTGTCTTAGGAAACTAGTAAAGACAACTCCACATTAATTCCTTTCAAATTTTTTAAATCCAGTATTGACAGTCCTGTTTCACTGACTAAAAATTCACAAGGCATGTATGAAGAATTATAGTCTATTATTATCAATTCATAGCATCCTCGAATTGGAAGTTTGAAGAAGAACATTACTTTTCAAAACGGTAGACAAAGATAAATGATCATTAGGAACAGCCGAATTACTGGGATCTAAATGACAAGATTCAGTACCACTTGAGGCAAAATGAACAGCAGCTTTGTATACTGACTGAACGTGTCCTATCTTACCACATTTAAAACATTTAGCATAACGAAATGCACATGAATTACGAAAATGAAATTTGCCACAGAATAAACATGTAACAAACTTGATCTCACCTTCGTTGTTTGCTTTGTAATTCCTTGTTGAAACACCCTTCATATTTACACGAGATTGAATATCAAGCCCATTCACTGCCTCGTAGTTAATACACACAGGCATTTCTTGACCAGAATATTCCTTGTCAATAAAAATATTTTTGAATTATATAAATCCTAACAATAGTTCATTTATGGTTACCAACTTAATTTTGTTTGCTACTTCAGTTTATTCCATTATCTAGTTTGCATTTGTATATGATTATTTAGTTATTCCTTAAATATACTGAAAGTTTATGATTGTTCACCAACACGAATAAAAATATATACACGTCATAGTGGTATAAAATGGGAGAGAACTTATGTAACGTATTTTTTATTCAGAATAATAAGACACCAATGAGAAAAAGCTAATAGTAAGCAATAGGTAGTACATTTTTCATTGAATGAGTAAATGCAATCAGGAACTAATCATCAAATGTCATGGAAATATATTTTTTTTACGATAAGGATGGTATTCATTCGGCGATTCATTTTTTTAGTTGTGATTAAATTTCTTACTGACAATGAAGAAACTACATGTTCTGAATTTCGTTTCGATAAAGTTTGGTTACTTTCAATGATGGTAACTGGAGTCTTCCAGTAAAAGCATCATTACATTACCCCAGTAAAAGAATACAGACATTACTAAACAAAATAAATATGTCCTCGAAATGTATCAGAGATTGATTTTTATTTTCATATTTTCTATCCATTCCATTGGCAGATATGTCAGCATCACATGTCAGTTTTATCCCGTACGTTATCTTGAAATCTGTGTTCGGTAAATTACTAAATAATCTATCAAAAATGAAAAATTTCTCCAATTAATTACGTTATAAATTTAAATGGAGCAATAGTTTTTAAAGTCAAAATACTGACCCGAAATTTTAAACTTTATGAAGTTCGACAACCGGATATCTTTTTCAGATACAACTTTATAAACGTTTACTCAATGCTTTAGCAATGTAGCGTTGAGCATACGTAGGAAATTTAGCTTTTTCATCATACTGAGTGTCACTGGTAAATAGTTATCTAATCAGTATGACTTTTAAGAATTTATCGGTAAAGTGGAATGACTACGTATTTAAGATAAGTTGAAAATCTTTGCTTTCATTTATTTTCTTTATACAGTTGGTAATTATGAATGTAAATAAGTATTCATTTATTTTATTATTACCATTTCTGACATTCATGGATATTGTTCCATAGTGCACTGCTGTTCACTTAATGGAAGAAAAGCAGTAAAATTCAAGTCAAACGAATTTTTTCTATCTGAGCTTGTCATGTGAATTCACAAGGATCTTAGTAGCCACAGCCTATAAAACAAAAATCCATAATGGGTTTAGAATTTTGTAGATACACCTGTTTCATTTAGAAACAATATTTGATTACTTTCAGAAGAGAAAATATATATGATTGGGTTTATGATCGCGTTATCTGCGATGAAAACATGGAAGGTATACAACGGGAGTGACTTCGTTGTTCAGATGAATATAATCTACAAATATAACATATTACCTGTACTCATTAAATTAGTTACTGTAAACTGTGTTTAGACAATAACAGTGCCTTCATTGTAGACGTGTGCTGATAAGATTTTATAAAGAATATATGATCTAACAAAGGAAACTAATATGAACTTAGATGAAAAACAGACTTGAAACTGAATGAATTTGGAATTCTTTTGTTACGATTTGATTCAGTGAATGATTCTGTTACTTCATGTGAAACCAACTGGTATGTAATCATGAGAACAAAATGAGTGAAAAAAAATCATGCAGTGTTTTCCATTTAGTCAACCAACAGGTTCTAAACATCATAAATGATAAGCAAGTGATTTTGTTAGGCTTTTAGCTTATTTAATTGTCTAATGAATTTGAACATAACGTCATATACAGTCAGCGGACAAAACAAATTAAATCCTAAATATTCGTAAATGAAATTTTCTTAGTATTACATATATTTTAGACATGCTATGGTGTGTGCTACTTATATTGACATAAGTAGTATATGATGTTAGTCGTGAACAGAAGGTCTGGCAGCAGAGTGACAAGAGGATCGAACAGTAAAGAACAGAAACAAGATGTAATTTGTATGAAAGTGCAAGAGCAATGAATTCTGAGTCATTTTGAGACAATTGGTAGACATTTTGCAAACTAAGCATTTAATTTATGATTGTTAGATTTTATTAACAAGTCCTGTAATTACGTGTCGGATACATCCGATTGTCCCCACTGGTGCTCTTGTTCATTACAGTCCCAGTACTCTAAAGTCGATATTGTTTTATTTATAAATAATATAATAGTACTGCAGCAGATATCATATGAGTCCATAATTTCTAGGCAGCTATGGAAAACAATCGAGTAATACCTATTTAATATTTCATTGTCTCAACAATTTAGTTAACTTAAAAAATGAAGTTTAAGAGAGAAATATAAGGTGAAAGGGTGTTTGTGAAGACGATTTGACTAGAAACACGTGTAACTTGAAAAAAATATCAATAAAATCCAAGTTCCATTAGAGAATGAAATACGTTTTTCAGAAATTTAGTTCATTTCCTGATTGTTCGGTAAATATATTCTGCAAACATGGTGGATTTCGAGCGTAAATCGATCTACTAGTAAACAAATTATTTTAGACATTATATTTAGGTGAATGATTGTTTTTAAAACTTTTCCAGGCTCTTAAGTTATAAATCCATAAATATGTTATATGAAGCAGTTAGTTGGAGAATATAGATAAAAGTCATGACCAAAATGGTCACCATCAGCATATACGAACGTGTATTGTAAAGATAATGAATAGCAACTGGAAAGCATTGCCCAGGACAGAGGTCAATGTAGAACCCTGGTTGGCGGCCTATGCTCCACTATGAGGGGTAACAGGCATAAGTAAATAAGTATTATAAAGAAAAACAATTATACTGATCCCAGTAAGTAAAATGAAGATGTTTTTGGTCAAATACACAGTGATTGTCCACCACACGTTTAATAATGGACTTTACAGACTGACAGATGAATTGAAAATGGGACACCATCTAGGTCCGATATTGACCAACAGTTTTCTGGTGAAGTTAAAAAATATGTCGTCTATTATTTTGGCTGGTGCTATAGTGTTAGTCAAATAGGCTGTATTTACAGGACTTTATCATTAAGCTTGCTCAAACTTACAGCATGGATGGGAAAATCGGGTATCAGGTCTACGGCTAGTGCAACTCTTTCCTATTTGGTAAACAATATGGAAAAAACTGTTATGTAACAAGCCCTAGTATTTCGCAAAATGGCACTATATATATGCCGTAAGCCATCAGCATCTGCTTACAGAACTATATTTTTGAAAAAAACATTGACGTATTCAAACCCACTTTGTTTATCCTACGCCAAAATATGGTAGTCCCGACTTTAATCCAAATAATTTTGGTAATAGTTTGCATAAAAGTTTTCCCCATCCTCTTTATCAGTTGCTTCTCATGATGTATTCCTAACTGGACATTCATATTATTTAATATTGTTATTACTATTATGATTACTTTAATCATCATCACGATGACGATCATGAATTAATGTCACTTCTATATTGATTTCTGTAGACTGAAGTTATGAGGATTGATGGACTTGCAGTATTCATCACGCACTGATTTAAAGTACTGTTAAAAACTAGGAAGCACTGAATATTAAAAGACCCTACGATAGTGTTCATTTATGATTACACCAAGGACAGAACCCATATCATTCAAGTTATTCAGTGAGGACCTAACCATCAGGGTATACTCATAATTTTGGCTTTCTGTATGCAGTTTTAAGCTATTGATCAGAACTCATCAGCTTGAGGGATAATATTTTCTTACCGGTTTAATGATCTTTCTACTTCCTTAACAACGGGTTTTGTTTTTAATTAAAAAAATAATCAATATGAAATTCATTGTTTTAATTTTTTATAATACTAAGTAATTGAATTATGAGTTTCATAAATATGCCTTAATCTACTATAAAAATTGGTAATTCATAATTGTACAGCCTAAAGTTATTCAAAACAACCGTTCTGTCCAATATTCTTTATTTTTCAATATTCTATCAACATTTTTGAATGGTTTCTAGTTTTCAAAAACATGAGGGTTTCTTCGAAGATTGTTTATAAACATACTGTAATCATATCAAAATTATTTTATTGCTGGAACAATGGGAGATTATAAATACTGATTAATCATAACATCACCAGTATTAGTTCTAATTGTCTTAGAGTAAAACAAATCAACAAAAGAATTTAACATTTCAATAAAACATGATAGTTTCGATACAAAAAAAATGTAATCAGTTTACAGTATTTAACTAAGCTTGTCATTCTCCGAATTTATGAATAGTATCAAGCCTAGATGCTAACAACTATACTATCAAATATTCCCTCCTTTCATTTCAAAAACAATTCAATTAGGCTCAAGGAAAATAAGCGTTATCTCGAATAAACGTATGTAAAGCCATTCATTTATTTATTTTTTCTTGACAGTAAAATGAGAACTACATACTGATAACAGCGAAAGCAACTGTTAAAAAGCTTCATAAGAAAAAAAAAAATTTTTTTAGTGATAACATATTGATAATGGGGTAACATTTAGTTCATTATGTAAAAGATGGATGATAGACAAGAAAGTAAGATTTAGAAATATACAAGGGTGTAAGGAAGTAGATAAAAAGAGGGATGCGAACCAACTGATTGGCATTGATTTATTTATAATCACTTATAAGAAATCTTATTCAAATTTAGTGGCCTGAAACTGGAATACGAAAGAACTTATTTTCTTAAATCAAAATAAGGATAGAGAAAAGAAGTGTATATCCTTTTTTCGAGATAATTTGATTGCCTGTTTCAATGAATACAAGGTGGATAAGTCGTGGAACATACGAATTTCACCGAATCGCAAACTTTATGTCAACAGCTTTACCAAAATGAAGATCTGCTAAATGTCTCACACATTTTTATATTGATGAGTCTGTAGTTGATTCTAGATGCAGATAATTAAAGAACTTCAAAAATCTCGGCTGGTTGTCATGCAACCCAAGATGAATATCCACGTTTACAGTTGCGGAATTGAATATGCTAGAAAACATCAGTGAAACTATAACTTGTGGACGACCTTTGAGCAACACTAAAATGACCTTGGAATACCCATCAACTTAATAGGGTTAAATAACTTCACCTGTAACTTTTCTATGGTTACTGCCGGTCACAAGCCCGGGTAAAGAAGGAAGGTTAGGTGTGAGGTCTGCAACCTAATCTCGTAGAAAACGATCTTACTAAAAAACGTTAACCAGAATAAACAAATTAAACCATTGAAACTCCGCCTCCAAGTTGAAAGAAGAATTATGACGCCTCATGATGAAAGCTGAGATTCTTCAAAAGTCACGAGGCTGGTGCTCCTTCTAACAACCATAGCAACAATTAACATAGGTACACGGAACGTCCGGACAATGTGGGGGACCGTGAGGATCAATCAAATAGCTATGAAAATGAGGAGATACAACTTGGTGATCCTCAGAATCAGCGGAACCCAATGGACAAAAGCTGGACAGCAAAGGCTGAATGCTGGAGAGATGCTGCTGTACTACGGTCATGGAGACTTCTCTGATGCTGTCAAAAGAAGCACGAAATGCACTTACTGCATGGGGATCTCATGGATGTAGGATCATCAAATCATCTCTCAAAACAAAGAAGGAGGGAATCCCAGTGAATTTTATCAATTGTTATGTACCCACCATTGACAACAACGTAGACGGTAAAAATCAGTTCTACCAGAGGCTGCAATCGGTCATAGCAACTTGAAATGAAAAGGTACCTGACCATGCTGATGGGAGATCCAAACGCCAATGTCAGAACGGAGAAAACTGGGTATGAACATATCATGGGACGATATGAACAAACTGGGAGAAAGAAACGAGAGACATGCAAATTTATGTTTATTCAGTAAATTGGTTATAGGCAGCACCGTATTCCCACACAAACGCACACAACGCTACATGGGTTTCACAGAAGCACACTACACAGAACCAGATAGATCATATTTGCGTCAGTAAAAAATTCACAAGGTCCATGGAAGATGTGGGAACCAAGAGAGGAGCTGACATAGCTACGGATCACCACCTGGTGCTTGCCAAGACTAAATTGAAGCTAAAGAAGCAATGAACAATTGGACAAACAGCATTACAAAGGTTCAATGCAGCCTTCCATTGAGGTACTGACAAACTCAACGAATTCAAGATAACTCTGAACAAAAGGTTCCTAGCCTCACAGGATCTACTGAAGGAAGAAGAAACTACTGTTGAGGACAACTGGATAGGGATCAAGGAAGCATACACTTCAGCATGTCAGGAGGTTCTGGGCCACAACAAGCATCGTCATAAGGAATGAATCCCTACCGAAACCTTGGACAAAATTCAAGAAAGGAGGAACAAGATAGTAATTAACAACAGCCGAACAAGAAGAGAATGTCAAGACACAAGCTGAATACACTGAACCAAACAGGCAAGTGAAGAAGAGCATTAGAGCTGACAGACAGAAATACGTGGAAGACGTTACAACGACAGCGGTAAAAGCTGCAACAAAACGAAACATGAGACAACTATATAGCACAACGAAGAAAATAGCGAGGAAATATAGTAAAACCGAGGGACCGGCTAAGGACAAAGAAGGCGAGCCAATCACTGAAATTCAAGGACAGAGGAACAAATGGATGGAACACATCGAGGAACTCTTGAGTAAACTAGCTCCATTGAATCCACCGGACTTCGAAGCAGTACCTACAGACCTTTCGGTAGACGTCATTCCACCAACGATCGAAGAAATCAGGATGGCTATCAGACAACTCAACAGTGGATAAGCAGCAGGATCTGACAATAAACCAGCTGAAGCACTAAAGTCAGACATAGAAGTGACTACAAAGATGCTCCACGTTCTATTCAAGATTTGGGAGGAAGAACACGTGACACCGACAGACTAGAAAGAACGATATATCATCAAGATTACAAGGAAAAGAGATCTGAACAAATGTAAGAACTAAAGAGCATCACACTACTGTCAGTACCAGGAAAGGTTTTCAACAAAATGTTGCTGAATAGGATGAAAGATTCAGTAGACAACCAACGTCAAAATCAACAGGCTGAATTCAGTAACAATACGTCGTGCACAAACCAAGCTGTAATACTACGGTTCATCGTTGAACAATCGATTGAATGGAACTTGTCACTATATATCAACTACCTTGACTACGAGAAGGCGTTTGGCAGCATGGATAGGAGGACCTTATGGAACCTTCTTCGACACTATGGTGTACTTGACAAGATCGTTACTATATTACGGGATTCTTACGACAGACTACACTCTAAAGTCGTGAATGGAGAACGGCTGGTAGATGCATTCCAAGTGAAGACCGGTGTTAGACAAGGCTGTTTATTCTCCCCTTTCCTCTTTCTTCCAGTGGCAGGCTAGATTAGGAAGACCTCCACATCTCAGGAAAAGCACAGAATACAATGAACAGCTTGCATACAAATAGACGATTTAGACTTCACAGACAACCTAGCTCTTCGATAACATAAACGTCAACAAATGCAGGTCAAGACAAACAATGCAGCAGCAGCTTCTATATCAGTAGGCCTCAACATACACAAGGGAAAACGCAAGATCCTCAAATACAACACAGTGAACACCAACTCAATCACACTTGATCGAGAAGCTCTGGAAGATACGGAATCTTTCACGTACCTGGACCTGGACAGCATTATCTATGAACAAGGAGGATCTGATGCAGACGTAAAGGCAAGGATTGACAAAGCAAGGATAGCATTCCCACAACTGAAGAACATGTGCAACTCAAAACAACAGTAAGCCAGTATCAATGTCACAATCTTCAATACGAATGTCAAGACAGTTCAATTGTACAGAGCTGAAACTCGGAGAACTACTACAACCATCATCGAAACAAAGCACAGATATTTACAAACAATTAACTACACAAGATACCTAATGTCCGTTTGCCGGATACCATCAGCAACAGCCTACTGTGGGAGAGAATAAACCAGCTTCCAACTGAGGAGGAAACTAGGAAAAGACGTTGGAAGTGAATAGGACACACATTGAGGAAATCATCAAACTGCATCACGAGGCAAGCGCTAACTTGGGTTCCTAAAGGGAAACGCATAAGAGGAAGGTCAAAGAACATGCTGAGCCAAGAATCCGAAGCAGACATGAAAAGGATGAATAGCAGCTGGAAAGGATTGCTCAGGACAGAACTAGATGAAGAATGCTGGTGAGTGGTCTATGCTCCTCCGTAAGGGGTAACATGCGTAAATAAGTAATTGGGTTAAATAAGGGTTATATTAATGTGTGGAATTAGGTTTAGGATTTACATTTGAACGTTAGAGTTATGAATTAAATTTAATGTTTTCATCATGAATTGACATAAGCTTTAATGCCAAAATGGTATTTAATCGGATGAGTGAATGAACGTCGCGCCAAAATCCAAGATCTGGTACGTCAAATCTGATTGGTTCGTCCATAAATTATAGTCTCGCCATGATATCATGAGCCATTTATTTATATTAACAAATATCCAATGAATTATGCAAGATCTTTAACATTTTTTTAAAAACTGGTAGAATTTACATAATTTTCAAACATAACGATTTTTAGTAGTTATTCTTGATTACCTATAGATGATATTCTGCTTACTCACGTCCAGAAAGGTTTGAATATGAGTTTCATTCATGTACATGCATCAAGTCAATCGTCGAGGTCTTTTTGATTTTCAAAAACGAATCTCATCACATTAGTTTCTTGGTAATAAGTGAGCAAAGCATGCATGGTAAGTACTACAAATTCTCAGTGTGGAAGAGCAGAACTTTCACTTTTGATTCGAAAAAATGTACACGCTTTCTTTTAGCTTAATTCTTTTAAAATTTTAAGTAAAGGAAGAAAAATAAGATATGTAGAATAAAATAAATGCACAGTATAGGGTTGTGGAGATTGTTAAGTTTTCGTTAAGATCATGAACTGATCAATTTTAGACCACCATTGAAAACCTAGAATCATTGGACTGCCGTCTCGTCCTACTACGGGACTACCCACCAGTACATATCTACAATCCTGCGTGTGGGACTCGAACCTAGAACTTTCGGCCACGTGTGAACTCTTGGCCTTTCCATTTCTGATATGAGATCCAACCATGTTAATGTCTAACTTTAACCAATCCACGTTAATGTGCAACCACCTTCCGGTGCTTCCAGGTTTGCAGTGGTGGTCTAACATTGATTAGTTCATGATCTTAATAAAAAGTAATTCAGTCTACGTAGAGGTCTCTCGTCAGCTACAGATAGTCTACAACTTCATGGATAACATTGTAATAAATGAAGGTTTGAAGCCTTTAAGTTATTGAGAGTGAGGTGGATTATTGAATCGATAAACATATCAACTAAGCCTGACTTAAATTCAAACAACATTAAAAATATGATATCTTAAAAGTTTTTAGTATGTTGTTGTGTTAGCTGTAAAGTTTTTTCCACAATGTCGAGTGTGCGATAGTAATAATATTCTTCGAAAAGCTATTTAGTTGTCGTGGACAAATGTTTTGATAAAACTATAACTGTCTTCTCTAGTTTCTCAGTGGTTAACTACTCCTAATCCAAGAATCAGTGATATCTTCCATAGTTTCCGAGATCTCTTATTTTTATTTCATGAGAAAGGATGTCTAGATTAAAAACCAAAAATGCTCATGTAGTTTTAAATTTTTTGTTGTTTCTCTAGTGGATGACACTATGGACTGAGCACTGTAGTTACTGATTTATCCTCTCTTAACACATGAACAAAACCAATCACCTGCCTTTTGTTTCCCTACTCATAAAGTAGGTGATATCAACCGAACTCTCAAATGTAGGACTGTTTATTAATCTCTGTATGTATATTTATATAATCGCTTCCTATTACTTGAGAGTTGGAATGCATAATGCTTATCTTGTTAGCATCCTGTGCTCTCTATCTTTCTTGAACAATTGAACGCATATTTTGGGAAACTTCGATATAAATGATTTATTGTAATGAGTATATTTCTACACTGAATTGTTCAATGTATTATTATGTATTTATCATGTAAAAAACTGGTAGTGATCTACAATAAAAATTGAGTTCGACAGTTTTCATTGAAGCAAATTTTATTTTCCATATTCAACAAGCTGAAATGCGTTACATAATTTTTTTGGTTCTTAAGTTTCCTGTAAATTCTTCTAAGCATTCAACGTTTAGTAAAACAATACGATTAAAAATGTATTTTGTCAAAATGTCATATTTGAATAATATTAATACCAACTTCCTGAGATTTCTTCCTATTTTTTGTCAAGATCGTTTCCAAGTAAAATATTCAAAATCTAGATATTTCATATTATTTATCGCTCCTACCCCAGTTTTTCTACTTAGCTATGATTTTCCTCAAAAATAAATTGATTGCTTGCATGGGTAATATGTTGCCAAGACAACGTAATCATTAATCGTGTCTGGAAAAATAAACTGCTTGCGTAAAACGTTTACTGTATATTCCACACAATAGGGAAATTGAAACGATAAATAATTTTAGTGAAATTCGGTAAAAACTAAAATATTATAATAAAAATGAAATAAATGTTACTTTCTAATCAGAGAAATGATTTATCTTTCCATTCTCCTTCTATGGTTTAGGTAATGTTTTGAAGTTAAAAAAAGATATTCGAGTATTTAAAATTAGTTGACTTACTGTACATTTACAATATCTAATGAATGAACGTTCAATTTTGTGTGTTTTTCTCTAGTTATTGGATGATAATTTAATTTTCAGTGAGCTAGGGAATTAAGTCTAAACATTTGTGTAACCCTATTCCTTCAATCAGCTTAGAATATTTTAAAAAAAAGTTTTCAATTAAAATGAATATTCGCGATCAAGTAGTCTCCTAATAAACAATCTGATGCATCGTTAAATTAAACCTTTTCAAACTTAGTATATTTTCCTGATATAAGCTTCTCCAGTTTGTTTGCAAAGGCACCCACTATTTAAGACAATAATTTTCAACTCCAAACACATAAATTTTAAATATACAATATTACGATGTCGGTTTAAAACCCTTGAATGAAATAAATCACTAAACTGTATATCATACAGATAATTTAGTGGTCGATTTGACCAAACTGATAAGAGTGTAGTGATGAACTGTGTATCTTGGTAAATAATCAAAACGCGTTAATATAGACCGTCAGTTTTTAGTGTTTAATTATTTTTTATAAATGTTCAAGAACAAAGAGTAATAGGACATATGTTCGTCTTCGACAACTTCTTCACCTTCTCCAGTTCTAGATCCACAACTGTTGTACCGTCACGATTGGAAGAATGTTACAGTTGAATCAATTCATGTTTATAAATTGAAAATGTCAAATTTTAAGTAATTTGAGTTTTAAATACTACAAAATACTAACAAAGTAAGATGACGTCATTGATAATCTTAAGAAAAGATTTTAAATGAATGGAAAAAAATTATACTCCTCAAGGTGAGAATTTTCATGAATACGTTCAAAATGGTTTATAATGTAAAATATTTACTAAGACAGAAATTATTGTAACGTACTTACAATTGATTGATCACTGGGTGGTGATGAATGTCATGTGTGTCAAGTCCTTATTAGTGCAGATCGAATCCTATCGACCAAGTTGTAATGTGGACACCAGTCTAAGTGTCTCGATATTTTGTTCACTATATTCAGATACAATGGTGGTTGAAGGTAGTCAACAGGAAACCCTGGATCTAGGTTTCATGCTACTTGGCACTCGTCAGCAAGGTGTACCTGTAATCCTGAGGGAACTGGTGCTCCCTGACGGATTCGATCCCGTTTCACCCAGCTTCACAGTCAGAGACGTTACCACTGGGCTATCCGGACCGCGTCTGACTTCCTGTAGGACTGAGATTGCTGACGAGTGCCAAGTAGCATAAACCCAGGTCCAGGGTTTCCTGTTAACCACCCCCAACCACCATCTTGTTGCGTAATTGTTATGATAATAATCATACTGACAATGAAAACAATTATCAATAAGAATATTATGTAAAATAAGAAAGACGCATGTATAATTAAGGATAAGAAAAACATCTCCAAATTCAGCACGAATAATAATAAGGACGAAGAGGAATAATATATGTGTGCACTGACAAGTTAAAACTAAGAATAAAATGATCTTGTTGTGTGCCATCATTTTTGTATACATAAGTTTCTTCCGACTGATGCTTCGACCGCGTAGAATGAGCGCACTCTTGGCCCTTTTTCCATATTTCTAGGAACGATATATATCTAAGAAAGCATGTTTGATTTTAATATTATGTGTGTAATTAGTCAAATGTAATGAATAGCAAGAATAATAGATTACGTAACGGCTTTTTGTAAAAATATATTTCGGATTAAATAACTGAATTCAGTTCGTAAATAATTAAACTATGAACGACGCAAAAAACTAGCTCATTGATCAAACTTTTACAATTAAAAGAAGGATAAACATTGTTCGGACAAAATGTCATTGTTGACAAAAGTACAGTATTTTGTTTTCCATGGAATCGTTTCTCCATCAGTTCTTTTTTTAGCAGATACATGCATTTGTCCTCACATATTTTTTAATTCATCACAACTCATTTATGTAGATGAATGTAGATTGTAATAGTAAAGATAATTTACCACAAAACTATACTATACTATGCTATGAAAATAATTTAAACAGTTGTTTCACAATCTCTATTGATTCGTGCTATGATATAGTTTGAGTTGTAACCATGCATTGAAGTTAGATTACATATAATCTTCTTTTATATCAGAAATGAAACTATCCATGTGATATTGTTTTTGGATTTCATTCTTAAAGAATATAAACAAAGTTTTGAAGCTTATATGAGCTTAATAAACACAGTCTGATAAGAAGCAAACTGGAAAGGTAGAAAAGTTAAAAATGTCAAGAACTTGATTTATATTGAGATAAACAAATCATCTTATTACTCTTGGTAATTTAAGCCCTTTCAAAACTTTTATAACAGGGCAATAGCGTTTCTATCTCAAAAAACATTCAAATGTAACAGATAATGTTTGTTGAATAAGATACATATGTCGTAATCATTTTATTCTCAAAGTTTGCACTTTCAAATTCTAAGAAATTAGAGTGAACTGTTTTTTTCTCTCTCTTTAAGAATCAGGTTGTTTGTATGTCATAATTTAATATGTCCAATTGTGAGAACTTTAAGCTTATTCTTATCTTTGGAAAATGACTACATCCTTCAAACTATCATCAAGAAAAATTAATTGCAGTTCGATTATTTAACTATGATTTATAATCTTATGGTAAAAATGCTTCCAACCTTTTATAGAAAGGGATTACCGTTGAATTACGTTAAGACAGTTTATTACTTTACCTTTGATACAAATCCTTCTATAGAGGGTTGCCTATTTTGCAAACATTCAACTATGAAATGTATGTATATGTGGTGTATGCTATTTATGTCGACATAAGTGGTATATAACACCATTCAGAAGTGGAATGCCTGGTAGAGGAAGGTTGGGAAGATAAAATCTATGAGAACGGGAACGGAGAGTAATTTTTATGGCAATTGAGGAACTATGAAGCTTGAAACAAATGATGGGGGATTTGCAAATGAAGTATTGAACATATGGTTTTCACATTATATATAAATATGTACGACGTTCGACAACAGTCCAGGTTCCATAGATTCTGTAGAACAATATTGGATTGGTGAATATAGCCATATTCTTCATAAAAGCCTCATGAGAATATAAATATTCGTCAGAATTGTGTCCTGTCTACTTTCTGAATTAATTTTTTTCGTAAAACCACTACGGCAAAAAACATTCATGCTTGTTTTGTTATTTTCATTTTCACCATGGGAAAAAATGCACAAACAAATATTCTAAAACCCATAGAATCAGTAGCGTATGTATTGTAATCCTTTTCTTAATGAACGAATAAAATGTAATTGAAAGATGAGGTTTACAGTTTTAGTGTTTCTACTTTATGGTTACTGAATAATGCACCAAATGATTTACCAATGACATTCTCATCCAATCGGCGGTACAACTATACAGTGTTCTCCCAACCTAATCTAGATTGGTTTAACCCTATTGAAATCACATTATAAGTCAAGAGTAATTTTAACGTGGAGAAAAACGTTTACTAAACTAAAACTCCAGTAGATTGTTGGAAATGAAACTGCTATATACAAGTCGCTGCTGTTTTCCACAAACAGTAAAAAAACCATGGTAACCAAGTAAACCCATTTCAGTTATATAGTGAAACAGATAATATATCTAATGGACAGTATCTAAAGCTTCTTCAAAATATAGCCATATTTATGACTACTCAGTAATTTTTGGCATACATTAAGTTACGAAATTGGCTTTATGTGACTAAGAATCATAACCATTATTAGTTAGTAAGAAAACAGTAAGTCATCATATTTCATCCTTCATATATTGTGTTAAATCCGTGGTATTTGAATCATTTTTCGTGGAGTCATTCAGAGAAGTATATTCACCAAATGTATTTTCATTTATTCATTTACGTTTGGTTTACATTATAAAGATGTGGTAATTACAATACATTGGTGTTATGACTATAAAACAGGTAAAACTATTAGCTTCTGAATAAGAATTGATTCAAAGTTCAATAATAAATATTTATTAATGTTGCCTCATAAAATGCTTGAACATTTTGGATTTGAATATTTGTCCTTCAATACTTTAGACACCTTTGAGTAATATGAATGTAATCACTCGATTCTTGTTTTTTTTTCCTGTTCATCACCAATATGCTATTTCACTTTGGTAAAAAGACACTAAAGTATGGGGAATGTTATAGAGCCTATGTATTCAGATCATTCAGTGTAAAATTTACTATTAGACAATGAATTATTCAATGGATATGGTATAAATATCGCCTTATATACTATTTGGATTACATTACATTAGTGTACAAAAATAGAAATCAAAATATGTTTTCCTGAACTGTTACCAGAAAATTATATTAAAATGATCTGTAATCATTAAAATAACCTGCGTTACAATCAGCATGTCAATTGTTTAGACCACCAACGATGGCATCAATTTAACTTTAGTCAAAGACCATTTATTTCAAATTCACATGAAGTACATTATAATAGATAAAAGAGTTATCAGTATGCATAAATATCAGCACTTCATGCAGCAATAAGCTTTATATTTTTTTCCAAGCCCTAAATACGTTTATCGCGGCGGTTATGCTTGCAGCTGGTTGTATTCATATCTTTATTTGTCATTATATTCAAAACTTGATTTCTGTGATGAAAGTTTTTTTGATTAACCGACTCAACAACACAAAATCATCCTCGGAAACTAAGAAGCGGTTAGTTGTACCAGAAACCTCATAGACGAACTAAGTCACATTACAGACCAAAATGTACAACAGCATACAAAGACACATACAAAAAATAAATTGTACTGAGTGCTAGAGGCATTACATCAGACAAAGTGAACATCCTCTTCACTTTTTATACACGAACGCAAATTATTGGTAAAATGATAAGATGTGTTATCACTGATATGAAATATACAAACACGGGCATAAATTTGTCTGGATAATAGTCAAAAGTTTAGATCCTCGGGACTTCGAATCCCACAGAATTCCTGAAAGCATGGGGTAAAATCAGTCGGCAATCAACACATACTTTGAAATAAACCCGATCAGTTAATCTGACTGTGAAAAGTCAATCAGCAACATGGTCAGAGGTTGATGGGACAAGACAGGCAATTTCAAAACAAGGATAAAATAAGGCAACCAAACCTACGAAGTCAACTAACCTCAGACATGACTATCAGTACAAATTTGTTTGAAGATTTGGGAAAGACTTAAAACCTCACTTCTACATGAAGTGCTCATTATGCTGTCCATAAGAAAAATAAATACTACGTAAGTAAATCATTTTGTTCAAAAAGCTAAACAGCACGAAATATATAGATGTCAGATAGTTGGTGTCAGATATATAAACATCTTTTATACTTTGCTATCTTTCTAACACAACAGTTTATTCAAACAAAAATTAACTGTTAAAACAACTTATTGCAGGTGGAAGAAATCTTTAGAAATTCGATTATCACTCACATTTTGGTGTTGACCGTTTACAATAATGCGATTTCTATGCTGTGAGTTATTAAAAATGAAAATTGAAATATCTTGACCAACTTAAAACGAATAAGAGGTTGTTTTTTTCATTTTAAAGATCAAAATTTCATAGGTTTTTGTAATAAAAGGAAAAGAAACTTCAGTAATAGTAACAATTGTTTGTAACAACTCAGTATTACCACATGGTTTTTGTAACCCACATATGTTAATCGTTCCAGATATGATCATTATAAATTTGAAAAACGATACAAATACTGAGTTCCTATGTGATTTTATAGCATAAATTCTATCAGCTTCGTGCAATGAGAAGTAATTTCCTATCTGCAATACCTAATTTTTTAAATTTTGACCATAGAATTATTTGTTAGCTTGTTGCCTGAAAAATGTAGTTCATGTATACTTAACTAATCAACAGACATATCTTTGGATTTATTATTCCAATCCTTCTCAAATTTATCCGTCTTATATCATAAGGCAGTATATCGGCACACTACTGATTTTCATTTAATGACCAATATTCATAACTAGTTTACCCTGTAATAGAGAAATTTAAAAAAAAACTCAAAAGATAACATTCTTGATAAAGTATTCACACATTTGTAATCTCACGAGTTAAACATAACTGCTGAGATTAATCATAATTTAAATCTACCACCCCATGTTTTTACTTTTGATCAATTTTTGCAGTCAAGCAAAAAACGTTTTTACAGTTTATAAGTAAACCACACAAATCAATTAGAAAAATCGTGTAACTTTTTTCTCGTCGTTTATATAAAATGTCAGGTAGTATTTAAATTTAAAGGTTGTATACAGTAGGACATACTAAAGTTCTGGGGGTATGAGCCGGTTTATTTTAATGAAATACAAAAGTATTTCACAACTGCTCATTTTAGCATAGTAAAAGATGAAATTTATTTTTCCTTTGTTTTGGTTTTTATTTTAACGCATGATAATATAATTCCTGACATCCGATTTTTCATATTTCGTACTCAAAATGTTATATTTACCAAACAAATTTCTTATTTAATTTATAATTGTAGCGACGTAGAAAAAGAATAATTTTACTTGATAAAACACGCAAATACTTTCCAAAACTGCTTTTATTTCTTTTAAACAAAGTAGACAGTCAAATACATAGATTGGAATATTGAGAAAAATATGACGTTTCGTGGAGATAGTAATTTATAATCCATAGCCAAGTCTTCTACATAAATTGCTACAAAAGGTTAGAGTCATACTGGCCAAAATTTATGGATTTACTCAGTATTTACTACAAACTATTCAGAAAATTCAATTTGAAAATGTATAGTTGTTGCGTGTTGTTACGTAGATTTTAATAACAACTTCTAGAAAAGATCCTAGGCTTGTTAACGTATCATAAATACCAGTAAGTTGTCTTGATCTGTATTTTTCTTTAAAATGTCAACTAACACACACCAATATATATCTGTTAAGTAAATCTGGGTACACTTTTAGCGGGAAAGTTTCGCTTTTTGTCCATTTTGTACAGAATAGCTGGAACCGGAATCGAAATCACATATTGAAAAGAATGAATATGAGTCACTAGACGTTTATTTAGTGTGTGCACTAACGTCCCTTTAACATGAGTTGAATTAAAGTATGCATTAAACTAACAACTTAATAGTGGATAGAATGTTGTGTATCAGTATCAAATCTCGTAGACAGACCATCATAACACAACTCGACACCAGGTAAACACGTCATTAATGGGAGGAGTGTTTCAATTCTTTTCAGTAATTGGAATGCAATCAAAACAACAGTTTCATCAGTGTATTAAAATGCAAATGTTTCCTTTGTGTATACAAATACAAAGTGAGCAAAAGATATATATATACATATATAAATGGGTTAGAAATGAAGTTTTGCAATTTTATCAGTCAAATTCATCTAAGCTGATAGTGAACAACCCTTATGGTTACATGATCAATGATGAAATACTTTACATTCGAAAGATCGATTCCTTACTAGAGATTATAACATCATGTGAGAGGTATCCGTATCTATACTAACCCAAGGACGATTGAGGTTTTCGTCAAACAGTTTGGAGGTTTTCTAAACGTGTTACACAGATAAAATTTTAGAAATAAATTGGATAGTGGACTGAATGTACATCGAATAAAAATGTAGAAAAAATGAAAGACCTTACAAAAATTTTAAAATTAACACCATACCATTTTAGAGCCATTCACTTACCTTTCAACATCCTAATAGCTGTTACTCATTTTATTAAATGAATAAATATTAATTTTATCATAGTCAACTGAATAGTTCTTATTGTTGTCTATTATGATCAAGTGTTGGGTAACAAAATATTTTAGGTTGTCGCTTCTCGTGACTTATCTAGAATATATGCAGAACCAACTGAATTCCATCTATTTAGCTTTTCAACATGTGATCCTATGGCAAATATGTACGAATTTGCCGATAAATTTCGTCTGTCATTGTAGAAATTCATTTCCATAGAACTGAAATCGTTCCTGTTTACTTTTCAGGCCAGTATTTCATAACAATGACATCTGCTCAAGGTCGCAAATCATAAAATACAAAAACTCTCTTCAATATATCCCAGTTATTTAGTTTTATGAGATAAACATTACAGTAGGTGAACATCTTAGCAGCTTCCCATTTTAAAACAGTGTCTCAAATAAATTACAATTACTCACTAAAATTTTTCACAAAGATTATCTTTATGAAGCCTAATTTACAATACTATTGAAAACATAGTCACGAAAAGCTTCTTATAGATTTTGAAGACACTTTCTCATTGCTTTTCTTGAAAACTATTTACAAAATAAAACATTAAAGTTGTGTCACAAGTCTAGTATATTCACAGCTTTTCGGATTAAAAAGTCACTACAGTAGAAACCATCTCCATATGATTATGACCAATTCTCTATTAAACTGTGGTGACAGGAATTTTAGAAAAATAGTGGTAGTTTTTTTATTTTCGCAATTCGTATTGTATATGAATGACCAGATAGACAGTTTAACTTTGAAGCATCTTGGATACTTAAAAAGAGATGACGTAGAAAGCGTAAAAACCTCAGGTAATTTCCTTAAATACATCGTTACCTCTATTCTAGGATGTGGCTAGTGTAATCCACTAAGTACAGTAAACATTATACTTCATATATAATAAAGTATAAAATCATGAAGACGTGATTAGACAACAGAATCCAACTTATATAACTGAGTTTATAATAAGAACAGTTTAGTCCTAATTTTTCAGTCATAATTAAGCCGATAAATTGAGCAGATGTATATTAAAAATGTCCTAATATTCCTAGTAGAAATGAATCGAATCCACTAATCAAAGGGAGATTTGGAAATGTTTTATAAGTTAACCGCAAATTTACATTAATAATTCAAAACAGGTTTTCTTTTAGAATTTAGGTCTATCTATTAACTTTATAGTTCAAGTCACAACGTCATATATTATTTTGCTACTAAAAAATTTAGTTACACGAAATATACTACTACAAATAGCACAAGGGAATTTATGCATTGCAGAAGTATAATGTAGCAACTCATGGAAGCTTTATTTGTTACATCATCTAACATTTTTAGAAAATAACAATCCCTATGCAACATATGTATACCTTTCTAGATACCTGACAGGCAGCTGAACTATCCCCAGCATCTTTAAAGTATTACTTTCTCTATAAATAGGGACTTAGAACATAAATTCATGATAGTCAAGCTTTTTCATGTCATTTATCAAAGTTTCATGCAATTGGTTCCCTTTATGAATTTAAATAAAGCATCAATATTTGTTCTTGCTTTATTTAAATTTATCAAAGTATTAATCTTCGTCTTGGTGAATGTCCAAATCCTTTCAAGTGACCAATTACTGCCTACACATATACGTTGGATTTTATTAGAACATTTTGTGAAAACATCAAAAAAACACTGGGGAAGCTGTACAATTTAGCAGTTTGTCACATATTACTAAAAATGACTAGGTTTTTCGACACTCTTATGAGATCCACGAACAATTGAGAACATAATTCTGTTTTATTTGGTATTATTTTACCACTTCCGTATCACTAAGTTCAATACATATGTGTTCATTGTATTATTTCAAATAAAATGACCGAAGCTGTGACAGCGTCGTAGTATTTCAGTGAACAAGAGCACGAATGGGACAACCGAATGTATCTGAAATACAAAATTACAGAACATCTCACTAAAATCTGAGAACGATACAGTGAATACTTAATTTGTAACATAACACTTCATTGTCTCAAACTTGACTACTCCTTTTGCAAATATCAGTCCGTCGTCTCAGATTTCATTGTTCTTACATTTTCATACTTATTGCTCCCCGTTCCTGTTCTTTCCCTTTTGATCTTCTACTGGAATACATCCTATGTTTGACCATCGTTTTATACTACTTATATGGATATAAGTAGCTCACGCCACAGTATTATCAACCATGTTAATTTCTTTATGTTAGGCTAGATCTATGTAATTTTAACAATATTAACATTGAAATATTTGTATTGAAATTAAATGTAATGAATCCTAAGTGCATTGATCATGTTAATGAAGTAAATAATGCAGAAATGTTGTTAAACACGAAAAACTCAAACTTTGCCGATGCCGACTACTAATGAATAACTTTCTCTTTTCCAAATGAAAAAAATATATGAAAAAAGTCAAATATCAATGGAAGTAGACATCTAATGATAATATGCATCGCTTAACAACACATTTTTAGAAAAATCTAAGCTAATTTATTTCTTTGCATTGTCTGACAACAACACAATTGCGTCTGTATACCATGCTCATTACTAATTCTAAAGGCAACAGATTATACTTATTTATTACAGAGAAAGGATTTATTAATATTTTAAAATTTGTATTGCGTGCTTTAATACATGAAGAGGGAAGGGGGACGATTCACTGGTTAAGATTTCATAAACAGTTTCTATATATACTATGGTATTTCATCAGGAAACCCTTATGTATATAAGGAAATATCATTTATATAATTATGGGACAGTTGTACATTCAATAAAAAGTTCATAAGTTAAAAACAATTATATTCAATTTTGTCCCATTACAATGTAATAGAAACGTTTTTTCTATAATCTAATGAACATTGCTTAATATTTATATTACGCCACTTTTACAACTGAACACTTTTAGGGAATTCTCAGCATAAACAACTCGTAATATATATATATTTGTTATATCCTGATGAGTAGAAAAATTGTACTCAGTTTATTTGAAAATATCAAGTCCGACCTTGGAATAGATCCCTATGAACTAGATGAAATTCTCGGAAGTTAGATTTTGCTTGACTACTTTATTCGATTAAATTTTACTGAGAAAAATGTAAATGAGATGTAACATTTTTAATAGGGTCCCATAAATAATTTAGTCAAACTGTCTATCAGTGATAGACTTCCTTTTACAAATGAAGCAGATTCCTATCAGTATGACTGACTTCAAGGAAGCCATTTCATGGATTTAAATTCATAATTACGTTTCATGGCTAATATACACGTAGTGGTCATTTATACTAATAATATTACACTTTTATAAATCGTATTCTTAATCGGTAGTTTAAGATAGTTTGGTTTTAGTCCAATACAATAACGATTATAATATTTTACAGATATTATTTATTTCAGTTTAGTTGAAAATTCATCATATTTTAAAAACAAATGATCAGTTGAAGACTTTATGATGAAATCAATAGTAACGGACTATTTCACTGTGTTAGAGACGGCACATTTAATGATTTTACAATTCAGATAATATGCAGAACATGTTGAGTTAAAATAATGAGAACAATACCTATGAATAGACTGTTTTGAAAAGAAGAGATCACTTTTTATGAAACAATTATAATTTACCTCTATAGAAATTGAATATACTTTCTAACTGTTGACTATTCAGGTCAGTAAAACTTGGAACACAACTGTTTTCTGAAATACATCTTACCGATCTTCTCTGCTAGGCTATTTTGCTGTTCTTCTTTATATAGCGGAATCAATGATATCTAAGAAATGTACGAATGGATATATTATTTTAACTTCTATATTGTTCAGTAAAATTGAATTTCGAGTCTTTTTTTTACTTTATTATTGAAATGAGATACAAAACCTGTACTGCAGTCAGTTGAACGGAAGTCAGATATAAGAAGACCATTTACTACTTTCTGGAAAATATGAATTTATTTATTTTACCCTTTTGCCTTATAACAGATTTTCAAATAGATCATAATTAAATATAGAGCGCATAGAAAAAGTTATTTGCTTACATCAAGTAATTATATTTAAAAATAAACACTATTCATACATATTTTGGACATAATTAATGATACACTGAATGAAACTTAAAGGATAGTGACTGTTTATTATGCGAATGCAGATCACCGTTATCACAGATATTTTATATAAAAAACAAGTTACTGTTTATAGATGGTTAAATCCCAGGTGTACTTATTCTTTTATAATTCTTAAATATTAAAGCTCATCTACTTCATGTCCTCAGTTCAAACATATCTAAAATTTGAGTTTGTTATTTAGGAATTCAAACTAGAACTATTTGATCCACGAGTCATAACCAATGTCGTGTTTGTCTAGCACTTCACGTACCAATCGATTTAGATCAGTCAAGTGGCAATATGATAACTAGTCTAAGTGATTCAGCTCCTTGTGTACTGTGTAAAGACTTCAAATGGTTGGAAAGGAGAGACAGACAGTCCTGCTGAATACGTTCAACAACAATGAGAAATACACTGCGAAATAATATCTATGTATTTAAGAAGAGTTATGGATCAAACTGGATGTTACTCATATTTTTATAGCTTGTGTACTGTTTATCATAAATTTTAATCATTAATAGGACCTTTTGAAAATAGTCAACATTGAATTGAACAGTATCATGCAACACTAAATGTTGAACAAACGAACATTGTATATGGGCTCAGTAAATGTTAGTTTTCTATCTACAAAGGATTCTATTGACGTGAATATCAAAAATATTCTATAGAAACATTATTCTTCTATCTGATTGCACTAGTTTTTGGGTAACTATACAAAGAAGAGTATTGTCAAATACTCTATCACATTATAATACTGCTTTATTTTCGTTCGGATCACCTGATAAGTGTTTCCATCATGTGTTTTAATTTTCATTCATATGTGGACATACTTACACTAATAATTTTGATTACAGTTAGCTAGAAAGATTTTCAAAAGTGGAATATGTCCGTATAAATGTGCATATGTTCATTTACAAATATATATATATAAACATCTATTGTTGATACTAGTGCATTAAATTAGTGTGAAATAACCAAAAAATACACTTTATTGATCTTCGTTTTGTTAAAGGAAGTTTAATTGATTGGGGAAATTTCCTACAATGAACCTGAAAAGGTCAATTCAAACTAAGCTACACGAAAATATTTAGTTCACAAAGTAAACTACTTCATCTGGTTCGATAAAAATGTACCGACAAAAAACTTTTTTATAAAATTAAGAACTAAAATACTTTTTTGCTTTATTATTAGACATTTGCTGTAGCGTACATGTAAAAAGGGTTTTAATGTAGAATGTGGGACTATTTACATTGTACAATGATTCAATAGTTTTATTATAAGATGTTGTTTCTTATATGATAGTTTCCATGAACAACCAACAATTGAAAATTACTGTCTATTTTCCGCAAAACGTTTTCGTTAATTCATTTTTAATTATGTAAGGTTTTCAATCACAACCGTGTTATATAATGGCACTCTATCTGTCAATTTCAATGCATAAGAAGAATGAGAAATAATATGTAAGCGAAGTAACTTAAACAATGGAGCCGAAAGAATGAATATAATAATTAGAAACCGTATGTCTAGCCATTAATTTCTACTATTACAAAGAGTCCATCAGCAATCTTTATTTCTATGAATTCAAATAAAAGGCTCATTTATTGTAATCTTTTATGGATTTTACATCATAACTATGCACCTAAAATGACCTATTTAAGTGGAAACCTTTATCACAACTAACATGAATCTTTTCTTTTCTCCCAGTTTACTCATAAAATGTCATTCAATAATAAATTTAACCATTTATAAACCTGTTTATTTAGAAAAATAATACCTTTCCCCCCCATCTATTAATGGTAATTAAATGAGAAAATAATCATTTATCCTAATTTCATAGGGTATAACTAATAAACCCTACGGTATAGTTATCTTTATAAAGACAGAACAACGCCTCACTGAAACCAACAATAAGAAATTTCAGGATTTTTTTTTAAAAAAATTTGAAAATGACGATTACTAAATAAACTTTATAGTAGCTGATACTTGTAAAATAAGCGGATCTTCCTGTAATATTGAAAGAAGGATACAACCTTTGATCTACAGAATTTCGGAAGTCCAGTTTATATCTCAGCAGTGAGTTTTTCTAGTTCACAAATCAACATAATAGTAAATAGTGTTTAATTAATTCCGATACGTTTTACGTGTTGATATCAAACTTACAGATTATAACAGTCGATTGTGAAAAATAGCCATAAAAAGTAAGCAAGATTATTCATGTTTGACGGAAAACTATTATATATAAATCCATTATTTCTAAATCAGCAAGTATCCAAGTACAGCTAAGTTGGGCAGCTGGATTGAAACAACAACACTGTACAACAGAATTTCACATAAAGTAAAAAAAATTCTTTCAGATAAAGAAGAAGCTGTTCATTTACTCAAAATATGTGTCTAGAAACGTTTAGAGATAATGGGGGAAAATTACACAATTTTTGATGAAAATTATTGAGATGGTGGAGAAGATTTATAGCTCAGGTGGATGATTTTGATAGAGTTTTGTTCTCTGATCAAACCATTCAGCCCAGAGAAAAAAAGCTCCATCAATATTCAGCATATCAACCAGAAATTGGGATTAGCTTTTTCTCTTCCATTTTTCCGTGTCTATTCCACTAGGCTATTTTAGTTAAAAAGCAGTAAATTACTTAATAGACTATGTCTTTGACTTATTCATATAGTTTCAGAACACATGACGACTCTTCAATCATCTACCTCAAGGTAGCATATCGAAACGAATGTCGTCAAATACTTATTTATAGCATTCGTAAAAACGTTTGGAAGTTGCTCATAGTAATTTTGACTGCCAACAATATTGTTATAACCTGTGACCTGTGTGCCCTGTTTACTGTATAACGTAACGATACCGCCAATTAGAGAGCAGTGAATTTTCGACCGGACCGGTGACGCATAAAACACGTACGAGCAGTCTCGAGTCCTTATTGGTCCTGCTTTTCGCCTAGCACAGCCTGTTAAGTCCAGAACACCAATCTCAGCCTCTGTAATATGAATCACTTATTTCAAGCATACTGGGTATATATATCAACCAGACAGACCACATCGTACCATAAAATATGAAACAACATTTGTAGAAGAATTAGCCAAACGTGGCTGTGAATAAGGGAGATAGTAATTAATAGACAGGTCATAATTCAAGAATGGTAAATCGTATAATAATAGTTCATAGGTCAAAATAAAGCTTATAATAATAAGAGAGACATGAATATGTATAATTTAGTTATTTAACAATTATACGATAAAAATATACGTATAGTATTGGCCCATAAATGGATCCCAAAAATTACTATTAATTATTCTTATCGGGATATAACGAAGATATACTCCCTAATGTATCATCAATACAGACACTTCTACCGAAGCTGTATAATGTTTACGCTACACATACTGATTATATCATGTTTTTGTGCATTGAATATTGTGGTGAGAGTAAGCGGCCTAAATTTATAGGAAGTATGAATTATGATAATAGTACAACCACGTTTTATTTACAAGCTACAGAGTGAAAAACCTAATTTATTGATTCATCGTGGTTACCATGTTTTTTACTAATAATTGTTACAGCTCATTGATAGTTTCAGATTTTGATTGTTTTGCTGCAGAACTGATAGCTCCTTTGAACTTATTGATCTAACGGGAAACTAATTAATGGATGAAGGGTTGTGCAAGATCATGGGTTGATCAAAATTAAACATTAACACTCATTCAGTGGTCTAGATATTAAGCATTTGAGCGCAAGATAGAAGGTCTTGGGTTTGAGTCCTGCATGCAAAATCATGGATGTGCACCGTCATGAACGAAACGGCCGTCCAGTACCACCACTTTTTCAGTGATAGTCTAGCTAAAATCGACTTGTGATTTCAACTGTAAAAATACTACAATCTCCACAAATCCCCATACCGATAACTAAACAAGCTGTTAACTAAGTTGAATTGAAATGTCGCTGATTGGTAATTAGTCAAGAAACTTTTATTATCATATACTGGATAACCTTTATCTATATCTATACCAGTTTACCGATTAAAAATTATATTGCTTTTAACTCCGTTATGTTTATATTACTTGATATTTATTATGGTTTAAGTGACCTTAAAATAGTTTCAGAAGGTATGAATATTTAAATATCAATTTTGTACTTTTCAAATAACTTTTGATAATATTTCAACTGTTCAGAGAAACTCTGACGTCGATATGTAAATTTTGATTTTAACATTATCTAACAATCATGTAACATACTATTTAAAAACTATTTTCTGTTATTTAACTTGACTAATAAAAATACTAATTTGCCTTATAGTAACAAATATACACTTAAAAGTTTTGAAAGAATAATTTATTTGTGTGGTTTATGGAGCTCTTAATCAACACATGACAACTCAAACCCCATTGCATGTGTCGAATACTTCAATTATCCTTTAATATTTGGATATATATATATATTGATATATACTGAGTTGACAATAAGCGTGATTCTTCGCAGAGTAACTTACGTGGTAAGTCATTCATTAGGAATGTTTTTTCGTCATGTTGACAGTCGAGTAAGTGAGATTATAATAAAAAGTGTGCCAGAATAGTATTCCATATGATAAAGATTCATCAAACCTAGTATTAGCATCTAGACGTTTGGTGCGAGATGTTGACATATTCATCCAACAGTGCTCATCAACCCCGGGATCCAAATGTGACAAAAATAACGAGACAATATTTGTTTTTGTCATCCAATAGTGTGAGAAGTAAAGTTACATTTATCTTAAAACCGTTTTCTCAGGACATTTGTTGGGATGAGTGTTTTGTGGTAAAATACCTTGAATGAGATTTTCAACCCTATTCTTCATTAATTTTTTTGATCTAAATGATAATTAAGCCATTTAATGAAAATCGATCTGGCATAATCGGAATGTCACAACCTAAAACAAATACAATTTGTGGTCTATTATAAAAGTATACTGCGTGAAATTTGCAATAATCATAAACATTTCAATGCTTACCTTCTTTCTAAACATTTTGGAATGAAGAAATACATAGATACTGGATAACCTGAACTGAAAAGAATATACTTAAAAAAACATTGTTTAAATTAGTGACAAGCAATTGTTTCATATTCAATCTTATGAGACATTCTTCAGTGTTATCAGTTACTAATAAAGGACACAAAATATTTTGTACTTAACTGATCAGTGGCATTATTTGACTTCAGTAGTGTCCCAAACAATTCCAAGAGCCTCATCATTGCTATTTTGTAATTGCTTTTTTTCATTATCCTAATAAAAATTCATCTAACAAATCCGTAACCTTACAAGTCATTGTTATGAGTTACTTTTCCATCTTAATATGAATTACTTAGCGCTAAGATGAAATGTAAAAAGGTTGACACATTTTTTGATTTACATATAAAGAAAAACAAAGTTGAAGATTTTTATTTAATTGATTGAGTTGATTTCTCAAAATGTTCTTTGCAGGAAGTATTTACGTTGATTAGTCATTAAGCAGTCACTGATGTTACTTTTTTCTAGGCCTTAAAGTTAACTGGATCTCACAAACGGCATTAGTCTCTTCAAAATCCTCGGTACATCTTGGTGACTGTTGTCTGCTAGCACAAAATCTAGGTCTACCGTTTCCTATTGTTGGCAACAAACCAGAAAACAACGTGGCATTATTCAGACAGATATTATCATGCCTTTCTTTTTTCATCAGTGAATTAAAATATGGTATAGTGTAAGATATAAATAATAAAACTAAGATTCAGTGTTCAAACAATATAAAAGTCGGCTCGGTATAGATCCGTGAAACTTAATAGATATCACGTTTTGGGGTTTATTTATACGCAACACGTAACAGCCAGTTATCCAAGTCTCAAAAGTCTCCATAAACTGTTATCATTATCAGAAACCTAAGAAGTGACTTCGTAAACCTATAACTTCTTTTGAGCTGTGCAGCGTGCGTAAGATAAATTCTTTCCGGAAATAACCATTCTTTAACTAATTATTAGAATAATGATCAATATTTCAGTTGCTGCAAGCTCTCCTGTGTATACTAATTCCATGAATGTATATGAAAATGATTATATTTATCTAACGAATTTTTTGTTAACTGAATTACGAAAGAGAAAATAGAAATAACAATATTTTCATTATAATATCGTAGGCAAAGATGACTCTTGAACAAACTGCAAATAAATTTAAGCTTCCTTTTTTATCGATTGGTTTCTGCAGTTATAAGTATCATGGTCTAATTTAAATTCTGGAAGTACGGTACTTTCTATTTCGGAACTAGTCAACTGATTGTAATTAGACTTAAAATGTTCTAGTTCAGTAACAAGACAACAGGATTGATTTGGACATTTAATGATTTACTTGATCTGTTAAAATGACCGTGACGACCAGACTGATCGTTCTTACACTGGACAGATTGTCCAACTGCTTAAGAGAATATGTTTTAGAAAACAGAATCATTAGCAATTTGACGGACTATGTGAGTATATTAGCAAATTATAGCTGTTGCTTTAAAAAAAATATCCAATCCAAATGTTGTAAATGAGTTAATGACTGGATGACGACAAATTAATCAGAAATGAATAGAATGTTCATGAAGTAACCAATTATCTAACAGTTCACTCCGTCACAATAGCATCTTTTCTTTCAGAACAGCTATCATTGAATTTTGACTTATTGGAAAATGTTAAGACTTTTTATGGTGCCTTCGAATAGATTAAATTCTACAATTTACAGTGGTAAATCAAAACATCTGTTTGTGTTTTTATTGATTCGTTGAATAATGAAGTCAGTAATGATATTTTTTCCTCAATGTTGCTTATTACTACGCTTCAAAGTATATGCACAATTACTATAGTATTTATAAATCGACTATATTATATGGTGAAAAAGATGTTATTGGACCTAGACTGATTGTAAACATTTAAGGGAAATTAATAATGACAACTAATCACTTTTAAAACATTTTTACACATATTTGAATATTTACGAGCTCTGTGAGTAGAAGAAGAGCACTAGAGCTTATAAACGAGCATGTATGGCTGACTTGGAAACGATAGCAGAAAGATGATGTAAGAGAACCAAATATGAGACAACTGCATGATACAAGGATTAGGCTAGCATGAAAATATGATAAATTAGAGCGATTAGTCAAGAACAAATAAGGCAAGCCAATCACTGAGATTCAAGAACAGATGAACAGGCGTGTAAAACACTTTGAAGAACTCTTGAATAGATCAGCCCCATTGAACTCACCGGACATCAAAGCAGCAGCTACAGACCTTTCCATGGCTGTTACCTTACTAACATTAGAATAAATTGGCATAGCCGTCAAATAATTCAAAAGAGGGGAAGCAATAGGAAGAGAATATATACCAGCTGAGGCACTAAAGTCAGACGTAGAGGTAACCGAAAAAGTGCTCCATGCTTTGTTCGGAAAGGTTTCGAAGGAAGAAAAGTACCGGCAGAGTAGGAAGAAGGATATCGCATTAAGTTATCAGTGAAACATCTCAGTGAGTGCGAGAACTACATAGGCATCACACCGCAATTGGTACCAGGAAAGGTTTTCAACAAAGTGTTGCTGAATAGGATGAAAGATTCAGTAGACAACCAACGTCAAAATCAACAGGCTGAATTCAGTAACAATACGTCGTGCACAAACCAAGCTGTAATACTACGGTTCATCGTTGAACAATCGATTGAATGGAACTTGTCACTATATATCAACTACCTTGACTACGAGAAGGCGTTTGGCAGCATGGATAGGAGGACCTTATGGAACCTTCTTCGACACTATGGTGTACTTGACAAGATCGTTACTATATTACGGGATTCTTACGACAGACTACACTCTAAAGTCGTGAATGGAGAACGGCTGGTAGATGCATTCCAAGTGAAGACCGGTGTTAGACAAGGCTGTTTATTCTCCCCTCTTCTCTTTCTTCTCGTGGTAGACCAGAGTATGAAAGCCTATAAATCTGGGGAACAACAGGGAATACAATGGACAGATTAGATGTGACTGGAAGATTTGGATTTTACAGATGACCTAGTCTTTCTATCCTATTCACAGCAACAAATGCAGGTGAACATAGACAGTGCACAATTGGGCCTCAACATTGACTAAACTAAAATCAAGATCCTGAGATGAAACCGTGAGTAACGATAAAAACACACTTGATGGAGAAGCTCTGGAGAAGGTGGAAAATTTCATGTACCTAGTAAACAAACCACTTTTAAGCTGAAGAAGAAATTGTTCGCCTAGCCCGTCCAGTTTAGTCCAGAACGTCAATAACAGCTTCCAATATACGAATCATGTATTTCAAACATACTTGGTTTTTATACCAGCCAAATAGACCCCATCACACCATAAAATATGAAATAATATTTATACAAGATCAAGCCAAAAAGTGGCTGTGAACGTGTGAGACTGTAATCAATAAACTGAGCATAATCATAATCTATAGGTCAAAATGAAGCTTATTATAAGGGAAATATAGATATACATAATCTAGTTGCTGATTAGTTATACAATAGGAATATATATAATGTTAGTCCATCAATAGTCCTCAGAAGTTACCCGTAATTTAATCTTCACTAGGATATAACAGTTTCCCAACTCAGTTATGAAAACCATATAATATCTTAGTACATGTATAGCCCAGTACATTTCGTTAATTTTGCACTCAGGTACGCAATTAATCGTATTATCTTCAATAACTCTGTGGTATTTACTATAAAACGAAGTCACTCGAATTTAAACAACTTATTGTCGGTATTAACGATCGAACTAGTTCATTGATAGAGTTTAGTTTAAATATGATGAGAACTGACTTAAATTTCGGTTTACGAACACTTGCTTATTTGCTTTCTTAATGGTTAAAGGCAGTAAGGTTCAGGAATATATATAGACACGGTGGACTTTAAATCACAGATAAACTAATTCTGCGGAAAGTTAACAAGTAAAAAATCTAAATGAATTACCACTTTCATCCAATAGTTAGTCCTTTTATCATATGCAGTTTGTTTTATTTTAGGTAGAAAGAATTTCACCTGAAATAGTCGCGTACTGTTTTCAAAGTTAATCAAATATGATTATTTTTCAAAAGGATTCTCTGGCTTCATCAATGCAGATGCTACATTAATGAATTCACTAAGTCGAAATTTCCTCGGATTTTCTGGACACGTTCTACTGTTTTGTAAAATATGTGTTTAAACTTATAGAAGGTACAGATAATTAAAATATTCTTCAATTCTATTGCCGTTATCTATGCACCACTTCACATAATGTGTTCAGACAGCTGTTTTCAAATAGAAGAATGTCCTTTACACAGTAGATGATAACAACCGTTAACAGATCTGAAAGTATTACTCACCGTTTTAACATGGTTGTCTGACTAGCGTCTTATCTAAAACTGCGCAGTAAATATTGACTGATATGAAGATAAATCACACTTACCTAATAAATTTGAGACAGCAAGTGAATTTTAAAAGTTGAGTTCCACTGAAGTAGAAAAGATACTTGACCCATTGTCTATTCACGACACCTAGGTGAATCTATAGAAATGATACGATTAGCAACGAGCTTGATTAACTAAGGGAGATACTGATCATCAATTGATATCCATCTAACTAGAATCATTGAGAAATATCTCAACCTGAATAACAACGTGAAAGAGTGTTTATAGCAACAAAGAAAACTCTCTTTATGAACATCCAGTTTAAAGGAGATACTTATGCAGAAGTTCCAAAAAGTAGACTTTCGGAATCTGTGAGAAAAATATTCATTTTGGCTGAAATTTATAATGTCTTCTCTAGTCAGTCTTTGATTCGTAGTAGTGCGAAGGACAAGCTTCGCCTTGGATCAAATCAATGTGCATCTATCAGCTTACTAATTCATTTGGAACATCATATCGCTCGTTTAAAACAAGCTATTTCGAAACACATCTTCAGAAATTTCCCTCCCTAGCCATCTAAAGGATTACAAAATTCAGTCAAAAGTTCAAACTCGTAACATCTAGTTACTTTTCATCACTATGGTTCAACAGAAACCTCCATCCATATCATTCACATAGTGAGAAGAATCGGTTCAAAAAGAATGTAAAATAAACGATATGCACAGAAAAGTCTGTAGTTATCCACCAGTTCAAGACTAACGTTTGCGTACAAAAGCAGTATGTTCAATCCCTTATTCTTTCATGATCATATCTTTTCTTACTATCTTCCATAATCTATCGTTTTTATTCTCTTTTGGAATCATTTCCGCAACCATTAATTAGCCATTATCACAGCTTTTAATTATCCTGTTCTTAATATCTACCATGTGGACAGTTATATTCACCTCATTATTTCTCATTAGCAGTTGCATTTCCTTTCAATATCTGATTTCGATAAACAATTAGTGGAACGATCGTAAATACGATTGTGAATCTCAAATAGATGACATCACTGAAAGTAAAATTCTGTTAGCTTAATTGTTTGTATTCTTCTTCAAACATGAGATAGATTGTGGAAGTTTGTGAAGAGAGAAAAGGTTTAAAACAACAGAAGTTACACACCATGTTTTGTAGCCACCATTTGTGATATTTTTGTTCACTCAATGGATGCATGGCATATACTGGAAGATCACTCTTTGTTTCAAACCTTATTAATTCTTATATTACTGAATTTCTCATCAGATGCGTTCACATGTAGTACTGACTTAACTTTGGGTCTTTTTTTAATTTTCTTGTGTGGTACCAGTTACAAACAAGAATAAATACAGAAGCTTGTTTGTAAATTGCGTGGTAATGTCAACTTATGAAAATCTTATATTGTTTCTTTGTTTTACGCTTGAGAATATGCTGTTAAGCTATTCAGACACATCAAAATGAGAAAGTTCGGATTATAGTCCAAATAAATTCTAATTTTATTTCAATGGCTTGGCAACATTTTGGAAATCAAACTCCGCTAGTGTTCTGAATGAGCAGACAAATATTCAATAAGTCGCTCCTACCCCGTTGAAGTATAAAAAACATTGATAAATGTAGTTGTTCTGAGCTATTATTCCCGGTATTCAGTGAATATTCTTTAACATAACTAATTAAATGTAGGTGATATTTCAGTACACGTACGTGTTATATAAATATGATTTTGGGAGCATTAACGGTTTACAGTTATATATAACATGTTGGGAATAAGATTGTTATAGTATAATTGTTAATTCGGAAAATAAATAAACAGATTTCCCAACTCTTTCAAAAAGATCAGTACCATTGGTTAAGTGAACAGTGTTTTTACATACTAAGCAACTGATATTCATATTTTACAATGTTGATTTTACTGCTAAATAAATTTATATTTCGTTATAGTTTGATTTTAATGAGGTTATATTTCTATATTGTTTGCAACATAGACATTTTTGTAAACTCTAATGCACTCGAAACAAAAATTGCTGGACAAACTTAGGGTGGATCTTTCCGTACTTCTATAAGTTTATGTTGAGTATTTCAATTAGGTTATATGACCGTTTTAAACAGAAATCATCAGTGCCTAAAGCCACTACTTTTGAAATAAAATTAAAAATAATGTATAATAGTAAAATCTTGGTTGATAATAAAACGTAATATTTAGGTGGATTTCGTCATGAACTGACATTAATTAGGACACTATTGAAAACTATGGAGGACTAGACAGCTGTTTTATCCTGATATAGGCCTTCTCAGAGCTTTGAATCCATGGCAGGGTTCGAGCCTTGGAAATTAAAATCTCTTGGGGAGCTTATTAACTTTAGATTATTGTGTAAGAATTCATCCAGTTCTGTTACATGGACTGATTCCAAAGGGAATAATTACCTACCGAAGTAGGGTTAAGTTCATGAACAGCAAACATGTAATAAACCATAGTAAAATGAACGATGATGTTATAGTTCAAGGCTTAAATGACTTGGTGAGTATCCTAGTGTATATTTGTTTTTTTTTTGTATATCCTAGACGTAAACTAAAAAAATTCCGTCACAAATTATCTTACAGAAAAATGCCTGTAAGTCAATTTCCAAAGTAAATTGTGATACAATATTTTTTTAAACTGAATGACAATAAAAAAATTATTATTGCAAAAGTTTAAAGGTAATCTAAAGAAGTTCGACAGTTTTTATCAGAAATACTTAGACAATATATTCGTTGATTTATCAGTCATAACAATGTTCATAAAATCGAGTTGCACCAGACTCATTCCATGCTAAACTACGTCTTACACCATGTCGAACTCTAGATCCAGTTAACCATGACGAATGACCGTAGTAATCACGATCAGCACTGCCCAAAGCAATGGCTGAACTAGCCATTGTTAAACGTCTTGCCATATTTAGCATACTTGTTGTTTCGTGCTTATGTGAGGATAATGTTTGGGGTTGAAAGGAATTTCTTGACAAGTGCTGTAATGCCATACTTAAACGTCTTGCTTGGATGTGATCGATGCCTATGACAACGGGTGTATTTGGTGATGTAGTTAACTGTACAGCAGATGACTCTTCAGGAACTTTTAACAAATTACCGTCGTTATTAGTGCTACTAACAACTATTTCATTAACAACAGTGCTGGTGCTTGTAGTCTTCAACTGGTTCGATGTTGCTATTGTCAAAGATGGGATTAAGGTCTTATTTTCTGTATTCGGAAGATCTTCAGCAGCTAGTGCAAATGGTACGGATTGTGGATTAAATTTGTTTGAACTTGTACGTTTAGTGAAGCACAACTGAACTAGACAACCAACTGATGTCAAAGACAATATGCAACCAGTTATCAAAATATTCCTTATATGTAATAGGTATCCAACCAGAAGAAATAAAATACTCAAGATTAAAGTAAATAATAGAATAATTCTTACTGATAAAAAGCAAAATATTCCTTTAAGATATTTTAGTTTTTTACGCCTTGATGCTTTACGGTGTATTTTCTTCAATTTTGATAAGTGAGCTTCAGGAGATACAGAGTCTGTGTAATTTTGTGATGTAGAGCTTTCAGTCACGGAGGACATAGTCGATGACGAGCTGCTGTAATAATTTTTACTTCCAGCATTTGATGAATTGTCCACAGATCTAGTGTCAACATTTTCGTGATATGATACATTTCGCTTTGATTTTTGTTTTAGAATTTTGTTATTATCCATAACGTTTTCACAACTATTAACATCTTTCTCACTGTGTGGATTATTTTGCTGTCCCACATTACTGGGTAACTTCTGTTTCATAATGCCTTCATCAATTCTATTGGTCATTAATAGGTTTTTACTTTCATGTTTAAAACCTAATGATTTTGGCACGTTTTGCTGATGTTTACCTGAGGTAGTTTCAAAGTCGTTTTTAGATTTTTCCGTTAATGGATTACTATTTTCCCTTGATATTTTGGTTTCATAAATAACTCCACAAGTATGTAATTTTTCTGCGGACATCGGATTTTCTAAGTGACTACTACCAGTGTTTGTTTTAGTGAATTGAAAAGCAGATTTCATCTTCAATGAATGTGATACATAATTACAACAAATCTTGTAGTCATCTTTTGTTCATTATTTATAGACAAATAACCAAAGTCCCCTCTACACTCAAAATAAATAAAACAATTTGAAATTACTTACTTACAATTGTGGTCTAAAGATGCCAATCAGGTTCATTTATGTCCATCAAGGTTAAATTGTTATGATAACCAATCAGATTAACATGTTATATTATTTCGATTAATCAACCAAAAATAGAACTGATTAAGTGTTGTGTGCCTACATTTCTAAAAAAGAAACAAATTAATGTGGATACGAACATTGTAAACTATGTAGAAGTGTTATTTCTTAGTTTGCCAATAATCGTATTGCAATATTACAAGGTAGTTAGTTTTATGTTGTCATCACAGTTAAATATTTTAGAACCAGTTCGTTATTCCAAAACTAACCAAAAATCGGGATAATTAGAATGGCAATCACTGAACGATTTCTAAGTTCTCACGTGTGTCACATGTCTAAAAACCCTTATCTAACCACTTTTCCCGTTTTGCAAACATTGCTGGTGAATAATATTTTATTATTTTAGTAATGCCAAATATAACTAATCCATAAAACAAATAAAGTCCTGAAACTATGGATTTAGAGGAAAAACTTTTGCCAGATTTCCTGCTAGTATTCAATCTGAGTAAGGAAATCCAGTGTTATGCAATAATGTGTTTTACATGAAGTTACTAAACCTGCAAATATCACCCATTTCATTTGGGGTCGTGTATTCTGCACACAAAGTGAGGAACGTTAAAAGGGATCATTGTTATGTCCCGGTACTTCGTAACGTAAGATTTTTTATTTAGATCATGAACCGATTGATGCTAAACCACCATTAAAAACCTGGAAGCACTGGACGAATTTATTATCAAGCTGTACATTTGTTTATTTCGGCTGTTTATTCTTCCCCATAATATTTGGGATTGTTATTGATCAGTCTCTTTTTGGCATATGTGTATCCTAGATACTACCAGTAATTCACAAGCATTATAAAGAAACTGATCGATTGCAATCATGAACATCAATGAAGTGATTGAACACAACCAATAAAGACGAAATAAACTTCACCCCGTTACACTAGCTATTGGATATCTGGACACAGTGATTAAGTGGATAACACAATGGCGTTTGAAGCGAACGAGTGAACATGAACTCTGGGATGCAGGTACATCCAGCTGACAATTCTCAAATACATTAACACCGTTGGATGCCGGCTCAGTGGTCTAGTAGGTCAGGCTTTCGAGCGGGAGACTGAAGACCCTGGGTTCGAATCCCGCAAGCGCGATCGTGGATGCGCACTGCCGAGGAGTCCCACAATGGGACGAAATGGCCGTCCAGTGCTTCCAGGTTTTCAATGGTGGTCTAACATCAATCGGTTCATGATCTCAATCAACAACTGAATAATCTCCACAACCCTATACTGAAAATATCTAATCTTCCAAAGAACTATCATGAAAAGGTAAATCAAGTAATAATGAACTACTTTAACGTTGAAATATGGTGTCGAAATTATTGTTACTATTATACTCGGAAAATTCTGGTGAATGTTTAAAATAATCAAAACACTTTGATTTTTGATCGTATTCTTTGGAAATTTTCAAATGCTGTTGAATTGGAACTGGAATCATTTATCTAAATAAATATTACTTTTAACAGTCACTTATTTGAAAATAGACACAGTTTATGATGTGCTACGGACATAAATTCGAATTTAATTCGTACCACCGACACTGCTGATTTAAGCATGTACCAGGTATGAAATTTCGGAAACTATGTTGGTAAATAATTTAAAAAAACAATGATTTATACAAGTAAACTATAATCACATTGACACTGCATGAAGGAAAATTGTCAGCAATTTTGCTTGATAAATGTTTATTTCTAAAGTTTTTTTGTATTTTCAACTCCATTCAGAATATTGAGTCCTTAGAAGAATATGTTTAACGGTTTGGAATTTACAATTCAGAACACCACGTTTTAGCTATATATCAAACCTTTTAATACAGAGAAGTGTTTCCAGTTGCTAAACAGGCGTGTGCTATAAGCTGAAATTGAGTAAACACTCTCAATTAAGTACCTTCATAACTAACTCACTGAAATATATATTCGATGATATCCCAGTTAATGGAAGTGACACACTGATATTTAGAACCTAGATATAGAAAACGGATATCTGTTCAAGATAAATCTGGAGCGAGAACGTTCCAAGTATTATAACTGCATCCTAAATGTTACAAATGTAGTACAGGAGTAGTAGGTAAAACCAGAGTAATAAATTAAAACCTTTCAACTGTGGGGCTTCTTAGTAAAAACCCTTACCGAACCCAGAGGACCTAAAATGAATCAGATACTATATCAATAACTGAACAGCAGTCAAGGCAAATGAAACAAGACAAAGTAACTAACTAAAACAAAATAAAAGTTCAGTTCTAACACACAAAACCAAATGACCGTTACTAAATTCACTTCGTATTTTTGACTTGAATCTTCCGATTGATGTTTAGGACTGCAATTGATCAGTCTCTTATTGGCATATGTGTATACTGTACGTATTGTCTTAATTCGCAAGCATTCTAAGCAAAGATGGGTAGTGACTAGAAGTGGAATCCAGGACGCGTGTTTCGTCCGATTTGAGACTCGTCAGCTGGATGTACCTGCATCTCAGAGGGACTTCTTAAGAATATATTGTAAGTAATGACCTAAATGTCTCAGGTAACTTAGTGCTTCTGATTCCTAGTATTTATTGATGCGCAGCATAAATTAGGCTTTTACTCTAAAATAAAGAGAAAAGTATTTAAAATGATTCACTGACGTACAGATTCATTGAACAAACTATGTATAAATAAGTTTATCCTATTTTCGGGAAAGTTGTTAACGATAAAATCAAGAGTAAATGGGTGGTGAACACATTTTTACCGAAGACAGAACCTCAGTTTTCTAATTCTGTTTTCTAATCCTGTAGAAAAAGGTAATAAGCGAAGTGATGTTAATTGTTTAATTGACAGCTATGTCGGCACGGATACGTTATAACTAGAAAAAAAGAGTAAACAATGCACTACTGTGTTTTTTCCACTACACAAACAATACTGAGTCCGTTACTCTCGTACTGTGTTTGTCAAGACCTACATACCACACCAAATTCAATCGTTCTTATTCCCTCTAATCAAAGACACTGTCCCATGTACCTGAAGTATTTATTAATCATACAATTATACATTTAAAATGTTAGGTGGTTGGAGTTGATCCAGAGATCCTGGATTTAGGTTTCTTGCTAATCGACACTTGTTACCTTACATCTCAACATAGAGTATGAAATACTGAGTCACTTAGACTAGTGACCACATTGCAAATGAATCGGCAGAGCTCGATTAGTACTCAAAGTACATGGATTAATCAATGCTCAGTGATCAATCAATTGTAAATACATTTAAAATCCCGGGCTACGATGCGTCATAAATAATAAGTTCGTAAATACATAACTAAGACAGTGTTTAACATAACATTGAGCAATACATTTCATATATATTTGGTTGTACAGCATGATAATAAACTCGATGGAAAGATAGTCCTCTATTGAACTTCGTGTTTTAAACATCTAGAGCTAATTAACTGTAGTTTGTATTGTTAATACAGTTGGATAGTTTAGCAACATATAGTTTAACACTAAATAAAAGTTGGGTAAAATGAGTTTGTAAATAGTAATACATAAACTTTTTAGATGCAAACTGGCGCCCTAGTTTCATATTTTTTGGTTTAAAATCCATTTTTAATAGACTTAACAACAGTAATGTGTAGCAAGCTATTGAGATACGATGCAGGGTTAAAAACTTATGATTATTACTCTAAAATACCTTATTTTCATTAGCTATTACATTAGCTAATTACAAAAAATAAAATGATGGTTTGCTTAGTGATAAAGCTAAGATATGTTATTTACACAAATGTAAATTGTAATTTTTGAACGCAAAAATGAACTGACAGAATTTTTTTTATCTGAACAGTCTTCTACATACTCTAAAGTTATGCATATATAATGACTAGAAAAAGAAGGACTAAGTATTTATGACGCTTGATTGTAGATACATTTATTTCAGGTATAGATGGTTTCTTGTACACACATAGATGTACGCAAACACTGAAACGAAAATGGTCATACAGAATATTAGAAGTGTTATTTTCATTAATAATTTGTATAGTTTCTTTGAATGATAAAAATCCCAAAGGAATATTTTTTTTAGTAAATCTAGTTCATCTACCACCTCTTTTCAGAACTTTTACGTGAATGTCTGCAATTGGGAAACTACTTTAAAGTAATTAACATTTAGCAAAAATGTAATCAGAATAGAGTGAATTTGCATCAATTAAACTTGTGTACGACCTACAGATAACTCATAAATTGAATACCTTGAAGTTCATAAAATGGATAATGAATTCACAAGGATAGATGATGGATGGAAAAAAAGTGGAATTGACCTGTGGAAAGCTGACAAATGATAGCAGAAAACATGGACGTTCCTGACAGTTCATAAACAGATACCATATCTTAGTTGGATCACGCCTAACTTTCTTACGACTTACTTCTACACTAGAGATTGTAGAACGTTGAGGTAGTCAAAGTACAGGCATACGTAATACACTGGTAACATCTGGTGTCTGAAGTTGGTAGTATTAACTTGCTCTAAAGACACTGAAGGTTGAGTCCTGATGATCCACAAATATTCTATACTTTTAAAGGGTATGTTTGACACCCAGAAATAGAACAGACTGGAATGGTGCAAAGCAAAATAATCCTTTAATTGTCAAACGGATATCTTGCCTACGTCACAGCAATAGAAGTTGGCAAAACACAACCAAGCCTTCGTCGAACACCAGCATACCAGCGCTGATGAGACTTCTAAGATAAATGAAATGATCGATATTACTCAACTACATCTCTCTGTAACTGTAGTTCAGACACTGATGCAGACCAGTCCTAAAGAGAGTTCTAAAAAAGACATTCTCCAAAAAGTCAACTAAGTTATTTTCAAAGGATAAAGTAGAACAAGAATTTACTATGATTCTAAGTAATTTATCATAAAATATTTTAGAAACATATGAATCTGACAGTTGGAATAATACCTCATTTACTGTATTGTGGTGACTCACTTTTATCACGAGAACACGATTGGTTTAATGAAAGCAATTATTATTATAACCAATTGTACCAGTGCTTGATTTAATGTGCTCTATGTTTAACTGTGCTAATGACAGCTACATTGTGCTTCCATTATTATTCTTACACTTTGATTATGACCTCGCACGAATTCAGATATCCTGACACGCGTTCCTTTGTAGTGGTGTTCATAGTTCATGTCCCCAAATGCCCTGGTATGGCCGAGAATGGGGAGAGTCCGCTCTCCCACTCGAAATACTCCCACATGGCCACGCATATACAGCCTCTGCCAAGGAAGTCCTACTCACTGACTTCTCGTGGCGAGGGTGTTGTTTACGAAATTGAGAGGACGAAAAGCCAATGTCCGGCGCTTTAGCCGGATCCCAAACCAATGGTGCACATGGGCTCCAGTACCCTGCGGGAACAAATGACGTATGAACCAATCGTTGGTCACCGGCTTCCATGGGAATGCATCTCCTCATGTTGCTCCACTGCCTTGTGGGTTAGACCTTTAGATGAAAGGCTCGGGGAGTGGCCCCCTAAGAAAACCACCTGCTTCGGTCTGGGCACCCGGGCAGTATCACAGCCCACACACAAATGTGATGAAATGTCGATATTTATGGAAAATACTTGTCTTGCTTCGATCAGCAATCAAACGATTCACATTATTATTGTTATTGTTATTATTTACTACGTCATTTATTCACTCTCTTTTATTCCCACTTTATGTATCCTTATTTTTCGACTTATACAGCAGCTCGCCTACGGTGGGAACTCGGTTCTATCTAAACATTCTCGAGTCACTGCCTGGTTGAAAATTGTATGCTACCACCAAATACGAATACTGAAGCAGTTTTTCTGAAACCACGTGCACCATTCAAAGTGGCTGCCTTCAACGTTCGCACACTTATGCAGGTTGGACAACAGATAGGGCTGGCTATGTCTTTGCAAAGTCTTAATATCGATGTCTGCTGTCTATCTGAGACCCGTATTCAAGACTCTGGTGAAGTACTACAAATTCGCTCTTCATCTGTCGCTTCGAAAGGCTTGTTTTACGTGCGCTTATCCGGGGACCTTGTGGCATCTTCGTCTGGTCTTGCTGGCGTTGGTGTCGCACTAAGCACTAGAGCTGAGGCAGCACTAATCGATTGGGTCCCCATTACCAGTCGGTTATGTGCTGTTAGATTAGAAAGTTCCATCAAAGTGAGAAGAAATCGGCGTGAGAAACGATGTCTTTTCGTCATCTCCGCCTACGCCCCGACAGATTGCAACCCGGATGCAATCAAGGATGAATTTTATCACCAGTTAACTTTTCTTCTCCAGAAAGTGCGTTCGACAGATATTGTAGTACTAGCCGGAGACTTGAATGCTCAGGTCGGGCGTCTAGGCACAGAAGAGAGTCGTTTAGGTGGCCGATGGGGACTTGTTGGTCGCAGAACAGATAACGGGGACCGTCTACTGCAACTGTGCACAGACCACAACCTGTTTCTGGCTAGCACTAACTTTCGGCACAGTCATCGCCGATGTGCCACCTGGCGTCCTCCCTCTGCATCTCAAGCCTGGACTCAGATTGATCACATCGCGATCAGCTACCGCTGGCATGGTTGTGTAAAAGACTGCCGCTCCTTTTGGAGTACCTATCTGGACTCTGACCATGCCTTGGTCTGCGCCAATCTTGCCTTACTTTTCAGTGGACAACGAAGTGATCGCCAGCAAAGGATTGGTGTCAGCAAGTTGGTTGCAACTTCTGTTGCAAGTAAGTATCGAACCGAGCTAGCTCCTAGGCTAGATACCATTCCACCGAAAAGTATAGATGAGCATTGGTTGCAACTTCATGGCGCCATGAAAATGGCGAGTAAAGCCGCTTGCGGCTTCGCGAAACGTCCCGCTTATAAGCACTGGGTTTCTTCAGGCTCCTTTCAACTCATTGAAGCCCGTCGGTCTACTCCGGGTGACCGTGAGTTTGACCACAAACGAAGGATGTTACGTAAGGAAATTGGACCAAGCTTGTGTAAGGACCGAGAAGCCTGGTGGTCGGAGCGTGCTAATGAACTGGAAGTAGCAGCTGCATCTGGTAATTACCGGAAGCTCTTCCAACTCATCCGAGCCACTGGCAGCAAGAAGTCTGGTGTGAGCGAAACAATCTGCGAGGATGATGGGATGCCAATCACTAACATCCATCGACATCTTGGACGATAGGCAGAATTCTTCGAAGAGCAGTTCAACTGTCCTGCCCTCCATGGCCGGTGACGATTGATCTACCAAATGAGGCGGAAGTCCGCAAGGAACTCCAACTCAGAAACGCTGCAAATCACCTGGCCCAAATGACTTACCTCCGGCCCTTTTTAAATATTGTGGTGACTTTCGGACTAAGGAATTGACGACGTTGTTCACAAAGGTTTGGGAGCTAGAGAATGTCCCAACATCATGGAATGAGTCGGTAGTTGTCCCTATCTTTAAAAAGGTTTCACGTCGTTCCTGTAAGTCTACTTCCGATTGCGTCCAAGCTATTGGGGTTAGCGTCCCCATCCCGTAGAAAACTAACTCGCTAAAAAAACGCTTACCAGAAAAAATAATCCAAACCATTTTAACTCTGCCCTGGGAGTTAGAATGTCTTCATTTAGAAGAATTATGACGCTTCATGGTGAAAGCCGAGTTCCTTCGGAAGCCACGAGGCCGATGCCCCTTCTAACAACCAGAGCAACAATTTTTATAGGTACATGGAACGCCCGAACAATGTGGGAGACCGGGAAGACCAGTCAAATAGCAACGGAAATGAGGAGATACAACTTATCAGTACTGGGAATCAGCGAAACCCACTGGACCCAAGCTGGACAGAAAAGGCTAGCTACGGGAGAGATGCTGCTTTACTCCGGTCACGAAGAGGACAATGCTCCACACACTCAGGGAGTCGCTCTTATGCTGTCCAAAGTAGCACGAAATGCACTTGTAGGATGGGAATCTCACGGATCCAGAATCATCAAAGCATCATTCAAAACAAAGAAGGAGGGGATCTTAATGAATATTATCCAATGTTATGCACCCACCAATGATAGCAACGATGACATTAAAGATCAATTCTACGAGCGGATACAGTCAATCATTGAGAAATGCTCAAGAAAGGACCTCACCATTCTGATGGGAGATCTAAATGCCAAAGTCGGAATAGACAACATCGGATATGAAGATATTATGGGAGAGGTGCTGACGTAGCTTCAGATCGCCACCCAGTTGTAGCCAATTTAAAACTGAAGCTAAAAAAGAACTGGACAAGTGGACAAACAGCAATACAAGGGTTCAATACAGCCTTCCTTCGAGATACTGACAAACTCAATGAATTCAAGATAGCTCTCAACAACAGGTTCCAAGCCTTACATGATCTACTGAAAGAAGAAGAAACTACTATGGAGGACAACTGGAAAGGCATCAAGGAAGCATTAACTTCAACGTGTCAAGAGGTTCTCGGTCTAAAGAAATACCATCATAAGGAATGGATCTCTACAGAAACACTGGACAAGATCAAAGAAAGGAAGAACAAGAAGGCAGCAATAAACAACAGCCGAACACGAGCAGAGAAAGTCCAAGCACAAGCTGAATACATAGAAGCAAACAAACAAGTGAAGAGGAGCATTAGAGCCGACAAGAAGAAATACGTGGAAGAACTAGCAACGACGGCAGAAAAAGCTGCTAGAGAAGGAAATATGAAACAGCTTCACGATACAACGAAGAAACTAGCAGGGAAATACAGCAAACCAGAGAGGCCGGTCAAAGACAAAGAAGGCAAGCCAATCACTGGAATTCAACAACAGCGAAACAGATGGGTAGAATACTTCGAGGAACTCCTGAATAGGCCGGCTCCAATGAATCCACCGGACATCGAAGCAACACACACAGATCTTCCTATAGATGTCAATCCACCAACGACGGAAGAAATTAGAATGGCCGTCAGACAAATCAAGAACGGGAAAGCAGCAGGATCCGACAACATACCAGCTGAAGCACTGAAATCAGACATCGAAGCAACCACAAGCATGCTTTATCTTCTATTCAAAAAGATTTGGGAGGAGGAACAAGTGCCGATGGACTGGAAAGAAGGACACCTCGTCAAGATTCCAAAGAAAGGAGATCTGAGCAAATGTGAAAACTACAGAGGCATTACACTACTGTCAATACCAGGGAAAGTCTTCAACAGAGTGTTGCTGAACCGGATGAAGGATGCAGTAGACGCCCAACTTCGAGATCAACAAGCTGGATTCCGTAAGGATCGGTCGTGCACAGACCAAATTGCAACACTACGGATACCATCAGCAATAGCCTTCTGTGGGAGAGAACAAACCAACTTCCAGCTGAAGGAGAAATTAGGAAAAGACGATGGAAATGGATAGGACATACATTACGCAAATCATCAAACTGCATCATGAGGCAAGCTCTAACTTGGAATCCTGAAGGGAAGCGGAAAAGAGAAAGACCAAAAAACACATTACGTCGGATAATAGAAGCAGATATGAAAGCGATGAATTACAACTGGACGGAGCTAGAAAGGATTGCCCAGGACAGGGTTGGATGGAGAATGCTGGTGAGCGGCCTATGCTCCTTCACGAGGAGTAACAGGCGTAAGTAAGTAAGTAAGTGCGATAATGCCCAAGGTATGCAATCCTCACTTAACCAGTCGGTAATCAGTGTCCGTAAGTATGGTATGTGCTTTGCACCTTCGGAGTGCAAAGTAATTCTACAAGACTGGTAGGATTCTAATCCTGTACTCACCCTGAATGGTGAACAGATAAAAGTAGTCGAGAAGTTCGTGTATCTAGGTAGCTGCATAAGTGCTAGTGGTGGCGTGAGTGCTGAGATCAATTCACGTATAGTGAAAGCCAGAGCGGCTTATGCCAATCTGGGCCACCATTGGCGCCTTCGTGATGTCAGTCTGGCTGTAAAAGGTCGGATCTACAACGCGTCGGTGAGAGCAGTTCTGCTCTATGCTTGTGAAACCTGGGCTCTCCGAATTGAGGACGTTAGACGACTCTCTGTGTTCGATCATCGTTGTCTCCGAAGGATTGCTGACATCCAGTGGCAACACCATGTTAGTAATGCAGAGGTTCGGCATCGTGTGTTCGGGCACAGACGGGGGTTGGGGTCCGAGAGATGGTGCTACACATTGGCTAGAGACGTTATCAGATATGGCTCAGAATAGAAGCAAGTGGCAATCCTGCTGTAATCTTCTTTTACTTTCTTCATAAAAAGTGGTTGTCTCCCTTAACTGAAAGATTTCTTCTGATTGTGCCTTTCCGTTCCCTCATTATTACTATTATTATTACTAATACACTACGTTACACCAATCTCTTCGTCATTGTTCTCTTTTCTACGCTCCTTACCTTTTTTTCCTTTTTCTTCGAATTCTCATTGCTTTGTGAGGCGCATATATATTGGCGCTCTCTTGTACCATTATTTATGTGTTCAAATAAATAAATAATAATCATAGCCAATCTAGACTCGACGCCACGCTACAGTATCATGCGTTTATAGATGTTTTATCATAAAAATGGAAGTCAAGACACTAAAAGTGAAACAATTAAAAGCTTCACTGTAACTAAAAAAATTTATGTTTACGAAATGAAATGCTTTGAAAACATAATTTCTTTCTGGTAAAAATAATTAGCAGTTTATTCAGTAGTGAATGTTCAACAAAATTTGAAACTGTCCAGACGAATCAGTATATGATAGACATCTCTCCTGGTTATGTTGATTTCAAGTGTATTTACTGTTTCTAAACTCAGTTATGGAATCAGGCACAAAGCAATAGCTAAAAGCACAACTTGGTTTTTTTAGAAAACAAAATAAAGTGTAGATCACTGGAAACATTAGACAAAAGTACTAAAAAGATATTTTCAACATTTCATATATATCAAAAAGAACTTATCAATCCTTCTGTTTTCCTCTAGGTCACCCAATAAAATATGTGTTCTATGTAAGCAAAAAGATACGGTGATTATCCGGTTATTGCTCCAATAATTGGGCATAAGAATAACTGAACAATAACACCTACATAATTTAACTAGTCTATCTCAATAATAATACTATCGACAACTTAATAATAATGATAATATATTCTGAAAATAATAATAACAGAACTTATGCCAGTTTACAGGCATGATCAGCTCGATATGGACAATAATATTAAATATAAAGAACAGATCCATGATATAAGATTGTTTTAAGTTTACTAGTTCAAAAATTGTTTTGGTAGTACATTTTTCACATGCGTCCGCAGGATATTTTTAATTCTTTTTAAGTTGACATCCTGTTGATGCATGAACGGTGCATTTAAAGTCATTTACTGGTCCATAACGAATTGATTATAATCATCTACAACTATCGAAAATAAGACGAAAGAAGAGAGCACGTAACGAACCATCCAGCTCAGAGAACAAAACCACCAAAAGCACGAAACAAAAAAGGCAATAATTACTACAGTAAGTTAATCAGGTTTATAATAAAATATGTTAGGTTATTTTATGATACACTATTCGTATTAGATATTATTCAAATTAGTTAGGGCTGCCAGGGTCGTTTTAGAGGTAAAGTAACTGATGTGTGGGCAAGGATGATAGAAGTTTCGAATTATGTAACCCGTAAGATCTTGGGACTTGGAACCCTGTTTCGAGACCTGTTTTGTGGACAAATTGTAGAAATACCTAAGTTCACTACTGTACGTAACTTAAATAACACCTTATCATTTATGGTAATATCTAAGTTGAGTGATATATTACCGAAGCACATCCGTCCATATTTAGCCGTGTTCATCTCCTGCTGCCATTTTGAGCGCCATTGGGCTATATTGTTAAGCTCCTTACTGATGTTATTTTGTATATTGTTCAGCTCATAAGGAAAAAATTAATACAGTACTTTAAAATCATCTACATATAGAAGAGGCTTACTCACACAAAAACAATCGTAAATATCATTGATATGAACTAAAATAATAAAGTGCCTAAGACACTACCTTGTATTACACCAATCCTGATAGGGACAGCATCTGACAAGGAAGAGTTGATTTTGAATATTTGGTGTCAGTGACTGAAAGGATTAAATCAAGCAAACAGAGGGCTTTTGCCTATTAGAAGCGAGTGGTTATATACATCGAAAGCTTCAGAAATGTCAAAGCGTATCACTGAAACTAGACATCCTCAGTTATGTTGAGTAAAGACTAAATTAAAGAAGTCAAACTGAAAAGTCATGAAAGATCGACTTTTCAGAAATACATGTTTATCGTATGGGCTATGGCTTGAGCAAACTATCGTGCTAGAGTCATCAAGGATTTCTGAAGGTCAAAAATATTATTATTTTGATAAGGTGGACTTATTTGCTCAAACTGACCTGGCAAACAGTCACCTGTTCGTTAGGGTTAAGTTTATAATGAGTAACCTAGTAGTTTGTCTTGCTTATCGAGAAAGTGATAAGAAAGTGTATATCTTCAGATTCAGTATGTAAAACATGTGGAAGCAACTGTGAGACACTGTAGCTCCTTGGAGTCTGTATAATTCTAGGCCTGTTTGCACGAAGATTGTGGTGTTCGTTTTGTGCGTCATTTGCTCGGAGTATATTGCTTTAATTTAGAAATTGGGGCAGTGACATGTCGCCAATTTTTCGCAAGTTCACCTTATATGATGTAATGGTGAATCGACTACCTGTTGCCTGTGTGCCCATATAACTATCCCTACGATTGGTACGGTCGAACTTGGTATCAAAGATTATATTTCCCTTGTATGTAATAATTTTGGTACTAGTTTTGAAACCAAACAATTCTGTATATACTTTCTTTCATATGGTTTAGACATTTTAGTCCCAACAGAATTTTGAAGAACTTTCGCTTTAGAACTAGGCATTTGGGTATGAGCTTCTAATGTCAGATTGGGAGATAACAGATCTGTTTACATGAAGTATACATTGGTTGTCTGAGGTCACTACAGGCTTAAGTGACAAGTTAGCATCAGTGGGTCCTGCTACTGAGGTAACGGGATCTGTTGTATTTTCTACATCATTTTCATTATTGTACGCTTTTACGTAAGCCTTTGATTGGTGGTTGTATCCGAGCGTTCATAAAGTTAGTAAGCGTGCAGACTAACAGTTGGAATTTCTTCAGTTGTTCGGTTGATAAATGTGAATCGAACTTAAACAGGATAGATGTCTCTAGGCCCCACATCCTTCGACAATAATAGCTTAAGTGGTGATAATGCTTTTTAGTTCTTGCTTAATATTACCATGCGCTGATGAAAAGCTTGCAAGTGACTCCATTTTAGGACTTATATCACCCAATTGCTGATATATACAGCCTAATTCATCCCTAATATTATCGATGCTAATAGATCTTGACGTAGAACTCGTTAATTAAATTAGAAAATGAGTCATCCAGCATGACGTGTAGGCTGAGTCCGGCCTGAAAACTGTAGTCTTGATAAGGTTACTGAGCCTAGAGCATACGTAATAACAAAGTATTTATCATCGTAAGTACTAGGGCTTTCCGGGCTTGTTCTTTTGATAGGTGACTCACATTGATGTTATACATCATATAATAAGATTCAATAATAACTACATACTTGATATCAGACGTCGTATTGTTGTAACATGAAGGTCACTGTCATACATTTGAATTCCTTACGCAACATCTTGGTTAGTAAATAATTCCCTCCTCTCAAAATCCGTTTTCAAATTCCTATGATATGTAGTGCAGTATTTTTCCCACATGGACTAAGTTGACAATTTTATGAGTACAACTGTAATTTCGTCGTTTTAAATACATTTAATGAGTTTTAGTGCATTTATTATTTAAAAACTAGTCATTATTTTAGGCTGCTCCTAGTTGAAGAAAGACTGCAATGTAACAAGAATCTATTTTATATTCACTTTCGATTGCTTGGAAATTATTATGAAAACCAGGTTTGCAAAAATATCTTTATTTAAAATATATGGAAGAATTTTTTATTAGTAATAATAATAATAATAAAGGCCGGTAAACAAACTACTCCAATCACAACATGCCTACCACTTATGAAGTGCTATTTGATAATTTATATAAATAGATTTTGCTATATCCCGTAGGCAACATATACTCTACATGATGAAAAACGGTAACTAGGCAATAACATTTGTGTTTAAGAAAAACACTTGTTTGTTTTTATTGTAAAACAATCTGTTTCATATAAAGTTGTTGGTTATTCCTAAGAGGCTTTCGATCTTGGTGATCATAAACATACTTCGAGATTATTATTACCTATTTCAGGCTGGTTACATAAATCTTGTCAGTCAGAAGATTTATCGATCTCCAAACTGTTTTCAACTGATTATGACACTAAAATTGCATTAGATCCTACTTATTCTAATCTTCTATAGAACCCATGTTAAGTCATTTTTGAATTACATAGTATTTAACTAACGAAATGGAAACAGGCTAGACATGCTAAGTGAAGTTTACTTTTTATGTAAAGCTATATATTAGCTAGATCACTGGAACTACGATTTGGTAGTAAAATTTTATGTGATTGACAGTTTGTTCGGACCGTTCAAGCACTACTAGTTTACGCATGTGCACTGTTTAAGAGTGGAAACAACTGAAGGGATAGATATAAAAATAGTCTTTATTATACACAATAAATACAGCTGTGTCGGTGGTATACAAAGAAATTAAAGCATTGTCTTCATTGATCACACTAATTTGTTACATACATTTGCAAACAGTAAGAAATGAATATAAATGAATTTAAAAGTCTCCATTACACAATGGCGGTTTAATAGATGCACGATATACGCGACCTTCAAATATTGGATGTGAATCATTTTGATTTTGTTGCTGCTGTGATACCGATGAATCTTGAGGTAATATGAATTTGAGACGTTTACGCAAACTTGGTCGAAGTTGTGGCAGTAGTGGGCGAACTTGATCGAGCACGCCATTGCCTACGTACATATATTTAATATGATACAATAAATCAGCTATTGTATCAACATGTACTAATGGTATACCGGTTTCCGAAGGTAAATGTTCGCCTAGTTGTTTTGAATTACTTATATCCATTGAAATTTCCGAATCACTGGAGTTTTGATAGTTTGATTTAGCTAAAATAGTATCAACTTTCCAAACAGCTCTGTAAAGTTCAGCAGTTAACTAAAAATAGAAAAATTATGAAGCATATAGGATAAACTAGTTTTGATATAAGTTAGGTGAGCATGAGTGAAGTCACCGGAAATTACATGATGTCTGATAGTGAACTAATTTATTCAAGGGGTATTAAGTAGTCTACTGATACGTTGCAGAAAAAAATGACATACTATATCAAACTCAGTAATCGGCTACAGGTTCACCCAGTCCGTCTACGTCATACTTCGAGTGTGTGAGAGCTAGTGATAACTGCTGACTGCTCATATTAGAAGCAGGTCAGTATAGCTAGGTTATTTATATGTGCCTTAGTGGATAATAATTGAAAAACTCAATGAAACAACGTACAATGATCTTTTTATGATGTCATTTGGAAATATTCGTTATCAACCACAACTTTTTAGCAGTAGAGATTACAATTCTAGAAAGTCGAAAAATTCTATCGATCGGACGAGCGGGAAGAAGTAATGAGCAAATGGTTCCTCGTAGAAACAATAATTTTTTAAGTTGTTGCAGATCATCAATTCACTTATGATTTCAATACACAGGTAATCGAAAGTGAGAATTATTCATTATCTTTTCTATATTTTCTTTTTTAAAAAGGTATTGTATAAATGTGAGCTACAAAGAGATAACACCTCTACAACATATTTGATGCTATCCTTAATAAAAATAGATATAATTCATGCAAAAACATCTTTCTACTTAAACATGGTGTATTCCGTAAACAAATCACAATAAAAAACAAATACTTACATCGACTAATTTTGCTGGACGCTCTGAGTGCAAAGATCCCATTAATGGTGCAACCAGATAAAATGCCATCAGTAGTTGAGCTTCATTGTGCAATTCCGGTAAGATGAGATCTGAGAAAATGCTTTTAAAAATTGAATGAGAATTAGGATGCTGAAAATTATACACATATAATAAAAACTGTAAGTATGTTGGACAAATTTCACCTGTAACTCTTCTACGGTTACTGCCAGTCCCAAGCCCGGATAAAGGAGGAGGGTTGGGCATGGGGTCAGCAACCTCATCCCGTAGAAAACAGACTTTAAAAAAAAACACAAATTGTATTGGATAAGTTTACTTTAATGTTAGTAAAACTGGATGAAAAACAAGCAATCATAAAGTAAACTCCATTAAGTAAAAATGTCGCTAGGAAGACAAATTGAGAGCTAAAAGTACGATCTAAAAACATATAGCATAGCGTAAAAACATGAATTGAAAGGAATTAGTGTTCAGTACTAGTTTGAATGAAGTACACAAGTACCATATCAATTAAGTAGATGTAAAATAATCCACTGATAAATATTAAACGGATTGTTTTTATTTAAATATTTACTGGTTTACAAAATATTTCCAAAATAGCTGGAAAAATATACAACCAAAATGTTACTACGAAATGATGGTCAATTTTTACCTAACACACGTTAACACTTCTGATGAGTAAATTGGGAATGAAATCACCAGTCAGATTACAAAAATAAACATCAAATATTGTTTTTAGAGTAAATAGTTTCAACTCGCTTTTGCAAAAGACAAAAAATCAAAAGGTAGTTTGCAAATCAAAGCTATTCTAAACATGTAGTTTCGATAGCTTAGCTACGTTTAGGCTCATTAGCATATAATTTTATCAGCTGTCATTTGACTCGCGAAATCATGCAAAACACAGCAGAGAGAAGCACAGTTTTTATTTTCATCTAGAGCTCATAATCTCAAGGCATATAATCAACATATCTTGATCAAAATTTTGAAGTTTTGCCATTATACAATGATAACAGCTAGAAAGCAATTGAAGAATAACCTGGGATTTACAAGATTATATATTGAGAATACCCAATTTGTAGAGTTAGCCAGGTAGGAAGTGAGATGAATGACAGTTACGCCATGTCGCGAAGTTAGCAATGTCTAACCAATGGCATCTAAGTAGTGTATACTACTATATATAGTATCCTGATGACACCTATAAATCAATACTGTATACGGTCTAAGTGAAACTAATCGCATTTCTTTGATTCGGTTCACAATCTTTAAAAATTAGTGTACATACTAAGTAACAATTCACGTCCTTTGGTTTAGAAATATTTCCGAGATAACTACAACCAATTTTATTTTCCGGATACCATAGAACGAAATATCGTGTTGATATAATGAGCTAAGAGGTCTACATACCACTGCCTGAGAAAAAAAAACCGATTTACAGTGAAACATTAAAGAACCTTTAAACTGATTAGCTACCTTTACAACTGTAACTCATGAATGATACAATAAGAAATTCAGCCTTGTTTGACAGTTTTGTGAGCACAATCTTGCGCGTAAATGATAGTTTCGTTTTCTTATCATATGTGCTTGTTCAGTTGATCAGTGGTTGTCTTCTGATATGCACACCATTACAGCCATAGGTTCGGTTTCGAAAACAATCATTCATACAACCATGCCGGTCATCCTGTAGTGGCTTTGCTTCATTAATCAATCACCCTTGTGACCGTTATTATACAAGCCTCAACGATGTTTGAAATCGGAAGGCAATGAAAAGCGGCGACTACAAAATTGGTGAGCCTGTAGAGCAACGGTAGCGCGTCTGACTCCAGATCAGGAGGCTGTGTGTTTGAATCATATCGGACTCACCACTTTTTTGGCCCGGGATCTGGCTCCAAGAAGATCGTAACTTCTTTCGTGAGTCGGGTAACGGATAATCTCCGATGGCATCGACCTTTGCTGAGATCGATGTAATACTATGTGACCTAGGAACTGTAAGGATCCCTTTCCAAACTTAAGCTTCTCGGCGTTTATGGAGATGGCATGTCCTCGCAGTCGCATGAATAGTTGTCGTAGTTGCTCATCCGTAGAGGCGCTGACTACTAGTAAATCGTCGATGTACGCATACACTTCACGTAAACCTCTGATGACCTGGTCAATAAATCGTTGAAATGTTTGCGCTGCATTAGTCAATCCGAAAGGCATGCCCAGAAATTCATACAACACGAATGTGGTTGTTACTGTTGTTTTTGGTATGTCTTGCGCCGCTACAGGAATGCGATAATATCCTCTAACTAGGTCCATCTTCGAAAAAACAGTAGCGCCTTCCATATGGTTGGTAAAATCGTGAATGTGAGGTATAGGATATATGTCGCCTACTGTTTGTTTTTTATGTGCTCGATAGTCTCCGTACGGGCTAATTTCTTCATTCTTCTTCGGGGCCATGTGTAACGGGGATGCCCACGGGCTGCTCGAAGGCCTTACAATTCCTAGTCTCATCAGCTTTGTTTCGCAATTTTTAATATTCTCGGATCCAACCTTCTTGGCCCGTTTGCTATAATGTGGTGCTGAATGAAGCGTTTGAGATCCGCCTTACTGTACGTTACTTTCACGAGTTCGAGAAACTCTGTTAACAACAATTTACATGGATCACCGCGGCTTTTGTCTATCACTAGGTTCATGTAAATGGATTCCGTAAGTGTCCCTATTATCAAAGTGATGTGGTTACCGTTTATAAGTCTGTGACGCCGTGATTCTACCAGCAGATCGGAGTTACACAGCAAATCAAATGCGTGGAATTTTCGAAACTAGATTATATCGTCGAAAATTATTTCGTGTTCGTACGTCAAGGTTACCAATTATATATATATATATATATATATATATATATATATATATATATATATATATATATATATATATATATATATATATATATGAATACATTATGTGAAAGATAGGCTTACCCAGGTAACGATGCTAGATGTGATGTGTTAGCATGTGCCCAAATTGAATGCCATAAGTTAGCTTTAATCAGGTATTCCGTCACATCGGACGAAAAGTCCGAGTTATTGAAATTGTCCTTCAGAGTTTGGTTTGCTTCAGCACTTTGATGTGATATCTCAATAGCACTACAGCCCCCATTACTAAGTGTATCGACCAAATCAGAGTCTGTTTTCTGATCTAATGGAAGATATTTTTCGAAGAAATGTAAAGCTACTTTTGGTGGTTTTAGCAGTGAAGTATTTCCGTCTTTAAATGATGCACCTTCAGATGTTAAAGTGACGTTATCTACAGAGGTTAAATTAACATCTAGCAATTTTCTATGACGTAAAGCTCTTGATGAACGACGCCACTTAGTATTAGTATTATGATCATTAGTAAACTTTACATCAGAGATGCACGTGAACATATTTTCTGGATCTATTGGATTCGATTCAGGTGTGGTGTCACAAAGAATTGGGTCATTGAATAGGGTGACGCAAAATTTAAACAGAGGAAATCGGTAAACACTCTGAAAATAAAGGGCATTAATTACAAAGAAACGAACAGTAATATGATAATTTTCTGAATTTAATTCAATAATAACCAAATTATGTACGGGCTTAAAATTTTTCTCTGAATACACATAGTTTAGACGAAAACAAATTGTCAGATGGCCGTTATGTTCACTAAGTACAACCTCATAAATAATTGTGAACTGACATAAATTTCTTATTTGCGTGTCAAAATCTTGAAAATGACATTCGAATTTCCAACTTTAGTTGAGATATGATTTAAGTGACTTAATAACTATATAGATGGTATTTATTAGAGGCTGGTTTTAATTGGGGTATCACTAAAAACATGGAGAACTAGACGACTGTTGAATCATGAACGGTAAGATTGTGTAAAATTCACTGGTATGATTACAAAGCGGATATCTTGAGATCTGAAAGTATTCGGTTCAATCCTAGACGGGGTGCGTGGAGCGCAGTGCTGAGTCCAATATTAGAACGAATCAGATGACCAATGCCCCCTAGTTTATAACAGTACTACAACAGATATCGATGTATGACGAATATCGTCTATAGATTAAAATACTTTCCACAAAACCACTTCATCTAAACTTAATGGACAGCTGCTAATTTATGAGCGATGACGAAGAATAATGACATAATTTCACTACTATTTATTCAAATTCATAGAAACTGAACAGCACAGAGTATTTTCACCTGATAAAAATTAATCAGTCATCATTATGTTGCATAAAATAATACAACTAATACATTAACTTGGTAGGCTCAACACGATATTAGTTGATATAAGAGTGATAATGTGAGACAAGTTTTAAAATGTCTGAACTAAAAAGGACTAGAAATCGAATAAAGAAAAGTTTGGCTTTAATTTCCAAGCATGTATTACATGGTTCCTGTTCATGGAAAACAAAAGTGAAAACTTCGCGTACGGTTCCACTGAAATAGATATATCCAATTCAAGAAAAACTGTTTCCTGTCTTTTTACGATCAGTTTATCGCTCTTTTATATCGCTGTAATCATACTGGTTTATTCGAGCAATTTTATTTCAAAATAGGTCCTTCTGAATAAGAAGAATGTGTCGCTTGTGTACGTTATTCTAGGTAGTTAGTTAGTCAATTGATTTCCTGGAAAATACTTTTACAAAGTCGTCAAAAACCAAACAGATGTTCAATCCTGAATGTTGGTTTAATATAAAAACAAATTTTCACAACCAAGTTGAAATTCACCCAAATTTAAATTTGAAAATGATTAACTCACAGGTAAAATAACAACTAGGGCGCCAGTGATATTTTGTAGTTGATTGAAATTTATATGTTTCGCACTAATACAAGGAGAGTAAAATATTTTTTCACATCAATAAAATGAGAGGAAAATAACAAAAACCAGAAATCTCTGGGAAATTGAAAATGTAGTTTGACAAATTATATAAATGTATAGTTCACTACTGGCACTGCCAAGACATTCACACTTCTATTTAACGTGTGAAATTCGTATTTTCAATTATTTGAGTTTGCATGTTTATTGCTAGATGATTCTCGTTTTAACTCCATCAATATTTCAATGACAATATAATGAATTAGTTCATTTTTCTTTAAATTTATTGTTTATTTCCATATATATCAAGGTAAAATTGGTCTTAACTTGCTATCAAATGGTCTGTGGACAAAAATGGATTTTTTTTAACGTCTGTAGAGATGAAGGTATATATGTGAGTGTGTTTACTGTGCAAGTAGTAATGTCACGAGTCGATTCCAAGTCTTTCTTTTTATCAGTCTTTAAATATTTTCCTGTTAGAATAAGACAGAAAGTCAAGCAACAGAATTTAACATTCTTTTATTTCGAGCACACATCTTACCTAGCTAGCTTCAAAATAATCATAAATGACTAGGTTTCAAAGTACAACAAATATTTTATTGAAGTTTTAAGAATTTCGTACTGACATTACTACCATACACTATAAATTATTTCTTAATCGTTTAGATAAAATCAAATATGACAAATTTTTTATAAACAATCCACTTTCAATCGACATACATTAGTGTGAAATAAAAATAAACAGATTTTATGCCCAAAACAACTAACCAATTAGTTAGGAAATCAGACACAACTGATGTCAATTCATTAGGCAACATAAAATTGGACATTAGTTCAATTGAGGCAGCATATAATCCTGCAGTTTGAATGCATACGGACTCTTCATGATTCCAAATTCTCCATGCTGCTGAATGCCCATAAATTCCATGTCTTTGGTTGCCTACAATGGAGAAAAAAGTGGATAAATCCATTTTATTAAGTTATATTACATGATAAATTGGATACTTCATATACACATTAGTTTGTACTATGAAAGTAAGCACCTGTATTTATTTGTTAGCTATGATTAAAAAAATGTTTACATCAGTGTAGTTCTATGTTTTTATACAGTCAGCCTTCCTAAGACAATTAGACTGCATCTTCTTTGGATTGCCGAGGCAATAGCCATACATTTTGAAAAACCAGAATTATGTGTACAAAAGAGACTGGTACAACCTCTTCTTCTACTATGGTCTTAATGTATTAAAATTTTCTCTTTCTTCATACTCTTGTTCCCTTATAGCCGCCTCCTTCACCTTACATCTTCCCTTCAAATCTTCTACCCCCAACCGGTTTGTTTTTATTTCCACGATCATTCCGATTACATTTCATCTCTGTTTCAACATTTTATTTTATCATGCTGAGCCATCCTTACCCAATGAATACTTAGGCCATTAACTGTCAAACGATTATTAAACTTTCCTTGTTTTATAAAAAAAAATTTCTAATACCTTTGTTTATTTAACCTTACTGTCACCATGTATAACAAGTTTATTATCAGTATTATTATCACCCTGTAAAAGTATGTATATATATTTGCGATTGCACAGCTTTGAAAATGAATTCGCCGAAAAGAGAACTCTTCGCTGAACTAATCTTTCTTTCTTATTTAATTTTTCCTTGAAAGGTAAAACAAACGATCTCCCATATATCTTTTTTTTTAATTTAGGGACATAGACTCTGACAACTTTCATTTGCAAACGTTTGTATTAAGTAAACATCAATCCATAGCAGCAACGACGGTAAGACAAAAGCTTATCATCAATAATCTTTCATATACGAAGACAAGATTGATACCATCTATATTTTAATTCATACAATCTATTTGGAGCGATGACTCAGTGGTCATAGCATGTTCCTTCGAACTATTTAATTACTAGCTTAAATTACACTTCGTCTATTTTGAGTCGAACAGTTGAATAATATTACTGCTCGCCACATAAAAAGCTGTCCAAAGCAGAGTATATGATACTTCATTTAACTAGGGCTTATGAATATATCAACGGATACTTAGCCATTTACTGATTTTCTTTTGCTTGTACCATCAATCACCCATACATTTTAACTGCCAAGAAACAATGTACCTTATTTGTATTATTACTGATAATTATATTGATACACGGAACCAGTTTACAGAAAGGTCAAACTGAGGTATACAACAACAATTTTGAATTTGATCGAAAAGAATTGGACGTGTTTGAAATTCGAAGTCATGGAAACAAAAGTTTACCGTTAATTCCCCATCTATAATTACAGTTAATCAGAAACCTGACTAAATCTATTCCCAAGTGATACGAGCAGTCGAAAATTTTAAACGTAAGTACAAAAGGATCGATTTCCACAAAATCCTAAACCAGACGGGAAGATTACTTTCCTAACAAACAAAATTAACTGTATTTTTCAGTCAACAGGAATTCAAAATATGATTTAGTATTCCTTTAAACTCTTACATGAAACCTGTGCATATTGACTCAAATGCAATAAATTATCAGAATGCTAAATAAACAACAAGGGTAGTTATGTTAGTGTCGCTGACGCGATAGACTTATACATATTTGAGTAACAGTTTTTGAATTCAAGCATGATATGCCCATATTCTAAGTTGTCCGAGTAGAACATCATATTATGAACACGGAAATGTTTACTTACTTTTACATATTGGATCAATCAATCCAAATAAATATTCCCAATTGTATTTAAATATATTACAGGAATACCATGTCATAAACATTGACCTGAACTGTGTCTCAAATGATTCTGGATCAAGTAAAATATTCACAACAGACCGATCTGTGTTATCATGAACAACATTACAATCACTAGTAACATTACTGGGATTTCTACATATTACGTCGTAAAATACTTCTGACTGCTTTACACACAACTGAAGATTATTCCACCCTTGTTGTGTAAATATACCATTTACAGAACTAAATTGTTGGTCAAAACCTTTTGAAGAACGAGTTAACGCTGCTTTCATAGCTAGCTGCTGGTGTTTACTAATTATGCAGTGAACGAATAACTGACACAATAAACGATCAACAATCCATGGAATTTTGTCCATATCTGATTCAGATGAAGGTGAAGTATCCAGATATTTAGTGGCTGGCAACTGTGAATGATATGCTGGATAGCCTAGATATGATAATTTATACAGTAAACCTTTCATAGTGAATTCGGCATGATCACGTAATAATGTATAGCAGATATTAACTGGACGCCCTAAAAAGTAAATTTTGGAAACGTATATTTTTATTAAGTGACAAACACTGATTTAAAGTCGAATGTATCTTTACAAATATGTTTAACTCAACAAAACAGTCAATAACCTAACTGATTTGACAAGCGGATCACTAACGGCAATGAATAATCAAAGTTGATGGATTATCAGAAATAAAATTATGGAGATTCCATCAAAGTGAAGTAAGCCCTTTATGTGATTAGTCCGTGAAGAAGTTTTAGACAACATTAATTGTTTGAAGAGTTTTCAGATAACCTGATGTTATACATACACCGGACACCTAAACATTTCAGGTTGGAGAGTAGGGAGTTATGAAAAACAAAATAGCTATTCAGTGCTCTTTGATTTCTTGTTTCTCTAAATTAAATCAATCACTACTCACAAAACACTAAGTGAACATAACGAAGTAATGTGTGATTTCAGTATATATTCCATAACAAGACAATTCTGGGATCGATTTGTATGATTGATGAAAGTTAAAAAATATTAGGAAAACCGTTGATTTTTTTTACCTTTTCGGACAATCTAAACGAATGACCAGTTGTTTCAAGTTCTATATTGATCATTAGGTAAAAATATGAACAGCTTAGATTCTAACTAAACATAACAATTATAGACAAACGGGCAAATGTTTACAACGAACCTCAGCTGTATTTAAAAAAAAAAGACTCTATGCTTCAGTTAAGAAAACAATACCGTATACTACAGTGAAAACCTACTTTTTTTGAAAATACTTCACACATTTTCAGTTAGTTTCAAAAATAGATCAGTCAGTCAGTCAGCAACAACATAGAACTTCGTACGTACGTACATCAGTTCAAGTTGCCACATCACATTAGCACAGAAATGCACTTGTCGATTCGAATCCCGTAGTGATAGAGGTAGTAAAAGTATAAGCAGTATTCGGAAACATTAGGATTTGAAGATGTTATTCAAGGAGTATAATTCAGTGAAATAAATATGTAAAGAGAAAAAAGGGACATGAAGAATTCAGAAGATTAGAATTTGGGAGAACACAGTGGATGCACCTGCGCCATTGCAAACGATTTTGAGCCATGTCATTCAGGGTAACTAACCATCGGTTTCTATCATCTCGCAGTCCCAAACCAGGTAATCTGTACCTGCCAGCATGGCTCAGTCCACTTGTCAGTGTCAAAAAGTGAATCACCCTGCAGAAGTTCAACCCCTGGAAATCTAGACGAGGAAAGTGTTATCTCTAAAAGTACATCGACGACAAAGTTGAACAAGAATGGAGAGAGTGGACAGCCCTGACGAACACCACTTGAGGTAATCAATTCTGATGACAGTTCGCCATAAGCTCTCACTCTACCAGTTGTGTTCGAGTAGAGAGCCTACACAAGGTTAATGTACTTCTTTGGTACTCCTTTCAGTGACAAACACTGCCATAGAACCTCACGATCAACAGAGTCGAATGCCGCCTTAAGGTCGAGAAATACTATTATTGTGGAGCGTCTGAATGTGTGTCTGTGTTCTAGAACCTGGAGTAGTGTGAATACCTGATCTATACAACCACGTCCAGGTCGAAAACCGGCTTGGTTTTCTCTATTCTGCTCTTCACGAGCTTTGATTAGGCGTCGAAGTATTATTGAAGCTAATATTTTAGACACTATATTTGTCAAACTGATTCCTCTGTGATTGTCACAAGAGGACTTTTGTCCTTTCTTATAGACTGGCACAATCAGTGATTGAGACCAGTCAGATGGGATTACGTCCAGTTCCCAAATTCTACCTAAGACCTCGGTTAATCTCATTGCTAATACTGGACCACCATCCTTAAAAATCTCAGGAGTAAACCTGTCAGGGCCTGCTGCTCTCCCTCGTTTCAGATTTCCTATGGCTTTTTCAACTTCGTAAAGGGACGGAGGACCTACATTAACTTGCCATTCAAGTTGACTGGAGATCGTGGGAAACCGAAGTGTGGCTGAAGGCCAGTTCATCCGATCCCTAAAGTGTTCTGTCCATCGATCCAATCTCCTAAAGTGAGAATGAGTATTACGTCCAACTTTTTCTGAGATAGATTCGCTAACAGTTGGGTTCCTAATACCGGTTTCCATAACAAGTCTGAACAGTTGTCTGTTGTTACCTATTGCCGCTGACTTTTCCATCTCTCTTGCTTTCGCTACTCACCACTGTTCGTGATCATTGCGTATGCTTCTTGTCAGCTTGCGCTTAAGCTAACTCCGCACTATGTAATGTTCAGAGCCAGACGGAATGAGTTTTCGAGCATCTATCAGTGAGTTAGAAGTTGCTGAGATCCAGTGTTTCTCATTGGTCTACCGTACTAGCAGATATCACTGCTGTTTCCACAGCTTTTCGGATGTCATTCCATGCTGCCTCGAGGTGGGCATCACATGGCTGCCTAACTGTTTTCCTAGTTGTTCCTGAAATATATTCTTAGCTTGACTATCATTAAGTAGGGCCCTAAGAGGTTTCCTTACAGCGTCTTTCCTACGTCCAGTAAGACGAAGACAAATACGCGCTCGCACTAGAGCATGATCTGAATCTAAGTATATTCTTCAGAATGAGCGACAGTCTTCTACCGAGCACCTCGACCGGTGGCTGATAGCGATGCGATCTATTTGGGCCCAATGATGGAACGAATTCGGGAGTCACCATGACAAAAGATGTTTTTCCTTATGCTTAAAGTTAGTATTTTCAGGGTTAGTCGTGGATGCTGTCATCAAGCAGAGAATTTGTCCCTGTTTATTTCATGTGTTGTTGTTTAGCTATCTATTTTTGAATGCATAGTTACAGATATGAAATTTCCAAGATATGCAAAAGCATGTACAAAATAAGTCTGTCCTCCACAATTAGATGAAATTTATACAAGGTGTTAAGAAAAATATGCTTCAGTTGTCACCCGATTTCCCTTTTAAAAAGAGAGTTGAATCACATGATACAGAATTTCTTGTTTAACAAGCTGTCTTTCTTGATATAATTAACGTTAAAAAGCAAATCTGAAGCTACAATAAGTAGACTTATCTCAATGGCCTTCAGAAACAAAAAAAATTCATTGTGTTTAACAAGCTGATTGATTCATTAAAAAGACAACCCCCTCTGGGGCCACTGTCGGTTTCAAGCCCGGATAAAGGAGGAGGGTTGGGCATGGAGTTAGCGACCCCATACCGTAGAAAACTAACTCGCTAAAAACATGATAACCAGAAATAATAATTCAAAACATTTAAACTCCGAGCTGGGAGTTGGAAGGTCTTAATTTAGAAGAGCTATGACGCCTCGTGGTGAAAGCCCAGTTCCTACGGAGGTCACGACGCTGATATCCAATCTGACAACCAGAGCAAACATTAATGATCATGTAATGTGGGAGACAGAAAGAAAATGCCCCACATACACAAGGAGTTGCACTGATGCTATCCAAACAAGCCCAAAATGCACTTATAGAATGGGAATCTCATGGACCAAGGATCATCAAAGCCTCCTTCAAAACAAAGAAAGAGGGCATTACAATGAATGTCATCCAATGCTATGCGCCTACCAACGACTACAATGAAGACGTTACAGATCAATTCTACGATAGACCAGTCAATCGTCGAAGAGTGTGCAACAAAGGACCTAACCATTCTGATAAAAGACCTAAATGTCAAGGTTAGAATGGACAACACCGGATACAAAGACATGGGACGACATGGACTAGGAGAACGAAACGAAAATCTTGAGAGATTTGCAAACCTATGTGCCTTCAATAAATTGGTCATAGGCGGCACTATATTCCCACATAAACGCATACACAAAGCCACATGGACTGCAACGGGTCACACTACACAGAACAAAATCGACCATATCTGCATCAACAAAAAGTTCAGAAGGACGATGGAGGATATGAGAACCAAGAGGTAAGCTGATATAGCATCAGATCATCAATTGCTGGTCGCCAAGATGAAATTGAAACTCAAGAAGCACTGGAAAACAGGGTGGACAACATCACAAAAGTTTAATACGGACTTTCTTCGGAATAGTAACAAACTCAACGAATTCAAGATAGCCCTCAGTAATAGGTTCCAGGCCTTTCACGATCTACTCAATGGAGAGGGAACTACTATGGAGAGCAACTGGAAAGGGATAAAGGAGGCAATCACTTCAACATGTCATGAGGTTCTGGGCCACAATAAGCACCATCACAAGGAATGGATCACTGTTGATACACTGGATATGATTCAAGAAAGGAGGAACAAGAAGGCAGCAATCAATACCGGCCGAACAGGAACAGAGAAAGCCAACGCACAAGTTGAACACACAGAAGTAAACAAGCAAGTGAAGAGGAGCATTAGAACTGACAAACGTAAATATGTGGAAGATCTAGCAACGACGGCGGAAAAGCCTGCAAGAGAAGGAAACATGAGAGAACTGTATGACATAACAAAGAAACTCTATGGAAATCACCGTAAACCGGAGCAAACAGTGAAAAGCAAGGAAGGCAAGGTAATCACCAACATTGAAGAACAACGAAACAGGTGGGTAGAACACTTCAAAGAACTTTTGAATCGACCAGCCCCACTGAACCCACCCAACATCGAAGCAGCACACACGGACCTCCCAATCACTGTTGGTCCACCAGCAATCGAAGAAATCAGCATGGCCATCAGACAAATCAAGAATGGCAAAGCAGCAGGACCAGACAACATTCCAGCAGAGGCACTAAAAACATACGTAGCGGTAATTGCAAGGATACTCCACATTCTCTTCAATAAGATTTGGGATGAGGAACAAGTACCAACAGACTGGAAAGAAGGACTTCTGGTCAAAATACCAAAGAAAGGCGATCTCAGTAACTGCGATAACTACAGCGGCATCACTCTTCTCTCAATGCCGGGAAAAGTCTTCAACAGGGTATTGTTAAGCAGGATGAAGGACTGCGCAGACGCCCATCTTCGAGACCAACAGGCTGGATTCCGTAAGGATCGATCATGTACAGACTAAATCGCAACTCTACGGATCATTGTGGAACAATCAAGTGGATGGAATTCATCACTCTACATCAACTTCATTGACTCCAAGAAAGCATTTGATGGCGTGGAGAGGACAAAACTATGGAGGATTATTTGACACTAAGGAGTGCCTGAGAAGATAGTCAATATCATACGGAATTCCAATAATGGATAAGCTGCTAAATCCTGCATGGATGACAGTTGACAAACTCGTTCGAAGTAAAGACCGGTGTCAGGCAAGGTTAATTACTCTCACACTTCCTCTTTCTTCTGGTGATCGACTGGATCATAAAGACGTCAACATCTGTGGGGAAGCATGGGTTACAGTCGACATTTAGGATGCAGCTGGACGATCTAGAATTCGCAGATGATCTGGCTCTCCTATCGCACACGCAACAACAAATGCGGAAGACGACCAGTGTAGCAGCAGAGGTCTTAACGTACACAAAGGGAAAATGAAGATTCTCTGATACAATACAGCATGCACCAATCCAATCACAATTGAAGGAGAAGCTTTGGAGGATGTAGAAACCTTTATGTATCTGGGTAGTATGGGAAAAATTAGTGAAACATAATTGGTTATTAAGTCGAAAAGTATAGATTTAGTTTTTCTCTAAAAAATGTTAACTTACTGTGATAACGAAACAAAGGAGCAATAGCTCGGCAAAATGGTATCAATAGAACAAATGGAACTTCACACATTAAGAACTGCATTATTACAACTTCTAACAATGGTAGCAAACGTAATAACAAGTGACCATAGAATACAGGTAAATAAGGAGGTTTGTCGGTTTCATCTGATGGATCGTTACTAGTATTAGAAGATATTGTACAAGTTTTTGGATACGTAATCCATTGATCAGGAATAATTTCATGCAAAGCACGAATACACGAAAACCAATCCCGACTAGACAATGGGTCAGAATGAGGTGATTTTCTCAGTGTACTTGAATCGCTATTAATGGAATTAGCCTACATTAAAAATCAAAGAAATGTTGAAAATAGTTTAAACAATTTAAAATATGTACATACAAGCGAGACTTCATTTTTAACATCCACTAATACAAATGTAAATAGTATAAATAAAGTCGGACAAAATTTCGCTTGTAAATATAGAACTTTAGTAAGTACGATTAACCGTCTAAAATTGTTTAATGCACACTTAACATTTGTTTATATTATTTTACACGTATCTCACATAGTGTATGATGTAAAGACCATGTAATAATAACGGTAGATTTAGGAAAAAACCAAGTACTTATAGGAACAATAAACAACAGCCCCAAATGCCCTGGTACAATCGAGGATGAGGAGAGTTAGCTCTCCCTCTCGAAATGCTCTCACATGGCCACGTATATACAGCCACTGCCAGGGAAGTCCTACTCACTGACTTCTCGTGGCGGGGCTGTTGTTTACGAAATTGAGAGGACGAAAAACGAATGTCCGGCGCTTTAACGGGTTTGATGGATGTGGAGGATCCACCTAGGAAGTTGGAAAACCCTCATTCAAAACCAATGGTGCACATGGGCTCCAGTACCCTCAGGGAACAAATGGCGTATGAACCAACTATTGGTCACCGGCTACCATGGGACTGCATCTCCTCACGATGCTCCACTGCCTTGTGGATTAGATCATTAGGTCAAAGGCTCAGTATGTGGCCCCCTAAGAAGACCACCTGCTTCGGTTTGAGCACCCAGACAGCATCATAGTCCACACACAAATCAAGTGACTCGTGTGGCGCATATGTATTCGGTACCCCTTTGTACCAATATTTATGTGTTCAAATAAATAAATAAATAATTATACAATGACATTATAATTCAGAACATAATAAAAGTAGAGCAAATTTTTCTCAAAATCATGTATAATTTGACATCATTACATACACACCCTTCCATATGTGCTCCAACAGATACACTACCTGAAATCCCTAGCTTCTTTTTCTGCCCTGAATAACAATAACATTTCATTTAATTCGTGATAAACAAAACTGATCTCTATCAGATCACATATGGATGTAAATAAGTAGATTGTTAGCGGAGTGATCATAACAGCAACAAAGTATTGAGCGAAAAATATAAATGAATCTATTCGTTTATGAACTCGTATCGAACAAATTAATGGAACTAAATAATTGTTTCTACTAATCAGCTTCCATACTAGGCACAGTTAAAGTAGCGCGGATGAGGTTTAAGCATAATAATTCAGTAATAAGGTATAAATCGTTATGAAATGATTAAGCGACTAATCATTAGTCTGATCTGTTCTTTCGATTGGCAGTGAGAAACACTGATACGGAAACAACATACATCAAAACAAATAAAAACTTTTCATAGAAAAAAGAATGACCTCATATTTTTTATCCAAATAGTTTATCCCATTAGTGATTTGCTCCGATTGTGTAAACAAATAAACAATGATTCGATTTACATTAAAGAGTTGTGAGTGTTGGTATCTTGTATGCATGAGCTATTGGAAATTGAAAGAAAGAAAGAAAGAAATGTTATGACTATATTTCTATCACAGAAATTATACATTTTCAGCATAAATCTCCATAGAAAAACTATTTACTTATAATCTAGTTATAATGGCGGTTATCAGATTATGCTTTTTAGGCGATAATGATGATTCAGTCATTGAAAAAACCGTCTTTTCCAGATTGGCCATAAATCAATCAGCTAAGAGAGGGTCCAGTGGAAACTCCATCAGTTTGTCTATAGAGATCATTGTTACACTTGAATTGCACATTTAGATCTCAAGTAAGACGAACGATGAGTTCATTACCAATTGTGACCTCTACAAACATCTCAGACCATCTGGTTCTGCTATACCAAGACTATACGGACTATCAAAAGTTTATAAAAATGATGTTTCCCTACGTCCCATACTTGATACGAATAACTCTCCATATCATTTGATTGGTAAATGATTAGATGGAATTTTACAAGCTGCCAGAAATCACATTAAATATATACAACTCTCTTGATTCATTTTGTTAATTCAATTAGAAATATCAATATAAATGGTAGCAAAAATGATCTCATTGCATGTCACTCCTCCCTTTACAAATGTTCCACTAATAGAAACTATATGCTCTTTTATGTGACTATATTGAAAATAACAACTTTGATATTTGTATCCCAAAACTTCATCTAAAAAAGCTACTTCTAACTTGTACTGTCAATGTATAATTCAGATTTAGTGATTTCCATTTGAAAAAAACTGATGAAGTTTACTCACAAGTCAGTCATTAAAATATCAGAATGCCATTTCACTTTCATTACCAAGTATTTCTCATTACTTTCATGGAAAACAAATGACTTCTGACTTCTAACATAATATGTATCCAGTAACGAGTCTTCAGACCCTACCTCACTTACTAATAAAAACACCATCAGTAGAAGTGGATCGAAATCCTGGTCTAGAGTAAGGTACAAACAATGCTAACACTCTTCCAATACAAAAAACACTAATAAACTAGAAATATAGAATAAGTTGAATATTTGATTCAACAACAGTACAATGTCGGATGTGCTTTACAACCGAATATAGTAATCCTAAACGCCAATCAATGGGTAGAATAATATTAATAGGAGTAGTAAACTTTGGATTTAATTGAAAACGAAAAATATTTTAAGTAATTATAGGTCGATTAGTGAAATGAATAAATTTGGCTCCAACCAAATGCAATTTCGAATTCAATTATCACATATCATTTATACAAAATAAGAAGATATATATAAATTGTTTCATAAACAGCAAACGGTGACAGATTTGCAACGTATCAATTGTTCTTTGAAATGAGCAACGAAAACTGGTCAAACTGTCGCACCCGACTAAGTAATCTGCACAGTTTAGCTTGTTTCACTCACTAACAATAGATTAAATACCTGAGTCCAATTTTATTTACTAATTATATAAAGACTATGAGTAAAATTCACACATGGTCAATTTTCTATGACAAATTTCTCAAAAACCTAAAGTTAATGAGTGAATTATCTCGTATTTTTCATACAACCAAAACACTGATTAATAAAGGAACACCAACACTTTCATTTAGTAGTATTGAAAAAAGCAATCCTAATAATTCCTTCTGCCACAAGAGCTTAAATATAATGGATCACAATAACAAAAAAGCTTACCAAGAACAATAGAAATCGATCTAACGAAACAACACGCCAACGTACACAGAAATCTGACAATGTAGAAAGACACTATAACAGAGAAACAAACATGAACGTTTAACTTCTAAAGTGGAAAATCAGCAAACAAAATAGTAAACGGAGTTAAATACATAGGGGCATCAGAACATCATGAACAAAGCTTCATTTAGTTTATTTGGAACTGGTAAGTAGTGTCTTTAGTCCACAGACAAACAAATCAGTAGCTTTTTATCAAATGTATTCTTAAAATAAAAAGATAGCTTTCTAGTGAACACATGCAAAACAGATGAAACGATAAGTAAACATCTGTAAAAGTTATTTCAGCATTTGGTTTATCCTCGATTGATTGTAATACGTGAAAGAAACGACTGATTATGTTGGAGAAAACGTCGTTCAAATGAGAATTATTCCAAATATCTAGTTGAATTGAACTTGATCAACGAAAAGGCAACAGATAGAATATATGTAAGAACAAAGAAAACATGATGGAATATACAAAAAATAGAAATTTCGTTTTAAATAAGCAAGAACAATTATTTCACAAACTATGAAACTCCGATTGATTTAACTAACCTTTTCAGTTGTAAAATTCACTTGTGCAGTGAATGTCAAAGAAGACACTATGTAGTCACAAAGCATACGAAGTTGTCTATTGAGAAATTTGGCAGACATATGGTGTAAAAGACTAATTAAAATAAACAGAAACAGAGTTTAAAATAGCTAATTAGCTTGTAAGCATTCAATAATATATATATATATATATATATCAGTTTTCATAACATAATAGTTGAATAGCACGCAGATATTATCCAAGTTGATACGCGGATTTTGCGAACCATATCAAAACATCTTGAATACTATAAGAGAATCTGGTTAACTTTTGGTCGAATTCACCAACTGCATAGTATATTTTGATGCCTTGTGGAACAGTCAATATCATGGACCACAACTGGTGTGCTTAGCTATTGAATTAAAGTTATTTGCGTGGGTGACTTATTAATTACCTACGAAAAAATTCAACCTAATCGACTCAGTAAATTTATAGTGTGAAATGCAATAAACCGGTTGAGAGTAGCAAGCTATCATAGGTGTAGTTACCATTTCTAATGTATATAGAAAATACAGCATAGAATATAAAACGTCTACATGCCTGTCATAAACTCGTCAAAACCATTTACAACTCTATAAACACCTTCATTGAACCAAATAATTGAAATAAAGTGATTGAAACAGATATTTTATAGGAAATCAACAAGGTAACTTAACATTCAAAATCTACTATAAATAACCAACTAACCTGATTGGTTTGTTCGGTATATTTTGATATTCCATAAAATACCGAAACAATAAACTACATATCAATAGAAAAAGAAAAACAACAAAGTTTTAAATCGCGAAGAGGAAAGAAACAAAGAAATTCATGTGATATAATGTTAGTAGAAAGATATACATAAAAAATGTATGACGAGCAACTTGGACAATAATAATCATACTTCAAAAGAGAGTGGTTCCAGTAAACAACTGCTGAGTCGTATGATTTATCTCCGCTTTATGCGGGTAGCCAGACAGACCTCATGAGAAAAAACATAAATGAAAGCCATAAAAATGAATCTGTATTTGATTATTGAGTAACATTAAACGAGCCAATAAAACTACAACAGACTAGAAAGAAGGATATATCAACAAGATTCCAGCATGCTCACTCCAAAGAACGGCGATCTGAACAAATGTGAAGATTAAAAAGCATCACACTACTGTCAGTACCAGGAAAGGTTTTCAACAAAGTGTTGCTGAATAGGATGAAAGATTCAGTAGACAACCAATGTTAAAATCAACAGGCTGAATTCAGTAACAATACGTCGTGCACAAACCAAGCTGTAACACTACGGTTCATCGTTGAACAATCGATTGAATGGAACTTGTCACTATATATCAACTACCTTGACTACGAGAAGGCGTTTGGCAGCATGGATAGGAGGACCTTATGGAACCTTCTTCGACACTATGGTGTACTTGACAAGATCGTTACTATATTACGGGATTCTTACGACAGACTACACTCTAAAGTCGTGAATGGAGAACGGCTGGTAGATGCATTCCAAGTGAAGACCGGTGTTAGACAAGGCTGTTTATTCTCCCCTTTCCTCTTTCTTCCAGTGGCAGGCTAGATTAGGAAGACCTCCACATCTCAGGAAAAGCACAGAATACAATGAACAGCTTGCATACAAATAGACGATTTAGACTTCACAGACAACCTAGCTCTTCGATAACATAAACGTCAACAAATGCAGGTCAAGACAAACAATGCAGCAGCAGCTTCTATATCAGTAGGCCTCAACATACACAAGGGAAAACGCAAGATCCTCAAATACAACACAGTGAACACCAACTCAATCACACTTGATCGAGAAGCTCTGGAAGATACGGAATCTTTCACGTACCTGGACCTGGACAGCATTATCTATGAACAAGGAGGATCTGATGCAGACGTAAAGGCAAGGATTGACAAAGCAAGGATAGCATTCCCACAACTGAAGAACATGTGCAACTCAAAACAACAGTAAGCCAGTATCAATGTCACAATCTTCAATACGAATGTCAAGACAGTTCAATTGTACAGAGCTGAAACTCGGAGAACTACTACAACCATCATCGAAACAAAGCACAGATATTTACAAACAATTAACTACACAAGATACCTAATGTCCGTTTGCCGGATACCATCAGCAACAGCCTACTGTGGGAGAGAATAAACCAGCTTCCAACTGAGGAGGAAACTAGGAAAAGACGTTGGAAGTGAATAGGACACACATTGAGGAAATCATCAAACTGCATCACGAGGCAAGCGCTAACTTGGGTTCCTAAAGGGAAACGCATAAGAGGAAGGTCAAAGAACATGCTGAGCCAAGAATCCGAAGCAGACATGAAAAGGATGAATAGCAGCTGGAAAGGATTGCTCAGGACAGAGTTGGATGAAGAATTATATTTCAGTAGTCTACACACAAACATTGAAGAAACAATTTTACAATCCGAGTTGTGTTTTACATCTATTATGTGCAGACAAATACCAACAATGACTAATCAAATGATTAAATAAAAAAGTCCGAATGAACGATAGAGCAAACACCTAAAAAGCCACGTTACATATAGAACAGTTAGGATGAAGCAAGAATAATGAAGGTCACAGAGTAGTATGAATCTATTTATTTATACTGTTACTAGTGTTTTTAGGTTGTAAGTATTCGGTAATAATCCATTAAATAAATGAATTCCTATTATTCTGCCATGTTCGTTGTTCTTGTCTTATTCAAATTTTAAAGTAAGAAAGGTTGCAGGATATCACATTTAGTTCAACAGTTAAAAAAGTCAACGAAACTCACCATAAGAACACATTACTCCGACTAACTGCATTGCTCCATTCAAAATTCCCATCTAAAATAAAAATGAAACGAGAACATGAAAGGACATGGAGATTGTAGATGTGTACTTTCTGCACATCTTCTGGTGCCAAAACAATAAGAAATATGATTATCAAAATCATGAAAACAATAGTAGCTATAATCGCTTGATAACCATAAGCAAAGAATAAAGATCTTTCTGTACAAATTTAAGCCCACAGAAATACCAACACTGTATGCTAAAAGTAACCATATAAATTTAATTCGTACTTTGTTAATTTTTCCAAAAATGAATAAGAGTACCGAACTGAAGAAAAATAATAAAATTTATTTAACCAGAGTCAAAGCAACCATCACTTTACGTTCTGAAGAAAAATGGGAGAACAAGTCGAGACATTTGAAATAGATAACTAGAGACTTCTAAAAGTAAAATCGAATGCTGAAGGTCTCATGACTCCAAGCGTATTGTAAACCATGATAACATATACTATTCAGGATGGAGGGTTTGTGAGGATTGGAGATTTATTAATTTATTAAACTGACTAACAGTATCTAGACAACTACTGAAAACCAAGAAGCACTGGAAATCCGTTCCTACTAGTATTAAACACCTCACTAGTATGGACACATGACCCCACCTATGATCGACCTAGAACTTTCAGACCTCGTTGTGAGAGCACACTGTTTGAACTGGTGAGTTAGCATCTAGCAGTTTATATTCCAAACTCCAATCAATTTGTGATACTGTCCAGCCATCTTCCAAAGCCAAGGTAAATGTCTCATTACGGACGTAGTTGAACTCGATTAATAACGATTACTCATAACAACTCCTGAAATTACCTCTCTCGAGATTAGTGAGCATGATTATTATCGGTAAACAGGATTCTCAGAGATTGTTGAGTTTCCTAGTTCATATCAAGGACTGATCTTAGATAACCAAAACCCACCATACTAATGATAATCATGTATTCAGTAGTGATTAATTTCAAGAAGTATTTCCAGATGTTATAGTAAGAAATCGTGACTAGTGTAGTCTAACTTTGTTGGGAGTAATGATATTGGAAGATAGTTGAGCAATATCGTGAAATATTATTAAATGTTTGGGAAATCTTCATAATAAACCAACATAAATGTTACACATATATTTTGTCTTTTATTGTATTAAATAAAGTAAGAACTTACTAGAAAAACAAGTGTACTCCTCTTGTACCATTGAACAAAGTTTAGATAAACTAGTAGATTTATCTGTATACGGTAAAGTTGATTCGATTGACTCTACATTCATGGGATCCGATGATGGGAGACTACCAATGTTAAATTCACCTGTGTTTGGATTAGTTAACTGACGTATAACAAGAATTAGAAAATCAGGCAAACGTTTTGTGATTAGCTGAGGTAAATCTATCAGACTATTTGGACCACACTGTTCACACATGGAGCGAATTTGCTCAACTAGATTCGGCCGAATTCCACTTGCTTCTTCCAAATCTAGATTAAAGAAGGGAAATATGGAGGATTGGTAAATTGAAGAGGAAACATTCGAAAGCTTTGAATATTAAAATATAATGAAAGAAATCCAAAGCATAGTATTTTTACGGTTAGAATTGATAGGACAGCTGGTTCAAAAACAAAATTGGATAAAAACCAAGCAGAGGAGCAAGGGACTACCACTTAATTCAACTTCCAGTACGCGCACGATAAAATATTATTTGGACCTCACACGGCAAGTGGTTAACGGACAGTTTAAGGCCAACAAAGAGTAGGTGAAACCAATGATGATACGTGAAACATTCTCCATCAAACGACTTCAATTGTTTGAATGGTTCTAAGACTAATAAGTCAAGTGTGAGATTATTTCGTAAAAAGACGATACTCTCATCTGCTCCCAGTCCAGACGTTTAGAACGATGGGCGGAACATTTCAGAGAACAGTTCAGCTGGCCTTCAGCTACTCTACAACTACCCACCATTCCCAGACAGTGTGAATGGAACATTAAAGTAGGTCTCCCAACTCTTGCTGAAGTTCAAAAGGCTATAGTTAATCTGAAACGAGGAAGGGCAGCTGGTCCAGATGGATTGGCTCCAGAAGTCTTTAAGGATGGTGGTCCAATTTTAGCGATTAGGTTGACTAATATTTTAGCTAAGATCTGGGAGTTAGACATTATTCCATCTAACTGGTCACAATCACTTATCGTCCCAATATATAAGAAAGGGTCAAAATCATCCTGTGACAACCACAGAGGTATAAGTTTGACTAATATAATATCTAAAATACTAGCCTCGATAATTATCAGACGCCTAACTAAGACTCGTGAACTGCAAACACGAGAGAATCAAGCTGGCTTCAGACCTGGTCGTGGCTGCATCGATCACATATTCACTATTCGTCAGGTTCTAGAACACAGGCATACTTATCGACGTCCGACAATGGTGGTCTTTCTTGACTTGAAAGCAGCATTTGACTCGGTAGACCGCGAAATTCCGTGGCAGTGTCTGTCATTGAAAGGCGTACCCCAGAAGTACATAAACCTTGTGAAGGCTCCTTACTCGAACACTACTAGTCGAGTCAGAGCTTATGGCGAACTGTCATCTACTTTTGCAACTTCAAGTGGTGTCCGTCAAGGCTGTCCACTTTCTCCATTTCTGTTTAACTTCATCATAGACCTACTGATGGAAATAACATTCTCATCGACTGAATTCTCGGGTATTGATCTCCTACCAGGAGGTCCACTTATCGACATAGAATACGCAGATGACATAGTCCTGTTTGGTGAAGACGCTGACAAAATGCAGAGTCTTTTGGTAGCACTAAGCAACAATGCCAGAATGTTTGGAATGCGCTTCTCTCCCTATAAATGCAAGTTGTTGCTTCAGGACTGGCCTGCGTCAACACCTGGACTAAAGATAGGGAGTGAAGTAGTCGAACGCGTTGGCAACTTCACTTATCTTGGAAGTCTGATCAGCCCTAATGGGTTGGTATCGGACGAAATCTCAGCACGGATTCGAAAAGCTCTATTGGCTTTTGCCAACTTACGTCACCTATGGCGAAGGCGAGATATCCGTCTATCAATTGAGGGACGAGTATACTGCGCGGCAGTCCGTTCTGTTCTACTTTACGGCAGCGAAACATGGCCATTAAGAGTAGAAGACACTCGTAAGCTATTAGTATTTGACCACAGATGCCTCAGAAATATTGCTGGCGTCTGCTGGGATCACCGGGTAAGTAATAGTGAGGTTAGACGCAGGGTATTAGGTAATGATGGTAAATCAGTTGATGAGGTTGTTAATCTTCATCGACTGAGATGGTTGGGTCACGTGTTACGTATGCCTGAATACCGATTACCACGTCGTGCAATGCTAACGGGTGTTAGAGATGGTTGGAAGAGAATTAGGGGCGGCCAAACCAAAACGTGGCATCAGTGCTTGAAGACACTAACCTCTAGTCTGAGCCATGTTGGTAGATGCAGACTACTTGGTTGGGGTCCGCGTGACTATCGTAACCAATGGTTGGAGACCCTTCGTGACATGGCTCAGAATCGATCACAATGGCGTAGGTGTATACACTCCCTGTCTTCCCTTAAACTAAGAGATTAAAATCACTTCATATCTTTCTTTCTACTAACTGATTCTTTCTTCCTGTACTGTATCCTTATATGCAATCTTTCTCCTATATATTACCACCCTTGACCTAACCACTCCTATGAATCCGGTGTTCATCTTGCTGTGCTAATGCGGTATGGCAACCTGGACCGATGCATATATGTGCCTGGTCCTACGTTGTAGCTGACTGACTGACTCTAAGACAACGAATGTACATGTTTTTGCATGGTTTAAAATAGAAATCGAAGGCTTCAATGTTTGTTGTCTGGGTCTAACTAAAAGAATGGATCAATCTATCCATGCTTACTTTAGGTAACATGGAAATGGGGGGCGGATGTTGATTCAATATAAGAAACACATAAACCTAAGAAATTAATCAATGTAAGTCACGCAGCTGTTGAGAGACTTATCCCCACCATCGAAAACATTTGCTTTAAGTTAGCCTTGGTATATCTTGAGCAGAACTAGTGTACTCGACCATCATCAAGCTTGGACGTTACAATCAATTTTAATCAATATAAAGAAGACAATCTGTGGTGTATTATGTGGTAAGCTAAAATTAAATGATATTCAATTACTTAACAAGATTTGAAACAGCTTAGTACAACAAATAATCCCATTTGAAATATACATAAATATGGTCTTTACGAGTGGTCCAAATAATGGCACCACAATAAAAATAAAACTTTATGTTGATTTACTCACCAAACGTATGATACATTTGTAATAAGGAGTATAGTACAAAACGATTAACTTCAACATTATCACACATTAAGAATGGGTAACCAGGTATTGAATTCGGAAAACCCACACTTCCTGATCCACTTGTAAGTGAATTCACACCCATATTCGAGGATAATATAGGATCAATCGGTGGTTGTATAATACTAGAAGATGGAATCGAAGTCGGTACGCCTGTATTTACAGGTACAAATGGTCGATTAATTGGAACAGAGCCACCAGTTGTGTTATTCATCAAACCACTGCCCTGTTGTGATATTATGTTCGAATTTTGTGGTTGCGATACACACGCAGAATTATTAACAGAGTGTAAACTGTTAGTTCCCGGCTGTGTTTGAGTAAGAGTAGAAGAGGTAAGAGCTGAACAAAACCCATAAATTACACAATCTGGTGCCTGTATGCTACGCACAAATTTTATGATGTTCCAATCCAATCTAAATAAAACAAAGTGTTTCGACTCAAATATTATTCGAAATAGATTAATGTTAATAGCGTGCGCTAATAAAACATCAATTACTTTACACTGTTAGATGTAAAGGTATGGGAAGAGTATATTAAAAAACAGATTAGTCATAAAAGTGAGATGTTTAACGAGAATTCAAAAGAGGGGACTAATTTATTCTATTTTCCACGGGGAATATTACCAACACAGGTATCAATGGGCCAATACTATAATGACGCCCAAATGCACCGTCTTTTCATGAAATGAATATGAGCAATAAATCGTTTGTTTCTTCCCATTTCAATTAACTATTAGGATCCATAAATTTGATTTATCTTTAAAAATGTTTATTTCTGTATCTAAATGCAATATTAGGCGCGAGGCTGTTATATTTCTCACAGAAAAATAATCTGCCCATAACTGAAATATATAAAAACGTAGTCATTATTGTTGAAGTTCACGAGTTTCTTGTACCTTTTCCCACCAAAATTGTTACACAGAATAGGACTAATAAACAAATTTCAACAAGGTGAAAATTGACGATCTACATCTAAAAAGTATTAGCAAAGTGAGCTACATTTATGTAGGATGACACTACTTCTTTCTAGACAACCAAGAGATGACGTAGAGAACAGCACAAATCAATATATTCAATCATCGTAGATTTAAAAACGTCTTTTTAACTGATATGACGAAGCTGAAATCAAGGTCGATAATTACTTTTTGATTTCATTTGTGTGAGTGACTAAGGAAACTTATATCTTTCAATCATTTATTTGTTAACTGACATGTGATTATGATTACTTTTGTTTCTAATATTTGCATGCACACCCGTTATGTTGCTATGATAATAAGTCAACCAAATGGTCAGTAGTTTTATCTTTTAAGAACAGTTCCTCAGGAGCTTGCATCAACAATTTAATCTCGCGAGCAATTATTAGCCGGTTACGTACTATTGCATCTATTTAAAACAATTCGGATCCCGTTCATTATCACAAATCATAATAACCAAATCCATAACATAAGTACACTAGAAACACTTGTAGCACAGCTTTTCGTTGTAAAAGATGCACATAGGAAATAAAAGTATAACTTCATGGGATTACATCATTTATTCTATTACGGATTTTTCCCTTTTACCAATAGTCTTCAATCTAAGATTATAATGAGATTTAAGTCTAGGAAACATTATACAATCTTAGTCATCTAGTCTATGAGTTGTGAAGCAAGCTAAAGTAGGTACATAAACCTCTTCGTCCCGTTAAAGGTTTATCAAAAGTTGAGTTGAACAAGATATACAGCGTTAAGTCAGTTATGTACGAAAATAAACAAATTAATTAAGGAAAATAAATATCCTTACTCTGAATGCGAAATATTCCAACCACTTAATGCCTATGTTATTCCATTGAAGAACAGAACAACGGAACATCTGCTTTGGTTTAGAAGAGTGGCTAGTATTACTACTAGTCGTTAATCAAAAAGGTGTGGCTCAAAATAGACCAAATAAACCAAATATTTTTGAGTTATTATAAAAGCTAAATAACACAGCGTCGATTATGGAGTAAAATAAAAAAACTACTGTGGTGTGTGCTACTTATATTGACATAAGTAGTATACGATGTTAGTCGTGAACAGAAGGTCTGGCAGCAGAGGGACAGGAGGATCGAATAGTAAAGAATGGAAACAGAATGCAATTTGTACGAAAATGCAAGAACAATGAAGTCTGAGTCATTTTGAGACAATCGATGGACATTTTGCAAATTACGTATTTACTATTTGATTGTTAGATTTTATTAACAAGTGTAATTTTGTCAGATACGTCCGATTGTCCCTACTGGTGTTCGTGTTCTCTACACTACTATCAAACTATGGATATAAAGGAGGAAACATGAGAAATGATAAACAAAACAGAGCATCTGACGACGATTGACAAAATAAGTTATGTGTATAGTATTATTTTCTTAAAAACTCTAATATGAACAGATGGTTTACCTGCTTGATAATAACTCGTTTGTACATCTAGATAATGTGTGGAGCTATTGTAGATGATGAAACCAACTTGTTAATGTAGTTTTATCAAAGATTTATTGATGTGAACAGAGAAATAAAGAAGCCATGACAAACAACGGAAGCCATTTTATAGGATGTTATTTCACTTAATTCAAAGTTTGTAAAATACTAATATTTAGTTTTGTTCCTAGTTTATTCTACAAACCATAAGCTTTCGTTTGATATATGATTCACTGCTATATCATTTTCTGTTCCAAAGCTATTATAATTTAAACGTAACCTTTTCTACCCCAATGCCCAGTTTGGATACTGTATTTTTCTAGTTGTCTGTGCATTGTCGTGTTAGTCATCCGTTTATTCATGTGTCTTTTTACACTAATCTGAATTAGGAATAAGGAATAAATCTAGTAGTGTTCTAGCTGACTAGTCTTCGCTCCCGCTTTTCAATGAGTCAGATGATAGAATAGTTTTCGTCCCTCTGCCCATAGCCGTTAGTTTTAGTACTGAATCACGCATTTCTAGCCTCAAGGTTAAACCAGTTAGTTTGTCATATCAAGGCTTTAACGTAGATCGAAACAAGTTCTCTGCTGTATATTACTAGGTGGAGAGATCAAGGAAGTAAAACTTATCTTCGGGAAACTGTTTTGTCGGAAAAGTAGCTAATATCCATCAGTAATTCTTACCGGAAATATTGATGACTTTGAAATAAAGAAATATCGTTAACTTCATAAGAATAACTGATGTGACAACCCCTAGACTAGGTGTTACACGGGTAGATGCATTAGTTACCCGGTTCTAATTGTCACTCAAATTATAACTAATCCATCAGATTAGAAAAGGGGTTAAGCCCCTGACTTGTAAATAAAGAGCTTCGGTTTTTCGAATTTATGTAATTATAGCTTTTACCATTTGAAGAATTTAGGCCTAACATATTTGCAACGTTAAATTACGGAAAAAGAATGATAAATGTTTGTATTATGGTCTATTCAAATTAAGTAAGGTAAGACCGAACTGATTATGATATGAACAACACCACTGATCGGTCACAGATGAAAAAGTAAATTCCTAGAATATCAGTCAAACGAACGTTCTTCACATTAGCTGCTGAATAGATAAACACTAAAAGAAAATTCCAGTGTAAGTGAATCGCCTTTCAGGTTCAGTATCTTAACTGATAGTGTAGAAAACATAACTCGTGGTTTTCTTGAACTAAGCAATTTTTTACTTATGTGTACAATCTGTAAGTAAAAATCTTGCACCCGGCGGCGCACATTACGCTCCAATTATAGACTCATGACGACTTTTTACCTATGCCTTGAAAATCTTTTATTTTTGTGTCGATAAGTTGGCTAATGAACAAGTCCGAGTATCTATCTTCCCTGAGATTAATGCGCAAGACACTAGGTTTTTTTAATCATTTATGCAGAGTTCATAATTAGTAATCTACGACTGTGTCTTTGTCCTGTGCTTTGTCTCAGATAGGTATGAAAATTTAACAGGAATTTTCAAATAAGTATGAAATGAAAAAGAGTGAGTTGGTTTATTAGGTGTAATAACAATGCCACGATCACAGAATATGTAACTCATAGAAAAGTTGAGATTCAGAGGTCGAAAAAGTAAAAACAGCTATGAAGCGAACCAGAAACCAGTTCAAGTTAAAAATGCAAGGGAAACAAAATTCAAAAAAAGATGTATGACTTACAAATATTGCAGTTCAATAGGAATTTCGTTAGTCCCTCCATCACAAAGATTTTTAGGTTCTTTATTATCGAGAACAGAAGTACTCCAATTAGACCACAATTTCATTAAACCTATTAACGAAGTAAGAGTATGGATTCGAACCTCCGGTGTAAGTATATCTGCAAGACGGAACCCTAATGTATCGAGCAATGTGTAAACAAGTGAGCATGTAAAGTAATTAGAGACTTTTGGATCAGTGGTACTACATAAAACGGTATATTTGGGTTCCATATTCGAGGTATTGTAAGACCATAATGGTTGGAGTTTAGTTAATAAGCCTACAAAAAAATGTTGCGAAATCTACTGTTAGAAAAACATTTTTAAATGAAGAATTTTTGGGAAAATTGGCGTTAAAAAAATAGAAAGTTATTATTTATCTAAGCATTTGGAAAAGAGACACTCAAGATTAAAAGCATATGCAGCATCAAGGTAAAACACGATAATACTGAGAATTCTGAAAATATTTTCAAAGTACTAATGTATGACTCGGTAATATAACTCTTGAAAGTGAAGATTTTTTTGGAATCACAAATTAATTCATTTGACATGACAACAAAAATTGTCCAGAAATCCCTATTTAATTGAATTGTAGATGTGACCGGAAATTTATCGGGTTGTTATTGGGAACAACCTGCTGGAGCACTTTAATAACTGCTACAAAATGTTCAATGACCAGAATGAATTACGATTGTGGTACTATGTCACAAGGACATAATTTATCAGATTTTGAGAAACTAGCCTGAAAAGGAAACCAAATTACTTGATTTTCGGATACAAAAATAAAAGTAGGTAGGGTGTGAACCACTTATAAAAAAACATAGTTACTCAGGCTACAAATTCTACACGACACAACAATTATGATGAGTCGATTTTTAACACACCCCTTTACGATATTATTGAGAATATTTTCGATCAGGACTATCTGCATCCACCTATAACAGTTGATTTTAGCTGATAAAGCTAACACGATATAAACGACTCTTTTCAACACCAGTCAAAACAACGATGATTCAAATCATCTCGTCCCACCCATAACTATCAAGGTACAATGGGGGGTTAGAATCACTTCCAATGTGTGAAAGAAAAAATTTATGTCAGGAAGTCCGATCCAATTCAAATGATAGCAGTTCCCCAAAAACGAGAAAAAATTGTGTACTAATGTACCCAAGTTAGTGAAGATACACATATGAAAAACCAAACGACAAACAGTCCTCAAAGATCTTACGAGAACGAACCTTATGTAAGCCAGGACTGTCGCCCGGTAATTGATGGAATTATAATCCGGCTATAGGTCTCATTGAATAAAACTCGAGACAACAGCTTGGAGTGATCATTTAGCAAAACAGCATGTTCTAATTTAATAACAGTATTATTATTTTGTACAGTTCAAGAACTCAAGAATGAAAACACTGAATTTGTGACGTATATAAGTACTATAACTCATTTGCCAAGTAGTTTGTTTATGCGCTCAGTTTTGAGTGTTATTATTTATGTGAGGGCCAGCGATACTAGGTGCCTGCCCAAACCGAAGTAGATGAAATGGTGCTGGAACCAGAGGCCTCGTTAACCATTAATCCGAAAAACCTTTAAATATAGTGACGTAAATAACCGACAATATGTACAAGATTTGAAAAAATGGATCTAATTTTACGTTATTAAATTCTAGACAAAAAATAGTAGAAATTAAGTATGGAACAACTGTTTTGTTCAGCTCTGGAACTTTCTCGAGTCACAATTTACCAGAACCTGGCGAGATCGGTCCTGAAACAATCTAAATCCACAGTAAGAAATTATTTAATCAATCGGTGACATTCCCATCTTACAGTAGGGACGGATTTCAGATTCTAACAAAATACTTGTACATCATACCAACATCATGATATCAATAATGACCAATAGAGAGGTTGGATTTTAGCATTGAAACTAAAATTAGAGTTGAGTTGATAACCGAAAAATACCCTCAATTAAATTTACACTGCTATTTTTGGCAAAGAACCAATTCCTTTAAACAAACACATTTTTGTAGTGGCTGCTAGTAAATTACTTAAGACCCCCACTTGTCAATCAAACGGTCAATTAAGTTAGTCACCAGTACTTTTAAAGTTTCAAGGTGTCTTACGTACTGACCTCATCTGCTTTACTGTTATTGCTGGATAGTAGTCAACCTAGATATGTCGACAAATGCCGGTCTATTGAGAATTCCACGACCAGCTACCAGCATTAATCAGGTTTTTTATTGTTTATTTATTTGAACACATAAATATTGGTACAAGAGGACGCCAAATATATATGCGCCACACAATCGGGTTATTCACATGACATTCTAACATACTTTGAAACAAACCATCACTTTCACTTAGAGGACGTTTTTTGTGATGAATCAATCAGTTAGTAAGGTTGAAGTAATACGATGGCTTATTTAAATCCTTTCGGAATGTTCTGGTGTCCGGTTAATGAATTTCATAAAGTGAATGGGACCGAATATATAATTGAAATTATATGTAATGTGGTCTGATAAGCGTAGAACTTGATTACAAGATACCAATATCAATCTAAAAGCAAAACAATACAGGGTGAATTGAAATATCCTCTGGGTTGATTAAAAGCTATGGAACAACTGCGTGAATACTCAGTACTGGGAATTAAGTGAAGCAAATCAAAACCATCTTTAAATCTATAAAACCTCCCAGTTTTAGCAGTTTTTGTGTACTCCAGTGTTTTGGTACGCCAAAAAATTGATTATATATGATAAAAGAATAAAAATAAACAATACTTTACAGTATAGATAGAAACAAACAACACTCACACAAAATCCTATTCACGCTATTTGATTCCACTTCGCGACAAGCTAGAATACGGCAAAAAGTTTCTATAACAGCTGGTGTAGACAGCATATTGGAATTTGGAAGGACTGAGAATTTTTGTAGGAAGAAGTGTAAGACTCTGAAAACAGAATGGGAAAGAAAAAGCAAATACTTATTGATTACAATCATGGTTCATGAAACTTGTTTAAAAAGGCGTAGCTGAAACAGAAATTTAAACAACGAGAAATTTTAGGTGAAAAGGAATCGATTTAATTTACATTTTATTCAATTTCCAAGAAAAAAAGCAAAAATAATTTTTAATAGTGCTTTCCTTGATGAATGTCGGTTTTACTGGCTGAAGTAAATATGGTCAAATTCGAAACAACTGAAAAATGTGTCCATACATTAAAGCTAATGCGAATAGTGCTGGACTGGATCAACATCAAGAACAAGAATTACCGTTGTACTTACAGCATTCTTACATGAACAGACATTGTGCGCATAAGATGGTGAGACAAAGGTTGCAGGCGACCATAGGCAGATAGGTCGTATGGAAAATCAATTTTTCCATTTTTTATTAATCGTGACCATAAAACTCCATGTTCCAGTTTCTGATTATCCTTTGCAGTTTCATTTGTCCAGAATGTGTCTATCAACCTTTGTATTAATTGACTAACTTCATTGTCTGTACTAACTAGAAACAAGAAATAGGTGTCAATTAGTAAATTACCATATATATCAAATTTAATAACTCATTAGCGACAAATGATTCTTCACTTACTAGTCACAACTTAAGAGATAAGGAAACATTATGCACAGATATAGTTACAAAAGAATTTAAATTGATGAATTCACTTACAAGCATTTAGCACAACGAAAAGTTGGTTCCATGTCAACTTTGAAATTAGATGAACAGAACTATTAGATATTTGAGTAGAACTGACAGATTGTACTAGTGCTTGCATACGACGTGATATACGGGATTCTATCGGTCTAAGTGCTGGTGGCATAACACGTGGCAGATGATCTTGACCAAGTCGACTTTTACGTAAAACATGTTGCCAAAGGCAAACAGGTGCTGTAGCCAAATGCAAAAGTCGACCCTGGCGTTTCCAGCAAGCTGTAGAGGAGCGGAAGTGAGGAGGAAGTAAACCTGATACAAAATAAATAAAAATACATGGTGATGTGACAAGTAAACCACAATTAGTATTATCTTTTTAAATATGTGAAGTATGTATTAAGACTTTATTGTAACATAGATAATAAGTGTATACGGTGTCTACAGAACAGTCTAGTATGAAATTAGTCTAATACTAATTATTTGTAGTGGTGTTTTCAAAATGATCAGTTATTCTAGCTTATTTTTATTCAATACAGACTTTCTGGTAAAAATCTTACAACAAAAAATAAACCACGTTAAACTACATGAGAACTTGAGTCTTATATTTCCACAATATGGATTAAATGATTTCACTTGGAGGTAAACACTTGGACCACCGCTACATATTAACTCAAGAAGGGATTTCCTGATGTGCACTTAGCATTGCCATTCAGGTAGGACAATGTGCATGAGGGCAATAATAGGGGGACTTTCCCACTGAATACTTCCGAATGGATAGCAAATGATATATTAACAAGTCATTCTCACGATCTTCCAGTTTTTATATTTTGACAAAGTGGCTTGACATGGTCAGATAGCACCATAGATAATAGACAAACCAAGATATGGTTTACGACAACAAAAGACTCAATCCCTCATGAATCTGTATGAGAAATAACACATCCAGCTATTATTTTGTTACTATATTTAAACAAAAGTGCAAGGAACGACCTTGAGCAGTGGTGAACAACGAAAGCAAAAGAGACGGGAAAAGGCAGTGGCTGTAGATAACACCTGACAGCTCTTCACACTAATAAAAGACAGAAAAGTCAAGTGTGAGACGATCTCGGAAAAAGACGACACTCTTACATGATCTCAGTCCAGACGTTTCGAATGGTGAGCCGAACATTTTAAGGAGCAGTTCAACTGGTCTTCAGCTACTCTACAACTACCCACCATTCCCAAACAGCCTGAAGAAAATATTAAAATTAGGCCCCGCGACTCTAATTGCAGTTCAGAAAGCTATAGCTAATCTAAAACGAGGAAGGGCAGCTGGTCCAGATGGATTGGCTCCAGAGGTTTTTAAGTATAGTGGTTCAATTTTAGCGATTAGGTTGACTAATATTTTAGCTAAGATCTGGGAGTTAGACATTATTCCATCTAACTGGTCACAATCACTAATCGTCCCAATATATAAGAAAGGGTCAAAATCATGCTGTGATAACCATAGAGGTATAAGTTTGACTAATATAGCATCCAAAAGACTAGCCTCAATAACTATCGGACGCCTAAGACTCGTGAAGTGCAAACACGAGAAAATCAGGCTGGCTTCAGACCTGGTCGTGGCTGCATCGACCACATATTCACCATTCGTCAGGTTCTAGAACACAGGTGCATTTACTCTCTGTCCTCTCTTAGAACCTGAGTCCTGAAATCCCCTTGTGTCCTTTTTCATACATATTCTTTCCTAATATCACTGATCCTGTCACTAGTTCTACTCTGATATTTATCTTGGTTATTTTACCTCGCTGTGGTAATGAGGTAAAACGACTTGAACCAACAGACATATTGTCAGGTTTTACGTTGCACACGACTAAGTGACTAGGGTCAGCTACACAATTTCTTTTCAAATCATACCTTCTGAATCCCAATAAGCAGGAAACCTAGGTTTATAACTTTTTGTTGGCTATCTCCAACCAATTAATATTACCATATGGTGCACGCAAGATCGATTCATTTAAACTAGTGACATCTAAACCTGGTCGCAGTACCAGAAAATAAATCACTTATTTTTTCGAAAAAATCGTCAAAATGAGTTTAGATTAGCTGTGGATTATCGTAAGATCTCTCAGGCTAAAAAACTTATCAGGAAAGGTATATAGCTATTCACTAAAAACAGCTTACTCTCGGTTTCATTCTGAATACATTCGTTGTCCGAATCCTCAGCAGAAGTGGAGCTTTGTTCCTGTACTTCATTTTCATTATCTTTATGGGTAACAAGTTCACGATTGAGATCAGATCTATCGATATCCATCTTTTTGGAGATATAAAATTGAGAAACACTAAACTTAGTATTTTCTGTTGTACTGCTTAGTTCTTTGCCTAAGATGTTTTTGGGCAGAACTCCATCTTTTTGTGTTAAACTAATCTCATTATCATTTGACTGACCAGTGGAATCCTTCCTACCACAACATGGTATAGGGAGATCGATAGCTCGGTCAGGATCTTCAGCTTCAGGGAACAAAATATCGAAAAGCCGGAGGCAAGGGACAAAATCTGTTAACTAAAATACAAAAATTGCAGGTTTATAATCATAATACATAAACCATGTGTATAAATTAGATTTGAACACGGAATAATCATCTAAACCTTAATTTATATACGTTAACCAAACATTGGGTTTTATTCTTCAAAATTCCATGAAATCTCCGGTCAATGTGTAAACTCTACTACGAATAATATACAGGTAAACAATAGTAAATAAACAAGGTGAAGTCTCATCTATCAAACTAGGGAGGAATAGTGAGCTTGATTAACTATTAATTATTAGACCGTCGTTTAGACAAAAAACACTAGGTAGCAACTTAGAAAAGGATTCAAGGTGTCGAAGGTTTAACGAACCCCAAACTGATTAAATTAATTTCTAGACAAACTTCAAAACTTTTATATCATACACGCAGGGTAAACTGGAGTTGTTTTCATTTGAAAACTAAACCATAAAACACGAAATTCTTGTTAGAGTTGACTATTATTTTATTTTTATTTTTATTTTAACACAAATATTGGTACAAGGAGGCACCAAACACATATGCGCCACACAAATCTCATTCGATATGTATGAGGGCTGTAATACTGCCCGGGTGCCCAGACCGAAGCAGGTGGTTTTCTTAGGGGGCCACTCCCCGAGCCTTTCATCTAAAGGTCTAACCCACAAGGCAGTGGAGCAACGTAAGGAGATACAGTCCCATGGAAGCCGGTGACCAACGATTGGTTCATACGTCATTTGTTCCCGCAGGATACTGGAGCCCATGTGCACCACTGGTTTGGGATCCGGTTAAAGCGCCGGACATTCGCTTTTCGTCCTCTCATTTTCGTAAACAACAGCCCCGCCACGAGAAGTCAGTGATTAGGACTTCCCTGGCAGAGGCTATATACGTGTGGCCATGTGAGAGTATTTCGAGAGGGAGAGCGGACTCTCCCCACTCTCGGCCGTACCAGAGCATTTGGGGGTGAGTTGACCATATGCTGTCACCTTTGATTTGTCTATGAACTAGTACCAGTATTTTAAAAAACCTCAGTCAGTCATAGTAAGCAGGGAAGGTATAAATAATATCTAAATCCAGCTTGAACTTTAACGACTTTAAATAGCTGAAAGTAGGCATCGGTATATCTCTGTATAAAAATTCCTTACTTGTGAAGAAAGTACTAAATATATATTACAGCAAGATTGAGACTCTGGATGCAACAGCAACTGCTTCTAGTTTTAGTACTGATAACTTGGTATTTTTAGTATAACTGAACACAAATAATCTCTGTCTCTCCAAGTGAAATTTACCCAGGTCCTGGTACTAATTTGAATAATACAGTATTGATTAGTATACTAAAAGGAACTGGAGTAGAGTGCTGTACGTAATACACTTTTAACGTGTGATTCTGTAAATGAGAATTCATTAGTTTATGTAGTAGATCAAGGTATTTGAGTGTTTCCGTGAACCATGGAACCCACTAACTACACACATTGATGACCTACACATTTTACTCATGTGAAACTATGTAAGGTTTGAAAATCACAATCTAAGCCAAATTATTTCTTAAGCTTAGTTAAATGAAATACAGTAAGCAAACGGTTTCCTGCTAATTAACCAAACCGGAAAAAATGAAATCTACCAACCATATTTTTTCCAATGAATCCTGAAGTAGCATTTAGCACGAACCACATTACATAATGACTTGATTTAGTCCACGTACGACCTTCCAGCTGTGAAACGGAAGAGAAAATATGCACGAAGACAACTTCAAATATTGTTAAAACAATAAGATATTTGAATATATTAACAAGACATATAGCATTCTGTGCATTAATAATTGTGCCAAACTTTTATGTTAACGTCAACTAATCATACTCAGCAGAGAAATACGTTTACAAAAAGGACAAAAACTAAAACTCGTGAATTGATGTCCATACCATTCACTATATGTAGGATAATAATAATAATAATGCGCGACTCGTCAGGATCTTTGTAGCACAAGAGGAATCAAAACCCGGAAATTAATAACGAACAGATGCCTAACTCATCAATCCTTCAATGTCATCTACATTTATAAATGACATAAGAGGCTTGTTAGCTCCTCCTGATTCATTTCCCTGGATATAAACAGTGAAACTTTTGGTTTACTGGAAATAACCTCCTAATAACTATGGATATGGTATATTCAGACGTTCAAGGGGTTAAATGTGACCCAGAACCATAGAAACAACGGTCTTGTTGAAGATTCTTTTGTTTTCAGTATAAAAAGAAAGGTCAATTAAGATCTAACCATAAGCATTGTGAACTTACCTTTATGTAAGCTTATCTCTCATTGATAGTGATTTTTGAGTCTGTGTCACTTAAGTAATGTCTGATAATATCTCAAGATACTGAGTTGCATCATCTGTAGGACCCCAACTAGCGCGTCTTGAACGACCAACAGAACACAGTCCTGTTCAGCTTTCTTTCATACCACAACACCATGTCATGAGCTTACCACCTCTCCACCTTTTACAACCAAAACCAGCGTCGGCAAATAATGCCCGACGTGGAATTCTCTGGGTCAGTCAGTCAGTCAGTAACAACGTAGAACTTCGTACGTACGTACATCAGTTCGAGTTGCCACACCATATTAGCACAGAGATGCAGTTGTCGATTCAAATCCCGTAGTGGTAGAGGTAATAAGAGTATAAGCAGTAATCGGGAAGATTAGGGTTTGGAGATGCTATTCAAGGACTATAATCCAGTGAAATAAATTTGGAAAGAGAAAAAAGAAAGGGACATGAAGAATTCAGAAGATTAGAATTTGGGAGAACACAGTGGATGCACCTGCGCCATTGCAAACGATTTTGAGCCATGTCATTCAGGGTAACTAACCATCGGTTGCTATCATCTCGCGGTCACCAACCAGGTAGTCTACACCTACCAACATGACTCAGTTCACTTGTCAGTGACTTCATGGACTTGTGCCATGTTTTGGTCTGGCCGCCTCTAGCTTTCTTCCAACCTACTCCTATACCACTGAACATAGCACGTCGAGGCAGTCGGTCGTTGGACATACGTAACACGTGTCCCAGCCATCTCAACTGATGAAGTTTCACTACTTCATCAATTGATTTGCCATCCTTACCTAGTACCCTCTCACCAGACCACACTACAGAGAACCAAATAGATCATATTTGCATCAACAAAAAATTCCGAAGGACAATGGAAGATGTGAGAACCAGGAGAGGTGCTGACGTAGCTTCAGATCACCACCCAGTTGTAGCCAATTTAAAACTGAAGCTAAAAAAGAACTGGACAAGTGGACAAACAGCAATACAAGGGTTCAATACAGCCTTCCTTCGAGATACTGACAAACTCAATGAATTCAAGATAGCTCTCAACAACAGGTTCCAAGCCTTACATGATCTACTGAAAGAAGAAGAAACTACTATGGAGGACAACTGGAAAGGCATCAAGGAAGCATTAACTTCAACGTGTCAAGAGGTTCCGGGTCTAAAGAAATACCATCATAAGGAACGGATCTCTACAGAAACACTGGACAAGATCAAAGAAAGGAAGAACAAGAAGGCAGCAATAAACAACAGCCGAACACGAGCAGAGAAAGTCCAAGCACAAGCTGAATACATAGAAGCAAACAAACAAGTGAAGAGGAGCATTAGAGCCGACAAGAAGAAATACGTGGAAGAACTAGCAACGACGGCAGAAAAAGCTGCTAGAGAAGGAAATATGAAACAGCTTCACGATACAACGAAGAAACTAGCAGGGAAATACAGCAAACCAGAGAGGCCGGTCAAAGACAAAGAAGGCAAGCCAATCACTGGAATTCAACAACAGCGAAACAGATGGGTAGAATACTTCGAGGAACTCCTGAATAGGCCGGCTCCAATGAATCCACCGGACATCGAAGCAGCACACACAGATCTCCCTATAGATGTCAATCCACCAACGACGGAAGAAATTAGAATGGCCGTCAGACAAATCAAGAACGGGAAAGCAGCAGGATCCGACAACATACCAGCTGAAGCACTGAAATCAGACATCGAAGCAACCACAAGCATGCTTTATCTTCTATTCAAAAAGATTTGGGAGGAGGAACAAGTGCCGATGGACTGGAAAGAAGGACACCTCGTCAAGATTCCAAAGAAAGGAGATCTGAGCAAATGTGAAAACTACAGAGGCATTACACTACTGTCAATACCAGGGAAAGTCTTCAACAGATTGTTGCTGAACCGGATGAAGGATGCAGTAGACGCCCAACTTCGAGATCAACAAGCTGGATTCCGTAAGGATCGGTCGTGCACAGACCAAATTGCAACACTACGGATCATCGTCGAACAATCAGTTGAGTGGAACTCATCACTATACATCAACTTCATTGATTATGAAAAGGCACTCGACAGTGTAGATAGGAGGACATTATGGAAACTTCTTCGACACTACGGAGTTCCTGAGAAGATTGTCAATATTATCCGGAACTCATACGACGGACTACAGTGCAAAGTAGTGCATGGAGGGCAGCTGACAGATGCATTCCAAGTAAGGACCGGAGTCAGACAAGGCTGTTTACTCTCTCCCTTCCTCTTTCTTCTGGTGGTCGACTGGATTATGAAGACCTCAACATCTGAAGGAAAACACGGAATACAATGGACAGCTCAGAACCAATTAGACGATTTGGACTTCGCAGATGACCTAGCCCTCCTATCACGTACACACGAACAGATGCAGATAAAGACAGCCAGTGTAGCAGCAGTCTCTGCATCAGTAGGCCTCAGTATACACAAAGGGAAAACTAAGGTCCTCAAATTCAAAGCGGAGAACAGCAATCCAATCACACTTGATGGCGAAACTCTGGAAGATGTAGAGTCCTTCACATACCTGGGAAGCATCATCGATGAACAAGGAGGACCCGATGCAGACGTAAAGGCGAGGATCGGCAAAGCAAGGGTCGCATTCCTACAATTGAAGAACATATGGAACTCAAAACAACTTTCAACCAATATCAAAGTGAGAATCTTCAATACGAACGTCAAGGCAGTTCTACTGTATGGAGCTGAAACTTGGAGAACAACAACCACAATCAAGAAAGTACAAGTATTTATAAATAGCTGTCTACGCAAGATACTCAACATCCATTGGCCGGATACCATCAGCAATAGCCTTCTGTGGGAGAGAACAAACCAACTTCCAGCTGAAGAAGAAATTAGGAAAAGACGATGGAAATGGATAGGACATACATTACGCAAATCGTCGAACTGCATCACGAGGCAAGCCCTAACTTGGAATCCTGAAGGGAAGCGAAAAAGAGGAAGGCCAAAGAAGACATTGCGTCGGATAATAGAAGCAGATATGAAAACGATGAATTACAACTGGACGGAGCTAGAAAGGATTGCCCAGGACAGGGTTGGATGGAGAATGCTGGTGAGCGGCCTATGCTCCTTCACGAGGAGTAACAGGCGTAAGTAAGTAAGTAAGTAAGTAAGTAAGTAAGTAACCTAGTACCCGTTTCCTAACAACTGTGTTACTTACTCGATGGTCCCAGGATATACGAGCAATGTTTCGAAGACACCTATGATCAAATACCAGTAACCTACGGATATCCTCTACTCTTACCGGCCATGTTTCACTGCCATAAAGTAGGATGGAACGAACTACTGCGCAGTAAACACGTCCTTTGGTTGATAGACGGATATCTCGCCTACGCCATAAATAACGCAAGTTGGCAAAAGCTAGTCGACCCTTCTGTATCCGTGCTGAGATTTCGTCACACACCAGACCACAAGGGCTGATGAGACTTCCAAGATAAGTGAAGAGGTCGACACGCTCAACTACTTCACTCCCTATCATTAGTTCGGGTGTCAATGCAACCCAATCCTGAAGCAACATTTTGCATTTCGAGGGGGAGAATCGCATCCCGAACATGCTTGCATTGTTGCTCAGAGTGGTCAGAAGACTCGGCATTTTGTCAGCGTCTTAACCAAATAAAACTATGTCATCAGCATATTCTAAGTCAACAAGTGAACCTCCCGATAGGAGTTCAACCCCTGGAAATCTAGACGAGAAAAGTGTTATCTCTAAAAGTACATCGACGACAAAGTTGAACAAGAATGGAGAGAGTGGACAGCCCTGACGAACACCACTTGAGGTAATCAATTCTGATGACAGTTCGCCATAAGCTCTCACTCTACCAGTTGTGTTCGAGTAGAGAGCCTGCACAAGGTTAATGTACTTCTTTGGTATGCCTTTCAATGACAAACACTGCCATAGAACCTCACGATCAACAGAGTCGAATGCCGCCTTAAGGTCGAGAAATACTATTATTGTGGAGCGTCTGAATGTGTGTCTGTGTTCTAGAACCTGGCGTAGTGTGAATACCTGATCTATACAACCACGTCCAGGTCGAAAACCGGCTTGGTTTTCTCTAATCTGCTCTTCACGAGCTTTAGTTGGGCGTCGAAGTATTATTGAAGCTAATATTTTAGACGCTATATTTGTCAAACTGATTCCTCTGTGATTGTCACAAGAGGACTTTTGTCCTTTCTTATAGACTGGCACAATCAGTGATTGAGACCAGTCAGATGGGATTACGTCCAGTTCCCAAATTCTACCTAAGACCTCGGTTAATCTCATTGCTAATACTGGACCACCATCCTTAAAAATCTCAGGAGTAAACCTGTCAGGGCCTGCTGCTCTCCCTCGTTTCAGATTTCCTATGGCTTTTTCAACTTCGTAAAGGGACGGAGGACCTACATTAACTTGCCATTCAAGTTGACTGGAGATCGTGGGAAACCGAAGTGTGGCTGAAGGCCAGTTCATCCGATCCCTAAAGTGTTCTGTCCATCGATCCAATCTCCTAAAGTGAGAATGAGTATTACGTCCAACTTTTTCTGAGATAGATTCGCTAACAGTTGGGTTCCTAATACCGGTTTCCATAACAAGTCTGAACAGTTGTCTGTTGTTACCTATTGCCGCTGACTTTTCCATCTCTCTTGCTTTCGCTACTCACCACTGTTCGTGATCATTGCGTATGCTTCTTGTCAGCTTGCGCTTAAGCTAACTCCGCACTATGTAATGTTCAGAGCCAGACGGAATGAGTTTTCGAGCACCTATCAGTGAGTTAGAAGTTGCTGAGATCCAGTGTTTCTCATTGGTCTACCGTACTAGCAGATATCACTGCTGTTTCCACAGCTTTTCGAATATCATTCCATGCTGCATCGGGGTGGGCATCACATGCATGGCTGCCTAACTGTTTTCCTAGTTGTTCCTGATACATACTCTTAGCTTGAATATCACTAAGTAGGCCCCTAAGAGGTTTCCTTGCAGCGTCTTTCCTACGTCCAGTAAGGCGAATTCTCTGGGACGACACTCGTAGAACATGTTCAAGCCACCGAAGTCGGTGTTTCAAGATGGTGACATCGATTGCATTATCATCTCTGTGCCCGAACACACGATGCCGAACCTCTGCATTACTAACATGGTGTTGCCACTGGATGTCAGCAATCCTTCGGAGACAACGATGATCGAACACAGAGAGTCGTCTAACGTCCTCAATTCGGAGAGCCCAGGTTTCACAAGCATAGAGCAGAACTGCTCTCACCGACGCGTTGTAGATCCGACCTTTTACAGCCAGACTGACATCACGAAGGCGCCAATGGTGGCCCAGATTGGCATAAGCCGCTCTGGCTTTCACTATACGTGAATTGATCTCAGCACTCACGCTACCACTAGCACTTATGCAGCTACCTAGATACACGAACTTCTCGACTACTTCTATCTGTTCACCATTCAGGGTGAGTACAGGATTAGAATCCTACCAGTCTTGTAGAATTACTTTGCACTCCGAAGGTGCAAAGCACATACCATACTTACGGACACTGATTGCCAACTGATTAAGTGAGGATTGCATGCCTTGGGCATTGTCGCACAATAAGACAATATCATCCGCATACTCAAGGTCAAGAAGTCTTTCTCCAGGCAACAGATCCACACCACCATTACTTACATCCATCAGAGCTGTTTCCAGAACGTCGTCGATGGCAAAGTTGGTGAGGGATGGTGAGATTGGGCAACCCTGTCTAACCCCACTGCTCGAATAGAACAATGGAGAGATGTGGTTGTATGCCCTCACTCTGCCTGAGGTGTTTGTATATAGGGCTTTTAGGATGTTAATAAACTTCTCAGGCACACCCTTCTTCAATAGACAATCCTAGAGGACAATCCTGTCCAACGAATCAAAGGCAGCCCTGATGTCAAGAAACACTACGATTGTTGGCCTTTTATAAGCATGACGGTGTTCTAACATTTGGCGGAGGGTGAAGATATGATCATTACATCCTCGACCAGAACGAAACCCGGCCTGCTCCTCGCGAGTCAATCATTCTCGGGTTTTGAGCAACCTACGAAGTATGACGGAAGCCAATAGCTTGGACGCAATCGGAAGTAGACTTATTCCCCGATAGTTGTTACAGGAACGACGTGAACCCCTTTTAAAAATAGGGACAACTACCGACTCATTCCATGATGTTGGTACACTCTCTAGCTCCCAGACATTTGTAAACAACATATTCAGTTCCTTAGTCCGAAAGTTACCACCATATTTAAAAAGGGCCGGAGGTAAGTCATCTGGGCCAGGTGATTTGCAGCGTTTCTGAGTTGGAGTTCCTTGCGGACTTCCGCCTCATTTGGTAGATCAGTCGTCACCGGCCATGGAGGGCAGGACAGTCTGACCGATGTCGCCGGAGCAGCAGACCAGTTGAACTGCCCTTCGAAGAATTCTGCCTATCGTCCAAGATGTCGATGGATGTTAGTAATTGGCATCCCATCATCCTCGCAGATTGTTTCGCTCACACCAGACTTCTTGCTGCCAGTGGCTCGGATGAGTTGGAAGAGCTTCCGGTAATTACCAGATGCAGCTGCTACTTCCAGTTCATTAGCACGCTCCGACCACCAGGCTTCTCGGTCCTTACACAAGCTTGGTCCAATTTCCTTACGTAACATCCTTCGTTTGTGGTCAAACTCACGGTCACCCGGAGTAGACCGACGGGCTTCAATGAGTTGAAAGGAGCCTGAAGAAACCCAGTGCTTATAAGCGGGACGTTTCGCGAAGCCGCAAGCGGCTTTACTCGCCATTTTCATGGCGCCATGAAGTTGCAACCAATGCTCATCTATACTTTTCAGTGGAATGGTATCTAGCCTAGGAGCTAGCTCGGTTCGATACTTACTTGCAACAGAAGTTGCAACCAACTTGCTGACACCAATCCTTTGCTGGCGATCACTTCGTTGTCCACTGAAAAGTAAGGCAAGATTGGCGCAGACCAAGGCATGGTCAGAGTCCAGATAGGTACTCCAAAAGGAGCGGCAGTCTTTTACACAACCATGCCAGCGGTAGCTGATCGCGATGTGATCAATCTGAGTCCAGGCTTGAGATGCAGAGGGAGGACGCCAGGTGGCACATCGGCGATGACTGTGCCGAAAGTTAGTGCTAGCCAGAAACAGGTTGTGGTCTGTGCACAGTTGCAGTAGACGGTCCCCGTTATCTGTTCTGCGACCAACAAGTCCCCATCGGCCACCTAAACGACTCTCTTCTGTGCCTAGACGCCCGACCTGAGCATTCAAGTCTCCGGCTAGTACTACAATATCTGTCGAACGCACTTTCTGGAGAAGAAAAGTTAACTGGTGATAAAATTCATCCTTGATTGCATCCGGGTTGCAATCTGTCGGGGCGTAGGCGGAGATGACGAAAAGACATCGTTTCTCACGCCGATTTCTTCTCACTTTGATGGAACTTTCTAATCTAACAGCACATAACCGACTGGTAATGGGGACCCAATCGATTAGTGCTGCCTCAGCTCTAGTGCTTAGTGCGACACCAACGCCAGCAAGACCAGACGAAGATGCCACAAGGTCCCCGGATAAGCGCACGTAAAACAAGCCTTTCGAAGCGACAGATGAAGAGCGAATTTGTAGTACTTCACCAGAGTCTTGTATACGGGTCTCAGATAGACAGCAGACATCGATATTAAGACTTTGCAAAGACATAGCCAGCCCTATCTGTTGTCCAACCTGCATAAGTGTGCGAACGTTGAAGGCAGCCACTTTGAATGGTGCACGTGGTTTCAGAAAAACTGCTTCAGTATTCGTATTTGGTGGTAGCATACAATTTTCAACCAGGCAGTGACTCGAGAATGTTTAGATAGAACCGAGTTCCCACCGTAGGCGAGCTGCTGTATAAGTCGAAAAATAAGGATACATAAAGTGGGAATAAAAGAGAGTGAATAAATGACGTAGTAAATAATAACAATAACAATAATAATGTGAATCGTTTGATTGCTGATCGAAGCAAGACAAGTATTTTCCATAAATATCGACATTTCATCACATTTGTGTGTGGGCTGTGATACTGCCCGGGTGCCCAGACCGAAGCAGGTGGTTTTCTTAGGGGGCCACTCCCCGAGCCTTTCATCTAAAGGTCTAACCCACAAGGCAGTGGAGCAACATTAGGAGATGCATTCCCATGGAAGCCGGTGACCAACGATTGGTTCATACGTCATTTGTTCCCGCAGGGTACTGCAGCCCATGTGCACCATTGGTTTGGGATCCGGTTAAAGCGCTGGACATTCGCTTTTCGTCCTCTCATTTTTGTAAACAACACCCCCACCACGAGAACGCAGTGAGTAGGACTTCCCTGGCAGAGGCTGTATACGCGTGGCCGTGTGAGAGCATTTCGAGAGGGAGGGCGGGCCCACCCCACTATCGGCCATACCAGGGCATTTGGAGGTTCATATATTGATGTTCCAGATGTGTGGAATTCATCTTAAATAAAAGTGACGTTTCTTGAAGCTGACAAAGCAGATAGCTTTAAGTAAAACATTAAATACAATAAATTCATTTGATGATATTGTTTACTTGAATCTTTTCATTGATGTTTGGGACTGCAATTGATCAGTCTCTTATTGGTATATGTGCACAATAATTCCTTTCTTTTCCAAGATTTTTGAAGCTGTTTTCGAATACCAACAAAAATCCGAACTAATGAGAGAATTGGTCAGATAGATGTACCTACACCCTAGTGTTTATGTTCATACCGGAATATGCCCAGACGCGTATCCCGAGTTGTACTGTTAACTGAAATCGAAGTTTGCTAAAACTTAGGACCAAATAGAAATATTGGAGAAATCTGCTCAACATACCCATATGCCAAAAATGAATCGTCAATTACAGCCCTCACTGTCAACAACGAGAATATACAAACGCTTATAAATAATGGTGGAAGTAATATTAAGAATACTAATTTTCATTTTATTGGTGTTTAGTCTTAAAAAGCCAAGTTAATAACAGCCTAAGCGCAAAATAAAATACATATGTTTTTCACAAAAATTGCTTGGCCAAGTCGAGATGCAAAGTTTTACAAAATTGTGCTTACTTTTGAATTAAGTTTGACAACGATTTCATTAAATCTAACCGTGCTGTTCAGCATGAAGGTAATCATAACACTTATTAAATGTTCGAATATTGTACGGTTCCACGTTTCGTCGTTTGTACATTCCAACAGTTCCATAACCTGAACAATTAATTCGACCAACGCAAGTTCCAGGCCCACAGATCGAGTTTTCTTCCGTGGTATTTAGTTAGTGAGTAGCGTTAAACGAAACAACACCAAAATCAAGGGGTTATAAATTTTGAACCTAACTGTATCAGTATGTAATAATCCAAAATGCAATAGTAATACTGTGCAACATACAATGGTAGTGTACTAGCAACATACAACATACTTGTAAGTACAAGTCAGGTGAGTCATTGAAGTTAAAGAGGGATGAAGAAAACTACATACACATTTTGGTTAGGATTATAGGTTAAATTAGCGGTTAGTATAGTGAGATCGATTTCTCTCTAAGATCTGTACGAATACAGTAATTAAGTCCCCAACCACCTTTATTTTGATTGACGGAAATACTTTCAAGAGTTATTGTACTAGTTCAAGGTTATGTAGGTTTTTACTTTTAGAACCATAGTCAAACAATTGTATTGCTGTTTAGGTCTCACAGATCATTTCAACGCGATCGCGTAACTAGTATAGTATCTTTAAGACAAACAGTTATGTCAGTAGTCTAGAAACTCAAATTAACCGTTAAGCTATCAATCCGAAAATATCCTATTTCAGTTCAGACAGTTAGATAGTATTGTTAGACATCATACACTATGTATAGCTTAAAGCCCAGTATGTACGATAGTAACTGACTGCTGAACAACATTTGTTTCCATAATTTTAGTTTGGAATGCATAAAACTCCAAGTCACTCTATGTAAGAAGTAGGTGACGTATATCAGATTCTAAGATGAACATTTGAGAGTATTCTTATTTCTGTTGTCAAATTGTCGGTCACCTAAAACAATAACACCACAAAATAGTTGTCAGCATAATATTAATCCCGTAACGATTTAATTTAAATTTGTTCATATTTTTATCTCTACATTTTTAAAACTAAAAATATACGAATTTCAAAAACACAGAAAACGTACAACTTTTCCACTCGCAGGATCAAGCATTCCGGTTGTAAGTTCAAAACTTCGCAGCTGACCCAAAACCGTACACAAAAGAGGCAGCTGTGAGCTTGTAAGAAATTCAGGATATCGCATAGCACCTTTAATAGAAGTCAAGACGAGATTAGAAGAATCCAGTCTATAGTTTGGAGCACTCAATGAGGTTATTCCGCAGAAAGGAGTCATGGCATGGTAAACTAGAAAGATATAAAATTCTGTATTAAAACTGATTCTTTGAATTTAAAAACATATGAATATACTCGACAAAGCATTTTCCAATCAGTTAAAACTACAACCCATTGTAACGGTCTTCGGCTTGAAACAACTTTGTTAGCAAACTTTACATTCCCAATGACAGGCTGAGAAGAAAGATATATCACCAAGATTACAAAAAAAAGAGATCTGAACAAATGTGAAGATTAAAAAGCATCACACTACTGTCAGTACCAGGAAAGGTTTTCAACAAAGTGTTGCTGAATAGGATGAAAGATTCAGTAGACAACCAATGTTAAAATCAACAGGCTGAATTCAGTAACAATACGTCGTGCACAAACCAAGCTGTAACACTACGGTTCATCGTTGAACAATCGATTGAATGGAACTTGTCACTATATATCAACTACCTTGACTACGAGAAGGCGTTTGGCAGCATGGATAGGAGGACCTTATGGAACCTTCTTCGACACTATGGTGTACTTGACAAGATCGTTACTATATTACGGGATTCTTACGACAGACTACACTCTAAAGTCGTGAATGGAGAACGGCTGGTAGATGCATTCCAAGTGAAGACCGGTGTTAGACAAGGCTGTTTATTCTCCCCTTTCCTCTTTCTTCCAGTGGCAGGCTAGATTAGGAAGACCTCCACATCTCAGGAAAAGCACAGAATACAATGAACAGCTTGCATACAAATAGACGATTTAGACTTCACAGACAACCTAGCTCTTCGATAACATAAACGTCAACAAATGCAGGTCAAGACAAACAGTGCAGCAGCAGCTTCTATATCAGTAGGCCTCAACATACACAAGGGAAAACGCAAGATCCTCAAATACAACACAGTGAACACCAACTCAATCACACTTGATCGAGAAGCTCTGGAAGATACGGAATCTTTCACGTACCTGGACCTGGACAGCATTATCTATGAACAAGGAGGATCTGATGCAGACGTAAAGGCAAGGATTGACAAAGCAAGGATAGCATTCCCACAACTGAAGAACATGTGCAACTCAAAACAACAGTAAGCCAGTATCAATGTCACAATCTTCAATACGAATGTCAAGACAGTTCAATTGTACAGAGCTGAAACTCGGAGAACTACTACAACCATCATCGAAACAAAGCACAGATATTTACAAACAATTAACTACACAAGATACCTAATGTCCGTTTGCCGGATACCATCAGCAACAGCCTACTGTGGGAGAGAATAAACCAGCTTCCAACTGAGGAGGAAACTAGGAAAAGACGTTGGAAGTGAATAGGACACACATTGAGGAAATCATCAAACTGCATCACGAGGCAAGCGCTAACTTGGGTTCCTAAAGGGAAACGCATAAGAGGAAGGTCAAAGAACATGCTGAGCCAAGAATCCGAAGCAGATATGAAAAGGATGAATAGCAGCTGGAAAGGAGTGCCCAGGACAGAGTTGGATGGAGTGCTACTGAGTGGCCTTTGCAACAACATAGAACAATATAGAACTTCGTACGTACGTACATCAGTTCGAGTTGCCACACCACATTAGCACAGAGATGCAGTGGTCGATTCAAATCCCGTAATGCTAGGTGTAGTAAATTATAAGCTGTAATCAAAAAAATTAGGGTTTGAAGATGCTATTCAAGGACTATAATCCAGTGAAATAAATTTGGAAAGAGAAAAAAGAAATGGACATGAAGAATTCAGAAGATTAGAATTTGGGAGAACACAAACAGTGGATGCACCCGCGCCATTGCAAACGATTTTGAGCAATGTCATTCAGGGTCTCTAATCATCGGTTTCAATCATCTCGCGGTCACCAACCAGGTAGTCTACACCTACCAATATAACTCAGTCTACTTATCAGTGACTTCATGGACCAGTGCCATGTTTTGGTCTGGCCTCCCCTAGCTTTCTTCCAATCTCCCTGCCTAACCCCACTGCTCGAATGGAACAATGGAGAGATGTGGTTGTATGCCCTCACTCTGCCTGAGGTGTTTGTATATAGGGCTTTTAGGATGTTAATAAACTTCTCAGGCACACCCTTCTTCAATAGACAATCCCAGAGAACAGTCCTGTCCAACGAAACAAAGGCAGCCCTGATGTCAAGAAACACTACGATTGGTGGCCTTTTATAAGCATGATGGTGTTCTAACATTTGGCGGAGGGTGACGATATGACCAATACATCCTCCCCCAAATGCCCTGGTATGGCCGAGAGTGGGGTAGGCCCGCCCTCCCTCTCGAAATGCTCTCACACGGCCACGCGTATACAGCCTCTGCCAGGGAAGTCCTACTCACTGCGTTCTCGTGGTGGGGGTGTTGTTTACAAAAATGAGAGGACGAAAAGCGAATGTCCGGCGCTTTAACCGGATCCCAAACCAATGGTGCACATGGGCTCCAGTACCCTGCGGGAACAAATGACGTATGAACCAATCGTTGGTCACCGGCTTCCATGGGAATGCATCTCCTCATGTTGCTCCACTGCCTTGTGGGTTAGACCTTTAGATGAAAGGCTCGGGGAGTGGCCCCCTAAGAAAACCACCTGCTTCGGTCTGGGCACCCGGGCAGTATCACAGCCCACACACAAATGTGATGAAATGTCGATATTTATGGAAAATACTTGTCTTGCTTCGATCAGCAATCAAACGATTCACATTATTATTGTTATTGTTATTATTTACTACGTCATTTATTCACTCTCTTTTATTCCCACTTTATGTATCCTTATTTTTCGACTTATACAGCAGCTCGCCTACGGTGGGAACTCGGTTCTATCTAAACGTTCTCGAGTTACTGCCTGGTTGAAAATTGTATGCTACCACCAAATACGAATACTGAAGCAGTTTTTCTGAAACCACGTGCACCATTCAAACTGGCTGGTCGGAGCGTGCTAATGAACTGGAAGTAGCAGCTGCATCTGGTAATTACCGGAAGCTCTTCCAACTCATCCGAGCCACTGGCAGCAAGACGTCTGGGAGGATGACGGGATGTCAATTACTAACATCCATCGACATCTTGGACGATAGGCAGAATTCTTCGAAGGGCAGTTCAACTGGTCTGCTGCTCCGGCGACATCGGTCAGACTGTCCTGCCCTCCATGGCCGGTGACGACTGATCTACCAAATGAGGCGGAAGTCCGCAAGGAACTCCAACTCAGAAACGCTGCAAATCACCTGGCCCAGATGACTTACCTCCGGCCCTTTTTAAATATGGTGGTAACTTTCGGACTAAGGAACTGAATATGTTGTTTACAAATGTCTGGGAGCTAGAGAGTGTACCAACATCATGGAATGAGTCGGTAGTTGTCCCTATTTTTAAAAGGGGTTCACGTCGTTCCTGTAACAACTATCGGGGAATAAGTCTACTTCCGATTGCGTCCAAGCTATTGGCTTCCGTCATACTTCGTAGGTTGCTCAAAACCCGAGAATGATTGACTCGCGAGGAACGGTATTTTTTATTTTATTTCAACAAATAAATATTGGTACAAGAGGGCACCAAATATATATGCGCCACCACAAATCTCATTCGATATGTATGAGGGCTGTAATACTGCCCGGGTGCCCAGACCGAAGCAGGTGGTTTTCTTAGGGGGCCACTCCCCGAGCCTTTCATCTAAAGGTCTAACCCACAAGGCAGTGGAGCAACGTGAGGAGATGCATTCCCATGGAAGCCGGTGACCAACGATTGGTTCATACGTCATTTGTTCCCGCAGGGTACTGCAGCCCATGTGCACCATTGGTTTGGGATCCGGTTAAAGCGCTGGACATTCGCTTTTCGTCCTCTCATTTTTGTAAACAACACCCCCACCACGAGAACGCAGTGAGTAGGACTTCCCTGGCAGAGGCTGTATACGCGTGGCCGTGTGAGAGCAATTCGAGAGGGAGGGCGGGCCTACCCCACTCTCGGCCATACCAGGGCATTTGGGGGAGGATGTATTGATCATATCGTCACCCTCCGCCAAATGTTAGAACACCATCATGCTTATAAAAGGCCACCAATCGTAGTGTTTCTTGACATCAGGGCTGCCTTTGATTCGTTGGACAGGACTGTTCTCTGGGATTGTCTATTGAAGAAGGGTGTGCCTGAGAAGTTTATTAACATCCTAAAAGCCCTATATACAAACACCTCAGGCAGAGTGAGGGCATACAACCACATCTCTCCATTGTTCCATTCGAGCAGTGGGGTTAGGCAGGGTTGCCTAATCTCACCATCCCTCACCAACTTTGCCATCGACGACGTTCTGGAAACAGCTCTGATGGATGTAAGTAATGGTGGTGTGGATCTGTTGCCTGGAGAAAGACTTCTTGACCTTGAGTATGCGGATGATATTGTCTTACTGTGCGACAATGCCCAAGGTATGCAATCCTCACTTAACCAGTCGGTAATCAGTGTCCGTAAGTATGGTATGTGCTTTGCACCTTCGGAGTGCAAAGTAATTCTACAAGACTGGTAGGATTCTAATCCTGTACTCACCCTGAATGGTGAACAGATAAAAGTAGTCGAGAAGTTCGTGTATCTAGGTAGCTGCATAAGTGCTAGTGGTAGCGTGAGTGCTGAGATCAATTCACGTATAGTGAAAGCCAGAGCGGCTTATGCCAATCTGGGCCACCATTGGCGCCTTCGTGATGTCAGTCTGGCTGTAAAAGGTCGGATCTACAACGCGTCGGTGAGAGCAGTTCTGCTCTATGCTTGTGAAACCTGGGCTCTCCGAATTGAGGACGTTAGACGACTCTCTGTGTTCGATCATCGTTGTCTCCGAAGGATTGCTGACATCCAGTGGCAACACCATGTTAGTAATGCAGAGGTTCGGCATCGTGTGTTCGGGCACAGAGATGATAATGCAATCGATGTCACCATCTTGAAACACCGACTTCGGTGGCTTGAACATGTTCTACGAGTGTCGTCCCAGAGAATTCCACGTCGGGCATTATTTGCCGACGCTGGTTTTGGTTGTAAAAAGTGGAGAGGTGGTAAGCTCATGACATGGTGTTGTGGTATGAAAGAAAGCTGAACAGGACTGTGTTCTGTTGGTCGTTCAAGACGCGCTAGTTGGGGTCCTACAGATGATGCAACACAGTGGCTAGAGACGTTATCAGATATGGCTCAGAATAGAAGCCAGTGGCAATCCTGCTGTAATCTTCTTTTACTTTCTTCATAAAAAGTGGTTGTCTCCCTTAACTGAAAGATTTCTTCTGACTGTGCCTTCCCGTTCCCTCATTATTACTATTACTATTACTTCACTACCTTACACCAATCTCTTCGTTATTGTTCTCTTTTTTTTACGCTCCTTACCTTTTTTTCTTTCTCTTCGAACTCTCATTGTTTTGTGTGGCGCATATATATTTGACGCTCTCTTGTACCAATATTTATGTGTTCAAATAAATAAATAAATAAATAAATCCTCTACTCTAACCGGCCATGTTTCACTGCCATAAAGTAGGATGGAACGAACTACTGCGCAGTAAACACGTCCTTTGGTTGATAGACGGATATCTCGCCTACGCCATAAATAACGCAAGTTGGCAAAAGCTAGTCGACCCTTCTGTATCCGTGCTGAGATTTCGTCACACATCAGACCACAAGGGCTGATGAGACTTCCAAGATAAGTGAAGAGGTCGACACGCTCAACTACTTCACTCCCTATCATTAGTTCGGGTGTCAATGCAACCCAATCCTGAAGCAACATTTTGCATTTCGAGGGAGAGAATCGCATCCCGAACATGCTTGCATTGTTGCTCAGAGTGGTCAGAAGACTCGGCATTTTGTCAGCGTCTTAACCAAATAAAACTATGTCATCAGCATATTCTAAGTCAACAAGTGAACCTCCCGATAGGAGTTCAACCCCTGGAAATCTAGACGAGAAAAGTGTTATCTCTAAAAGTACATCGACGACAAAGTTGAACAAGAATGGAGAGAGTGGACAGCCCTGACGAACACCACTTGAGGTAATCAATTCTGATGACAGTTCGCCATAAGCTCTCACTCTACCAGTTGTGTTCGAGTAGAGAGCCTGCACAAGGTTAATGTACTTCTTTGGTATGCCTTTCAATGACAGACACTGTCATAGAACCTCACGATCAACAAAGTCAATCACCGCCTTAAGGTCAAGGAATACAACTGTAGTCGTACGTCGAAAAGTATGCCTATGTCTCAGGACCTGCCTAAGGATGAATATTTGGTCTATACATCCACGTCCAGATCTGAAACCAGCTTGGTTTTTTTCAGGTTTGCTCTTCCTGAGCTCTAGTTGGACGTCGATTTATTCTAGAGGCTAATATTTTAGACATTATGTTAGTCGAATTGATTCCTCTGTGATTATTGCAAGAGGATTTTTGTCGTTTCTTAAAGACTGGGAAGATCAGCGGTTGAGACTAGTCAGATGGGATTACGTCCACTTCCCAGATTCTAGCTAAGATTTCAGTTAATCTAATTGATAAAATCGGACCACCATCCTTAAAATTCACAGAGGTTAGTCCATAAGGCCCTGCTGCTCTTCGCTTTAGATTACTTATAGCCTTTCCAACCTCACTAAGTCAGAGAAATTATATCAGTCTACCATCCGGGTCGTTTGGATATAGTGGGTAGCTGAAGTGTGAAGGCCAGTTGAACTCTTCTGTAAAGTATTTTGCCCATCGGTCTAATCTCTTGGAGAGTAAATAATAGTCCTATCTTTTTCCGAGACACTTTCACTGACAACCGTATTTTCAATATCCATTTCCTTGATAAGTCTGAACGGTTGTCTACTGTTACCATATCGCCTCTAGCCTCCTCCAATGGTTACTGAACTATATATATTTAACCTTTTCGTTACTAATTTGAGCTAGATAAGTGGGTAGATGCAATGCACATCCAAAAAGTATGAACTGGTATACCCAAAAATAAATCAAAAGGACTGACAATATAGTAATCAAAAGATTAAATAAATACAGATCACTGTATTACGCTGATGAAATGATCGATAACGACACTATATAGTTTAAATAACAAAAGCCCTTAAGTCTATGGCATAGTTAAATAGCTTTTTTAACATTGGAACCGTTTTATTTCCAACAATAAATAGCCAAACATCATTGAAAATTGGACAGTTTTAGTTGATTATACGCAGCTAATGAACATACCCTACTAATTGCTTAGATAGCTATGTCTCAGTAACCCATTCAAATTACGTAATACCGTCTGTCTTGAGGCTAGATATAAATGACTCAGAATCACTATCTATTTAAGAAATGAGTTCATTCGCATGACGGAGTAGGGAATTTCAAACTTATAATCAGCGCTCTATCTGCATGACCGTAGAGAATAAACTACAACTATTAATCAGAAAGTTCGAAAAACAGTATTCTGGCTTAGGGGTTATCTAAGACTGATTCCAGATGAACCAACACAATTACGAAAAAGGGTCACGAAGACAAGATCATGGAACGCTTGAAACGATAACTTGAGAAAGCTTCATCACAAACAGGTGTATGAGGAGTTTCCTTCTCGGCTTACGGAATAACCAAACTTGAACATTGATACAAAAAGCTCTAAAAGTCACATCCCAACAGTAAATCTTGCGGAACGACTCAAAAAGGTGAACACATTGTATATCAATGACTGCGAAGACCAGCTGGGTCCTAGAGAACTATTGTACTCATTCGCACTAGATTCCAACTTACTCTGAAATGAAACAGTATATGATTTCTGACAATAAACTGTCGTGTCAGACATGCAAGTACAATTTTTTTCTAAAAAAAAAACTTTTTATAGGCGAAAAACAGCACAGATTCAGTTTCTTACGGAGCAAGTCAGTGGCGTAAAGGAATTGAATTCTAACGGACATATCTCGAATACCTACGAAGCAATTTTAAAGCATCCACACAAACAGGCGACTAGTTGAGAGAAACTACTAGCATTCCTCCTCCCTTATAAGTTAAAAAATCATTACTTTGGATCACGGATCCGTAAAATGTATTTAGCTTTTACAATCAATGTGGATTATAACAGAATATAAGGACGTGTAGTTAGTTTTCGAGTTAAGTTAGCAAAGTATAATCTGTAGATCTCAATTTAGAATTTCTAAGAGTCAGAGAATATTGTGAGAATATTGAGATTATGCAAAGTAGTTTGCTAAGATATGCTGGACTTAGTATAACACAATACACTAAAAATCCTGAAAACGATTACTAACCTCTCGAATACAGCAAGCGCGCAGGCCTTTTGAAACTGTCCATAAAGTTGTTGAATTCTGTTTGAATAAACTACGAACGTCATTAAAATTAACCGGATTACCTGAGGAGCGTCGCCAAATTCGCTAGAAAAATTTCGAATTAGCTCATGCATAGCGAAGTAGGCAGGCATCAGGCATATCTCACGACATAATAGTAGCTGTATTAACTAAAAAGACATAAAGGATGCGGCAAACTAAACCTCTAATGAAGGGTCAATAGTATAAAACAAGGTGCGGTCGCAGAACATTTTCTCTGTAAACTGTGATGACTTTTCAATGCTTTTATTAAAAACCTCACGGTTGCTCTTTATCAAACAATTAAACAAGATTTGACGATTTACCTTATAATCCAGAAAGAAAATAAGCTTTAGAAGAAGCTTAAATATACACCGAAACAAGATGGGAGACTCCACACGCAGATGCTCTGAGCATACCAGTGAATGAGCGATTTCTCTGAAGAGTGATATATAGTTAAATATACCTTGGTGAGAACATTGTTTTTTCAATAGCAAAATCTATGCTCCACAGAATTCGCATCACAATACGTTCATGTTTTATATTGGCTAGCCTTGACACTAAACAATCCAGTGCCCTGAACCTCTTGATTATGTCAATTATTAGCAGTCATGTGTCTTACTGCTTTTTGATGCAAAACCTCGCTCCACAGCCTTTGTGACCTGATAACATCCATATCTATTAAACTCATTCCTTCATCTAATATCATACCACCAAGTGACTCTTCTAACATGACAGAAACCTAAAGATAAAGCATATATCACGAACTTACTGTCAACTCATTTATGAACCTATCTATCGCAATCACCGGATCATGTATCATCCCCAGTACAAAAGTTTATTCAATTCTTTAAAGTCTTCAGAATCTGAGAGTTATCAAATTAATAAGTTGACTTTCTAGTTATTTACTGAACAAATCGAAGGTCTGAAGAATAAAAGAATCAACAAAACAGTGATAGAACGAATGAACATGTAAATATAATCCCGGTGATAAAAATAAGGCGGAAGAAAAAACAGTGAACTAACGGAGGTAAGACAAGACAATGTAAAGCCACACTTGTATAGCCGCGTTTACTATTCGATCCCAGATATGTAAACACATGAATATATATCTGGAAACTCTGTGAAGAAAAGCGACTATTACTAAATTTTATCACTGGGATGGAACGATTTCATTGAATTACTTAGATGGCTGAATCTCCAAATACTATGAAAACAAATAAAGCTATTCCAACACGACATGTGTACAGCGGTAAATAAATCTCCAAGATAAAGTTTTATATGTCTTTGACATTGATGCTGACCTCATTGGTTTTTCTGGACACAATCCAGTTGAAGGTGCTCCACCAGGCATATTCATCAGATCACGAGTGTGTATTACGGTGCTTGTCATCAATTTCAACTGTCTGCCAACTCAGACCAAACGCTCATCGATAAATCGATAGTCCTCTTATGATAGACCTTTTGCGAGGGCCTATCTGGATAGAACGTCTTGTATAAGCCGTCTTTTGTACGTCACTGATTTGATGACAAAAGTTTGCTATCTCGTCGACACTAGAACGAAAGCCAGAGTTCTTAAGAATTCTGACGACTGACTGTGTAAACCTGTTTTCAACCTACAGACGACAAGTCAGAAACCGATTGCCGCTTATGGCAAGTGATATGTTTATCTCAACGTAGGTTTATACAAACCCAATCATTGGATTTTCGTTGTTGCAGTTGTTTCTATGTCAGCCATAGAAAGTGACCTGACACACCATAATCTACTCACCGACACACGCAAATGGAGGAAAGCAGATGGGCATTTTAATTCATCTGTTTGTGTAACTGCCTTTCTTAGTTGTAGATTATCTGAACTTTGGATTTGCCCTACTACACTACTAGGAATCACAGGACTTCGAACGACTGCCTACCACCCACAAGCTAGCTGGTTAGTAGAACGCTTTCACCGACAGATCAGGGCCTCACTTCCAGCGGCAAAAGTTTCACAATGGATTGACGCTCTTCCACTCGTTCTTCTGAGTGTTTTCAGTCCAGAGAAAGCTGACGTTGAATGCACTGCAACACAGCTCGTTTGCCGAACTGAAATCCGACCCCCGGGAGGATTTGTGGATCCTCCATATTCATCGATGAATATGGGTCTAAACTCTTGCACGGGCAGGCTTATAAACGCCATGCACTCAGTTATACCTGTTTTCACTCGACATTATCCAACTGATGTTTTCGCCTTTTGACGTAGTACACATGTCTTCATACTCCAGGACTCCGTACTTTAACCTCTCGAAGTGGAATACGAAAGACCCTTCAAAATCCTTCGTCGCAAACCCGAAAACTATATCATCGATAAGAACGAAACCAACTATAACGTCAGCAATGACCGTTTTAAAGCCGCATATTTACAAGGTGACCCTACTAATATTTATTTTCCTCCAATACAATCGAACGACAAGAGCCTGAGAATTACGATACCCTATCCGATAATCAGCAGTCACGTGGCTGGTGTCTAGCGACCAGCCCGAAACAATACACTCTAGAAGTAGGGTAAGGCTTCCAGAACACTCAAACGACTAATGTACATAAGAAGAAAAGTAACATTTTCATTTATCTCACCTGTTTGTCTTCTTGTGTCAAAAAACAAATACTTTTTTAATATGCTCATATATGTGTAGTGTTTTGTTTTCTTAAAACATCCAGAAAACATTCATTGTGCAAAATTTATTTCACGCCATCGCGTGTTATCAACATACATGTGTGACAGTATATTTCCTTTCTATCGTGCATTTTGGTTCTTTACACATGTATAGTTGTATTTCTGTGCGTACTTACACTTAGTTTTCTTTGTTTTTCAGGAGGACTGTAAAACATGCAAAAGCCAACCGAGAATACGATGAATAGAAACTTTCATTGTACATTCTTTTCTTCACTGCTATGTTGTAACATGTGGCCCTTTGTATTAGGAAAAGGCGATCAGGTGCTGCCGAACGTAGAAAGCCATCTGAAGAGTGTTCACTAACGACAAGCTCCCCGGGTTTAAACTTCTAACTGGCCATATCTTAGAGTCATCACCACCCAACTGAGAGGAGTGAGTTGTGAAACTAAAGAAATCCACAGGATAAATAGTTCTGTATGTCTTCGACACTGATGCCGACCTCATCAGTTTTACTGGATACACATAGATGAAGGCGCTCTGTCTTCATTGATTCCACAGCTGTGTAAATATAAGTGATAAACAAATGAAAGCGTGAGAATAACTGGGTTACCGCACTCTGAGGTGTACGTATTCGGAGGTCGCCTCGAGGAGCATGATTGTGGTTTTTTCTGGAAGAATCCCGTGTTAAAGTGACTTGGCGTACTCATCGTGTTGTATTCAATTATCAGGTCACCTCTCACTCTCCTGTAGCCCAAAGAGAACAATCTTAAGTTCGAAAGTCTGTTTTCGTAAGAATAATGCTTTGGATCTATCAATCGTTTAGTTGCCCGTCTCTGTATTTGGTCCTAGAGTTTAATGTCTAATTTGAAGCGAGAAGCCTCAACAACACTCAGGACTTGAAGGTGGTTCCATGAGTAAGTGTTGATGAGAGTTTGGATCAACTCTGGAGTGATTGCGATAAAGTGTTTTTATATAAAGTGAAAAATTGCGTTTGTCTTGGATGTATCACAAATGTAATTTGAACCGTAGTCATCAATCTGAAGTAAGTAAGTAAGCAGTCATGAGGCGATTTCATTGCTGGGTTTAAGGTTTACGTGTCAAGTAGGGCAAAATGTTCATGGTATAGCATTTTCATAGGTCGGTTTTTTATCTCACTGTCTACTTCCTATATCCCAATTGTTAGAAGGTCCCTTTGAAGCTCATGTGAATCCTTTTTCATCTTTCATAAATATCAAGTTTTTTGCGTCATTTTCATGGATTAGTTCCATGGACCTAGTTTCATTTAGAAAGTCATCAATAATGATCAGGAATAAGAATGGACCCATGATTGTCCGCTGTGGAACTCTTGATATCGGGACCCATCAGAATGCATGGCTTGATATGATACATCCTGCTCGCTAGGTAGTTTAGAAGTCTAAATAAAAGGTCAGAGGAGCCTATTTCTGCAATCTTCCCTATCGAAAGTTTGTGAACTACTGAGTCAAAGCCTCTTATGCAGTTAAGGAATATTACATAGGCCGTTGTCTTTTGATCTCAATAGGTTATTTAGTTGTCCCATGCCATGAGGTTGGGTGCACATGACCTGCCTTTACGAAATTCGTTTTGGGTTCCACGGATGTTTTCATCCATTTGTTCCCTTAACTGTTCATCAACCAGTACTTTCATTACTTTACGACAAGTTAACCATCTGTTTTTAATTGTACAGTAAGTCTAATACCTAGCGGCTTTGACACCTAATTTTGCCTATTTAGCGGGTGAGTTGTGCATATATGAGCATAATTTTCAATCGCCTAACTTTAATGGTTTGAAACTATCTACATGTGTCTTTCATGAACTTAACATTATAGCACACTGGCTGCTGCAAAATCAAACAAAATGAAATGGGTAGAGCTCAAAACAAAATTCTCAGTGAAAAGTCTCTTATAGCCGGCACTCACTCATTAAGTATACGGAATATTTCCCAAAGTCGCTTGATACGGTACCCATATTTGGGACTAAAAACTTATGCGATACAAATTTATTGTTACGTATCCTATCTTAGTAAACGCAACAGTGGCCTACGCAAGCAGTAACCCTATTTAAATAATATCGTGAATTTATATCAAGAGTAAGCAACCTTGTCTAACACCGGTCTGCTATTGGAACGCATGTCAGATGTCTTTAATGCACGTCTCTGTGTTGCAGTCCGTCGTATGAACTCCAAATCATGTTTATGGTCTTGCCAATTATACCATAGTGCCGAAGAAGGTTTCATGAAGTTATCCTGTCCACGCTATCAAATGCCTTCTCATAGTCATCTTAGGTTATGTAAAGTGGTGTGTTTCATTGGATTGGCCGTTAAACAACGGTCTGTATTGATGTACTTTGGTTTGTGCGCGACCGATCCTCACTGAATTCAGCCTGTTGGTTTCAAGGTTTGGCGTCTACGGTTTTGTACAGATTGAAGTACTTGTCGAGTATCCGTTGATTGTATGGATCGATTATGTGCTTGGCAGTAACAGAGGACAATCTGTAATTAAAAAATGAAGTTACATGAACACATAAATTAGTGTTTCCATCTACTAATCTATGTTTGGGCATGTCAATAGATAGAGTATGGTGTTGTACCAGGCCCATACCAGTGATTAGCATAGAAACACATGCAATAACGAAGATCAAGTGGATGGATTTTTGTAAACTCACATTAAGATGATTATATAGCTTATCACATGAAGTAGTCGGTTTTCCATTAGGTGACAGTTGGTTGAAAACCGGCCCATTCAGTCGGTAGTTAGGATTTTCAGGGCCCGTTGATCAATGACCTCTCGCATACGTAGCAACATATATGTTGCTGAGTTATGTTGCAGCTCGATATTGTGGAAAGTTTGATCTAACATTTGTCTCTCGGTTACGTTTCCACGTTTAAGAATAGCACTCTTCAAAGTTTCGTAAAATTCCGAAACACCACTAGTAAGCTTATTAGGTGTGACGCATCTGTTAAAATCACGCAGTAGTGCCTTCGTCACTGGGAGGAATTGTGCACGTGGGTCTGTCACACCATGCTCGCCGAAATCAGCTTCTGCATCGAAGAATCGGGCTTCCATATTGTCGGACCACAATGGTATGAATTAAGACTGCTTGTACACAGTACTCGAGTTCAGGACGTCAAATACTATGTGCAAAGTTTAAATGTCTTAACATTTGATTCAGTAATGGCTCTACGTATTAACCAGAGGGTTATAAAATCTCTGGCAGCTATTACACGGCAGTTTGCAGTTGCTTTTAAGTCTTCACTGATCACTCCAAGGTCGGTGTGATTCTGAACAACCGTTAGCTCAACGGTGTTCATGGTGCAGGCAACAGTTCCTTGAACCATGATGCACTCTCAAGTGCATATCTGCATCTACTCTATTCCAGGAAATTCATGTAAATTTTGAAAATCATTTCAAGGCTCTAAATTTTTACGTTCATTTGTAATCTCTCCTCATATTTTGATATCTTCAGCATGCATCAAAATGGACGATTTCAGGAGACTAAAAATTTTGGTGGTTTACTCAAATGGTTCAATTGGTTGTTGATGGAATAGAAGGAGATTTCGCCTAACGGGCTTCCGAGTCTAGTATCAGTGGATCACCAATACCTCAAGGCAGGAACCTAGGCATACTAACTAAAAAATAGGAAAAAGAAATTGGTATATCATAGTAATATACTACCCTTAGTCTTTAAGAATAGATCAATTTCTCATTTTAAAGGACTCCTGGGAACTCGCTTGGACTAGCTCAGCCGGCGGCGAATTCCAGCTTTTGGCTACTCTTAGGGAGTAGATGTTGTGTCTCCAGTTTCTGGGTGTTCCCTTCAGATTTGTGTTGCAGCTAAACTTAAGTAGGTGTTCAAGGGGATGTCCAGAAGTGTTAAGGACGCCGTAAGCCATAAGAAGGTCACCTCAAAGACACCTATACTCTAATGAGTATGGGTTTAGTAATTGGAGGCGCTCTCCATAAGGCTTGAGTTTGAGTCCCCGAACTGATCTCATAGCTCTCCGTTGGATACGCTCCAGGGTGTCCTTGTCCTTTTGGAGTGAGGGGGGTATACTATGTTTCCGTACTCTAAATAGGGACGAATGAGACTGTTGAAGATTATGCGGAAATCTATTCCGTCAAACTGGCCAAAACGCGCTTCAATGTCAACAGCGCAAGGCTTGCTCAAAAGGCATTTTTGTCACAGTTGGCGTAAGACTTCAAATCGTAGGGCACCAGCACTTCAAAAACTTTTCAAACTCGGGATACTTCTAAAGGGGAGTCGCCTAAGTTGTAGTTGTGGTATGCAACATGTCTCAGATAAAGTAATTGACACGTTGTAGTGTTAAAGTTAGGTCCGATGTCATCGGCCCACCTTTGAAGTCCAGTCAGATCTTTCTGAATCGCCATATATCCTCTTGGTTGGGTATCACTCTCAAGGGTTTAACATCATCAACAATACCTAACAAGTCAGACGATACCAGTTGTGGAAGGTCGTTTATATAGATGAAGAGAAGGAGAGGTCATAGTACTGAACAGTGGGAGACCCCACTAAGAAATCCCATAGCCTGAGAGAAAGTGAAGTTAACCCTGACTTTAAAATGTCGATTTCTTAGATTTCAAATGAGCCAGTAAACTAAAGGTGATTTGATACCTAATCGTTTGAGCTTATTGATAAGATATATATGGTTGACCCTATCGAAATATTTTGAGAAGTCAAGGTAAACGACCTCAACCTTCTCTTTGTGATCAAGAATGGTTGTCCATCCGTCCACTGCAGTCAGCAACTTGACTATACAAGAATGACCCTTTCTGAAACCGTGCTGTTGAGGTGAAAAAAGTTTGAGGATAATAAATAGTCGCGTATACCGTCTCATGACGGGGTCTCCATAATTTGTGAGGGTGTAAAGAGAAGTGCCACAGGTTGGTAGCTTGAAGGTTCACTGCATCGATCTCCTCTGAAACGTGGTGTGGTGTGTGCCTGCTTCAAAATTTCTCATAGTGTACCTTGGCTTAGAGATTGTAAGAACACCATGCTAAGCGGCGTTGTCAGAATTGAAGCTTCTTCCCTCGGTATAGCAGAATGAACCATATCTGAACCAGGATAAATGTCTTTTCTCGGAAGCCGCTGTTTCCGGTACACCAAGTCAGCGCTCAGGTTCACTTCGGAGACTCCAGTGCAGTTGCAGATGGAGCTTTCATCAACTTAGTTAATGTGAGCCGGTTGAACTGTCCGAGAGTATTGTTCAGCCAGAAGGTTAGCGGCGTTACCGTCGTTGTTGGTCGGACCATTAGGACTTAGTAGTTGGGGAACTCCAGTTTTGGCTTGTAGAAAAGAAGCTGCGTAACGGAATAAGCTTTTCGGATTGGAGACAAATTTATCGATGAGCTTTATCTGGTACTGAAGCCTGTTTTCTCTCATTGCATTTGTGCATATGTTTCTTATATGTTTGCGTTGCATGTATGCGCTGTTGTTACCAGTTCGTTTGTATTTCACCCAGCAGTGCCTTTATCGGCCTAGCAAACGGACAGTGCGGTTCTTGATAACTGTAGGTTGCTTGTAGAATTTTGGGACCATTTGAGGAACATACAGTATTATAGCACATGAGATCGTGTGCAGTAAGAAATCTCACTGGACATCCACATCAAATTGAGGATAAATTTCCCAACCAACCTGTTGTAGATTTTCTTGTAAAGCTGACACATTCAACAGTCTGAAATTCCAGAGCCTGTTGTTGTTGGGATGTCTTAGCTCAGTTTTACTGATAAAACTGAAGGCTATGACGGCATGATCGCTTTACCCCAGGCGAGCCAGGATTGAGAGTGTTAGGGATGCAGAGGAATATACCAATAATTATCATGTTAAGTCCAACGGTGTCCTTGGACTTTAAATGGACATTTCCTATTGGTCGATATTTGTTCACTTGTTAAATATTGTACAAAATGTTGTTTCCTATTTTATGGTACGATGTGGTATGCTTGATTGGTATATAAGCAGAGTGTGTTTGAAATATAACGATTCATATCTCAGAGGTTGTGACTTGTGTTCTGGATTCAACTGGCTGGGCTAGACAGGGAGGCGGGACCAATCAGGACTCTAGGTCGTTCGTACGTGTTTGCGTGCCACCGAACCGATCAATAAAACGCTGCGCATCTAACCTGCAAACCACCTGTTACAACAGAGAGGTTGTCAACTGGAAATTCTTCGTTTGTAAATGCCCAGTCTCAACGCGACAGCTCTGACCGTTTCTCCAACGGGTTGCCCACTTCACATTCTCCAATAATCCCAGATCCTCAATGAGGTTGGAGAATCCAGCTTCAGTACACTTTTCATCTCCAATGTACGTATGTTCCGCGAAATTGACTTTAGTTAGATGGAAGTCCCTAAAATCAAGACATGGGTGAATCCGAGACGAGTAGAGCGGAATAATCCTTCCAGCAGACGATTGTCGTACTCAATGTCAGCAGTGGGCTTCCTGTCGATGACTCCAACTAGACACCTCGAGGTGGTAGACAATCATACTGAGCACCATGCAGATTCGTCAAGATTGATAAACTCTTGGTTGTGCACTTGACGTTCCTCCAAGCAGAATCGTAAGTATAATTCCTGATTTTCTGTCATTGCCAAACAAAGACACCCCAGGTATTGCTAGCTCCTGGTCCGTAAACTGAGAAGATATCCAAGTTTCAGATATGCCTATCAGATGAGCATTATTACCGTTGCTGAGTTCACGTAGCTCATCCATCTTATTCGGTAAACTCGCGGCGTTCATGTATAAGCAGTTTATGCTTTCAATTTGAAACGCGTGAGCTTCCCCTTCCTGTTTGTCTGTATAAGTCTCACGTGAATTGACAGGTAGCTTTACTATACAACGTTTTCCGAGTTGATAACTCCTGTCCTCTACATGGTTTCTGTGATCGAGGCAGAACACAAGTGGAATGATCAGCTCCAAATTGCCTTAGTGCTTGATCCTGGCATCATGTGGCCTATCCGGATGCATATGGATTCCAGATGACAACCGACATCTGTGGCCACGAAATGCTTCCGGAATTGCAGCCGTCAATCGGAGGATTGGAAGGTTATCTTCATCAGCCGGAGTCCCGAATCTCCGTTCTCCTTGACTAGTCTCACCACTTGTTGAGTCAATATGATTTTGAACTTCAGGGACTGCTTGATGAATTTCCATTCCCTTATATCAGAGTTTGTGTGATTAGGGTCCGTCTCTACAGGTGCACCTTGCACAATGATATTTCTTCCGCAAAAGAGCTTCTCGCGAGATTTATCAGAGATTGAGCTCAGAATACGGTTTGTCAGGCAGTATTCTTACGTCTACATCTGGTTTCAGTAAGTGGCTAGCCAGTAGGATTTTCGTGGCTGTAGGTAACCCTCGTCGCACAGTCACAGTGGAGCGTGTGGTTCTCTGTTCAGACAAATAAAGCTTTTCAACATTCAATATAAGATAATAGGAAATATAATGCCTATATAAAGAAAGTGAACGAATACTTGAACACTATTGTTTTGATATACACTTACATGTTTGAAGTCAACTCTTAATCAGTCAACCTAAGCTATTACAGGATACCTCTACGTCGGTAGTGTTAGTGGGCGCTTCACGAAGTAATCTTGTGTGATTTCGATGCATAGAGTCCTTTCCCCGTGTGCGCCATGTGATCGTCAAAGCCTCTACTTTGGGAAGTTCGAGCTTCTTGTTTAACTCTTCGCAGAGCATCCTATCATGTTTGTCACAGTTGCCTTTAAGGTTCATGATTATGAGACGATCATCGCGGTCCGTCATTATTTTCCCAGGTTTTCAGGAACGTTCATGCTGAGGACCTTGTCGTTTGAAGGTCGAAGGGCGTTTCCGATTCCCATGCTTTTTGCTGACCAGTTGGACATTCTTTGGGGTAGACTGTGAAGCCAAATCAGCAGTTGATTTCCCTACAATACTTGGGATGTTCAGCTTCCTAGACGGTGACGCCTGGTCCTTTTTAACTTTGATAACGGAGACCGTTTGCATCCAGGGATCCTGTGCTGGGAGACCTAAGTCAGCCGAGGGAGTCTAGTACCATCGACTTTATGATGGTGCTGAACTTCAACATGTTCTCACTAGTGTCATTACATGCTGCATCGATAGTAGCTCTAACGAGATCCCTCTTCTTGTTTTAATTGAGTGTCTTTCTTTGTCTACCCGTTTTATGACTATCCTTTTTTAAGTCCTGTCAATAGAACAGTGATGTTACTTAGCAAACCTTCAGCATTCGTGTTGCACATGACACATGCCTACCTATAATCTAAATTACTGAGTTTGTTGTAAGCAGTTACTGTACGATTCGCGCACGCTTCCAGTAATCAAACTTTGCAGTGGTCACACTGCATCCCAGATGTCACAACAAAAAGGCAACCGAGTCGCTTGCATGTTATTTTTCATGGCTATAGATTAACTGAAAATACGATTGTCAGTGAAAGTGTCTCGGAAAAAGATAGGACTATTATTTACTCTCCAAGAGATTAGACCGATGGGCAAAATACTTTACAGAAGAGTTCAACTGGCCTTCACACTTCAGCTACCCACTATATCCAAACGACCCGGATGGTAGACTGATATAATTTCTCTGACTTAGTGAGGTTGGAAAGGCTATAAGTAATCTAAAGCGAAGAGCAGCAGGGCCTTATGGACTAACCTCTGTGAATTTTAAGGATGGTGGTCCGATTTTATCAATTAGATTAACTGAAATCTTAGCTAGAATCTGGGAAGTGGACGTAATCCCATCTGACTAGTCTCAACCGCTGATCTTCCCAGTCTTTAAGAAACGACAAAAATCCTCTTGCAATAATCACAGAGGAATCAATTCGACTAACATAATGTCTAAAATATTAGCCTCTAGAATAAATCGACGTCCAACTAGAGCTCAGGAAGAGCAAACCTGAAAAAAACCAAGCTGGTTTCAGATCTGGACGTGGATGTATAGACCAAATATTCATCCTTAGGCAGGTCCTGAGACATAGGCATACTTTTCGACGTACGACTACAGTTGTATTCCTTGACCTTAAGGCGGTGATTGACTTTGTTGATCGTGAGGTTCTATGACAGTGTCTGTCATTGAAAGGCATACCAAAGAAGTACATTAACCTTGTGCAGGCTCTCTACTCGAACACAACTGGTAGAGTGAGAGCTTATGGCGAACTGTCATCAGAATTGATTACCTCAAGTGGTGTTCGTCAGGGCTGTCCACTCTCTCCATTCTTGTTCAACTTTGTCGTCGATGTACTTTTAGAGATAACACTTTTCTCGTCTAGATTTCCAGGGGTTGAACTCCTATCGGGAGGTTCACTTGTTGACTTAGAATATGCTGATGACATAGTTTTATTTGGTTAAGACGCTGACAAAATGCCGAGTCTTCTGACCACTCTGAGCAACAATGCAAGCATGTTCGGGATGCGCTTCTTTCCCCAAATGTAGAATGTTACTTCAGGATTGGTGTGCTTCAGCGCCTGAATTAATGATGGGGAGTAAAGTGGTTAAACGCATTGACCGGTTCGCATATCGTGTGAGTCTCATCAGTCGTGATGGTCTGGTTTCTGACCAAATGTCGGCACGGATTCAGAAATCTATATTGACTTTTACTAATTCGCGTCATTTGTACTTACTTACTTACGCCTGTTACCCCTCTTGGAGGAGCGAAGGCCACGCAGTAACACTCCATCCAACTCTGTCCTGCGAAATGCATTCCAGCTACTATTCATCGCCTGAATCTGAAGTGTTTTTGTTCTTCTATTAACAGACTCACTTGTTGACTTAGAATACACAGAAAATATGGATCTGTTTGGTGAATATATATTGCTGATTATTTTTAGTAACCGTAGTTTGGCCTGACAATTTTATTTCTTAACCAAGGGAGTTTGGCAACTTGAACGCATGCACGTACGTAGCAGGTTCTACTTTGTGACTGACTGAAAATATTTACTGAGATTATTGCCAGCTATTCCTATTTTTTAATTAACGATCAAACCGGGATGGTAAACAAGATAATCTTTGAGTGCAATTTTTAGTTATTTTTCAAAATTATTTTGTAACATTCTACTTTCGTTTCTATCACAAACTCGCACTAAAATATCTGAGAAAAAAACAGTTCGGTACGAAACCGGTTGTTGACTGTACTTTTAAAGGCTGGTGATGCAAATAAGTTGAAGATTTTGGTCGTCCATTTTATTCTCAAGTAACGTGTCTTAGATCCCATAAATAATTTGTGGCAGGAGATCATGTCATCATGATCCGTTTCGAGAATTATTATGTCCAGCGTCTTTTGGTGATACTAAACGACCAGGAGATTACTGGGTCACCTTTTGTAAGGTAATGTTATATCAAAGACAACTGTCAAAATTTATTGGTAGTACAATCCACCTAAACCTGATTGATCAATCAGATGAAAACAACAGCCTACCGTTCAATCTCAGAAGCAGATATTTTGGTAGAAAATGTCACCAAGCCTTTTTATGATAATTATGAGTATTTGAGTTATAATACAAACTAGGAGTTCCAGAGATAACGCAATTTGATCAAGAATAACTACATAAGCACAAACGAATGCACTGTATTCGGAATTCGAAATCAAACATTCAACAAGTACAAAGGAATCCTTATTTCATACAATCACCACATCCGCTACAGCTTGAATTGGAGTCTAGGTGTTATACGTCCTCTTCTTAAGTTCATCCTGTGTCTGTCCGACAGTGTACTGGATAAAGACTCCTTATTGTCTAGAATGTACTCATGAGTATTAGAATTAACAATCGAAATTGGACCAGACTCACCTGGTTCCTGGAATCGCATTTGATCAACGTGTCGGTTGTGTAGACTTAAGTCATTGATATCTAGAATTCGTACTATACATTTCCCAACATTCACCACAATCCCCGTGGCTGGTCAAAGATCATTTCCACGATAATATGTAACTTCCGCAGACTCCAAACACCTTATATTCGAACGAAGAATCCTTCCTTTTATTAGCTTGATGTGGTCTCCCTCGCTACAGAATGTTTAGCATTCCTCTATTGCAGTAGACATATATCTCCTTCTTTCTCCAGTTCATTAAAGTAGCAATGAAGTAGCAATGGAATTAATAGCAGTTTCCGATTTCCTGATAAGATTTTCTGCCTGGCCATCAGAAAAATGAAGCCTGGGAGCAGTGAACAAATGTCTGCGCTCTATACCATTCAACCAGTTAGTGACTGCATCCGCAGCGAAACGAGAGTCATTATCCGTCACTAACACCATAGGTAATTCTTTGTCGACTAAACACCTTTCTCAATGCTTGGATTGTGAGGTCAGAATTTGTTGAAGTTGTGATAAACTTCAGGCCACTCAGAAACAGAATCAATGATTACGAGTGCATAGTATTGGCCGAGAAATGGACCACAATAGTCTGGGTGAATTTTCCGCCAGGCCTCAGATGATGCTGTCCATGGACTTAATTTCGAACGCTGATTTCTGGACTTATGATATTTTTCACAATTGTTTGCTATACGACATGTATCTGAATTTATCTCTGACCACCAACATGATTGTCCAGAAATGTATTCATCGTGTTGAATTTGTTTGGCACTTCTGTACTGAACCGTGTAGTCATGGACACTCAAAGCAATACTCCATCGTTGAACCATAGCATCCGAGCAACATGCTAAGGGTTTTTCGGGATGATAAATAAACGTTAAAGACTCATGGTCAGTAACAATAGTGGATTTCATTCCGAATAAATATTTATGGACTCTTTTAACAGCCCAAAACACAGACAATGCTTCTCGCTGAGTTTGTTAATAACCTTGTTCAGTAACAGTAAGTTTACGCGAAATACAAATAACCAGTCTACCTTCCTGCTACAAAACTGCACCAACACCCATAGGTGATGCATCAATAATAAGTGTGGAATATACACTGGGGGAGTAAGTTCGAAGAACAGCATCACTTTGAAGAAACTTTAGTAGACTTCATAAGCATGACTTTTGTTCCTCATCCCATTTGAAGCAATTGGATGTCAAAATATTAAATAAACAATTGGCACGAAAAGAAAAATATGAAATAAGACGGGAATAGTATTGAAAGGCACTCATTAGTGAAAGTAGTTCTATAGGATTTTCTGGAGATGGTGCATTTGTCAGTGGAGTTAGTCGTGTGATATCTTGTTTAGAACCATTACCATCAACTAGGTATCCAAGACATTTGAAACTAGATACACAAAATAAACACTGAATTGGATTCACTATAATATTCTTCTCAATTAAACGACGTAATAAAGCAATAAGTCTCTGGTCATGAACTACCTTATCAGAACCATGAACAATGAAATCATCTTGATGAACTTCAACAACTTCAAGATCACTGACTACCTTATTCATAACTTCCTGAAATATGGCTGGAGAACAACTTAGATTAAATGGAAGTGAGTTGTATTTAAACAGACCAAAAGGAGTGTTAATTGTGACCAAAATAGATGGAGATTGATCTAAACGGATTTGAAGATAAGCATCTTTTAATCCAACTTTCCAGAACACTTTAGAATCATGAAGTCGACTTACAATATGTTCAGCCTCCACCGTCGTGCATGTTTGTTTCACCAAACAAGAGTTCAGTGTTAATCTATAGTCACCACATATATCCGAATGTAGAATGTAATGATTTTGGTACCAGAATCCACAATTATAGGTAAATAATAATTCCATTGAGACGATATGGCTCCAGTAGTATATCCGAACGTAGAATGTAATGTAAATGTTACACCAGTCTATAAATATAGATGATAGGTAATTAATCGTTCCGTTATCATATCCACAAACATGATAGAACGAGAGACGTATGTATAAAAGTGTATTTAATTATGAGCAGTTAACAATGTCACGTTATGTGGGATTCAAAAACACAAGGAAGGATGTGAGTATCCAAGGTCATATACTTAAACAACAAGTGCAATCGATTAATGATAAATGTACGGATTGTGAGAATTGGCAAAATAAATGCAAAAGATATCAAAAACTATTTACAAAATAGGTTTATTAAGTCTATCTCCACAAATCACCTTGTAGTGACCTACTTTTATCAAGAGAAAGCGACTGATTTAATGGAAACAATTATTATTATAAACAATTGTACCAGTGGTTGTTTAACTGTACTTGTTTGTTTAACTGTACTAAAGACATTCTTCCTTTCGTTGATTGTGACCTTGCACGCACTTACGTTTGCTCAGTGATTCCGCTTGTATTCTTTTGGCACGATCTCGGTATTCTTTCGATACCACGGGATCACTAACAAATATATATTGCTACAACTTCCAATCGCCTTCTGATATTTGGTACGCAACCTTCTTGTAGTGGTGATCATAGTCAACCGCGACTCGACGCCACGCTACAACCTTATGAAATTTCGCCCTCTCACAACATTAAAAACTGGTGCACATTACGTGATTTAATAATAGTTCCTTAAGAGCTGTATAAGGAAGTGAGATAGACATTTCTGGATATGCCAAATGTTTAGTTAGCTGTATGCTTCTGTTCCAATGAATGTGAGAAAATGTGCCACAATTTTATCACCATTCACACCTTTCTTGGTCATGCTCCAGATATCAAACCTTTTCAGATAATCCTCAAAAGCTTCACAAGTTGAATGAGTATCTAACTGTTCCGTCACAGGCTCCCTCGCGACACCAATATGATAATTAGGAGTATTTAAATTATGTTTAAGTTCGTAGTCTAATTGCTTCAAAACTTCAATTTTTGCCTTACAAGAGTTTTATAGGAATGTTTGGTTCAATTCCAGGTGCATATTATGGATATCAATCCAACTACTGGTTATGAAATACTCAGAGTTGAAATTATTTCATCAAGTTTCAAGGTGATCAATTGAATCTGATAAAGGAAGTAAATGTTGATACAGTCTAACGTAGTGTTTGTCAAATAGTTCAGGATTATTACTGCTTACCAGTTATTTAATTTTTATTCAGAAAAGCGAAAAAACCATTATATGCCAAAATAGACATGTTTCCACTTCACGTCTAGGATGAATCGCTAATATACTACAATATCCTGCTGAAAAGCTTATGAAATCGTAGGGGCGATGAAAATTAATTATAAACATTTGGTTGCTAATTATTGAATGACATCCATATGTTATTCATTCCTTGAGTTGTCGATAAAGATGGTCGTCATAAAAATCAAATAATTGTGTAGTGCAATTCATGTGGATTTTAGTTTATGGTTTTCAATGGTTGGTTTAATACTGTTCAAATTATCCATTATGTTGTCTGAATGCATCTTTGAACTTCGGATCAAATAAATTACTTTTGGGTTGAGTTCTCGTTTTATTCTTTAAAAACGTGTCAGAGAATAAGCTTGCTCTCCATAATTTGCTCTTTAGGTAATGACGATTTGGAAAAAGTCACTTCTAGTTGAGAAGCTAAAAGCTAGAGTTAATTTATTCGTGACTTAAAATGAATAAATTAATTTCAACCTGAAGTCAAAAGACTGTATATATGAAACACTAAATATCGCGCTCCCAGTTCATAACTGTTGAGTGAATGATTTCATAAACTTCTAATTGTCACTACTTACCTCATGAAAATATACTTGAGAATTAGTGCATTTTAGAACTAGAGATGTACAAGGAATAACTTTACTTTTATGAATCCCTTCATCAGTAAAGGACTTTAGCTGCTCATGTTTTCTTTTCTTTTATTTCTTATTTGAAATTAACTATCTCTGATGCTCGAATAGTTTTATACGTAAGAACATTTTATCGACTGGACGACTAATTTTTCTTCTCACATGATATACTACTGAATAACATAATAAGTAGGAAACCACACTTAATATGATAGTCCTTTATTCCAGTTTATCATAAAATGCTATCAGCAATGAATTTTAATACTCAGACTTATGTTTTAATATGATTAGATCAGTGTATGTGCTTGGAATGGTTCAATACTCAATCTACATAGTGTAACGTGACATTATTCTGCTTTACTTATGTTAACATGTGAGGAATATAGTTCCATATTTCTTGGTAGGGGGCCGTACAGATTTTTGGATTTCATTGAAGCCATGAACTGATTTAAGTTAGGCCAACACCGAGAACCTGGAAGGACTGGACAGACATTTCGTCATGGCGTGGAACTCATCAGCAGTGCCTATCGACGACCCTTTAGGATTTCAATGAAGTTCAACAATCGCCATAACTCCATAATCACAGTTATCATGCTTTCACTAGTAACTAGCTTCGAAAGGAAATTTTCGAAGTTGGTCAATAGATTAGGCATCCGAGCGAGACTCAAATCCTTGATCCGATTACCGCATCTCTGAGGAGTCCCATCCTAGGACGAAAAGGACGTACGGTGCTCCTTTCTTCTCAATGACGGTCTCACTCAGATCGGTTTAGAATTTCAATGAATTTCCATACTGATTGTTTTGAGTGACAAATTAATCATCTTACCGAAGAACATCAACTAACCACTTGACCGTAGCCGTGTTATCCCATATGACTTACAGGAATTCTATGTCATCTTTAGTCGTGTTTATTTTCTCAATGTGAAGGTGACCTGGTCATTTAAACCAAATAATTCTGATTTAAATGTATTGGGATTTTGTTCAAGTTACAGTTTATAATAAAATGAGGCCTGATTAACCGGTTTAAAATACAATAACCAGACGGCTCCATTAAAATAATTTTGAGCTGAGCAAAACCTTATGAACCCATGAGGGCAAGCTTTTTATACATATAATAAATAAGCAATGTTTTACAGGGTTTAGTAGACACCATTAAAGTGATTAACAGTGTCAAAAGTTAGCAATACGACTTTGCAAATACAATTTATTTCGTCTTCTGTATTCGAGAAAGGCACTTGACAGGCCTTAATATGCAGTATTGACTTTATCTACAATTAGTTTGCATAGCGGATCCAGCTCCCCATCACCTCCTGAAAATTTTCCTAAACTGAGAAAAACAAATTATTTTGCATACCAAACTGAAAATCAGTAATTTTGCAGTGATGAACAACCTCTTCATTAACTTTTATTTCAGTGATTTCATAAAAGTCACTCAAATCGTGGAGATAAGTAGTATGTCCCTCTTTTGACAATTGTTCTAGGTCACTTAACGTTGTTCTAAAATTTTGAAAGTACCTTGAAGTCCCACCAATCGGTGTTTTCTATTTTTGCATATTCCTGCAACAGGGTATTTCCCGTGCCATATATGGACTTCTGCATTTCTTGGCATTTAGTGTGTAATCGTTTACAGGTTTACGTATTGTCTAGTGGTATGTGGTTGACGACGGGATGACGAGTGTGAGTAGGAATCTGGGAGAGAAAGACAAGAGAAAGCGTGAGTAGACCCCACAGTGAAATTGGTATGCATTTATGCACACGGAATAGTTACACTTGATAATAAAGCAATCAATAACAATTAACAATGACGTATGCATGAAGTTGAAACTGGTATATCTAACTAAGAAAACAATAACAGAAAAATCCGAAGGCGTAAAATGTATGTAGGTTGGAACTAAAGTACAGAGCTGGACAAATCAAGTTTCAGATCGTGCCTCTTGAATTCTTACATGATATCCATTCACTTTATATGCTTAATTAGGGTTCTCGGATTATGATTGATGTCAGTTCATGATGGAAAAATAACTGTAGTTTATTATCCTGACTCGTTACCTTAACTCTTAATCTCAGTTCTTAACCTTATTTTGAGCGGGGTAAGGTGTAATTATTTCGCAATTATTCCGAGAACCGCTCAAGATCATCCTCGTACTTGATTTCTACCATAAATATTTGAAAAATATGTAGTGTGTAACTCCCTTAGATACCTGGGAGTGGCATTAGAGTAAATTCTCCAGTGGTATTACACGTTCTAGTTTGATGAATGTTCAACTACAGTTGACATGGACGTGGCTGAAATCTAGGATAGAATCAGTCACGTTTAATATCCAAAGTTCAGGTTAATAAACACTACAGTGTTATCAATCGCGGACTAGCGTGTTCTACCTATAAATGTTTATAAATAAGTTCTATATAAGCAGAAACGTTGCCGTCAACCACTGTTGAGACTAGTTTTGTGGTTGATTAGATCATATCTTGAAATGGAGTCCGTCCTAGATTCGCAAACCTGCATGCTGTTCTGCAGAACATGTCATCAGTAATATCAGACTTCAGTACCAACGTTATGCAGCTCATGTCTCAGTCTCAGTCCGATAGGCAAGATAATTCACAGAAACGTGATATGGGACTATGAACTTTGAATTTCCCCTTGTCATCTGGAGAGGAAATGCAGGCGATAGATGCATGTCTTTGGTAAAACACATGAGGGACAAATTGATTAGTCTACAAAAACCGTTGGGTTGTCACTTTACATTGTAAATGGCCACACTGATGCGGTTAATGGTTGATAATCCCGAAACATCCGTGGGCTATATCTTGTCATACATCATGAAACCTGAAGCGGCCAGCTCCTTCACGCTTCATCAAAACGAGCACGCCAGACGTGCAGGTTTTGTGGCAGAACATGAAGTGTTTAGTAATCTTTAGGCACACGAACACTACGGTCTTTATGTGGTGTTTGTATGAACTAATGATTCCTTTGTACTTGATGACTGCTTGATACAATACGTTCAGTCGTGCTTATCTAATACTTCTTGGTAAAATTGCGTTATTGATGAGATTCTTTGTTTGTAATACAATTCAAATACTACTAATCATCATACTTCATCATCAACTGTCATTGAAAAATACCTCGTGAAATTGTATGACATGGCGACGCAAGGACATTTCCACGACATGAGATAAACAATGAAGGCGTTATGGAGAGAGGATGGATAATGCAAGTGATGATTCGAAATGAAATAAATGCAAACATAAGAGACATTCATGCTAAAAGCATATGACTGTGCGTGGACTTTAACTTGACGCGCCAATTTAAACAGCGGCTTGTATTTAATGGATAAGTAGACAGCCCGGTGTTCACTTAGACAAATAGTAGAGGATATGGCGTCCATTTTGACAACAATGATCCAATCTGACATAAATTCTGCACATTTCAAACATATATTGCACCATTCCCTCACGGTATTCTGTAAAGGAAACTTCTGTGCATTTCCCCTTTATCCCCGCCTTATTGTTATGGAGAATGTTCTCTTTATTTTCCTCTTCAGGTTTACTTGGGAAGCCAATATTACGAACTTTATTTCAGTTATCGTACCATCATGACGGTACATCTTCATATCCTATCAATTTTACTATCACAAGTACGTTAACTTCTTTTGCAATTTTGACTTGAAAAAATATTTAGTAATCAGCTGACAAGAACCGAACAAATAATAAAATTATTCCTTGTTATTCTGCTTAAACCTTTTTCTCTTGCTTTGCTCGGTGAAATTTTATGTGTTTGTTGGTTTAAAATGTATCTAGATAAGTGAACTTTTAACCTAAAGAGATTGTACAGCTAGTGAAGTGTCACTGAGCCCTAGCCAAATCATCCAGCAGTTGGGTCACTGAATATCGAACAGATCGTCGATCCCTGCCAAGGTCAAGGACAACCAACGCACATCAGTTGATCGTATGCCATGGACTAACGAATGCGGTGGTTGTCTCTCTATCTTCTCTGTACTCATTCTTACTAATACATTTTCATAATAACGTCATTTGTGTCATACGATCTTCAAAGTAGCCTTAGTACTTTGATACTTCGAAGGGGTAACCCACGTTAGATGCTGACCGCGAAGTGTGACTTCGAAGTTATGTAGTTCATCTTATCATTCCCGTCAAACTCTAGTAGGCCTCCAATCATTCGACATAGATAACCTACGTTGGTGATCTACAAAATAAACTCAACCACTGTTGTAAATTAATTCAATCGACTTACAATGCTAAATCAAAATTGAGTCGGAACTAAAGCAGTTCCGAATTTAAGTAGTTAACGTATGCAGTATGTAAGTTTAAAACTTGTTAAAATTATTTTTTACACGGAATTACAGAAATAAAACCTTAAAAATTGAGGTATCTCATAGCCTATACACAATTAGTTAAATTTGGGGAAAAGAATGAAAACAGAATTTTGAACCATGAAAATAAGAAAACCTAGTAAATGTCTAAATTTAACAAATATATTAAGATTCAGTTTTAAAAAAGTGAATTTAACAAGAGTAGTTTTTGAAGAGTTTAAGTGTTTTATGAATTAAAAACAAACCACACTATCATTTTTGCCAACATTAACTATATTCTCAGCAAATTTGAAGCCTTCTGTTCAAGCGCAGTGCCTAGAACAGACCATAACCTTTTGAACTGTCATCAAAAAGATGTTGTAATGGCGCAGTCCAAATTCATCAAAAAAGATAAATAAATAAATAGCGATGAAGAGAACGTTTTAAGTAATATCGCTTGACACTATCTGTTTATCAAATCAAAAGTATCAGCCCAATTCATATTCACAGTGATTTACCATCATAGCAAAACACATTACGGAGTCTATGTGTTGATAAGTTATGCGTTACTTCATGTCTGTTATAGACATAAATAACATGTAAAGTAAAAATTTGTTCATAAAGATCTCACATATTAACCCTGGAAATAACCTCTTTCAAACCTCATTATTTATTCACTTTTATTTATTATTTTAGTGCGCAACTATATTTGGCATAGCTTACTCCAACTGTAACAGATTTTCGGTATTAGATTAAGACAAGAAGTGTTACAGAGTATGAGAAGTACTTCAGAAATTATAGTAATGTAGTGAATGACAACTCGGGTACGGTAAAGCATCTTATTATTATCAGCAAAATTAAATAGTACCCTTGTAAAATATAAGAATCAAACCTCTTGCATAGAATGGTTATTTAGTGAATTTAACTCAAACTTCTTTTTCCTCTTTAACATCTTAGATTTTTGTTACATTACTTAATAAATCACCCGTGAACATTCTAGAACTTTCAGATAAAAGCATTTATAAAACCTAGTAAAACATTTTCAAATTCTGTTTATATTCCAAACGACGTATTCTTTATTATCGGATAATTCGTTGCTTCAAATTCTAAACTGTTTAAGTTTTAAATAGCTAAATTTGTTAACCTAAATATAGCTGAATAAAAAGCAACAAAATACGATGATCTTATTGTATTCCGCAAATATGTTCATATTAAAATCACATCAGCGACCATAAGACTGGTATCTCAAAGTATAATACACATGTAAGCTAGAATTAACTTCCCAAATAGTTGAGAGGTTTAGTTTACCCATAGGAATCCTTGTAAGCAGACTAATTAAATTTTTTGAATCAAGTAACCAGCTTTATATTCTAATAAATAATTTCTACAGTGTGGATTGGACGAAGCAAGACATTGCCATTTTACTGATTTATATATTTGACTTCAAATTAACGGACCATTCTTCTACATTACAGGTTGAGTCTCTCTATAACCATGATGGTTAATTCATATCTCTTTTAACTATTAATACTCTAAAAGTTTTATAACACTTCAAAGGTTACTGTTTAGAATCATCCAAGTTGCCTAGATAGCGTGACTATATTTTACTCGAGGAATTGAAAACGATGATTCACTTTACACATTTCTGGTCTTTTCTGAACCTAAATTCCTAGATACCACTGGTCATAAGTTACTTAGTACACAGCGCCAGTGATATTGGTTGTTTCCATATCATACTCAAGCAATTTTACTAACTCAACCACAATATTAGAAATCACTATGACCAACTGGAGGAGTGGTTGTATTGTACTTTCTTATATTAACCAATCAAGTTGGACCCAGGTAGACGCATAACGTTCCTGAGAAAAAAACCAAAACAACACTCTAGAAGTATAACGACACGTTGATGTCATTTAGAGACTAGATATTTCGTTAAAAAATATGGGTCTGTCATAAAGATGATAGACATTATAACACCTGTGTTTAGATATTGTAAATAAGTATTTCAAGAACTGCGTAGGAATACCTGTAAGAAACTAACAATTCCAAAGGAGTTCTGGGTCTTTTTCGGAAAATCTAATATGTGCTATTCTTTATGTTCGATAAATGTAGTTGCTTGGCAGGTATATATAAAATTAATGATACAGCTGTCGGTAACATGAAAAGGGTACTTGTCGACTTTTGACTGAGATATTGAACGTGTTGTTTGTTTGATTAGTAGTTTGGCTGTAAGGTAACTAATAGTTTACAAGCTTAAAACATCAATTAGCATGCTTAAGTTCAAGAAAAACATAAACGTTTTAGCTCATAGTGTGGCTTGTTGAAAATACATGATGATGTACCGGGAGACGGTTTTGTTGAGCAACATCTGTGAACATCATTCCATACCATTAATCTATTTTCAGTTGCGTCATTAAACAATCATCTAATGTTTGTTAACTCCATGAGTTCTAATCACTATTTCAATGATCTGGGACTTTCCCTTCCAAAATTTATTCATCTGAAACAAAAATTTACTATGACCTTATTAACTCTATTGGAGTCTTCGTTGTATCATGATGTATATATTCATCTTTAATCACCCTCGCATTTATAAGTATGTCAATATCTGTAATGTTGATTTTCAAATATTTTAGGTTGTAAGCAGCCGATGAGAACCTAACGAAATAAAATGAATTCATATTATTCTGCACTAATCTTTGTTCTTGCTCTCTTTAAGAATAATAAAGGAAACTATGTGTATACAATTTTCCAAAGTAACAATGAGTGAAACCTCATCATATCAACAAGTGATATTGTTAATAATAATATCCAGTTACACTAATTAGAAAAGTGAAATATTCTTGTTCCACTGCCAAATTTAATGATACCTTGATTGAATAAACGCAGTTGCGTTTAACGATATATGCTACTGCTCATAACATGGAATTTCTCTATTTAACCAAATGGTTACAGTGTGTAAACGACCGGTTTTCGTGAACTACAAATACGTACTTCCATTTAATTATTTCATACATTTTTTAGACTAAGTAGTTTGGTGGCTAGTTAAACAACATACAATCTACGAAAATTAAGAGGTTAAGTGTGTCTCACTTTTGTCTACCTGATGATAGTATTGGGTGCTGAATCTGACTAATAAAGTAAAATCTCTACCTGTACCATAGGTTGTTATTAAGTCAACTGATAACTACTAACATATTTGGCATGAGTTTGATAAAACTTGATAAGAATAAGTGACCTGACCTATGTTAAAGAATAAATAAAAACTTCAGTAGAAAACTACTCCTTTTCATTCAGCTTAAATTCTAATAGAATATTTCAAGATGAGTATAAATTCAATACCAAATAAGTTATGATGACTTATCTAGTAGTGTTTATAAGCTTATGATTATCTGTAAAAATAACAGTGAGTGATTACGAGCATAACTCAAAGGATTATACGGATATGATGATAATCATCTTCATAAATTTTATTAAATACTTCAGTTAGAATAAATTGCTATAAAACTGAATGATTACATAATAACCAATAGAGCAATTTAGAGTTTTTGTTAAATGGACACATATTAACAGCAGTTACTTAAGAATAAAGAGACAAATATAAATAGGAATTATAAATGAAGGAATGTTGAATGTATGTAGTTGACTTAAAGTATGCAAAGTTGATGATTACTCAACAAACTCATTATTGACACTGTGTTCTTAAATAATGAGATGTTAAAAAATTAAAAAAATGTTTAGCAAATGAAATTTTCTATCAAAGTGACCCATTCATACAAAACACAAAAATAAATACCATCGAATATTTTTGAAAATATAGGTTCTATACAACTCGTGATTTTTTTATAATTTTCAGTAAGGAAGATAGGCGAAAGAAATAAAATGACAAGCATTCAATCAATTTGTAAACGTTCCTCAACTAGTTACAATCTAAGAACGACAGATTTAATTACTTCAACTAAGTTTCACTTCCTAAAATATCTACATACTTATCTAAACAAGTAATCTGTCGTCTCATCCTACTTTATATCTGCATTGATACTAATCTTGATTTGAAAAAGTGTGTACATCCTTTCTACGAACAACTGATACTATTGTTCCAGTTGTGAGAAAGCAAGGACAATATGCGAAACAAATAGAATCATATCATTTTACTATGAATGCCATTTGTATCTTACTTAAAAGTAACTAGTTGTGGAGTGAGCGTTTTTAGTCATTCATCACTCCACAAAGCTAAAACCTGACTACCAAGCTACCTTCTAGCTCACATATCATTAGAAACATGACAGACGAAACCAGATCAGATAAATGAGTGGTTATCTATAAATCAATATATAGTTTACGTAAAAGTTTACAGCTCAAGCCGCGATCTCACTTCTCGTCAAATCAAATTTATGCAGTCAAAAGATATGCAACCATCAGTTTGACATTAGCTTACACCTAATACTTTATTTAATAGAATAAGGCAATTTACAAATAATGTTCTAATTCCAGTTTCAAATAAGGATTTCACTTAACTGTTAGGTAACTATTGGTAACGTATATCTTATATTTATGTCGCGCAATTTGCTGATTACAGTAACCAATGATACCGGTAAATGCTTCATGACATCTTCAGATATGTTTCCGAGATGTAGTAACATCAGAGAATCAATATGGATTTGAAAGAGCATTTAATAAATTTGTTAATTTAAATATTTTCTTCGCGGAGTCATGTCTAGAGGGATAAATTAGGTTAAATTACCGTTAGAATTACGTTCATGAGGAAGTTAAGGGGACATGGAACCCACCAAAGAAATCTCTATTCTACCCGATAAACCAGATTAAGGTAATTTTTATACAGAAGTGTTTGGTTGTATAATCATAGGAACGCAATAATACCTCAATGATATAAATTATTAAAGTGAAAACAAAACTAAAACGACGGAGAATAACAAGACCATACGCTTGAAGATAAATGGATTTGATAACACATATTTCCCAACTCTTTCGTTATAAAATGAGAAATTCCGAGCTTAGGCGTACGTATTCAGTGAAAATAGTAAATATCTTGTAAAACGTCTATGTCCGGGACGCACTACGCATGTCTACTCACTACTTACACCGACCCACGATAGAAACGAGGTCAGGAAAAAATAGAAAGAAGCCTACGGATCGACTGAACGAGGTAATGGAAACAGTCTACGAATGTATTGATTCATAAATAATGGTCGGGGAACTTAAGTGGTAATGCTCAAAACTGGTCGCATTAACATAGGTCTACTCAGCTTTCATTTTCTCAACTTTTCAGTTTTAATATGGTTTTATAACATTCACTCAGTCATCAGTCAGCAACAACATAGAAGTTCGTACATACGTACATCAGTTCGAGTTGCCACACCATATTAGCACAGAGATGCAGTGGTCGATTCAAATCCCGTAGTGCTAGGTGTAGTAAAATTATAAGCTGTAATCAGAAAAATTAGTGTTTGAAGGTGCTATTCAAGGAGTATAATTCAGTGAAATAAATCTGGAAAGAGAAAAAAGAAAGGGACATGAAGAATTCAGAAGATTAGAATTTGGGAGAACACAAACAGAGGATGCACCTGTGCCATGGAAAACGATTTTGAGCCATGTTATTCAGGGTCTCTAACCATCGGTTTCTATCATCTCGCAGTCCAAAACCAGGTAATCTGCACCTACCAACATGACTCAGTCCACTTGTCAGTGACTTCATGGACTTGTGCCATGTTTTGGTTTGGCCGCCTCTAGCTTTCCTCCAACTTACTCCTATACCACTGAACATAGCACGTCGAGGCAGTCGGTCGTTGGGCATACGTAACACGTGTCCCAGCCATCTCAACTGATGAAGTTTCATCACTTCATCAATGGATTTGCCATCCTTACCTAGAACCCGTTTCCTGACAACTGAGTTACTTACTCGATGGTCCCAGGATATACGAGCAATGTTTCGAAGACACCTATGATTAAATACTAGTACCCTACGAATATCCTCTACTCTTACCGGCCATGTTTCACTGCCATAAAGTAGGACGGAACGAACTACTGCGCAGTAAACTCGTCCTTTGGTTGATAGACGGATATCTCGCCTACGCCATAAATAACGCAAGTTGGCAAAAGCTAGTCGACCCTTCTGTATCCGTGCTGAGATTTCGTCACACACCAGACCACAAGGGCTGATGTGACTTCCAAGATAAGTGAAGCGGTCGACACACTCAACTACTTCACCCCATATCATTAGTTCGGGTGTCAATGCAACCCAATCCTGAAGCAACATTTTGCATTTCGAGGGAGAGAATCGCATCCCGAACATGCTTGCATTGTTGCTCAGAGTGGTCAGAAGACTCGGCATTTTGTCAGCGTCTTAACCAAATAAAACTATGTCATCAGCATATTCTAAGTCAACAAGTGAACCTCCCGGTAGGAGTTCAACCCCTGGAAATCTAGACGAGAAAAGTGTTATCTCTAAAAGTACATCGACGACAAAGTTGAACAAGAATGGAGAGAGTGGACAGACCTGACGAACACCACTTGAGGTAATCAATTCTGATGACAGTTCGCCATAAGCTCTCACTCTACCAGTTGTGTTCGAGTAGAGAGTCTGTATAAGGTTAATGTACTTCTTTGGTACTCCTTTCAGTGACAAACACTGCCATAGAACCTCACGATCAACAGAGTCGAATGCCGCCTTAAGGTCGAGAAATACTACCATTGTGAGGTGTCTGTGTTCTAGAACCTGACGTAGTGTGAATATTTGGTCTATGCAGCCACGTCCAGCCTGGCTTTCTCAATTCTGTTCTTCACGAGCTTTGGTTAGGCGTCGAAGTATTATTGGAGCTAATATTTTAGACACTATATTAGACAAACTGATTCCTCCGTGATTGTCACAAGAGGACTCTTGCCCTTTCTTATAGACTGGCGCAATCAGTGATCTTACTCATAACTTCTCAACTGTATTTATTAAGCGAAATTTGTCAATTAAGTTGATATCTTTACAAACTTTGAGAACAAAAATTCGAAACGTCATTACGAAATGCAATATGATTTATGATCATATTCTCCTCTTTTCTACTTTTAGTGTTCTCTGAAAGACGGGAAGCTGTAATTCAGAGTTTATCACACAGCCTCAGCTAAACATATTAGCGGAGAAAAGATCAGCAGTTAATTTAAAATTAATTACTCCTTAATGTCAATCACGTAGGTCACCGAGTTGAAATTTACTTGTATGAACGAATAAATCAAAATGATGAAGTCCCTGCCTTCCCGTCTGCTGTTCAAATCGAAGGTCTTAAGAATAAATTTCACGACTTATGGAGACTGAGAAAATACAGTAACGTAAGTGGGGGGATTATCGTTGTTGAAGTTATAAGATAAAACACCAACCGAGCAACTTTACTAAACCACTGAACAAATTCCAGCGTTTGATGCTGACATTTCGATTTAAAAGACAATCTGGTATAAGAAGTGGACCCCACAACGACTGTCAGTTTGTAAACTCTACTTGAAAGTAACTGAATAAAAACACCAATTCAGTAACACTTTAGAACTTGAATATCTAACAACGTATAAATGAAAATGTAATCCTCAGGGAGAATAAAATGCAAAACAAGTTAAGAATGCATACTATTAAACAAAAATGAATATGTAGATTACGGTGGATCCCCCACATGAGAGCATTTACGCAAGCCAACCAGAATTGAAATAAACCGAAAAAGAGACGAAGTTTAAGAATATTCAACTTTATCATACCACATGAAGGGATATATTTGGAAAAGAAGCACATTTTACAATCAAAATTGTAATAACACAAACAACTATAGTAACAGCTGATGAGTGAGGAAGGGGAAAGACAAACAACAATATTCTGGCACGGAGAAGTAAGGATAGTAGGCAATAAATGATGAAAATGAGAAGGCCAAAATGTCTTTTTACCGAACTTGGAGGGAAAATAAAGAAATCAAAACAGAATATACACAAGCTGCTGTTTCACCGAGAAAATGGGTAGTATTTAATGAGAATATGTTAATATGACCAAAATGCGAAAACTAAACACCTGATTACAACATTTTTTTGAAGATTTTTTCGATATTAACAGCGTTTATGCATATGTTTATACGGATTCTAAGACATTACAAAATATAAACTGAACTTCTTTGATAAGAATTGTTTTTATTGTGCTAAGTTGCAAACGTACTATGAGATAATGATTACAATTTAAAAATATAACCGAAAAACAAAATGACGTTTGATATTCTGAAATAATGAATTGTCAAATAATAGTAGCAAAAATCATCATTTTATAATCCACTAATATTTATGATTTGAATAGTTACAAGCATACAAAGAACTAATAATTAATCACAGGCTTCTCTGAGCCGAAACATTCATGACCAAAAACACTTTTCTTAGATTTTCGGTAATTTGGGTGTAGTTATGACGGGATTGGATTCAATTATATAACGACGTGCTTCTGCTTTATAATCGTACTGACAAGCATGAACCTCAGCGTAACGATGTACAGAACAGAAACTCCGATCACAACTACATGGAAAGAGATTAAAAAGAAGAAATCAGTTGTTTTATCTATCTCTTAAACAAGTATAAGTCTAATAAAATGACGAATATCCATATATGTTGGCGTTTAAACAGAATACACATACGCAGAAAATGAATCATCCAGGAGAGTCAAACAATATAAGTTACCTGGAACTCTATGCATACATGGCTGAGTACCATAAGGAAAGTATTATCTAGGAGTGAATGTTAACTGCGTAGTCATACATATACTAATGTATAACTCAATTATGGCGTAATCTTATTAATAGTGTAATGAACGAAGTCTTGCGTAATAAACCAATTTATTGCATTACACACTATCATACACCGTATTTGTAAGCAATGGAAGTACATTAAAAACATTATTTAGTCATCTTTTTTAATTGCCTCTCACAAACTTCATCGTCCTTTCATTCCTGTTTTTATTTAGATTGATTCATGCTTTTTTTTTATCCTCTTTTCATTCTCCTCTTCTGTCCATAACAATTCTACTTTCAATTCCTGATATAACCTACTTTAATCTGTCCGTAATAACAATACACACCAAACTAGTACATAAGCGTAAAAGAGCGATTCTCGGTAGATAAGGTAATAACTACATTTATTAAACCAGAATTCAACAGAGACATTATTAGCTATTCTCAAAAGTGTGAAGCACATTTATCTAATTATTTATTTGAACATACACATTTATACAAGGGGGCAACAAATACACATATGCCACAGAACAACAATGAGGTTGCGAAGAGATAAAGAATGAAGAGTGGGTGTAACAAAAAGAAGAGCAACTATGAATATAAATTAGTTAAGATTGAAATAGTAATAATCGGAGAAGCAGTTCAATTAGGGAAAACACGATCAGAAAGAAGTCACGCTCATTTTTATGAATAAAGTTTTTAAAAAAAACATTACAGAAGGATCACCACTGGTTTCTATTCTGAGCCATGTCTGATAATATCTCAAGATACTGTGTTGCACCATCTGTAGGACCCCAACTAGCGCGTCTTGAACGACCAACAGAACACAGTCCTGTTCAGCTTTCTTTCATACCACAACACCATTTCATGAGCTTACCACCTCTCCACTTTTTACAACCAAAACCAGCGTCGGCAAATAATGCCCGACGTGGAATTCTCTGGGACGACACTCGTAGAACATGTTCAAGCCACCGAAGTCGGTGTTTCAAGATGGTGACATCGATTGCATTATCATCTCTGTGCCCGAACACACGATGCCGAACCTCTGCATTACTAACATGGTGTTGCCACTGGATGTCAGCAATCCTTCGGAGACAACGATGATCGAACACAGAGAGTCGTCTAACGTCCTCAATTCGGAGAGCCCAGGTTTCACAAGCATAGAGCAGAACTGCTCTCACCGACGCGTTGTAGATCCGACCTTTTACAGCCAGACTGACATCACGAAGGCGCCAATGGTGGCCCAGATTGGCATAAGCCGCTCTGGCTTTCACTATACGTGAATTGATCTCAGCACTCACGCTACCACTAGCACTTATGCAGCTACCTAGATACACGAACTTCTCGACTACTTCTATCTGTTCACCATTCAGGGTGAGTACAGGATTAGAATCCTACCAGTCTTGTAGAATTACTTTGCACTCCGAAGGTGCAAAGCACATACCATACTTACGGACACTCATTGCCAACTGGTTAAGTGCGGATTGAATGCCTTGGGTATCATCGCACAGCAAGATAACATTATCCACATGCTCAAGGTCAAGAAGTCTTTCTCCAGGCAACAGATCCACACCACCATTACTTACATCCATCAGAGCTGTTTCCAGAACGTCGTCGATGGCAAAGTTGGTGAGGGATGGTGAGATTGGGCAACCCTGCCTAACCCCACTGCTCGAATGGAACAACGGAGAGATGTGGTTGTATGCCCTCACTCTGCCTGAGGTGTTAGTATATAGGGCTTTTAGGATGTTAATAAACTTCTCAGGCACACCCTTCTTCAATAGACAATCCCAGAGAACAGTCCTGTCCAACGAATCAAAGGCAGCCCTGATGTCAAGAAACACTACAATTGTTGACCTTTGATAAGTATGACGGTGTTCTAACATTTGGCGGAGGGTGAAGATATGACCAATACATCCTCGACCAGAACGAAAACCAGCCTGCTCCTCGCGAGTCAATCATTCTCGGGTTTTGAACAACCTACGAAGTATGACGGAAGCCAATAGCTTGGACGCAATCGGAAGTAGATTTATTCCCCGATAGTTGTTACAGGAACGACGTGAACCCCTTTTAAAAATAGGGACAACTTCCGACTCGTTCCATGATGTTGGAACACTCGCTAACTCCAAAACTTTTGTTAGAAACTCAGTTCCTTAACTAGATGGTGGTCAGAAGTAAGTTATATGGTACGGGTGATTTGTGGTGCTTCAGGAGTTGGAGTTCCTAATGGACCTCCGCCTTATTATGTGGGTCAGTCATCATCAGCCATGGAGGGTAGGACAGGCTGATCGATGTCACCGTGATTATCCCTCGAGAAAATTTTTTCCATCATTCAAGACGTCTGCACATGTTATTGATTGGCCTTCCGTTAGCTTCACAGATAGTTTCACTTTCACCTTACTTAATGCGACACCAATGCCAGCAAAACGAGACGAAGATGCCACAGGGTCCCCAGATAAACGCACGTGAAACAAGATTTTCGAAGCGATAGATGGAGAGCGAATTCGCAGTAGTTCACTAGTCTTGAATACGGGTCTTGGAAAGACAACAGACATCGCTGTTGCGACTTTCTAAAGATATAGTGAACCCTGTTTGTTTTCCGATCTGCATTAGTGCATGAACGATAAATGATTCCAGTTTCAATGGTATACGTGGTCTCAGAAGGACTGGTTCAGTATTCGTAGTCAGTGGTAGCTTTCAACTTTTGACCAGTCAGTGACTTGAGATCGTTTAGATAGGACAGATTTTTCACCATAGGCGAGCAGTTGTGTACGTTGAAAAATAAAATACCAATATGAGAATATAAGGGAGCAGATAAGTGACGTAATATAAAAAAACGCATGTTATCAAATTATTGTGAAGTGATTAATCTGAATGAGAATTGAAGTGAGAATAATTTTTCCAATAGGATTCATCATTTGATTTGTGTGAGGGCTGGGATACTGTCTGGGCATTCAAAACGAAGTAAGCTTTTGACCTAAGGGGCTGGCTGATCCACACAGCAATGGAGCAACGTTAAGAAGTGCAGTCGCATGGTAGACAGTGGCCAACAAAAGGTTAATACATTATTTGCTCCCTGAGGACCCTGAAGCTCATGTGCACCACTGGTTTGGAATCAGGTTTTCTCAACTCCCTTAGGTGGATCCTTCGTAAATAATCTTCAAAAAAACAAAGTTTACTTAAGATCAAAATTGAAAGTTGTGATAATTGGGGATTCGCTGGGAAAATACTATTTATACTATAAATATTTATCAACAATACTAATATGGTTGGATGATGTGCGACCAAGGTTAACGTAAGAATCAAATCAAATAAGATTATTTGCTCCAGTTTACAGCTGTGTGTTATAAAGAGGATAGAATGAGATGGGTACCAGTTCTATGCCTAGTGAACACAACTAAATCCATTCAAATCGAAGCAGTACAATAAAAAATAAAAGTGGATTATACCAAAATTAGTTTCATAAAAAGTCACAGGACAACGAAATGAACATACCGACATGTGTAGCTGTTTGTAATCCCTATCTTCCGCGAGCACATAGAACATCGTTTGCGTCTAATGGAATTAAGGGATGAAGGCAGGTGAGATGCTTCAATCAAAACGGTCGAAATATAGTGTGGAGGAATGGGATTCAATAATTTCTCATCACAATCGTTTGGTTTGCTGAAATGGACAGGAGTAATCAGTCGACTTCCCCCTCTTGAAGGTAATCGTGGTGGAATAGTTGTGGCCAGGTGACCTAAATATTTAAAGGAATTCTAGATGTTAAAATTGGTTTGAAATTTCATCTTCATACTAAAACCTTGTAAATACTACAAACCATAAAATAAAACATCGATAAACTAATGTAGATTAGATAATTGAACAAACCACAGTTCCTTTGACCATTAATTTTAGCGAATATGTGGTTAGATCATTGTGCGTTCAGAGTTATAACTCACACAAAGCAAAATGTAGCTGATACCCAAGTAATTTACTTACTTACTTACGCCTGTTACTCCCAATGGAGCATAGGCCAGAAAATGGTTAACAGATCATTTTGTGGGATTAGGAAATGTTTTCCATAGTTATGAATAGGGAAATATGGTCGACTTTTTGACAACACTCATCTTAAGGTTTTTCGGTTTCATGGGCATCATGGGAAAGCAGATTCCTAAACTTCGTGAAAGACCAAAAAATAACAATCTTGCACCACATGAGAAAGCACGCTGAAAACTGGATCCTTAGGATAAGTGTTTGCTTAGAAACACAAAAAAGGAAACAAATTATCACACAACAGTGAAATATCATGTGTTGCATATTTTTAGGGAGAATGAAGACTACTCAGAGAAGAGAATTTTCTTTTCGATGATATTACGCCCTTAAGTTGTATAATTGTATTTACATGTAATTTCTTACATTTAGTCTATAGTAAGATGGAGAAGTGCTGCAAAATTATCGAAGATAGTAAAACTTGTCCAAATGTCGGATGTAAGGGTCTAGAGAAATAAAGTGGTTGCATAGGTTAATAAAGTAATCAAGGATCATCAAGTATTGAATATAAGTCTATAAAAAGGAAGGTTTTTATTTCAGAGTAGATAAAGTTATCAAATTTTTTTCAAGTAATGAATGAAATGGGTTGTTGCATCATTTAGCAAAGTAATAAAAGAAAGTTATATGACAGTTTTAGAGGTAATAGAAAACAAGAATTTACACATTGAATAAAAAATCAACCGTCTACTTTACAACGAAGAATGTAAAGAATCAGATAATAATTAGAACTTATAATCTATAAAATTAGGAGTGGTGCTAACGCTGTTGAAGAATGAATGAGTGAACATAACTCTTTTGCATACAGTGGTCGATGAGTTGGGGACTGAATATTGACCTCTCATTTACGCCGTCAGTAAGAAGTGAATGACTGAAAAGTAGCTGAAGGTCAGTATTTCTCACGGCATTCTCCCCCAAGTTTCCACCTTCTAGTCTAATAGTACATCACGATTAAATCTATTCTAGATTCAGCTTTGTTAACATCTGACTTCATAATCCAAGTTTCTTTAGCCAGTCTAAACAGTTATCTGATGCTAACGAACGCCACTTCCTCTTCCACCTCCACTTTTATTGGCCATCACTTATCCCGATCATAACGTGGATATTAAGCTATTATATCCTGCCAAGCTGAGTTTCCGAGTAGTCGTTAGTTTAGAAGAATCCTAAATTCATCGACTCTTTTCAATCTTCCGACTTAGGTCACTAGCAGATGTTACCGATATTTCTAATTAAGGTCGAAATTTGTGTCTAGCTATTTTAGGATGAACATTAATACACGGTTAACTAACTGCTTAGTTGGTTTAACCTTGAACATAACCCCTTCATCTTTAAACTGACTTCGAAGATCTTCTGCTGCGAACAGTTTTCAAATCTTCATGGGAAAATTTCATTAACACCTAGGAAGATGACTTGCTCTACATAGGTCTTATACATATGAATATATATATATATATATATATATATATATAGTGCCATTTGGCGAAATACTAGGGCTTGTTACAAGACCGAGTTAGCAGCACGAAACTAGTCAAACAAGGATCCATGTTTCCTAGTACATATATTTTCTGGAAGAGTTTGCTATAAACACCAGTGTTATGGAGCACATACTACCAAAAAACCTTTTTTCCATGCTCACTACAAAGTAGCATGCAAATGAAAGTGATTTTTGTCCCAGGACATAATTCCGAGGTAGCATTACACATGATTCATGGGGTAAATGTCAATATTAAAAAGAAAACACCTTTCTTCTAACCATATATGGATGTAAACTTAGTTTGAAGATGTCTCAATGAATTTGAGAGATTTGTTACACAATTGAATAAGGTAAAATTATATGCACACGAGTAAAAAGTACCTGTCGATACTGAACTCCCCAACTTCGGTAAGAATGGAACGGAGGATGAAGTTTTTGTAGGAGTCGAACGGTTGCTGTTTGAACTAAAACGACTGGAACTTCCAAGTCTTGTAAATTTGCTAACTTGTAAAGAATTCATTGAATGTTGTCGGGTTTGACTGACAGAATCACTACATAACGTTGGTCCATTGTATGACAAAGTGGTCACTGGGGTTGTGAGGTTTTTGTCAGGAGACAAAAACTTATTTATATGTTGAGGAGACCTCAGAGACAAGGAGTTTTCAAACATACTACCCTCCGAACTTTGTGAAGTGCATCCTGGATAGAAAAGGGAGGGTAAAATGTTAGTAGTCGATTCAGAACCTCTACACTGTGAATCAGCTGTTCTGATGAGGCAGTTAACATCAGGAGGTGTGATAGTAGCATAGCGACGCTGACGAATTCGACCCCTGGTGTCAGTCTGAGGCGACCTGTTATGAAACATACAATTCAAAATCTGTACCGAAAATATAGTGGTATATTATGTACATATACTGAAAGATAAACACCTGAATAAACTACGTGGATTATCCATACATTAATTTGTTACAGCATATGAGTGAAAACTGTTATGTCCGAACGAATAATAGACGAATAGTAAGTGCTATGAATTATTTATGGACTATTATTACGTACGTTCTTATCGGATAATTACTAAACAACTAGACTATATATGTTCGTATTGTTTTTATCATAAACTTTCATTTGACCTATTAGCTGCTGTTATATGATTTACGATCCTTAACTTATTCTCAATTTCTTGGTCACAGTATCCTATACTCGCCGCCACTCTTAGCTTGGTCTTATTATTATTATTCATTTTATGGTGTGATGCAGTCTGGTCTGTCTGTATATAAACCACGTATGTCTGAAATATACGATTCATATAGCGAAGGCTGATATTTGTGTTCTGGACTGAACGGGCTGGGCGATAAGATACCATTCAGAGGACCAATAAGGACATGGAGTTGACTCAAAGCTGTTCGTGCTGGTTAACGCATCATTAGTTTAGCACAAAGACAAGGTCATAGAAGTCGATATGCTGACTGGCGATTTTGTCACGTGCTATTTAACGGGCCATAGGACATAACAGGAACATTTCGTGATAAATAAACAGGACAAGTTCTGGCATTGTAAAAAGCCTAAAATGATCAAAAACCGTTCGTGTTGAACCAACAATTGATAAAAATAGTCAGTGAGCCATCCACAACGTAGAACCGGGCAAATATGTTTCTTGGTTCAAGCTGCCTTACCGTATTACCACAGCGAGGTAAAGTAACCAAGATAAATATCAGAGTAGAACTAGTGATAGGATCAGTGACATTAGGAAAGGTTATGTATAAAAAAGGACACAAGGAGATCTCAGGTTCTAAGGGAGACAGAGAGTAACCATCTGAATTGGTCCAAACGGTTCTAAGCCATGTCATTCACAGTCTCTAACCATTGGTTGCGATAGTCGCTCGGACCCCAGCCAGGTCGTTTACAACCACCTACATCGCACAGTTCGATTATCTGTGACTTCATGGACTGACAGCATGTCCGGGTTTGGTTGCCCTCAATTTTATTGCAGCCTACTTCTACACCACACAACAAAGCTTGTCAAGGTGGGTGCTGGTTGGGTATACGTGCCACATACCCCAGTCACTTCAGTTGATGAAGGTAGGCTACCTCACCAATTAATTTGCCGTCTTTACTCAGAACCCTGCGCCTAATATCAACATTGCCGACTCGGTGGTCCCAAAATACACGAGCGATGCTCTGGTAACATCTATGATTTGATACTAGTAACCTAAATATATCCTCTTCTGATTAGTCATGTTTCGCACCTTTAAAGAATAGATCAAACTGGTGCACAGTAGACTCATTCTTTGGTTGCGAAACGGGCATTTCGCCAAAGTCACAGGTAACGCAAATTGGCAAAATCAAATCGACATTTCACCATGCCTCAAACCTACCAGGATTGGTGAGACTTAAAATAATTCAAGTGGTGGACGTGGCTGATTAGCTCACTTTTTATCATTAGTTCAAGAGTTTACACAGACTAGTACCGAGGCGAAACTCCGCACTTAAAGAGAAAGCGTCGCATCCCGAACATGCTTGCAATGTTATTCGAGATCAGAAGATTGGATTTTGTCAGCGTCGATATTAAGACTTTCCGAAGACATAGCCAGCCCTATCTGTTGTCCAACCTGCATAAGTGTGCGAACGTTGAAGGCAGCCACTTTGAATGGTGCACGTGGTTTCAGGAAAACTGCTTCAGTATTCGTATTTGGTGGTAGCATACAATTTTCAACCAGGCAGTGACTCGAGAACGTTTAGATAGAACCGAGTTCCCACTGTAGGCGAGCTGCTGTATAAGTCGAAAAGTAAGGATACATAAAGTGGGAATAAGAGAGTGAATAAATGACGTAGTAAACAATAAAAATAACAATATTAATGTGAATCGTTTGATTGCCGATCGAAGCAAGACAAGTATTTTCCATAAATATCGACATTTCATCACATTTGTGTGTGGGCTGTGATACTGCCCGGGTGCCCAGACCGAAGCAGGTGGTTTTCTTAGGGGGCCACTCCCCGAGCCTTTCATCTAAAGGTCTAACCCACAAGGCAGTGGAGCAACATGAGGAGATGCATTCCCATGGAAGCCGGTGACCAACGATTGGTTCATACGTCATTTGTTCCCGCAGGGTACTGGAGCCCATGTGCACCATTGGTTTGGGATCCGGTTAAGGCGCTGGACATTCGCTTTTCGTCCTCTCATTTTTTGTAAACAACACCCCCGCCACGAGAAGTCAGTGAGTAGAACTTCCCTGGCGGAGGCTATGTACGCGTGGCCATGTGAGAGCGGACTCTCCCCACTCTCGGCCGTACCAGGGCGTTTGGGGGCAATCAGAATCAGAATCCAGGACTGGGGTCTTTCTGATACGCTACTACACCACAGACAGTATCAGTCGTAATATGAAAGATTAGGCATCGAAGATACGACTCCAAAAGAAAATACAAACCAGTGAAATGAAATGTTGTGGATTTAGAAATTCAGGGCTTGGGAGAAGACAAAGAACGGATACAACTGCACGATTTCGAACGATTTTGAGTCATGTCATTCAGTCTTTAACTGATGCTCACGATAATCACGCGGACGCCAACCAGGTAGCCTGTACCTATGAACAAGTCCTATTGAAATGTTTGGTCTAAATGAAGATAACACATTGTCAGTATAAAGTCTCGTAAATTTAAGTTCTAAGTCGGTCAGCTTGTCACAACATTAAGAAAAAGAAGCTTAAATCCCAGTAACTTAAATGCCTTGATCATTATTACCCAGTAGTGCGTATGAACACTCAGAAGAACTGATATCTTGTCCGTAGACAATAATGCTTGGTTGTTAATTCCTCCAGATTTATGCTCTATGTTTAGTTATTGTACTTTCCTAAAAGCTTCATCGTGTAATATGTTTTGTACATTGAACAAATAAGTGAGAAACTCACAAAAAGTTACCTTCTAGAAATTAACATAAAAAGATGAATACTGGAACAATTGTGATTAATGGACGGCTCTCAGTGGAATTTTATCAGAAACAATAATTCGCTTAAGGGGATTACAGGTTAAATATACCTTACTTGTCCCGTAGACCAATAATTTCGCAGACGTAAGTAGTATAAAAATTATCGGTGCTATAGGACACAGTATTTTTATGATTAAACGCCACTTATCAGCACGAAAATCTACGTTACAAATGATCACCTTAATAATTACACACCGTGTATGGTTTAGTAATTTATCGACCAAATACTAAGTCATAAAGTTATTGATTTCAACTAATTTTGCCGACTTTAACTCAATCAGCTGGACTTCATCTTCATAGGCGGGTCCTAGCTAAAGAAATTCAACTAACCGAGTTCCATATTATTATAAAAATTAACGATTCGTGCTTTATCAAAATCAATATAAACTGACTGTGAAAACAGAAAAGGAAATAAATTATGAAAACGCAAAATTAAGTGCAAAACACCTATTGAAAGTGTACTTTGGGAAATCAGATGCATCTTTCAAACAGTTCAGTGACGAAGTATGTAGATTTGACAGATGATTTCTGTTGATTTGTGAGTTCGTCCATGAAAAATCACAGGAATTAGCAGCGATTTCATTAACATGCTCGGAATTTTTTCCCCAATTGGCAATGTCTAAGACAGTAGGAAAAAGTAGACCGTTCAAACGATTAGGAAAATTCATGTAAAACTGAGAACTATAGTACTTGGTTTAGCCTGTGGAAAAAGCAATTGAGATTACACTTATCACATAACAGAACACGTAGAAGTTGGGAACTAGTAGTTAAGTTGAAATTAAATAAAGCAAGAACAAATATTGATGCAGAATAGTATGAATTCATATTATTTCGAGGTTTCTCGTCAGCTGCTTACAAACCAAAAAATGTGATAGAATTTTTACATTGAGATAGTGAAAACAAATGACATAGATGAGTGTAAATAACTGGGTTACAATAATAACTATATATATATATATATATATATATATATATATATATATATATATATATATGCTAGAACAGGTCAGAGGTCAAAAGGAATTAATTGGGGTTGGGTGGTGTAATAATGGAACTGAATAATCATAAGATAGGTTACGTAATAATAATTAAATAGAATTTGAAAAGTTAAGATAATTTAAGAGGATCAGGTGGTGGAAATGTGTGAATAATAATGTGGTTTAAGAATTATGTAATAGGGGAGGAGAATAAATATTTTAAAATAAATAAATAAATAATAATAAAATAATCAATCACAGAATAAACTCTGCGTTGAAAGTCACCTACCCAGCAGCAAAACTTATGACAGTATGGCAAACGAACTGCTCACTTCAACAAACCAAAATCGACAAGCCCTCTTTTCTTAGTAGCTCCAACTGCATCTACCAATTTACATGTACGTGCCAAAGCACATACATTGGAAGAACTGAGAGAAGAGTGCATGTCCGTATTTCTGAGCATGTTCCGAAAAACTTGAGGCTGCGTGGGACCAGGGCTTTCAACAGTGCAATAGCTCGACATCTACTTGACACCGGGCACACCATCGACATTCCTCATGATTTCAAAGTTATCAATAGACAAAGAAGTACGACCACCCTCCGTTTTGCTGAATCTATTATGATCAAAAACTTAAACCTGACTTATGCATTCAAAAGAGACTTTAATTAACTTATCACTACCCTGGTAACCCTTTTTATTTTATTTTATCATTTATTTATTTATTTCAAAATATTTATTCTCCTCCCCTATTACATAATTCTTAAACCACATTATTATTCACACATTTCCACCACCTGATCCTCTTAAATTATCTTAACTTTTCAAATTCTATTTAATTATTATTACGTAACCTATCTTATGATTATTCAATTCCATTATTACACCACCCAACCCGAATTAATTCCTTTTGACCTCTGACCTGTTCTAGCATATATATATATATATATATATATATATATAGTTATTATTGTAACCCAGTTATTTACACTCATCTATGTCATTTGTTTCACACTATCTCAATGTAAAAATTCTATCACATTTTTGGTTTGTAAGCAGCTGACGAGAAACCTCGAAATAATATGAATTCATACTATTCTGCATCAATATTTGTTCTTGCTTTATTTAAATTCATAAAGGGAACCAATTGCATGAAGTTGAAATTAACCAATTAGCAATGAAAACTATGTTACCACGAGTTTGGAAATCTGATGATGAATGCGAGGAACAAACTATTTACACTAAAAGCCAGTAATCTACAAAAACTCAACAGAAAATATAATCAGTCTTAATAGAGTGGTTAGTGATCACACTACATGTAATAATTTAGAGCTTAGTAGGAAAACATCTAATTTACAAAGCAATTTAAATTTGCTTACTATTCGTTATCCATCCAGATATATCGTAAAAACTCCCAAGGGAACTCACTTGAATGATAACCGTAAAACAACACACATTTTCTCCTGTCTAAATTTATACGGTTTACTCAAAACGGAAGTTAACAATTAGGCATTTTAGATTAACAGAATCGAGGAGGCATACCATGATACTGATCTTCAGCTGACGTTTCTTCTTTACACATAGAATATTTAGTATTTTGTGTATTTTGATACCAGTTTTGCTTCCTCAGACGAACGCTTTTCATTTGAGTCTTCAGACGTTTTACTTTTTCTGCAAGCTCGTCACACTCTTGAAGCCGGACAAAAACTTCGGTTTGAACGATACTACTGATTGCAGTCTCCAAAGCTTCGCAACTAATAGAGTGCGAATGATTAAATCCACAATTACAGAAGGAGTATGATTGATAGCCAGTAGATACGAGCGGTGGACTGTCATCATCCTGATCAGTATCCGTTTCAAAATTAATAGAAGCAACCGAGTCAAGCTCTTTGTCGAACCATTCACTGTCTAAAAATGAGAAACGTATTGAGGAATTTTGTTCTTCACTTTCTTCCAGTAAGGGAGAAAATTCTCTGCGCGATTGATGTGGACAACGCGGTCCATCACAGCAGCGAATAGATGTTCGATTGGGAATAACCTTAGCCAATAGACTAGCAAGGATATTCGCTGTTGTGGAATTAGTTGTTTCCGTATTGCTACAATTATCAAGATGGCCAACACCATTTACCTGATTTTCTTTGCACATTCTTTCGATGTTCAATTTATATTCTCCAAAATCACTGGCGGTCGAGGTTTTCGATTCCCGATCCTGTTTGTGAAAAGGAGGAGGAATATGAGTATCACATGAAACCCAAATAGATGGATGATTTTGTTGATTTATTGCAGAAGAGGATTCAGAATAATGAACTGACGGTGAAAATGGAGACGAATTCGAGGATTCAGGAACGTTTGAATGATTGTTAACTGCTACAGCTATCGGGACACTTGCTTGTTCAGTTAAGGCATTTAAGGTTTCTTTTTCAGGAGAGGATAAACTTCGATTTCTCTCGGAAATATAAGTAGTTTCCGTAATGTTTCCATTCAGTGGGCTTATTCCAACGACCACTTCTAAATTTGGAGGACTTTGACCAATGTTGTTTGAATTTTGCTCTCTTAACCCGGAACTAGGCCAAAAACAAGTAAACAACAAACGATTGGTATGGACTGGATAACAAGAATTCGTATAACTATTATAATAATAAGGTAGAACTTTGGCAACATAACGTTCACTACTATGTCGGTAAATTCGAACATATGTAGTTATTATGAGATAGATTCTTCTATGAACCCTAGTGGTATCAGGTCAAAATCATTAGCTACTATCTGCTCAACTTTTTATGACCAATAGTCCGATAGTAAATTGCATTCGGAAACTAATCAGAATCCAGGATTCGGATCTTTCTGATACGATACTATACCATACAATTTTTTTCCATTTTTAAAAATAGAACAAAACATAAGTAAGAATAAACAATATCACGGGGACTATAAGATGCAACGTGACTATTGTCATTTCCGCGCACGGTACTAAGGAAAATTAGCGGGAAAGTACTGTTTTTGAAGTATATGAATAATAATCTTAGTAAAAAAAGCAACCAAGAACAATATAAATTCCACTTCATATTGTTTGTATCAAACATAATTAGGAGTGCTTTTGTTGTTATCAACCCGACAGACACTCAATACCAAGAATGATTGCAAAAGGGAAGAATCCAAACACACTAGTTCAGAGCAATATGTCACACCCCTCTGATGGCTTGCCACGTGAAAAAAAGTTTGAAACACGAAATGAGACATACATTACCAATCTAGTGATTTATAACATTTCTCGAAATTCACCAATCAAAAACCGAGTGTAAACAACTGGTATTGTAGAACTGAGCAGAAATTTCATGATAAAATAACATTTGATTTCCAAGAAAAAAAACCAATTTAACTTTGTGAGTCGATAACATGAGAAATTTACAGTACTTTAAAAAAAGCTTCATAAATAATAGTGATTAAAATTACCTTAATGGAGTGTCGCTATTAACAAAATTCTGAAAAGCATCTGTGAAACTAACATCCATGGCTTTCTGTGCTACAAAAGACGAAATACTACTGGATTCTGGTCGAACATCTACCGAAAGATCAGGTTGTGATTCTAATGCACTATCGCTTGGTAACACACTATCAGTGTTGGCTTCGTCTATTTCGTACCATTCTGCACCAGTTTGTTTTGATTTGTCCAAAATCAAGTCAGAACGTCCTCCATTTTCAGTGTTTTGCGATTGCAATATACTCGGTTTTATCACTGGAGTTAAGAGGTTTGAATACACGAAACTACTGCCACAGGTAGAGCTGGACACTGAAATAAAGGGTGGTACAGTGGTTTTTGATGGGTGGTTTGCTGCCAGACGTAGCGGTGGCGTCCGATGCTCAATAAGTGGACCACTTCGAAGACTTAAAACTAGACACAATGTTGAACCCTCAGATATGGAGTAATCTCTTAGTCGACGATGATTATCCAATTCGCAATTTCGCCAAACAAGGTGTTGTTGATTTATTGGAATACCTGGGACAAGAAATTCATAACATAAACATCGAAAATTTTCAGAAGAGATCCAGAGCAAAGTTAATAATACTGTAACGAGGAAAATAAAATTGCAAAATGTTTGAGCCCAAGGAATAATTACAGTTTAGATATGCTGTAATAAACCTTCTTCTACAAAAAGTGTGGAGGAAAAAATTAAGATAGTCAGCTCGAGTTCAATTATCGTGAAAACAGCGTTTAAACACATTTTTAGGGACTGCAGATTGCGTAGTACAAGAGAAGGAATACATGCACAGCTTGTGCTAATTTCACTACTATTATCTTATCTTTTCAATGGACGTTCTTTCCTTTGCTTGCTTTATACTGCTCGTGTTTTGCTGCTTTTTAATTTCCCACATGTTATCTGGGTAGTAGCGTTTGGGACTTTATCCCCAGATATAAATCTTTTTCTGCCAGTTTGTATATTACATTTACTAAGATCCTCATCGAGTTTAAATTCAAAAACAAACAACGTTAACAAATCTTGTCAGCAAAAGATTTCGCGATCCACTTTCTTAACCTACTTATTCTATGTGCTGTTTTAAGTCATCGATGCCCTACATCTACAATTTTAGCCTTAAATTAGCGTTAGTAATGAGGACCTGTTATGACACGAATACCGTTATGCTGTCAATATACGTATATACGAAACTTACAAAAAGATCAGCATTTGGATTCGATAAAAGGCGTTCACCGTCGAGCTGTTCCGTATTGGGACAAGACCGCAGTCTAGTAATCCCTGATTATTGGCTTACCATCTGATGTCGTCCCTTCGACCGTTGCTGCTACCTTGACGTGGTGGTCGGGCTTTGCTGTCGTGATGAACCAATCGAGCTATACTGGCCGGAATAATCACTCCTCATGGTCCTACTGTGCCAGACAGGTCGGCTGAAGAACGGTAAGACTAAAAGCAGCAAGGTCCGATGGCGAAGTCGTACTGCTGACTGTGCAGGTGTGATGGCAGTAAGGTATTTCCTTCAGAGAACCCGCATAACAGCAATGCTGCCTTCCCACAAGGAGGGATGGGGTTATAAAAGGCCCACCCTAAAATGCACACCTTGCCTTATCCCACGGATATCCGTCTCCGGCGGTAAGGTCTCAACCAGTACGAAGCTGACACGAAAATCACTTACAAAAACGTCGTGTGTGACCGACCACAAGCAGTTGTCCGTTGGGCACTGCGGTCAAGCGCTCAGATCACTAAGACCACCTTTAATCCAATTTCCTTTTCAGGTACCTCTAGAAGAACCCTTCCACGGTGTGGGCAGCCAGTTGAGAAACATAGCCAATAAGAGTAGAAAATATTTGTAAGCTACTAATATTTGACCACAGATACCCTAGAAATATTGCTCGCATCTGCTGGGATCACTGGGTAAGTAATAGTGAGGTTAAACGCAGGGTATTAGGGAATGATGGCAAATTAGTTGATAACGTAAATCTTTATCGACTGAGATGGTTGGGTCACGTGTTACGTGTGCCTGAACATCGTTTACCACGACGCGCAATGCTGACTAGTGTTGGGGATGGTTGGAAGGAAGTTGGAGGCAGCCAAACTAAAACACTGCATCAGTCCTTGAAGTCAATAACTTCTAGTCTGAACCAGGTTGGTAGATGCAGACCACTTGGTTGGGGTCCACGTGACTATCGTAACCAATGGTAGGAGACTCTTTATGACATGGCTCAGAATCGATCACAATGGCGTAGGTGTATACACTCTCTTTTCTCCCTTAAATCATGAGATTAAAATTGCTGTATACATTTCTTCCTGTACTATATTTTTCTATGCAATCTTTCTTTTATATATTACCATCATTGAATTAACTACTATGAATTCGGTGTTCATCTTGTTGTACTAGTGAGGTATGGCAACTTGGACCGATGCATATATGTGCCTAGTCCTACGTTGTAGCTGACTGACTGGTGTCATCCCCTAATGCAAACCACCTTCATCAACCTCTTAATCGAACAAGGATTGATATTAACTACGGATAAACGAACAGTTTTATCATAGTGAGTACAGTTATTCCGCGTTCACCCATACACATTAATAAATCTAAGATCACAAAATCCACGTGCTCGAAGACATACAATTTAAGGACGAATTTGGAGCATCGTGACCGTAACTTCTTTAACTGAAAGGATTTTTTCTGGTTGTACCGTTCTTTTTCCCAGATTATTATTATTACTTCACTACCATACACTAATTTGTGGTCGTTATTGTTCCTTTTTGTTGTTCGCCAAAGGAGTTAGGAACCACTGAGTGAATATAAACATTTACTAATGTTTACAAACAGACAACGTACGACCCGGTAGAGATGTGTCCACACTTCACAGCAACACACGTGAGACCGTGATATAAAACAGACAAAACAAATAACATAAGATACACATGGGAGAGGATAAAGCTTCGAACGAAATGTAATGAAATAATACTATGCTAACCCAATTTGTACACCGAAAGGCGGACGATAGGCCGACAGTTAAATGACTAGATACTTGCGACAAATACAATACCTAGTTGTACGATCACGAATGAACACAGGACAGACGGCTAAGTGATACTCAAGTACACTGGCATACAGACAGTTTGTGATAGATAGCCTTTGACTCAATGCACAAATTTTGTATCACAGAGTTAAAAATAGATTGGAACAAATTTGATCTAATAAAGTAATTGGTAATTCCAAGATAAGTAATAAGCAAGCCTAACTACGCTGTCTGAAGCGTAACTAGAGGTTGACGTGGACCAGTACTGGGTCAATAAAAACGTAGAACTTTGTACGTAAGTCAGTGATCTTGAGTGCTGTTAGAGGTATGAGGGCGGTTATCACTTTCCGGTTGCCTATTCCATGGAAGGGTTCTTCTAGAGGTACCTGAAAAGGAAATTGGATTAAAGGTGGTCTTAGTGATCTGAGCGCTTGACCGCAGTGCCCAACGGACAACTGCTTGTGGTCGGTCACACACGACGTTTTTGTAAGTGATTTTCGTGTCAGCTTCGTACTGGTTGAGACCTTACCGCCGGAGACGGATATCCGTGGGATAAGGCAAGGTGTGCATTTTAGGGTGGGCCTTTTATAACCCCATCCCTCCTTGTGGGAAGGCAGCATTGCTGTTATGCGGGTTCTCTGAAGGAAATACCTTACTGCCATCACACCTGCACAGTCAGCAGTACGACTTCGCCATCGGACCTTGCTGCTTTTAGTCTTACCGTTCTTCAGCCGACCTGTCTGGCACAGTAGGACCATGAGGAGTGATTATTCCGGCCAGTATAGCTCGATTGGTTCATCACGACAGCAAAGCCCGACCACCACGTCAAGGTAGCAGCAACGGTCGGGTTGGAAAAAGAAAAAAAGAACAGGAAGAATTCAGAAGATTAGAATTTGGGAGAACACAGTGGATGCATCTGCGCCATTGCAAACGACTTTGAGCCATGTCATTCAGGGTTTCTAACCATCGGCTCCTATCATCTCGCGATCCACAACCACGTAATCTGCAGCTACCGACATGGCTCAGTCCACTTGTCAGTGACTTCAGAGATTTGTACCAGTACCGAAGCAACAAACCAATTCGTCAAGGTGTATAGTAAACTTTGTCACTAAGGTATTTAATACATGGGAACTTTTTCACTGTGGAAAAAGATTTGGATCAAACTGCTCTTTGGAGTATTACTGATGCATGTAGACGCACTTTAAGTTACACCAATCTACAGTAAAGACACCTTGTAGATGTTGGGTGACATATCACTAACATTCGGTAACTTAGAAGACTCTAACTTACCTCATACCACCGTTTTCACTTTTTCGATAGAATAGACTGGGGTTATAGAAGGAACTGGAACATCAAAACGAGTGATGTGCGCAGATCATCACTGATAATCATCCAGAGGAACAGAAATGGCAAGTCACGAAATTCTGGTCCGTTTATACGGTGGAAAACGCTGGTCCGTAAGGTATAGTATACTATGAAATAACCACTAAACAAACCCAAAAACCGACGCGAACAGATTGAGTAGATATGCGCACAAAAGTTATCGCACAGAACAAACAGATGCAGAAATTAGTATACTTACCTTCAGTCCTTTGAATTTTAGATTTGACTGATGTGATAGTTTCAGTAGGGGAAACGTGCAGTTCAAAAGACAAACCCGTTAGTTTTTTGACAAAGATACTCATAGGCATTATTATTTTGAAAGCAAGCTGAAACCAAAGACGATGTACAACTGATGAGCAATACAATGCGGGCAAATGACCTCCATACAGTCAAGAGACTGAGTCTAACCGTCACTTTAATTTTTCCGCCAAATGCAAGCATGTGACGGTAAATACCATGAGGTTGTATATCAGCCCTACAATGTTCAATTTGCATAGTGCTGAATATTTTTGGTGCGTTTGTCATTCATGCAGAGTGTGGTTTCTACCCGTAGGGCCAAATTTTATACTGAAGATCGGATTTGAAACTCAAACTTCTATATTATTTCTTTTTTGATCTGAATGTGTTTACAAACGGAGTGTAGTGGTAAATAAATCCCCAAAATAAATAGCTCTGTCAGTTTTCGACATTGGATGCTGACCAGATAAGTTTTAGTGGACTCATCTAGCTGAAGGCGCTCAGTCATGCATCCGTACCAGATCACGTGTGGTAACGCTGTGCTCAACATCCACCGCAATCGCTAGCCAGATTAGATCAGATAATTCCGATATATTGGTAATCTCCAAATACACTCTTCCGATCTCCTCGACTCTGTATTTTGATTTCTCTTGGTCGGTACGAATTATATTAGGAGGTGTTGCTGGTAAAAGCGTTGTCAAACACTGAATACCTGTACCATCATCAGGAGCTTCAGTAATATGTTGTGGCAATTAGTTCCATTCATTGATGACTCGGCGGAAAAGTCGACCGCCAGTTGACAAGTTATTTCTTCTTGACTTGTGAGGCTCACCACAGTGTCTTAATACTAGAGATGCCACAGGTGTTCGGAGTTTGACAACGTTTTTAAACATAACATCTATATGAACATAGTTTATCAACCGAGTCAAACCAGAAGTCAGGAGCGAAGAGGTTCGAAGATATATTTGACAGAATATCGATATACCGAGTAGTGAATAATCTAAGCTGGCTAGCGGTTGTAGGATATGTGGGGCTCAGCGTACTCACTCGTGATCTGGTGCGGATGCGTGACCGAGAGCCTTGAGCTAGGTGAGTCCATTAAAACTATTATGGTCAGCATCTATTATCAAAGAACTACAGAAATAATGACTTTGGGGATTTATTTACTACTGTAGCTCACTCCCTTTCTAGTGGAGAAGTGGTGACCCTAAGACTTAGCCAGTCATAAGATTAAACCCAACGAAATAGTCGTTGGTAAACATTTATCTGATAGCTTGTTATGTCCAGCAGCGTCTGATCGTTCTTCCTTGCTATAAGGAGCCATGTGGTACCGTATAATCATGGAAAACAGGTACGATGAAAACTGCAACTCATCGTAAACTTCGTTGAATCATTGCCCTTTCTATAATATGAAGGTATATGTAATTGAATGTCAAATTACACCCGTATGTGTGCAAGGACACAAAACAGGCAAAGAGAGAAATAAACTCACATATATGCGTTTCGCAAACATGCAATGGAGTGAAAACGATTTTAGCAGAACATTCTTTTTGAGGGTGTTTTTGAAAAAGTAAAAATAGACACATAAAAGCAAGCATATTCGCAACGACAACAAAATGTTGTTTTGTTTTTTTTTGGAATAAAAACAACAAATATATATGCGCACATTAAAAGTGGTTTGTTTCATTTTCCGACACAACACAGAAAGAATCGCGATGATGCAATGTGTTGTGTAGTGTTTTGTATGCGGTGGTTAGGATTGATGCCACTACTGTGTCTTCTTCTTGAAGCTGGTCGATCTAAAGAAGGTGGATCCCTTAGAAACCGTTCAAAGGAATCCCACGGGACAATGCGCCCAAAACCACATTGTTTGCCTGAGAAATATGTTGTGTTTTTGAAGTAAACTGCTCAGTGTAGTCCAGTTGTCGAGAGTCTCGAGGGGAGTGCTTGTCTGAGGATGAGCATACAGAGGAGCGAAGAGGTTTGTTATCGGTGAGAAGAGTGAATTCCTATCATCTTACAGAGTGGTCAAAGTGCCGTACAGTACAACACATGACTAGGAGTTCCCTAACGAAAGTGCTATAACTTCATTCGTTGTCTTGCAACCGTCTTGAGAAGGGTTGCCAGGTGTGATTACCCCTTGTTTCAAGACTCCTTCGATTACCGAGTTGGATGTGTCCGCTGCGATACTACTGGTTGCTTCCGTGTCCTGGTGTGCGAGCAATGTTGCTTTGGCGGTAAGTTCCTTAACTATGGGGAATCCTTTTTGAGCAATGTCGTACAAATTGATGGGCTCCTCATTTTCACGAAGTTGGTCGGTTTTAAGTCTGATGAGAGACGCGCAATTCGGTACGAATCGTCGACAGAAACTTACTAGGCCGTTGAATGTACATACTTGTTTGACTGTGGTTGGTTCTGGGTAATCCAAAATGACCGCCACTTAACTCTTCAGAGTGCGGATACCGTAAGCATCAATAGTGTGTCAGAGAAAACCTAGAAAGCTGGCTCCAGTTCGACATTTCTAAATGTTTTCATCAATGCCGCGTTTTCGCAATCGTTCAAAAACAAAGTACGGATGCTGAATATGAGACTCTCTGTCCAGACTTACGGTTGAGCAGTGACTCACATATGTGGACATAACATTGAAACTTCTAAAACCGTCATCTTCGTATTTCTGAAAAGTTTATGAAGCCTTCCTTAAACCGGAGGGCTTGCATCAAGTTCCATAAGGTTCGGAGAAGGTGATGAAGGAGGTCTCACAGACGTCGTCAGCAGACATGGAAATTTGGTTATGTGCTCCAACCGGATCAATTTTTCAGAAAACACATTTGTACCTTTTAAGATAGCTGTCCGGCGGTGAATGTGTAGCAACGGGTAATGATCAGGGGTGGTTTTCGTATTCAGTCACTGATAATCTGCAGTTGGACAACTATTACAGTCCTTTTTAGGAAACATGTGCAAGGAGATGCGCTTGGGCTGTTCGATGACCAGATAATTCCCAAGTCTACTATGTACTGGAATTTGTTTTTGGCCAGCATTAGCTATTTCGGAACTAGTCGGCGCACTTCCGAAAACACAAGTATTCCTGTAGTCATGTTGTGGTGTGCAACATTGCTGGTTACACATGGCAGTTTTGGTCACGTTTTGTACAGATTGAAGTACTTGTCGAGTATCCGTTGATTGTATGGATCGATTATGTGCTTGGCAGTAACAGAGGACAATCTGTAATTAAAAATGAAGTTACATGAACACATAAATTAGTGTTTCCATCTACTAATCTATGTATGGGCATGTCAATAGATAGAGTATGGAGTTGTACCAGGCCCATACCAGTGATTAGCATAGAAACACATGCAATAACGAAGATCAAGTGGATGGATTTTTGTAAACTCACATTAAGATGATTATATAGCTTATCACATGAAGTAGTCGGTTTTCCATTAGGTGACAGTTGGTTGAAAACCGGCCCATTCAGTCGGTAGTTAGGATTTTCAGGGCCCGTTGATCAATGACCTCTCGCATACGTAGCAACATATATGTTGCTGAGTTATGTTGCAGCTCGATATTGTGGAAAGTTTGATCTAACATTTGTCTCTCGGTTACGTTTCCACGTTTAAGAATAGCACTCTTCAAAGTTTCGTAAAATTCCGAAACACCACTAGTAAGCTTATTAGGTGTGACGCATCTGTTAAAATCACGCAGTAGTGCCTTCGTCACTGGGAGGAATTGTGCACGTGGGTCTGTCACACCATGCTCGCCGAAATCAGCTTCTGCATCGAAGAATCGGGCTTCCATATTGTCGGACCACAATGGTATGAATTAAGACTGCTTGTACACAGTACTCGAGTTCAGGACGTCAAATACTATGTGCAAAGTTTAAATGTCTTAACATTTGATTCAGTAATGGCTCTACGTATTAACCAGAGGGTTATAAAATCTCTGGCAGCTATTACACGGCAGTTTGCAGTTGCTTTTAAGTCTTCACTGATCACTCCAAGGTCGGTGTGATTCTGAACAACCGTTAGCTCAACGGTGTTCATGGTGCAGGCAACAGTTCCTTGAACCATGATGCACTCTCAAGTGCATATCTGCATCTACTCTATTCCAGGAAATTCATGTAAATTTTGAAAATCATTTCAAGGCTCTAAACTTTTACGTTCATTTGTAATCTCTCCTCATATTTTGATATCTTCAGCATGCATCAAAATGGACGATTTCAGGAGACTAAAAATTTTGGTGGTTTACTCAAATGGTTCAGTTGGTTGTGGACGGAATAGAAGGAGATTTCGCCTAACGGGCTTCCGAGTCTAGTATCAGTGGATCGCCAACACCTCAAGGCAGAAACACAGGCATATTAACTAGATACAATAATACCCAGAAACAAAAGAAATTGATGACCAAAAATAGTGAACACTGCAAATGGTTAGAACCAAAAGTTTTAGCGAATACAATAGAAACAAAGTACTCAAAAGTACCGACAACAAGTTACTTTAGGAAGAACGATAATCTTAAAGAATACTTTAACTGAAATAAATTCAATTCAAGTGTAAACAGTAGTTTTTATACATAATAAACGATCAAAACAGTAAAATTTACTCGAAGAGGAAATATATCACTGTCCTCTTTACATAGAGCTATTTGCAAGCGGTTATAGAATATTTAGACAAGGAATATCCTAGGTAGTACCGAAAGTACGAGGCAATATACAATTTATTAGTGATTCGGATTGGAAGCCTGACCTTGCTCATCATTAAAGAAACTGGCTTTATAACTGTTGAAGATTTGTTCACAATAATCTCCTATCTCTTTACTTGCCTGTTGTGAGTGTACGTTTTCTACAATACAACCAAACTGTACTCATCTTGCATGTCGAAATTTGTTAAGCGCCTTCTGAAGGTCATGCGAAACGAGTAGGGTTTGTTACCATCTGCCGTCTAAACCATTCACATATATCGACCATAAGCTCAGGAAACTGTAAGCTTGACCACAAGCATTGGACATTTTCTTGCTCACACAAGTAAGCAGTCCCTAGAACTTCATGCCAATGTATTTACTGATATTAAGTTATTTTCGGAATTTAATACGATCTTCAACTTAATGCGTATAACGGCAGCTTCTCAATGGACAATTGCTCAAGAACCAAACGCAATGTTTGCACTTGAGAAGAAAGATGACATGCTCAAAATTGCTTATTTGACATTTTTAGGCTTTCAGACGCAACTAGACTACCTAATTATGCTTCCGTTTGGGCATCTGGGCAAAATCCCAACCCTCACAAAAAGCATTTGATTTCTGCGGAGCATCTATATTTGGTGTTCCCTTGTACCAATTTTTCTGTGTTTGAAAAAATAAATAAAATAACCCAATTATTCAGAAACTACCAACTCTTGTAGGCCAATACACATTCAACAAACCATGAGTACTCTGAATACGAAATGCCCGCCTTGATTAGTGCCACTCAAGGTGATGGAGGTAGATTTGACCTGGGTTCAGCTTTTCATCAGGAGGGTCAGGACGTCAAGCCACTGATTTTCGCGCACACGTTGCATATTGTAGAGGGTATTCGATGTCATTATTTATCAGCTGTTAACAGCATTTTTCTCATCACACGTCAATTTTTCTAATGCTTATGCTTGTTACACAGCTTTTATTCCAGTGTATTAGTAGTTTGGACGTGTGATTCCTTGTGTGTGAGGCATTTTCTTCTTCACGACCAGTGGAGTATAAAGTGCAGAAATCGAACAGGTCTTGAAAATACTTTTCGAAAGTTTTCTGTGTGAAAACCTCTCCACTTATACACTGTTGTAACCTGTTCTCCTTGATTCCTTCGGATGTATATCTCGCTGATCATTTGATCCTGTCTAAGATGATATTACTCATGTGTTATTGAAGACACTTGTGCGCTATCCGACTACACGGCACAGTAAGAATTCAAGAAGACAGAAACACTGGGTGACCCCACTAAGAAATCCCATAGCCTGAGAGAAAGTGAAGTTAACCCTGACTTTAAAATGTCGATTTCTTAGATTTCAAATGAGCCAGTAAACTAAAGGTGATTTGATACCTAATCGTTTGAGCTTATTGATAAGATATATATGGTTGACCCTATCGAAATATTTTGAGAAGTCAAGGTAAACGACCTCAACCTTCTCTTTGTGATCAAGAATGGTTGTCCATCCGTCCACTGCAGTCAGCAACTTGACTATACAAGAATGACCCTTTCTGAAACCGTGCTGTTGAGGTGAAAAAGTTTGAGGATAATAAATAGTCGCGTATACCGTCTCATGACGGGGTCTCCATAATTTGTGAGGGTGTAAAGAGAAGTGCCACAGGTTGGTAGCTTGAAGGTTCACTGCATCGATCTCCTCTGAAACGTGGTGTGGTGTGTGCCTGCTTCAAAATTTCTCATAGTGTACCTTGGCTTAGAGATTGTAAGAACACCATGCTAAGCGGCGTTGTCAGAATTGAAGCTTCTTCCCTCGGTATAGCAGAATGAACCATATCTGAACCAGGATAAATGTCTTTTCTCGGAAGCCGCTGTTTCCGGTACACCAAGTCAGCGCTCAGGTTCACTTCGGAGACTCCAGTGCAGTTGCAGATGGAGCTTTCATCAACTTAGTTAATGTGAGCCGGTTGAACTGTCCGAGAGTATTGTTCAGCCAGAAGGTTAGCGGCGTTACCGTCGTTGTTGGTCGGACCATTAGGACTTAGTAGTTGGGGAACTCCAGTTTTGGCTTGTAGAAAAGAAGCTGCATAACGGAATAAGCTTTTCGGATTGGAGACAAATTTATCGATGAGCTTTATCTGGTACTGAAGCCTGTTTTCTCTCATTGCATTTGTGCATATGTTTCTTATATGTTTGCGTTGCATGTATGCGCTGTTGTTACCAGTTCGTTTGTATTTCACCCAGCAGTGCCTTTATCGGCCTAGCAAACGGACAGTGCGGTTCTTGATAACTGTAGGTTGCTTGTAGAATTTTGGGACCATTTGAGGAACATACAGTATTATAGCACATGAGATCGTGTGCAGTAAGAAATCTCACTGGACATCCACATCAAATTGAGGATAAATTTCCCAACCAACCTGTTGTAGATTTTCTTGTAAAGCTGACACATTCAACAGTCTGAAATTCCAGAGCCTGTTGTTGTTGGGATGTCTTAGCTCAGTTTTACTGATAAAACTGAAGGCTATGACGGCATGATCGCTTTACCCCAGGCGAGCCAGGATTGAGAGTGTTAGGGATGCAGAGGAATATACCAATAATTATCATGTTAAGTCCAACGGTGTCCTTGGACTTTAAATGGACATTTCCTATTGGTCGATATTTGTTCACTTGTTAAATATTGTACAAAATGTTGTTTCCTATTTTATGGTACGATGTGGTATGCTTGATTGGTATATAAGCAGAGTGTGTTTGAAATATAACGATTCATATCTCAGAGGTTGTGACTTGTGTTCTGGATTCAACTGGCTGGGCTAGACAGGGAGGCGGGACCAATCAGGACTCTAGGTCGTTCGTACGTGTTTGCGTGCCACCGAACCGATCAATAAAACGCTGCGCATCTAACCTGCAAACCACCTGTTACAACAGAGAGGTTGTCAACTGGAAATTCTTCGTTTGTAAATGCCCAGTCTCAACGCGACAGCTCTGACTGTTTCTCCAACGGGTTGCCCACTTCACATTCTCCAATAATCCCAGATCCTCAATGAGGTTGGAGAATCCAGCTTCAGTACACTTTTCATCTCCAATGTACGTATGTTCCGCGAAATTGACTTTAGTTAGATGGAAGTCCCTAAAATCAAGACATGGGTGAATCCGAGACGAGTAGAGCGGAATAATCCTTCCAGCAGACGATTGTCGTACTCAATGTCAGCAGTGGGCTTCCTGTCGATGACTCCAACTAGACACCTCGAGGTGGTAGACAATCATACTGAGCACCATGCAGATTCGTCAAGATTGATAAACTCTTGGTTGTGCACTTGACGTTCCTCCAAGCAGAATCGTAAGTATAATTCCTGATTTTCTGTCATTGCCAAACAAAGACACCCCAGGTATTGCTAGCTCCTGGTCCGTAAACTGAGAAGATATCCAAGTTTCAGATATGCCTATCAGATGAGCATTATTACCGTTGCTGAGTTCACGTAGCTCATCCATCTTATTCGGTAAACTCGCGGCGTTCATGTATAAGCAGTTTATGCTTTCAATTTGAAACGCGTGAGCTTCCCTTCCTGTTTGTCTGTATAAGTCTCACGTGAATTGACAGGTAGCTTTACTATACAATGTTTTCCGAGTTGATAACTCCTGTCCTCTACATGGTTTCTGTGATCGAGGCAGAACACAAGTGGAATGATCAGCTCCAAATTGCCTTAGTGCTTGATCCTGGCATCATGTGGCCTATCCGGATGCATATGGATTCCAGATGACAACCGACATCTGTGGCCACGAAATGCTTCCGGAATTGCAGCCGTCAATCGGAGGATTGGAAGGTTATCTTCATCAGCCGGAGTCCCGAATCTCCGTTCTCCTTGACTAGTCTCACCACTTGTTGAGTCAATATGATTTTGAACTTCAGGGACTGCTTGATGAATTTCCATTCCCTTATATCAGAGTTTGTGTGATTAGGGTCCGTCTCTACAGGTGCACCTTGCACAATGATATTTCTTCCGCAAAAGAGCTTCTCGCGAGATTTATCAGAGATTGAGCTCAGAATACGGTTTGTCAGGCAGTATTCTTACGTCTACATCTGGTTTCAGTAAGTGGCTGGCCAGTAGGATTTTCGTGGCTGTAGGTAACCCTCGTAGCACAGTCACAGTGGAGCGTGTGGTTCTCTGTTCAGACAAATAAAGCTTTTCAACATTCAATATAAGATAATAGGAAATATAATGCCTATATAAAGAAAGTGAACGAATACTTGAACACTATTGTTTTGATATACACTTACATGTTTGAAGTCAACTCTTAACCAGTCGACCTATGCTGTTACAGGACAATACTTACTGAGATTAACGATTAAAGCGAGATGGTAATCAACATAATCTTTGAGTGCAATTTTTAGTTATTTTTCAAAATTATTTTGTAACATTCTACTTTCGTTTCTATCACAAACTCGCACTAAAATATCTGAGAAAAAACAGTTCGGTACGAAACCGGTTGTTGACTGTACTTTTAAAGGCTGGTGATGCAAATAAGTTGAAGATTTTGGTCGTCCATTTTATTCTCAAGTAACGTGTCTTAGATCCCATAAATAATTTGTGGCAGGAGATCATGTCATCATGATCCGTTTCGAGAATTATTATGTCCAGCGTCTTTTGGTGATACTAAACGACCAGGAGATTACTGGGTCACCTTTTGTAAGGTAATGTTATATCAAAGACAACTGTCAAAATTTATTGGTAGTACAATCCACCTAAACCTGATTGATCAATCAGATGAAAACAACAGCCTACCGTTCAATCTCAGAAGCAGATATTTTGGTAGAAAATGTCACCAAGCCTTTTATGATAATTATGAGTATTTGAGTTATAATACAAACTAGGAGTTCCAGAGATAACGCAATTTGATCAAGAATAACTACATAAGCACAAACGAATGCACTGTATTCGGAATTCGAAATCAAACATTCAACAAGTACAAAGGAATCCTTATTTCATACAATCACCACATCCGCTACAGCTTGAATTGGAGTCTAGGTGTTATACGTCCTCTTCTTAAGTTCATCCTGTGTCTGTCCGACAGTGTACTGGATAAAGACTCCTTATTGTCTAGAATGTACTCATGAGTATTAGAATTAACAATCGAAATTGGACCAGACTCACCTGGTTCCTGGAATCGCATTTGATCAACGTGTCGGTTGTGTAGACTTAAGTCATTGATATCTAGAATTCGTACTATACATTTCCCAACATTCACCACAATCCCCGTGGCTGGTCAAAGATCATTTCCACGATAATATGTAACTTCCGCAGACTCCAAACACCTTATATTCGAACGAAGAATCCTTCCTTTTATTAGCTTGATGTGGTCTCCCTCGCTACAGAATGTTTAGCATTCCTCTATTGCAGTAGACATATATCTCCTTCTTTCTCCAGTTCATTAAAGTAGCAATGAAGTAGCAATGGAATTAATAGCAGTTTCCGATTTCCTGATAAGATTTTCTGCCTGGCCATCAGAAAAATGAAGCCTGGGAGCAGTGAACAAATGTCTGCGCTCTATACCATTCAACCAGTTAGTGACTGCATCCGCAGCGAAACGAGAGTCATTATCCGTCACTAACACCATAGGTAATTCTTTGTCGACTAAACACCTTTCTCAATGCTTGGATTGTGAGGTCAGAATTTGTTGAAGTTGTGATAAACTTCAGGCCACTCAGAAACAGAATCAATGATTACGAGTGCATAGTATTGGCCGAGAAATGGACCACAATAGTCTGGGTGAATTTTCCGCCAGGCCTCAGATGATGCTGTCCATGGACTTAATTTCGAACGCTGATTTCTGGACTTATGATATTTTTCACAATTGTTTGCTACACGACATGTATCTGAATTTATCTCTGACCACCAACATGATTGTCCAGAAATGTATTCATCGTGTTGAATTTGTTTGGCACTTCTGTACTGAACCGTGTAGTCATGGACACTCAAAGCAATACTCCATCGTTGAACCATAGCATCCGAGCAACATGCTAAGGGTTTTCGGGATGATAAATAAACGTTAAAGACTCATGGTCAGTAACAATAGTGGATTTCATTCCGAATAAATATTTATGGACTCTTTTAACAGCCCAAAACACAGACAATGCTTCTCGCTGAGTTTGTTAATAACCTTGTTCAGTAACAGTAAGTTTACGCGAAATACAAATAACCAGTCTACCTTCCTGCTACAAAACTGCACCAACACCCATAGGTGATGCATCAATAATAAGTGTGGAATATACACTGGGGGAGTAAGTTCGAAGAACAGCATCACTTTGAAGAAACTTTAGTAGACTTCATAAGCATGACTTTTGTTCCTCATCCCATTTGAAGCAATTGGATGTCAAAATATTAAATAAACAATTGGCACGAAAAGAAAAATGTGAAAAAGACGGGAATAGTTTTGATAAGCACTCATTAGTGAACGTAGTTCTGTAAAAGGTTTTACAGACAGTGCTAGTCGTTTCATATCTGGTCTAGAAGCATTACCATCAACTAAGTATTCAAGACATTTGAAACTAGATACACAAAATAAACACTGATTTGGATTCACTACAATATTCTTCTCAATTAAACGACGTAATAAAGCAATAAGTCTCTGGTCACGAACTACCTTATCAGAACCATGAACAATGAAATCATCTTGATGAACTTCAACAACTTCAAGATCACTGACTACCTTATTCATAACTTCCTGAAATATGGCTGGAGAACAACTTAGATTAAATGGAAGTGAGTTGTATTTAAACAGACCAAAAGGAGTGTTAATTGTGACCAAAATAGATGGAGATTGATCTAAACGGATTTGAAGATAAGCATCTTTTAATCCAACTTTCCAGTCAAAATGATTTTGAACTTCAGGGACTGCTTGATGAATTTCCATTCCCTTATATCAGAGTTTGTGTGATTAGGGTCCGTCTCTACAGGTGCACCTTGCACAATGATATTTCTTCCGCAAAAGAGCTTCTCGCGAGATTTATCAGAGATTGAGCTCAGAATACGGTTTGTCAGGCAGTATTCTTACGTCTACATCTGGTTTCAGTAAGTGGCTGGCCAGTAGGATTTTCGTGGCTGTAGGTAACCCTCGTAGCACAGTCACAGTGGAGCGTGTGGTTCTCTGTTCAGACAAATAAAGCTTTTCAACATTCAATATAAGATAATAGGAAATATAATGCCTATATAAAGAAAGTGAACGAATACTTGAACACTATTGTTTTGATATACACTTACATGTTTGAAGTCAACTCTTAATCAGTCAACCTAAGCTATTACAGGATACCTCTACGTCGGTAGTGTTAGTGGGCGCTTCACGAAGTAATCTTGTGTGATTTCGATGCATAGAGTCCTTTCCCCGTGTGCGCCATGTGATCGTCAAAGCCTCTACTTTGGGAAGTTCGAGCTTCTTGTTTAACTCTTCGCAGAGCATCCTATCATGTTTGTCACAGTTGCCTTTAAGGTTCATGATTATGAGACGATCATCGCGGTCCGTCATTATTTTCCCAGGTTTTCAGGAACGTTCATGCTGAGGACCTTGTCGTTTGAAGGTCGAAGGGCGTTTCCGATTCCCATGCTTTTTGCTGACCAGTTGGACATTCTTTGGGGTAGACTGTGAAGCCAAATCAGCAGTTGATTTCCCTACAATACTTGGGATGTTCAGCTTCCTAGACGGTGACGCCTGGTCCTTTTTAACTTTGATAACGGAGACCGTTTGCATCCAGGGATCCTGTGCTGGGAGACCTAAGTCAGCCGAGGGAGTCTAGTACCATCGACTTTATGATGGTGCTGAACTTCAACATGTTCTCACTAGTGTCATTACATGCTGCATCGATAGTAGCTCTAACGAGATCCCTCTTCTTGTTTTAATTGAGTGTCTTTCTTTGTCTACCCGTTTTATGACTATCCTTTTTTAAGTCCTGTCAATAGAACAGTGATGTTACTTAGCAAACCTTCAGCATCCGTGTTGCACATGACACATGCCTACCTATAATCTAACTTACTGAGTTTGTTGTAAGCAGTTACTGTACGATTCGCGCACGCTTCCAGTAATCAAACTTTGCAGTGGTCACACTGCATCCCAGATGTCACAACAAAAAGGCAACCGAGTCGCTTGCATGAATTTTTCATGACTTTAGTGACGTAAATTCTTTTATAAATCCTAGCAAAAGCCTATGACTGAAAAAACTTTACACTAAAGAGGGGAAAATGGGTGGTACAAAAGGTTAGGATAAACTGGAACTTGCCTTTTCCATGAAAATCTGAAAAACCGTGTGGTCATCTGAGGCAAAACCACAGCAAACTATTACGTTGGGGTAAAACTCGAAACGAAAAGCAACCTACCGAACGTATATCTCAGGACAAATTCTCTAGATCAGAAATGGTACTTATGTTGCGTAAGAACAACAGCAAAAGTTTAAGAAATACAAATAACATTAGGACTAAACTTTCCGTTCACATTTGCTAAGCCGAGGCATGAAGCTAGATAAGTAGAAGCTGGTTCATATTACAGAAATCTTCAAAATAGGTCGACGTAGTGTACTTTCGAGCAACCGAATAATAGCACGTTTCTCTATACCGTCAAAAATTATGGAGTCCATGACATGTGTTGATCTACATGACTAATTACTATTCCCAAACTTCTTCCCACTTTCAACGGTATGGTTTCAGGAAAGTTAATTCCACTCCCAACAACTTTTCGTAATTTCCTCCTCTGATGGAATCTGGTTTATTCTCTCCTACAGTATGCTATCACTGATAATATATGGCCAAAAACAATCCGTATCGTACGTTGACAGTTGTTTATATATAGTTGATGACGGTTGTGAGAGTTCTTCAAGTTTCCGCTCCGTTCAGTTGAACTGTATCGACATTAGTATTGAAGATTCTCACTTTGATATTGGTTGACAGTTTTTTTAGATGCATACGTTCTTCAACTGTAGAATCACTATCCTTGCCTTGCCGATCTTTATATTTACGTGAGCATCGGGACCTCTGAGTTCAGTGATGAAGTTTAGCAGACATGTAAAACATTCCACCTCTTCTAGAGTTTCTCGAATAGGACAGATGATGACGTCAAGAATTTTAGGAGTCACAATATTAGGAGTGCAAAGGGAAACTATTGTAGGAACACAGGTGTAGTGTTAGAAACTAGTCTCTATGAGGATCCAACATTGCGTCTGCTTTTGAGTCTTCAACATGCTACACTAAGTGAGCGTCGGACGCCACAGCTAAGTCGGACACCAACCCGCCCATCATTTGAATTAGAGGTGACCTTGTGACCTGAGAGCTTGACCGCAGTGCCCAACGGACAACTGCTTGTGGTCGGTCACACACGACGTTTTTGTAAGTGATTTTCGTGTCAGCTTCGTACTGGTTGAGACCTTACCGCCGGAGACGGATATCCGTGGGATAAGGCAAGGTGTGCATTTTAGGGTGGGCCTTTTATAACCCCATCCCTCCTTGTGGGAAGGCAGCATTGCTGTTATGCGGGTTCTCTGAAGGAAATACCTTACTGCCATCACACCTGCACAGTCAGCAGTACGACTTCGCCATCGGACCTTGCTGCTTTTAGTCTTACCGTTCTTCAGCCGACCTGTCTGGCACAGTAGGACCATGAGGAGTGATTATTCCGGCCAGTATAGCTCGATTGGTTCATCACGACAGCAAAGCCCGACCACCACGTCAAGGTAGCAGCAACGGTCGAAGGGACGACATCAGATGGTAAGCCAATAATCAGGGATTACTAGACTGCGGTCTTGTCCCAATACGGAACAGCTCGACGGTGAACGCCTTTTATCGAATCCAAATGCTGATCTTTTTGTAAGTTTCGTATATACGTATATTGACAGCATAACGGTATTCGTGTCATAACAGGTCCTCATTACTAACGCTAATTTAAGGCTAAAATTGTAGATGTAGGGCATCGATGACTTAAAACAGCACATAGAATAAGTAGGTTAAGAAAGTGGATCGCGAAATCTTTTGCTGACAAGATTTGTTAACGTTGTTTGTTTTTGAATTTAAACTCGATGAGGATCTTAGTAAATGTAATATACAAACTGGCAGAAAAAGATTTATATCTGGGGATAAAGTCCCAAACGCTACTACCCAGATAACATGTGGGAAATTAAAAAGCAGCAAAACACGAGCAGTATAAAGCAAGCAAAGGAAAGAACGTCCATTGAAAAGATAAGATAATAGTAGTGAAATTAGCACAAGCTGTGCATGTATTCCTTCTCTTGTACTACGCAATCTGCAGTCCCTAAAAATGTGTTTAAACGCTGTTTTCACGATAATTGAACTCGAGCTGACTATCTTAATTTTTTCCTCCACACTTTTTGTAGAAGAAGGTTTATTACAGCATATCTATGGAATTTCAGACGTGTGAAACAATCTTGACGTACGCGTCTCCTCAAGGTCATGGATTACAGCAAGCTCACTACGAGTCTACTTTGCAACAACTATAAACTTAATAAGTTGGGAAGCATTTTATGAGCCAACAAATGTTGTAATTTTTAGAATATGCCTGTAAAATTGGCGTGTACCTGCTCTTGCAGAAATATATTATTATTTACTAAGATTCTCATGGAGTTTAGATTCAAAAACAAACAAGAAGTGAGGGAAGTCAAGATTTGTACAAGAAAAGCTGTTTATTAGAAGGAAGTGTGCATATTGAGGGTGGAGTGTTAAGAATACTAATAACTATATCTTTTACTGTCTAATTTTTTTTCGTTTTTCTTTTTTGTCCATCCGATGCCAGCCACAAAATCCTTGTGTAATAGTCCGAGTTAGCATGTTATAGGTTGTCTTAGTACAATAGCTAATCCGGCATGAAATTGGGAACGTGACAGTGAATAGCGAGCGTCGGGGAACAACCTCAATATCACTGAATGAATATCTCCTTCTTAATCACAACGAACCTGATACAAACAAAATATTCTGCCCCACAAATATGGGTAGATTGATGTCATCGCTCTCACCATCATTGCTTGCTGGTCAGTAATTCCACCCTCCCTCCTTTTGTGATGCTAGGCTCATTTAAGCTTATTTTTGGATATATGTCATACCTCACACAATCCTCTGTGTTTCACAACCTGTTGGAAAACACCATTTCTATAAGTACCATTTTACAAGCTTATCAGGCAGTCACAAGTTATTGACTGTGGGTAAGGCATCGATGCAGTGCTTCTGTTGACTATAGTATAAAGTATAGGTTGTCAGAGTATAAGCATTAAGAAAGGTATAATAAAGGATAGTTGTTTATTAAAGCAGGCGGAAAAGTATAGAAATATATGAGTTGTAGATAAGGTAACGAGTGGAGAAATAATATTAATAGCTAGTCAATATAGTGTACAGAAGAGTAAAAAGCTAATACAGGATAAACAGGTAGAAACCCACATTAACTTGGTGCTGATGTTATTTTGTGTTGTCCTAACCAGTTGGTGGGTAACAGGCTCCATAGATGCAAGATCATTGGTAGTAGGCAGTCGATTCCGCGTTTCTCTTGACTTTTTAGGGTGATAGTGAGCGTCCCTTATCGACCGAGTTTAGTTGAACAGTATCGATAGGTCCAGTGAGTTGCCTGTCTATTTCAAGTGAAGAAATTGGATGGAAAAAGTAATTAACACAGCTGCAAAGTAGGAAAAATAAGGCAAACTGAATCTCGGGCAAGAACTATCTTACATGTTGAAAAAGTAAGGTTTTTGAGTAGTTTGAAATAAAGAATCAAATTAGACCTAAGCCTTCTCTCCAAAAGGGGTGCTATTCCTAATATTTGGCATCAGGAACTGTAGTCAGTGACTGAGTCGGTCATAAGTGTTTTGCGGGTGAAGTCTCTTTGTATTCCTTCCACCTTTAGTATATCAGATAGGCGTAGGTTGGAAAATAAGAACGAGCAGTATTCAACGATAGATCTTACACAAACTTTATAAAGAAGGATTTGAGATTCATTTTGATAGAAATTACAGAGAATGAAGCCAAGCGATTTCCGCATTTCAGATGCTTTGGCTGAGATGAGTTCAGAGAAATTAAGACTGTGTGATTAATGTACCCCTAAGTTAGTTATTGTTGCCAGTCTGGGCATGGTTAAGTGTTGTTTTTATTTTGATAAACGTGTCTCCTATACATAACCAGCCGCATTTCCCTGTGTTGAGCTCTAACCTCCAGCGTTTGCACCAGTCGTCTACCATGTTGAGTTCGTGCTGGATTGTTTGCATAGTACTACGTACATCGCAAATGTCAGTTTTATAGATGACTTTTAAGTCATCGGCATAGAGATAGGTTTTACCTGTGCTAAAGCACTTGCATATATTGTTGATATAGATTATAGAGAGCAATGAACCCAAGACAGCACTCTGCACAACACCACTGGTTATTGGTCAAGGTGTAGATGTTTTAGAGTTAATCTTGGTTATTTGGTATCTGTTCTTAAGAAAAGACTTGGTCCATCGCAAAAGGGGATTTATAATTCCAACTGACTTAAGTATGTTGATTAGAAGATTATGAGGTACTTTATCAAAGGTTTTCTTAATATCGAAATATGGTATGACCACTAGTATCTTCTGGTCACGTGTGCGAGTAACGTCGTTAAAGAAGTCTATCAGATATGTACTGCATGACCTTGTTCTGATGAAGCCGTGTTGTGACGGGTCTATTAGATCTTCCTTAAGTATGTGATCGGAGAGCTCAGTTTGTATCACTTTTTCCATTATGCGTGTCTAGTGAAGATTTGGTGGTAGTATTGAATATTTCTAATGTTTCTAAGAGGTTATCACTGGTAAAGAAACCGCTCCAGTCAGAGTGCTTTATTAGAAATCGAAAGTTTTTCCAGTCAGCGTTTGCATAGTCTCTATGCTGGAAACGCGTATTTAATGTCTTTAATTTGTTGCACATGGCAGGAATATACAAACTGACAGAAAAAGATTTATATCTGGGGATATATCAGGAGATACCGAAAGAACAGAATTATATGGGAAACATTCAGCATGTAGGTATGAAATTTGAGGAAAGTTTCATCTTACAGACGAGTGCAAACTGAAATAACCCCCTAAAACCATAAACTATCCACTTCCGTCCTGATCATCGTCTTTCTAACAATACAGCAGAAAATAGACTAGCTCTTCTTCTGACAGATATTGCGACGTCAGTAATAGCTACCTGAGTGATACAAACAATAATTAAGCTGCGCTGCACTTTGTCCGAGGACAGATAACGGCGTGATGCTGGTAGCAGCAAGCAAATCCTGAAATAGGTAGTTCCGTGGCCTTTGACATTGATACTTACTTCATCAGTCCACCTGTACACACTGCTAACTGAAGACGCCCGATCAGTCGACGACTGGGTATAATGTGTGGTTCATCTTTCGCATGACCTGGTCAGCTTCACTTACTTTCAACACATCGATCATGTCCCTAGAACCACTTCACTCCTGACCTACGGTTCGATTAGTTTTAGGATCATCATTCGGAAACGTGTTATGGACAATATCGTTGTCAAGCATTCAGTATTCGTGAAGTGTTTGTGCTAATCTGCTTAAACCAACTTGAAGTTCAAAACGAAGTGGAGATGGATCAAAGAAGAAACTGTATGAATACTAATTTCTGGGTTTGATCGAGCTAGGCTGTAGAACGCGAAGCCACCTATTCATATTGGACAACGTATTAAGTGTTCTAGATCATCACCAAAACTCTTTTGTGCTCTTATTGACTCATGATTTACATATATCCATTCAAAGATATGCGCTCATTCATCTCCTTTCTTTATTCTGTTGAGTTTTTTCATTGCGTTTTGGAAGCCACCAGTTTAGCTATTCTAACTACTGACCACTAAAGTGACAACTTCTGGTAAGAGAGACAATGACTAAGGACAAATAGACTAAGACTGAAAATTTGCTGACTGTCGAATAATTGGAGACTTTCCCAGGAATATTATAGTCTAGTAAGTGGGTAGGTTACTATAAACATTTTAAAGCAACTGAAGACTTTTATTAACATTTAAACGCTGGTAAGAAGAAATCAAACGGTTTGTTAGGCTCGTTAGATAGATATTGAACACAAAATGTGTTACTATAGTGATATTAATACTTTCAAACGCACTTGGAGCCTTACGGTACAGTTTTGTAGTTGTGATTATCTTGTTGTCTTGAGTTCACGCTAGTGTTATTTCTGTTTTCTATCAGTTGTATCCACGGCTAGGTGTAAATGAGTCCTATATGTTTACTAATCAGTCAGACTACAGTCGGATAGCCTATTTCCCATAGGAACCCAACATCCCTACTTTGTGGAATATTTTGTCTGTTTTGGGGAAACCGCTTTAGAAAACTTTGGGAAAATGGCAAAAACTTCAAAGTTTCCCCAGGTTTGGGAACGTCCCCAAAGGCTTTGCAAAATTTCGGATTCTCAATCTCCGAATTTTGGGGGAAGCCACCATAGTTAACTTTGAGGAAATGGCACAAAAAACCCGAAATTCCTCAATATCTCCCGAAAATTTCCCCATAATCCTATTACACTTTTGGGGAAGTGGGCTTATATTTATTAACAACACCCCAAAATTGTGAAAAAACTTTGGGGAAAGTTTTTGCGTTTTTCCTCAAAACTTCCCCTGACTTTGGCGAAAAATCTCTCCAATATTATTGTTGAAGAAATGTCCCTAATATCTTATAACACTTTGGGGTTTTCCCTCAAAATTTGCCCGAAATTCCTCGGCGTTTTCGCCAAATAAGATTGGGGAGCGATTTCGTGCTCAATTTTGGAGGGAAATTCCACAATATTCAAACTTCGTGAAATGTTTGACCCGTTTTGAGGAAATACTGAAGGGAATTTTGACAAGTTCAACTAAAAACCCTAAAATGTCCATTAGTCTGGGGTATAAACTTTAGTCTAACTATCTCCCATAGAATAATTAATCCATGGGGGATAGTTAAAGTCGACTTTTCTCGTAATTAGTTTTGGCACTATTTTCATTTTTCATAAATTCTTACAATTTGCGATTTTAAATGACATGTTGTTTAAAAAATAACCTTTGACCTCCCGTTCCGGTTTGTGAACACACAACATGACCCATTGGTTATCGCTCACAAATACACTGCTGCACACATAGGCTATTCTAGTTTCTGAACAGACTAATCTATTCATTCTTCTCAAAACACTTTTTAACCTTGTCACTTACTGGCTTATTACCCTGACTGTTTTTATATGATTTTATGTGCGTTAATTACTTACCCTGTTCATTATTTGTCTGTAACGTATTTTTGTTTGACTATAAATGTCGAGTCACGCTTCATTAAATAGAGTTGGCTCCTTTGCCTCCTCTATCACGCGCCATTTCGCTTCGTTTCTACCATCAGTTGTCTGGATCAACGATTGTATGAAATACATGTATTTGGAATCCATTCTCGCATTTGACCTACTTAATCCCGTTATTCACCAACGCAAGTCAAGTCGATAATTATGTACGAGGATTGACGACATGTACATTTCGATAGCAATCATTCATACGATCCGAATTGAGTCAGATATAGAGCCACTAAAGCTCAGTAGACGCAAGCCTACTGAAGGCTGAATGTTGCAACTTTTCTAAATTAGTATACCACTGTTGTTATGATATTATATATAATGTCAAGCAAGAGACAGCTTTTGACTTAAAAATCATTAATTGGTTGGATCATTACATGTGCTTGGACAATTGCTACCCAAACAACCTAAAAATGAGGTAATAAAGATGAACGCGCCGAAATAGGAGGCATTCCTTAAGAAAATATGATGACGGAGGGTAAACGTGTCACCACTAACAAATCTGTGTTTTTAGCTCAGAACATCTTCAATGTTTGCTCTTATTTGTATTGCAGAACAAAAGTTTAGATACAGCTGACTAGACCAAAAAATTATACGTATATAAAGATATTCATTGACGAAAATCAACATAGTTAACAGCCAGCTAACGTCGAAGTCACACCTCATGGCTAGTACGTATCGTGATTTACCCACGTACTATGGCTATTTTGATGATCATACAACACAGACGACGTTATTACAGAAATAAATTGGTAAGAGTAGGTACAAGAAACGGAATGAGACCACTGCTGCATTGGCTAGTCCATGGCGTACAATCAATTTATGCCAGTTTTTGTCCTTGACTTTGATGAGGATTGGTGAAGTGTCCGATATTCAGTGACCCAAATGTCAGATGATTTGGCTAGGACCCAGTGACGTTTGACTGGCCCTACATGCTCACCATACATTTTCATTGTAAATACTAATTCTTATAGTCATTTAAGAAGATCTTCGAAAAGATTGTAAGTAACAGGAAATGAGTTATTTACTAAGAATGTGTTCTGAGTATCAACTCCATATAAAATCATGCACGCTCTCACTACATACATTTAATTTGTCTCAATGTAGCACTTATAAGTGAGGAAGTGAATGCATAGTAAAAACACACTTTATTAGAAAAATGGGTCTCTTTGGAACTTCATTGGTACTATTCAGAATCATATTGATCATCCTGTGGATCCTGAGATATAATAAAAATTAATATTTACAACAATGCTAGACTGCTATATTTGTTTTTTATTACCAACTGACAACATAAAGTGAGACACGATAATGTTCGTTAACACCGAACACTGCACCTATAAAGCAACAATGAAAAGTCATCATCTCAAATTCTTACTTGCATTATCTATCCTCTCTCTATAACGCCTTCATTGTTTATCTCATGTCGTGGAAATGTCCTTGCGTCGCCATGTCATACAATTTCACGAGGTATTTTTCAATGACAGTTGATGATGAAGTATGATGATTAGTAGTATTTGAATTGTATTACAAACAAAGAATCTCATCAATAACGCAATTTTACCAAGAAGTATTAGATAAGCACGACTGAACGTATTGTATCAAGCAGTCATCAAGTACAAAGGAATCATTAGTTCATACAAACACCACATAAAGACCGTAGTGTTCGTGTGCCTAAAGATTACTAAACACTTCATGTTCTGCCACAAAACCTGCACGTCTGGCGTGCTCGTTTTGATGAAGCGTGAAGGAGCTGGCCGCTTCAGGTTTCATGATGTATGACAAGATATAGCCCACGGATGTTTCGGGATTATCAACCATTAACCGCATCAGTGTGGCCATTTACAATGTAAAGTGACAACCCAACGGTTTTTGTAGACTAATCAATTTGTCCCTCATGTGTTTTACCAAAGACATGCATCTATCGCCTGCATTTCCTCTCCAGATGACAAGGGGAAATTCAAAGTTCATAGTCCCATATCACGTTTCTGTGAATTATCTTGCCTATCGGACTGAGACTGAGACATGAGCTGCATAACGTTGGTACTGAAGTCTGATATTACTGATGACATGTTCTGCAGAACAGCATGCAGGTTTGCGAATCTAGGACGGACTCCATTTCAAGATATGATCTAATCAACCACAAAACTAGTCTCAACAGTGGTTGACGGCAACGTTTCTGCTTATATAGAACTTATTTATAAACATTTATAGGTAGAACACGCTAGTCCGCGATTGATAACACTGTAGTGTTTATTAACCTGAACTTTGGATATTAAACGTGACTGATTCTATCCTAGATTTCAGCCACGTCCATGTCAACTGTAGTTGAACATTCATCAAACTAGAACGTGTAATACCACTGGAGAATTTACTCTAATGCCACTCCCAGGTATCTAAGGGAGTTACACACTACATATTTTTTCAAATATTTATGGTAGAAATCAAGTACGAGGATGATCTTGAGCGGTTCTCGGAATAATTGCGAAATAATTACACCTTACCCCGCTCAAAATAAGGTTAAGAACTGAGATTAAGAGTTAAGGTAACGAGTCAGGATAATAAACTACAGTTATTTTTCCATCATGAACTGACATCAATCATAATCCGAGAACCCTAATTAAGCATATAAAGTGAATGGATATCATGTAAGAATTCAAGAGGCACGATCTGAAACTTGATTTGTCCAGCTCTGTACTTTAGTTCCAACCTACATACATTTTACGCCTTCGGATTTTTCTGTTATTGTTTTCTTAGTTAGATATACCAGTTTCAACTTCATGCATACGTCATTGTTAATTGTTATTGATTGCTTTATTATCAAGTGTAACTATTCCGTGTGCATAAATGCATACCAATTTCACTGTGGGGTCTACTCACGCTTTCTCTTGTCTTTCTCTCCCAGATTCCTACTCACACTCGTCATCCCGTCGTCAACCACATACCACTAGACAATACGTAAACCTGTAAACGATTACACACTAAATGCCAAGAAATGCAGAAGTCCATATATGGCACGGGAAATACCCTGTTGCAGGAATATGCAAAAATAGAAAACACCGATTGGTGGGACTTCAAGGTACTTTCAAAATTTTAGAACAACGTTAAGTGACCTAGAACAATTGTCAAAAGAGGGACATACTACTTATCTCCACGATTTGAGTGACTTTTATGAAATCACTGAAATAAAAGTTAATGAAGAGGTTGTTCATCACTGCAAAATTACTGATTTTCAGTTTGGTATGCAAAATAATTTGTTTTTCTCAGTTTAGGAAAATTTTCAGGAGGTGATGGGGAGCTGGATCCGCTATGCAAACTAATTGTAGATAAAGTCAATACTGCATATTAAGGCCTGTCAAGTGCCTTTCTCGAATACAGAAGACGAAATAAATTGTATTTGCAAAGTCGTATTGCTAACTTTTGACACTGTTAATCACTTTAATGGTGTCTACTAAACCCTGTAAAACATTGCTTATTTATTATATGTATAAAAAGCTTGCCCTCATGGGTTCATAAGGTTTTGCTCAGCTCAAAAACATTTTATTGGATCCCTCCGTTTTTTGTTTTGTAGACCGTATCAATATGATTAAATCGTAAGGTTTAGGATTTTTAATTTGGCGTCTTGGTACTAATGCATTACATTTAACGTATCTAAATGGGGTAATTTTAAAAACTGACTTTAGATTATCTTTTTCTCTGTGATCCGCGCCTGTTGTTGATAAGTTCTGAGATTTATGACGATCTCATTTTGTATATGTGTGAAATACACCTACAAGTCACCCGTGAGTGTGTGGACAGTGAAGATCATTGGCTCTACAACTATTGTCAAGACCAATTGAATATGTTTGAGGCCTCATCCAAAGGCTCTTAATGTTCTCCACATTCAGCGCTTAAAATCAGCATAGGCCGTTCCGGGCTTTGATATTCAAATGTGGGAGAACCTATCGACCAAGCTAGATATCGAGTGACTGAGCTTGGATGGCTCACTAGTTATATCTCACTTGGGATTCCCTCTGGGTTCTCACGAGAATATTTGTACATAATCGGCCACTAAGAAGCCCACTTGAATATACCTGCGTGGTTTTGTGTTGCAAGTGTTTGTATTTTTTGATGTATTGCCAGTCAATCTAGGTTAAGATTCGGTAATCAAAGTTTTCATATGGATTTTTAAAAGTATAAATTGGCCTACTAATTCGAGAAACAGAAAAACACTCGAGATAAATCTTTCCAAGCACTCATTATAATTTATCCTCTTATCAGTGCCACAGTATAATTGTCTATTATTCCAGAATGCTTCCTTTTTTAACGTAACTGTATACTGCGTTAGTTAGTTCCTGTATGTCTTCTTGAATTTTTACATTTCCTTTGAAGGGTTTTATGATTTTACCCTATTGTCTGTTCGCTCTCAGTTATACCATTTTTCGAAACAAAATTTGTGCGTTTTATCACAGAATAAATTACGCTATATTTAATTGAGTCTATTTAGCTAAAATCTGCAATTGTTATGATTCATCACAATGGACTCTGCTGCATGATTTAAAATGTAGTAAATAAAGAAGTATTAAAACTACGTGTAAAAATGATTTTCATAGGTTAACTTATAGAAATATATTGAGGATAAATCCCATATCAAAGATATCCTACTTATTTTAATATAAATATTCTAGATCTGGATATTGACTTCAACAACTTTAAAGCGTCTTATTCTTCTCGCTTACAACATTTAAATTATCCAGGAAACGAGTACATATCTAAAAGACTGGAATGATAAGGAAATCAACATAGCGAGTAGAATAGAAAGCAAGTGTTTACAGAATCTGCTTTTCGATATCAGTCCACAAACAATATATCTGTACTAATAATGCTAGGAGTATATAGATATCAATACCAAGGTTGGAATTGATAGTTTCAAATAAATTGAGCATTGGGTAGAAAGTTAATAATAAATATGTTTTTGTTATAAATCATTTGGATATAACAAAAATATATCTATGATTAATTTTGGGAGTATGTTTTTGTCATCAATTTTATCAGATATCCGGCTTTATGAGCAATAAGTCTATCCCTATGGTAGGAAATTATTGTAATTATTCCACTGATACAGGCTACTGTGATTGCATTTTAAAAAATTCTCAGTACACGAGACAAATATTTTTCACCTTAGGAAGTCTTATGCACAGAGAATTACAACAATTTTGCTTTCTTATCTAGGAAATGATGTCCTAAGTTTAATTAATGTAAAGGGGAAATGAGGTCACTTAGCTCCAAAATATGTTTTCAAGTTGCACAATTGTGCATACACGTTACTTGTTTAATGTATTTCAACTAAAAGACGGATAAATATTATGGTCGATGGACACTGTTGAGGAGTTTCAAGCCAGGACGAAACGGCTTACCGATATTTTCTTATTTTTGGTAGACACAATTTTGCAATAGCTCTCGCCACACTAAACTGTTCACCATAATCTACCCACCAAGATTCAAACTACTTTAATAACATAGTTAATGTGGAATTTAAATAATCATTTCTTAGCTGTAACAAGTCATGTTAAGTCAATCAAAAACATTTGCATTGAGCTCGTATTTATTGGCGCTAACCAACATTGATGAAGCTATTCCTCACTAATGACGCCGTGTAGTGTCCCACCTTTTGCTCACAATCTTACACAACTGAGTCTTACACATCTCCAAAGGAAACAGATGGTTCACAAGGTTTTAGACTAAGTTTAATGGTCACATAATAGTATTGTGAGGACAGATCTCCATGAACATATGTAAGTGAACTCCATAACTACTTATATTTCTGGTCAAAGATGTAGTACAAATAAATCAGGTATTCTCTTTTGAACTCAACGAAATGATAATTTAGTAAATTCTAAGTGTTTTACCTTAGCTTGGTAGCTTCAACGCGACTTAAATAATCTATGGAAGCATGTTATTGCAGTCACATGTTTGTCCACGTGGAGACGAACTGTTTGACTGAATAGTGCACAAACGACTTATTACCGTGTGTCATCCTTTAGTTTGTTGACTATCCATCTCTGTTGTTCCTTCCCAATAACTCATTAAACTGTTTACAAATTGTTACCGATTGGAGGATTTCTCTCTGATGTTACTGAATAAATTTCTGGGATAAGTGATTTACTAAGATTCTCATTAAACCCTGATTTATCACTATAGCTTACCTACTTATGCTGTTGAACTCTGTCTAGTAGTTTTCTATACGTAATCATACTCAACCAGTCGCTTATCACTCTAAAGGATCATGTTGTCCCACTGTCTTAATCATAAATTAAGTGAATAACTATAACTGATTGTATTGTGGAAGATTTTATTCCAGATAAAATGTTTTGAAAAGTGAGTTATTCATGTTGTCTTGAATCTGCCTTTGTCCGTCTTTTGACCATGATTTGTTCAAGCTGATAATCCCCTCATATTACGTAATGAAATTCATTTACTACATGTTTACATCGAGTTTAATCACTCATATAACCTTACAACATGTAGCTTTTATTATATAAGAGGACTTGAAAGTGAGGCTAATATAGTAAATGTGAATTCCAGATCTCATTTTTCTCATGCAACCCTTACTTTGAAATCGATCATTTAATCGATATCCCCTTGTAGTGAACGAGAACACAAATGGGGACAACCAAATGTACTTGAACACAAAATTACATGATCTCTTAGTAAAATCTGAGAACTATGTATAAAATACTTCATTCGCAAAATGTCAATCAGTTGTTTCAGACTTGATTGTTCCTTCGTTTTCTCACTAATAGTTCTCTTTTCTTCGATCTCCCTAACCTGTCACCAAGTATTTCACTTTCGATTGATGATACACACTACTTATATCTGTGGACATCAGTAGCACACACCACACACTGTCTTATTCAAATTTGAATGAGTCAGGAAAAAAACGAGATCCAGTCATTTAGATACTAATTCTGAATGAGTGGCAATTACAAACAATTTTGTCTCATATAGACTTATAAAGAGATGTGCATTTTCACTTTTCTCCATTATTCTAACTGAGCGAACCACTGAAACACAGTTAATATAATTTACTAAATGGTTTGGTGTCAAATATTTAACCCGTTTGTACCTGTTCTTTCTACCATACCGACAAAACCACGAACCAAAACTATTATAAGCAAAACCGGTTAATCAGGCCTCATTTTATTATAAACTGTAACTTGAACAAAATCCCAATACATTTAAATCAGAATTATTTGGTTTAAATGACCAGGTCACCTTCACATTGAGAAAATAAACACGACTAAAGATGACATAGAATTCCTGTAAGTCATATGGGATAACACGGCTACGGTCAAGTGGTTAGTTGATGTTCTTCGGTAAGATGATTAATTTGTCACTCAAAACAATCAGTATGGAAATTCATTGAAATTCTAAACCGATCTGAGTGAGACCGTCATTGAGAAGAAAGGAGCACCGTACGTCCTTTTCGTCCTAGGATGGGACTCCTCAGAGATGCGGTAATCGGATCAAGGATTTGAGTCTCGCTCGGATGCCTAATCTATTGACCAACTTCGAAAATTTCCTTTCGAAGCTAGTTACTAGTGAAAGCATGATAACTGTGATTATGGAGTTATGGCGATTGTTGAACTTCATTGAAATCCTAAAGGGTCGTCGATAGGCACTGCTGATGAGTTCCACGCCATGACGAAATGTCTGTCCAGTCCTTCCAGGTTCTCGGTGTTGGCCTAACTTAAATCAGTTCATGGCTTCAATGAAATCCAAAAATCTGTACGGCCCCCTACCAAGAAATATGGAACTATATTCCTCACATGTTAACATAAGTAAAGCAGAATAATGTCACGTTACACTATGTAGATTGAGTATTGAACCATTCCAAGCACATACACTGATCTAATCATATTAAAACATAAGTCTGAGTATTAAAATTCATTGCTGATAGCATTTTATGATAAACTGGAATAAAGGATTATCATATTAAGTGTGGTTTCCTACTTATTATGTTATTCAGTAGTATATCATGTGAGAAGAAAAATTAGTCGTCCAGTCGATAAAATGTTCTTACGTATAAAACTATTCGAGCATCAGAGATAGTTAATTTCAAATAAGAAATAAAAGAAAAGAAAACATGAGCAGCTAAAGTCCTTTACTGATGAAGGGATTCATAAAAGTAAAGTTATTCCTTGTACATCTCTAGTCCTAAAATGCACTAATTCTCAAGTATATTTTCATGAGGTAAGTAGTGACAATTAGAAGTTTATGAAATTGTAGTGACTCACATTTATCACGAGAACACGACTGGTTTAATAAAAACAATTATTATTATAACCAACTGTACCAGTGTTTGTTTTAATGTGCTTTTGTTTGACTGTGCTAATGACAGCTATATTGTACTTCCATTCTTATTCACTCACTTCGATTGTAACTTCGCGCTAATTCGGTTGCCTTCTGTAACCAAGGTTGTATCCTGGCACGATCTCGGTATCATCTCGATGCCACGAGATCGCCAGCAAATAGACATCGAATTGGTCCATTAATTGCCTTCTGATATTTGGCTTCTCGGGGATTTTATGGATCTATTTGGTTACGTCCAACCTTCGCCTTCTGATTTATTTGGCACGTGTTTCTTGGTAGCGGTGTTCATAGTTAACCTCAACTCGAATCCACGCTACAACCTAAAGAGCAAATTATGGAGAGCAAGCTTATTCTCTGACACGTTTTTAAAGAATAAAACGAGAACTCAACCCAAAAGTAATTTATTTGATCCGAAGTTCAAAGATGCATTCAGACAACATAATGGATAATTTGAACAGTATTAAACCAACCATTGAAAACCATAAACTAAAATCCACATGAATTGCACTACACAATTATTTGATTTTTATGACGACCATCTTTATCGACAACTCAAGGAATGAATAACATATGGATGTCATTCAATAATTAGCAACCAAATGTTTATAATTAATTTTCATCGCCCCTACGATTTCATAAGCTTTTCAGCAGGATATTGTAGTATATTAGCGATTCATCCTAGACGTGAAGTGGAAACATGTCTATTTTGGCATATAATGGTTTTTCGCTTTTCTGAATAAAAATTAAATAACTGGTAAGCAGTAATAATCCTGAACTATTTGACAAACACTACGTTAGACTGTATCAACATTTACTTCCTTTATCAGATTCAATTGATCACCTTGAAACTTGATGAAATAATTTCAACTCTGAGTATTTCATAACCAGTAGTTGGATTGATATCCATAATATGCACCTGGAATTGAACCAAACATTCCTATAAAACTCTTGTAAGGCAAAAATTGAAGTTTTGAAGCAATTAGACTACGAACTTAAACATAATTTAAATACTCCTAATTATCATATTGGTGTCGCGAGGGAGCCTGTGACGGAACAGTTAGATACTCATTCAACTTGTGAAGCTTTTGAGGATTATCTGAAAAGGTTTGATATCTGGAGCATGACCAAGAAAGGTGTGAATGGTGATAAAATTGTGGCACATTTCCTCACATTCATTGGAACAGAAGCATACAGCTAACTAAACATTTGGCATATCCAGAAATGTCTATCTCACTTCCTTATACAGCTCTTAAGGAACTATTATTAAATCACGTAATGTGCACCAGTTTTTAATGTTGTGAGAGGGCGAAATTTCATAAGGTTGTAGCGTGGCGTCGAGTCGCGGTTGACTATGATCACCACTACAAGAAGGTTGCGTACCAAATATCAGAAGGCGATTGGAAGTTGTAGCAATATATATTTGTTAGTGATCCCGTGGTATCGAAAGAATACCGAGATCGTGCCAAAAGAATACAAGCGGAATCACTGAGCAAACGTAAGTGCGTGCAAGGTCACAATCAACGAAAGGAAGAATGTCTTTAGTACAGTTAAACAAACAAGTACAGTTAAACAACCACTGGTACAATTGTTTATAATAATAATTGTTTCCATTAAATCAGTCGCTTTCTCTTGATAAAAGTAGGTCACTACAAGGTGATTTGTGGAGATAGACTTAATAAACCTATTTTGTAAATAGTTTTTGATATCTTTTGCATTTATTTTGCCAATTCTCACAATCCGTACATTTATCATTAATCGATTGCACTTGTTGTTTAAGTATATGACCTTGAATACTCACATCCTTCCTTGTGTTTTTGAATCCCACATAACGTGACATTGTTAACTGCTCATAATTAAATACACTTTTATACATACGTCTCTCGTTCTATCATGTTTGTGGATATGATAACGGAACGATTAATTACCTATCATCTATATTTATAGACTGGTGTAACATTTACATTACATTCTACGTTCGGATATACTACTGGAGCCATATCGTCTCAATGGAATTATTATTTACCTATAATTGTGGATTCTGGTACCAAAATCAACAAGACACGCGCCAACCTGCTGATTTAAGTAACGTCCCTAAAGTTTTATTTGTGTTTTTATCTTATGCGTTGTTTATTGCTACATTAACTTTTGGACGTAATAACTTTATTGATGTTTTTGGTTCATATACTTTTTGGTCCATCACAGATTCGTCATAATAACCCAAGGGTTAGGGAATTCATCTTTGAATTGCAGAAACAAGCTGCCAAATGTAATTTAAATAATCAACTTCATGTGCAACTGAGGGATCGATTAATTGCAGGAATTAACATACCGGGTCTGGATAGAGAGCTGTTATTAATGCCAGACTGTTCCTTTCAAGATGCTAGAACTGCGTGTCTTAACTACGAAGCAGTGAATGAACATCATATCCAGTCGGTTAATATTCCTAATGCTTTACTCAGTCGTCATGATGTAATACGATCTCAGAGTCGATCAGACTTGCGTTCGTTTAATAGTGATTCCTATTCTCGTATAAATATGAAGGGTGTTTCAACAAGGAATTACAAAGCAAACAACGAAGGTGAGATCAAGTTTGTTACATGTTTATTCTGTGGCAAATTTCATTTTCGTAATTCATGTGCATTTCGTTATGCTAAATGTTTTAAATGTGGTAAGATAGGACACATTCAGTCAGTATACAAAGCTGTTGTTCATTTTGCCTCAAGTGGTACTGAATCTTGTCATTTAGATCCCAGTAATTCGGCTGTTCCTAATGATCATTTATCTTTGTCTACCGTTTTGAAAAGTAATGTTCCTCTTCAAACTTCCAATTCGAGGATGCTATGAATTGATAATAATAGACTATAATTCTTCATACATGTCTTGTGAATTTTTAGTCAGTGAAACAGGACTGTCAATACTGGATTTAAAAAATTTGAAAGGAATTAATGTGGAGTTGTCTTTACTAGTTTCCTAAGACAATTCCGATGTTTTATTTAAAGATTTGATAGCTGCGTGTGCTAGGTGCAGTGGAGGTATTAAAATTCAGTCCATAAAACGCCAAGTACAGGGTGAACCAGTCTTTCTTAAGAGACGAATAATTCTTTATGGTCTTCGAGAAACAGTACACAAAACGGTGACCGATTTGTGTGTGAAAGATATAATTGAATCTATTCAGTCTTCAGTATGGGGTACTCCTATTGTTACGCCGTTGAATTCGTACGGTAGTAGCCCTAGAATATGTGGTGACTATAGATTAACACTGAACTCTTGTTTGGTGAAACAAACATGCACGACGGTGGAGGCTGAACATATTGTAAGTCGACTTCATGATTCTAAAGTGTTCTGGAAAGTTGGATTAAAAGATGCTTATCTTCAAATCCGTTTAGATCAATCTCCATCTATTTTGGCCACAATTAACACTCCTTTTGGTCTGTTTAAATACAACTCACTTCCATTTAATCTAAGTTGTTCTCCAGCCATATTTCAGGAAGTTATGAATAAGGTAGTCAGTGATCTTGAAGTTGTTGAAGTTCATCAAGATGATTTCATTGTTCATGGTTCTGATAAGGTAGTTCGTGACCAGAGACTTATTGCTTTATTACGTCGTTTAATTGAGAAGAATATTGTAGTGAATCCAAATCAGTGTTTATTTTGTGTATCTAGTTTCAAATGTCTTGAATACTTAGTTGGTGGTAATGCTTCTAGACCAGATATGAAACGACTAGCACTGTCTGTAAAACCTTTTACAGAACTACGTTCACTAATGAGTGCTTATCAAAACTATTCCCGTCTTTTTCACATTTTTCTTTTCGTGCCAATTGTTTATTTAATATTTTGACATCCAATTGCTTCAAATGGGATGAGGAACAAAAGTCATGCTTATGAAGTCTACTAAAGTTTCTTCAAAGTGATGCTGTTCTTCGAACTTACTCCCCCAGTGTATATTCCACACTTATTATTGATGCATCACCTATGGGTGTTGGTGCAGTTTTGTAGCAGGAAGGTAGACTGGTTATTTGTATTTCGCGTAAACTTACTGTTACTGAACAAGGTTATTAACAAACTCAGCGAGAAGCATTGTCTGTGTTTTGGGCTGTTAAAAGAGTCCATAAATATTTATTCGGAATGAAATCCACTATTGTTACTGACCATGAGTCTTTAACGTTTATTTATCATCCCGAAAAACCCTTAGCATGTTGCTCGGATGCTATGGTTCAACGATGGAGTATTGCTTTGAGTGTCCATGACTACACGGTTCAGTACAGAAGTGCCAAACAAATTCAACACGATGAATACATTTCTGGACAATCATGTTGGTGGTCAGAGATAAATTCAGATACATGTCGTGTAGCAAACAATTGTGAAAAATATCATAAGTCCAGAAATCAGCGTTCGAAATTAAGTCCATGGACAGCATCATCTGAGGCCTGGCGGAAAATTCACCCAGACTATTGTGGTCCATTTCTCGGCCAATACTATGCACTCGTAATCATTGATTCTGTTTCTGAGTGGCCTGAAGTTTATCACAACTTCAACAAATTCTGACCTCACAATCCAAGCATTGAGAAAGGTGTTTAGTCGACAAAGAATTACCTATGGTGTTAGTGACGGATAATGACTCTCGTTTCGCTGCGGATGCAGTCACTAACTGGTTGAATGGTATAGAGCGCAGACATTTGTTCACTGCTCCCAGGCTTCATTTTTCTGATGGCCAGGCAGAAAATCTTATCAGGAAATCGGAAACTGCTATTAATTCCATTGCTACTTCATTGCTACTTTAATGAACTGGAGAAAGAAGGAGATATATGTCTACTGCAATAGAGGAATGCTAAACATTCTGTAGCGAGGGAGACCACATCAAGCTAATAAAAGGAAGGATTCTTCGTTCGAATATAAGGTGTTTGGAGTCTGCGGAAGTTACATATTATCGTGGAAATGATCTTTGACCAGCCACGGGGATTGTGGTGAATGTTGGGAAATGTATAGTACGAATTCTAGATATCAATGACTTAAGTCTACACAACCGACACGTTGATCAAATGCGATTCCAGGAACCAGGTGAGTCTGGTCCAATTTCGATTGTTAATTCTAATACTCATGAGTACATTCTAGACAATAAGGAGTCTTTATCCAGTACACTGTCGGACAGACACAGGATGAACTTAAGAAGAGGACGTATAACACCTAGACTCCAATTCAAGCTGTAGCGGATGTGGTGATTGTATGAAATAAGGATTCCTTTGTACTTGTTGAATGTTTGATTTCGAATTCCGAATACAGTGCATTCGTTTGTGCTTATGTAGTTATTCTTGATCAAATTGCGTTATCTCTGGAACTCCTAGTTTGTATTATAACTCAAATACTCATAATTATCATAAAAAGGCTTGGTGACATTTTCTACCAAAATATCTGCTTCTGAGATTGAACGGTAGGCTGTTGTTTTCATCTGATCGATCAATCAGGTTTAGGTGGATTGTACTACAAAAGGTGACCCAGTAATCTCCTGGTCGTTTAGTATCACCAAAAGACGCTGGACATAATAATTCTCGAAACGGATCATGATGACATGATCTCCTGCCACAAATTATTTATGGGATCTAAGACACGTTACTTGAGAATAAAATGGACGACCAAAATCTTCAACTTATTTGCATCACCAGCCTTTAAAAGTACAGTCAACAACCGGTTTCGTACCGAACTGTTTTTTTCTCAGATATTTTAGTGCGAGTTTGTGATAGAAACGAAAGTAGAATGTTACAAAATAATTTTGAAAAATAACTAAAAATTGCACTCAAAGATTATGTTGATTACCATCTCGCTTTAATCGTTAATCTCAGTAAGTATTGTCCTGTAACAGCATAGGTCGACTGGTTAAGAGTTGACTTCAAACATGTAAGTGTATATCAAAACAATAGTGTTCAAGTATTCGTTCACTTTCTTTATATAGGCATTATATTTCCTATTATCTTATATTGAATGTTGAAAAGCTTTATTTGTCTGAACAGAGAACCACACGCTCCACTGTGACTGTGCTACGAGGGTTACCTACAGCCACGAAAATCCTACTGGCCAGCCACTTACTGAAACCAGATGTAGACGTAAGAATACTGCCTGACAAACCGTATTCTGAGCTCAATCTCTGATAAATCTCGCGAGAAGCTCTTTTGCGGAAGAAATATCATTGTGCAAGGTGCACCTGTAGAGACGGACCCTAATCACACAAACTCTGATATAAGGGAATGGAAATTCATCAAGCAGTCCCTGAAGTTCAAAATCATATTGACTCAACAAGTGGTGAGACTAGTCAAGGAGAACGGAGATTCGGGACTCCGGCTGATGAAGATAACCTTCCAATCCTCCGATTGACGGCTGCAATTCCGGAAGCATTTCGTGGCCACAGATGTCGGTTGTCATCTGGAATCCATATGCATCCGGATAGGCCACATGATGCCAGGATCAAGCACTAAGGCAATTTGGAGCTGATCATTCCACTTGTGTTCTGCCTCGATCACAGAAACCATGTAGAGGACAGGAGTTATCAACTCGGAAAACATTGTATAGTAAAGCTACCTGTCAATTCACGTGAGACTTATACAGACAAACAGGAAGGGAAGCTCACGCGTTTCAAATTGAAAGCATAAACTGCTTATACATGAACGCCGCGAGTTTACCGAATAAGATGGATGAGCTACGTGAACTCAGCAACGGTAATAATGCTCATCTGATAGGCATATCTGAAACTTGGATATCTTCTCAGTTTACGGACCAGGAGCTAGCAATACCTGGGGTGTCTTTGTTTGGCAATGACAGAAAATCAGGAATTATACTTACGATTCTGCTTGGAGGAACGTCAAGTGCACAACCAAGAGTTTATCAATCTTGACGAATCTGCATGGTGCTCAGTATGATTGTCTACCACCTCGAGGTGTCTAGTTGGAGTCATCGACAGGAAGCCCACTGCTGACATTGAGTACGACAATCGTCTGCTGGAAGGATTATTCCGCTCTACTCGTCTCGGATTCACCCATGTCTTGATTTTAGGGACTTCCATCTAACTAAAGTCAATTTCGCGGAACATACGTACATTGGAGATGAAAAGTGTACTGAAGCTGGATTCTCCAACCTCATTGAGGATCTGGGATTATTGGAGAATGTGAAGTGGGCAACCCGTTGGAGAAACAGTCAGAGCTGTCGCGTTGAGACTGGGCATTTACAAACGAAGAATTTCCAGTTGACAACCTCTCTGTTGTAACAGGTGGTTTGCAGGTTAGATGCGCAGCGTTTTATTGATCGGTTCGGTGGCACGCAAACACGTACGAACGACCTAGAGTCCTGATTGGTCCCGCCTCCCTGTCTAGCCCAGCCAGTTGAATCCAGAACACAAGTCACAACCTCTGAGATATGAATCGTTATATTTCAAACACACTCTGCTTATATACCAATCAAGCATACCACATCGTACCATAAAATAGGAAACAACATTTTGTACAATATTTAACAAGTGAACAAATATCGACCAATAGGAAATGTCCATTTAAAGTCCAAGGACACCGTTGGACTTAACATGATAATTATTGGTATATTCCTCTGCATCCCTAACACTCTCAATCCTGGCTCGCCTGGGGTAAAGCGATCATGCCGTCATAGCCTTCAGTTTTATCAGTAAAACTGAGCTAAGACATCCCAACAACAACAGGCTCTGGAATTTCAGACTGTTGAATGTGTCAGCTTTACAAGAAAATCTACAACAGGTTGGTTGGGAAATTTATCCTCAATTTGATGTGGATGTCCAGTGAGATTTCTTACTGCACACGATCTCATGTGCTATAATACTGTATGTTCCTCAAATGGTCCCAAAATTCTACAAGCAACCTACAGTTATCAAGAACCGCACTGTCCGTTTGCTAGGCCGATAAAGGCACTGCTGGGTGAAATACAAACGAACTGGTAACAACAGCGCATACATGCAACGCAAACATATAAGAAACATATGCACAAATGCAATGAGAGAAAACAGGCTTCAGTACCAGATAAAGCTCATCGATAAATTTGTCTCCAATCCGAAAAGCTTATTCCGTTATGCAGCTTCTTTTCTACAAGCCAAAACTGGAGTTCCCCAACTACTAAGTCCTAATGGTCCGACCAACAACGACGGTAACGCCGCTAACCTTCTGGCTGAACAATACTCTCGGACAGTTCAACCGGCTCACATTAACTAAGTTGATGAAAGCTCCATCTGCAACTGCACTGGAGTCTCCGAAGTGAACCTGAGCGCTGACTTGGTGTACCGGAAACAGCGGCTTCCGAGAAAAGACATTTATCCTGGTTCAGATATGGTTCATTCTGCTATACCGAGGGAAGAAGCTTCAATTCTGACAACGCCGCTTAGCATGGTGTTCTTACAATCTCTAAGCCAAGGTACACTATGAGAAATTTTGAAGCAGGCACACACCACACCACGTTTCAGAGGAGATCGATGCAGTGAACCTTCAAGCTACCAACCTGTGGCACTTCTCTTTACACCCTCACAAATTATGGAGACCCCGTCATGAGACGGTATACGCGACTATTTATTATCCTCAAACTTTTTCACCTCAACAGCACGGTTTCAGAAAGGGTCATTCTTGTATAGTCAAGTTGCTGACTGCAGTGGACGGATGGACAACCATTCTTGATCACAAAGAGAAGGTTGAGGTCGTTTACCTTGACTTCTCAAAATATTTCGATAGGGTCAACCATATATATCTTATCAATAAGCTCAAACGATTAGGTATCAAATCACCTTTAGTTTACTGGCTCATTTGAAATCTAAGAAATCGACATTTTAAAGTCAGGGTTAACTTCACTTTCTCTCAGGCTATGGGATTTCTTAGTGGGGTCACCCAGTGTTTCTGTCTTCTTGAATTCTTACTGTGCCGTGTAGTCGGATAGCGCACAAGTGTCTTCAATAACACATGAGTAATATCATCTTAGACAGGATCAAATGATCAGCGAGATATACATCCGAAGGAATCAAGGAGAACAGGTTACAACAGTGTATAAGTGGAGAGGTTTTCACACAGAAAACTTTCGAAAAGTATTTTCAAGACCTGTTCGATTTCTGCACTTTATACTCCACTGGTCGTGAAGAAGAAAATGCCTCACACACAAGGAATCACACGTCCAAACTACTAATACACTGGAATAAAAGCTGTGTAACAAGCATAAGCATTAGAAAAATTGACGTGTGATGAGAAAAATGCTGTTAACAGCTGATAAATAATGACATCGAATACCCTCTACAGTATGCAACGTGTGCGCGAAAATCAGTGGCTTGACGTCCTGACCCTCCTGATGAAAAGCTGAACCCAGGTCAAATCTACCTCCATCACCTTGAGTGGCACTAATCAAGGCGGGCATTTCGTATTCAGAGTACTCATGGTTTGTTGAGTGTGTATTGGCCTACAAGAGTTGGTAGTTTCTGAATAATTGGGTTATTTTATTTATTTTTTCAAACACAGAAAAATTGGTACAAGGGAACACCAAATATAGATGCTCCGCAGAAATCAAATGCTTTTGTGAGGGTTGGGATTTTGCCCAGATGCCCAAACGGAAGCATAATTAGGTAGTCTAGTTGCGTCTGAAAGCCTAAAAATGTCAAATAAGCAATTTTGAGCATGTCATCTTTCTTCTCAAGTGCAAACATTGCGTTTGGTTCTTGAGCAATTGTCCATTGAGAAGCTGCCGTTATACGCATTAAGTTGAAGATCGTATTAAATTCCGAAAATAACTTAATATCAGTAAATACATTGGCATGAAGTTCTAGGGACTGCTTACTTGTGTGAGCAAGAAAATGTCCAATGCTTGTGGTCAAGCTTACAGTTTCCTGAGCTTATGGTCGATATATGTGAATGGTTTAGACGGCAGATGGTAACAAACCCTACTCGTTTCGCATGACCTTCAGAAGGCGCTTAACAAATTTCGACATGCAAGATGAGTACAGTTTGGTTGTATTGTAGAAAACGTACACTCACAACAGGCAAGTAAAGAGATAGGAGATTATTGTGAACAAATCTTCAACAGTTATAAAGCCAGTTTCTTTAATGATGAGCAAGGTCAGGCTTCCAATCCGAATCACTAATAAATTGTATATTGCCTCGTACTTTCGGTACTACCTAGGATATTCCTTGTCTAAATATTCTATAACCGCTTGCAAATAGCTCTATGTAAAGAGGACAGTGATATATTTCCTCTTCGAGTAAATTTTACTGTTTTGATCGTTTATTATGTATAAAAACTACTGTTTACACTTGAATTGAATTTATTTCAGTTAAAGTATTCTTTAAGATTATCGTTCTTCCTAAAGTAACTTGTTGTCGGTACTTTTGAGTACTTTGTTTCTATTGTATTTGCTAAAACTTTTGGTTCTAACCATTTGCAGTGTTCACTATTTTTGGTCATCAATTTCTTTTGTTTCTGGGTATTATTGTATCTAGTTTGTTTTTGAAAACCCTTGTTAGGTGGTTGGACAGTGCAAGAAAAGCAGTTGCCAACGTCCAGGTTCTCGATACTCCGTTGGGAGCGGCATACAGTGCAATGAATGCCAATGATGGTACCAAGAGGTTTGCATGAGTCTAATGCCTGCGGCCTTTAAACGTTTTAGTATATATGGTTGCGCATGAGCATGACATTGGGTTGATAAAACAGCTGCTAAATCAACTAATGCCTCAGGATATCTCCGTAATCACCTTGCTAAAGATGTATAGACTAGGTAACAGATTCAAACCAGGCCTCTCAAAGTAGTATTCAAATCTCCCATTGAACGGTACTTAATACTACAGGATGGACATAAACTAAAGGGGTCAGGAGTTTTTGTCCGTAAGGACTTTCCCCGCGCAGACCGCGTCAAAAGACGAGGAGCCGGAAAAGAACTAAAACTTGGGTTAGACACTGGCGAAAGGGACCTCAAAATTGTAAGTTTTCGGGCTAAGGTCTCGAAAAAGAATGATGACGAAGCCACCCTTAGTGCAGCATAAAGCCATTTAAATAGGCTTTGGATGTTACACGCATAAATCAAAAGTCCTAGTGGCGATTGACCTGATCAGTGCAATGCATAGGAATCATAATCTATCAATGTAGTTGGTGTAGTAAAGTGAGAACTACGTTGGAAATCAGTTTCTGTGCAATTGGTTTAGCTCACGGTGAATGGTCTTCTGCTTTAAATTAATGGTTCTGCCGGTCTCTATAGTATTAGACAGAAAGCTTTAGTCCTTTGAAATTACTGGTTGATGTACATACGTTCCGGGTGTACGTTGTGATTGACTGATTAATTTTACTTTATTGTAGGACAGTTATAATAGAAATGGATCTTTCAGTTCAGAATAAAGTGATCAAGCATTTAGAAGAAATAGAAGAAGCTGGTGAAATGGTATTAGCTAAGCAACAAGAATGCATAGTTTACGACAGGAATCGGCAAAAATCACGTGAAGCTGTGCGAAAGCTAATGCAATTGGATTCAGAAAATAAACAGTGGGCGTGCTTATCTGACCAGTTCTTTCTGTTTCCATCTGTTGGATTAAGGAAAGCAATTGAGGAGGATATTAAAGTTTATGATTCTGAAATCCAGAAATTAAATCACCAATTAAGGGAAGATATTAATTGGTTACATGAACTTGAAGGTAAAGAACCCCTCAAAGGATTTGACTTGTTGCCACTAAAAAATTAAAAAAAAAACATGATACTTAACATGTGTACAAATCAAAATAAAAGTGTATATCTTTCTGCTTCATTTTTCTTCATTTTTTTGCTTTGAGTGGTAAACTAGCCTCTGTTAACCTATTGTTCACTCAATTTCAGATGACTAATCTAATAACTTCTGGTCATAGACGTTATAACCCACTATTAGATGAATGGATTATTGTTTCTCCACATCGAATTCAACGTCCTTGGGGAGGACAAATGGAATCTGATAATCATAAACCCACAGAAGTAACTGACGTTTCTGTAAAATGTACCAAAAATCCATTATTACCCGGGTCCGTTCGTGCAAGTGGCTTAATCACACCTAATTATCAATCTGTTTACACATTTCACAATGACTTTCCTGCTTTGGTAAGTGTTTCATCTCTATCGGACATTGACAGGATTATTTATTCTAGAGAGTTTAGAAATTCTAAGGGTAGATGATTAATTAGTCACCAGGTATAGTTTTTCTCATACTAAAAAACCCTTGGATGCTGATCCTACAAACAATTAAGTGTTTGTATAAGGTAGACTAATAGTGCTTCCTACCATAAAGAAACACTGATTAGTCTTAAGAATGGTAGGTAACCAAGTTAACGTCAATAAATGGGCACATCAAATATACGTGGAAATGGTACTATAATGCATCGGTTCTAATTGCCTAACTACTAGACCGAACAGCCAAACTGACACAACGTCGATGATAATAACAATTTTAACATAAAGAAGCTGTTACTAAAGTAAGTAAAATGAGACATATTGGAAGTGTTATGAATAACACTCCAACTTTGAACTTATGTCTTAATAAGAAAGTGACCCGCGATATGTTTCCTTCGTGGTGACCAAACAGGATTGAATGTAGTTTATATTTTGGCTGAGATTTCATCTGTCTTGATTGTCATGCGTGCATCCTGTACGTATCTCCCCGATATAGTCATTATGACATAAGTTTATATGAAATTAATGAAATGTGGTTAGCAGTGGAATCCAGGACTTGCATTTTGTCCTAATTTGGACTCATCAGCTGAATGCACTTACATCCTAATACTGACACTCACTCCGGGGCTCGAACCCAGTGCTTACTACATTCCATCTTTTTATATAAAATTGTGTCATAATGCTATGTAGTGACAGTTTGCACAGGATACGCATATGCCGATTTAGACTGATCGAATTTCAGTGAAAACATCAATAGCAGGATAATTCAAACCATTGTAGATTAAATTAAGAAGGATGAAACGTACTTTTTGTGTTCTATTTCTGTGCGGTATTCGAATATGATCAAAAGGCAAGATTATACCATTTATACAGTACATTTGGCATCCCCACGAGGGTTAAATACTTTAGGTTATTATCAGTTTAATTTCATCACCTTAATTTTAAACCTGGCTACATGGATTTTAAAAAGCTTGTTTGGAATTTAGTGATCCAATAAACTACATTTCAATTCCGAATATTTTCAAGCAGATACACGTGGCTCATGTCCAGTCTTTTCGAAGAACTAATTATAAAACTAGGTCCATTCTTGGAGTTTCCAGAATGCGCTATTTTATTGCTTTCATACATTTTATTGGAGGATCCACCTAAGGGAGTTGGAAACCCCTGATTCCAAACCAGTGGTGCACATGGGCTCCAGTATTCCGAGGGAGCAAATGGTGTATGAACCAATCATTGGTCACCGGCTACCATGGGACTGCATCTCCTGACGTTGCTCCACTGCCTTGTGGATTAGACCCTTAGGTCGAAGGCTCCATGTGTGGCCCCCTAAGAAAACCACTTGCTTCGGTTTGGGCACACGGGTAGTATCACAGCCCTCACACATATCAAATGAGATGTGTGGCGTATGTGTATTTGGCGCCTCCTTGTACCAATATTTATGTTTAAATAAATAAATAAGTAAATGAATAAATGTTATTGACCTAACTGAATAATTATCCACTAAAGTCTCAATGACACTGATGTTTTTAAGCGAAGTGATTATATGATTGATGACGTGCAATGATACGATGTGTCTGTGATGGCTGCTTGCGAAAATGTATTATAACGCATGCCTCAAAATAATCTGAGATCAAAAATAGGACCACAACCCAAGAGAAAAGTTTTTTATGCAATTAAATGACATGCTTCTTTGCATGATATTACACACAAGAAACATAATAGGTTACCATATGCGACTGAAGGAAATCAGTTTATAGGTCAGTCATTCTATAATCTGTAAGATCTCGTTGTTAGACTTAATAATTACACGTCATCAGACAATTACTCGACTGATAAGTGATGCTATACTACTTCTATGTACTGCGACATTGGCACATTGATCTATGCAATTGATTAGCAGTCATTGAATCACAGGTTTAAACATCTCTTCACTCACTTAATAACTGGTTAGTGCTTCAAAGCTTTAAACAATCAACGTAGCTTCAAGCCCACTACATAACTTTGCTGTTGGTTACTCATTTGCATTAAATTCAATTAGTTCTTTAACCAATCTTACTACTGTTATTCTCTGTTGATTGTGAATTAATATTGTTTAGGTTAATGTAAATTGCGAATGTGAAAGTGTTAGTTTAACGAGCTTCAGATCTGTTGAAGAAAATCCATTATTTGCATGTGCGCCTGCACAAGGTGACTGTTTAGTTACCTGTTTTCATCCAGATTCTAATAAAACCTTAGCGCTGATGGAACAGCGTGAAATACTATCAGTTATTACTGAATGGTGCCGTATTACTGAAAAATATTTTAAAATGAAAAAATTTCAATGGCTGCAAATTTTTGAGAATCGAGGCGCAGCTGTTGGTTCGTCTAACACGCATCCGCATTGCCAGGTAAATTATGACACCGAAATGCTTTCTCACTTAAACATTATCTTGCTCTGCTATGTTTTCCTTTCGCCTTTGAAATTTAATTAAAGCTAATTAAATCATTCCTAATACAGCCAGTCTCATCTGTAACCCACCCCAAATATCACAGACTCACTTTGTCTAACCAGACTGATTTACCAAATTGCACTTTCCGTCCATCTTTTTAACCTCCCTACTTTGTGAGTAGTCTTCATTTAATACCGATGCTAATTACCGTTCCTGATATTCGTGATTTTTGTCATAATGTAATGGCAAGACTATAACCTAGAAACGTTTTTGTCTAGAAACTAAATACTTAGTTTTTCTCTTCTGTTCTATTCAATAATTAGGCTTTACTGTCAACCAGAAACATACTCATCTACACAAAAAGTACTACATTTCTTTATTTGTTTTGATTATTTATAAGAACGAGTAATTTCTGTTGTTTGTCCTTATTGTACACTTGTAATCAACATTCTTGTAGTTCATCTTTGTTAACAGTTCTGTGGCATAGGTATTTATATAAACAACATAATATGTGTTTCTTATTATATTAATAACAATGACTGTAACAGACCTGTGTAATTTGCTTAGCTAAGATCTTAAATTAGTTTACTTATGTAATGTATAAGTTAAACGACTAATCGAAGTCCCGATTTGTAATTTAGAAATATTGGCATTTTATGATGACAATTTGTTACTCATATTTTTTTAAAATATTTATATAATGTTATTCATAGTCATATATTACTATCCAGTCAGTTCGTTTCCCAAAACGTGGTAGTTGTATTATAAAATACAGATTTTAATAGTTGAGATCGTGAGTCAGTTGACGCTGGAGCACCATGGAAATCCGGATGCATTGGACGGCTGTTTCGTCCCATTCTGGGACTCCTCAGCAGTGCGCGTCCGTGATGATTCGAATCTAGGACCTATCGGTCTCGCGCGCGAACGCTTAACATCTAGATCACAACAGACCCGGTTGAACTCCACTGGTCACCGCTTCTCACTAGAACTCCATGAAATACTTCTTGAAGCCAGTCACCAGTGGGCATATGCTGATTAATATGAGAAAGGGTTTGTGTGGATATTATAGTAATTTTAATAGTTTAGATCATGAGTCAATTGAAGCTAGACCACCATGGAAAACCTGGAATCACTGGACTGCCGTTTCTCCCTGTTTTGGACTCCTCAGCAGTGCACATTCACGATCCCGCCTCGCGAGATTAAAACCCAGGACCTATCGGTCTAGCTCCATGATATAAACTATTAAAATTACTATAATATCCACAAAAACCCCTTCAAATACAGATTTGTTTATTTACCTATTACCCCTACATATTGAGTGATACCAGGGGATTATATATGGCTGCGGAAAACTCAGTAGTTTGAGTAAAGCTTGAACTCTTAACTTTGTGGTCTATCAGGAGGTTCCTGTTTATTTTATTTGTCTTTTAAATCATCACCAATCAGTCCCAACCGCACTAAGTTTTCCAGCTGTTGTCACTGTGTATTTCCTGTTATGTATCATCTTAGAAATTAAAGCAAGTATGAAACCTAGGCATAGGTTAACTGTATTAGCTCTCACCTTTTCATTGTTACGTGTGACCAATTTTAACATGATAATCCTTTTTCTTCCTTCAAAAAGCCTTATTGTCTAAAAAAGCTACTAAGAGTCAAATACTGCAAAAGATAGATCCAGTTTCATCAAAAATAATCTAGTAGAGGTCTAAATTAATATTTTGTTTGTTTTTAACCTCAAGTGTAAAATTTATTGCTGGGTGACAGTTATTATATAAATGTTTTTAGATGACTCAAATAATATTTGTTGTCACAAATGATAAAGATATCATCTACGTACCTTTTATACAAGTGGAACTTTTATATAGTCGTTTTAAGTTGATTGTTTTGTAGACTGGCCATGAAGCAGTCTGCTAGCAATGGATGAAGAGGGGATCCCATTGTTATGCCATCCTTTTTCCTGTGAATCACGTCGTTGAATGTAGACTGTACATTGCAAGTGAAACGTAGTAGTAGTTCTTTCAAATAAATTTACGGTGTTCTGATGTTAGTTACATTATTATTTACATAACTGCAAATAAAATTGATGGTCTCTGTGAGTGGGACATTAGTGAATAGTGATTCGACATGCAGAGATAGCATAATTTTGTCATTTACATTCCCTCCTTTATGTGTTCTATAAATTCAAAAGTATCATATGTGGAGTGTCTAAAAATGCATTTTCTTACGGGTTCTAGGAGATCCGCCAGCCACTCTGTTATAGAGTGGTAAGGGCATCCGGACATATCCAGAATTGGTCTGAGAGGTAGACCAGATTAGTGTATTTTAGGTAGACCATATAATCGCGGTATTATTGATCCTGTTGTTTGTATCCGCTAAAAGGCATGTTCGTCGATTGACTGATCATTTTTCATTTTCTGAAGAACTTCAATCAATTGCTTTTCTATTATTTCAGTCTTGTTTTTCTCATTGATTGGTTTGGAGAATTCGGTGTCATCTTATAGTAGCTGATCCTACATTTTACGTGACAGAAGATGTTCTGTGGATACATTTGCAAACAACACGTCAGTTAACTTCTTAAAGTTCAAATAATATATAAAATACGTCATAGCTGCAATGTATCTAACGTAGTTTTTAGTCTGACAGAAGTTGCAGAAGTGTTTTACATCATGTCAAACTAAATACTGCAAGTATCCTAGGATAGAAGTGTTGAGATTAAATGGATTGACTTCTATACGCACTGTTCTAAAGTATTGGTCCTTAAATTCCAGTCTTTTTTACTTACATACTTGCTTACATCTGTTACTCCCAACAAAGCATAGGCTGCCGACCAGCATTCTCCAACCCACTCTGTCCTGGGCCTTCCTTTCTAGTTCTATCCAATGGCTGTTCATTCTCATTTCTGTCTTGATTTCTCGACGTAACGTGTTCTTTGGTCTTCTTCTTTCCCTCTGACCTTGAGGATTCCAAGTGAGGGCTTGCCTTATGACACAGTTGGGTGCTTTCCTCAACGTGTGTCCTATCCACTTCCAACGCTTCTTCCTGATTTCTTCTCCCGCTGGGATCTCGTTTGTTCTCTCCCACAGTAGGTTGTTGCTCCCGACCGAAGCTGCTACCTTGACACGGTGGTCGGGCTTGCCTATCGTGATGACCCAACCGAGCTATATTGGCTGGAACATATGTTCCTGTAGGTTCTACCATGCCAGGCAGGTCGATTGGAGAACTGTAAGACTAAAAGCAGCAACTCAAAGTCTGAGGGCGAAGTCGTACTGCTGACTGTAGAGGAGTGTGACAGCAGTAAGGTGTTTCCCTCGGACAACCAGCATCTGCAGCGATGCTGCCTTCCCACAAGGAGCGGTGGGGTTAGAAAAGGTCGACCCTAAAGATGTCACACCTCACCTTACCTCACGGATTTCCGTCTCCGGCGGTAAAGCCCTTTGAAGAACGGAGCTAACACATTAAAAACTTTCCACGAAAAGGCCGTGCGCGACCGGCCTCAGCCAGTTGTCCCTTGGGCTCTGCGGTCACGCTCCCAGGTCGTCAAGACCAACACTAATCCAATTTCCTTTTCAGGTCCCTCAACAAATACCCTTCCACGGTGTGGGCAGCCGGGAAGTGATATCAGCCCTCATACCCGTAACAACTCACGAAGCCAAGTTGGTCACATTCAAATCCTTCCTACACCTCCAAATAAATTTCTTATCTCCATGACTAACCCTTCTCACGTCCCTTTATCACCTCGCACCGCTAGGGCAAACGATTCGAGTACGCGGAACGCTATTCCTGGTCTCCTGAAACCACGATCTAAACTACACGTAGGAGCTTTTAACGTACGAACACTTTGCCAAATAGGACAGCAGGCTTCCTTAACTAGGACTTTAGAATCCCGCGCCATCGATGTGTGCTGCGTCTCCGAAACGCACATACAGGATCCGAGTAGCGTCATTCATCTGACCTCACCATGCCAAAATAAAGAACCGACTCGATTTACGCTTCGTGTATCTGGAAGCCCTGATTCTGCTTCCCGTGGCCTCGCCGGCGTAGGTATAGCATTGAGTCCTAGGGCAGAACTAGCTCTCAGAGTGGATCCCAGTAGACAGTCGTTTGTGCGCTGTCCGACTGAACGGAACAGTAAGGATCCGGAAAGATAGGGACACTCGTCGTTGCCTTTTCGTCGTCTCTGCCTATTCTCCCATTGACTGCAGCTCAGATGATGTAAAAGATGAGTTTTACAGAATGCTCTCCGACCTTCTCCGAAAAGCTAGGCGCTCGGATGTAGTAATAGTGGCTGGTGACTTTAATGCTCAAGTAGGTAAACTAAGCGATAGGGAAAGACACCTGGGTGGATCTTATGGTGTCGTGGCTCAAAGAACAGATAATGGCGACCGTCTGTTGCAGCTATGCTCAGATAACCGCCTCTTTCTTGCAAATACTAACTTTAAGCATAAGGAAAAACATATTTTAGCATGGCGACCCCCTAATTCGTCCCAACGTTGAACCCAAATAGATCACATCGCTATCAGCCACCGATGGAGGGGCTCGATAGAAGACTGTCGCTCATTCTGGAGCACATGCTTAGATTCAGGTCATGCTCTAGTGCGAGCACGTATTTGCTTGCGTCTTACTGGACGTAGGAAAGACGCTGCAAGGAAACCTCTTAGGGGCCTACTTAGTGATAGTCAAGCTAAGAGTATATTTCAGGAACAACTAGGAAAACAGTTAGGCAGCCATGTATGTGATGCCCACCCCGATGCAGCATGGAATGATATTCGAAAAGCTGTGGAAACAGCAGTGATATCTGCTAGTAAGGTAAACCAGAAGGTTAGGGAGCAACACTGGATCTCAGCAGCATCTATCTCACTGATAGATGCCCGAAAACTCATTCCACCTGGCTCTGAACATAATGAAGAGCGGAGTCAGCTTAAGCGCAAGCTGACAAGAAGCCTACGCAATGATCGCGAACAGTGGTGGGTGGCGAAAGCAAGAGAGATGGAAAAGGCAGCGGCAATAGGTAATAGCAGACAATTGTTCAGACTCGTTAAGGAAACCGGAATTAGGAACCCGACCGTTAGCGAAACAATCTCAGAGAAAGATGGACATATTATTCATTCTCAATCCAGGAGATTGGATCGATGGGCAGAACACTTTAGGGATCAGTTCAACTTGCCTTCAGCCACACTTCGGTTTCCCACGATCTCTAGTCAACCTGAATGGCAAGTTAATGTAGGTCCTCCGTCCCTTTACGAAGTTGAAAAAGCCATAAGAAATCTGAAACGAGGGAGAGCAGCAGGCCCTGACAGGTTTACTCCTGGGATTTTTAAGGATGGTGGTCCAGTATTAGCAATGAGATTAACCGAGGTCTTAGGTAGAATTTGGGAACTGGACATAATTCCATCTGACTGGTCTCAATCACTGATTGTGCCAGTCTATAAGAAAGGAAAAAATTTATCTTGTGACAATAACAGAGGAATCAGTTTGACAAATATAGCGTCTAAAATATTAGCTTCAATAATACTTCGACGCCCAACTAAAGCTCGTGAAGAGCAGATTAGAGAAAACCAAGCCGGTTTTCGACCTGGACGTGGTTGTATAGATCAGGTATTCACACTACGCCAGGTTCTAGAACACAGACACACATTCAGACGCCCCACAATGGTAGTATTTCTCGACCTTAAGGCGGCATTCGACTCTGTTGATCGTGAGGTTCTATGGCAGTGTTTGTCACTGAAAGGAGTACCAAAGAAGTACATTAACCTTATAAAGGCTCTCTACTCGAACACAACTGGTAGGGTGAGAGCTCATGGCGAACTGTCATCAGAATTGTTTACCTCAAGTGGTGTTCGTCAGGGCTGTCCACTCTCTCCATTCTTGTTCAACTTTGTCGTCGATGTACTTTTAGAGATAACACTTTCCTCGTCTAGATTTCCAGGGGTTGAACTTGTACCGGGAGGTTCACTTGTTGACTTAGAATATGCTGATGACATAGTTTTATTTGGTGAAGACGCTGACAAAATGCGGAGTCTTCTGACCACTCTGAGCAACAATGCAAGCATGTTCGGGATGCGATTCTCCCCCTCGAAATGCAAAATGTTGCTTCAGGATTGGGTTGCATTGACACCCGAACTAATGATATGGGGTGAAGTAGTTGAGTGTGTCGACCGCTTCACTTATCTTGGAAGTCTCATCAGCCCTTGTGGTCTGGTGTGTGACGAAATCTCAGCACGGATACAGAAGGGTCGACTAGCTTTTGCCAACTTGCGTTATTTATGGCGTAGGCGAGATATCCGTCTATCAACCAAAGGACGTGTTTACTGCGCAGTAGTTCGTTCCGTCCTACTTTATGGCAGTGAAACATGGCCGGTAAGAGTAGAGGATATTCGTAGGCTACTAGTATTCGATCATAGGTGTCTTCGAAACATTGCCCGTATATCCTGGGACCACCTAGTAAGTAACACAGTTGTTAGGAAACGGGTACTAGGTAAGGATGGCAAATCCATTGATGAAGTGATGAAACTTCATCAGTTGAGATGGCTGGGACACGTGTTACGTATGCCCAACGACCGACTACCTCGACGTGCTATGTTCAGTGGTATAGGAGTAAGTTGGAAGAAAGCTAGAGGCGGCCAAACCAAAACATGGCACAAGTCCATGAAGTCACTGACAAGTGGACTGAGTCATGTTGGTAGGTGTAGACTACCTGGTTGGGGACCACGAGATGATAGAAACCGATGGTTAGAGACCCTGAATAACATGGCTCAAAATCGTTTGCAATGGCGCAGGTGGATCCACTCTTTGTGTTCTCCCAAATTCTAATCTTCTGAATTCTTCATGTCCCTTTCTTTTTTCTCTTTCCAAATTTATTTCACTGGCTTATAGTCCTTGAATAACATCTTCAAACCCAAATTTTTCTGATTACAGCTTATAATCTTACTACACCTAGCACTACGGGATTTGAATCGACAACTGCATCTCTGTGCTAATGTGGTGTGGCAACTCGAACTGATGTACGTACGTACGAACTTCTACGTTGTTACTGACTGACTGACTGACCCTGTTGAAGACTTTTCCCGGCATTGAGAGAAGAGTGATGCCGCTGTAGTTATCACAGTTACTGAGATCGCCTTTCTTTGGTATTTTGACCAGAAGTCCTTCTTTCCAGTCTGTTGGTACTTGTTCCTCATCCCAAATCTTATTGAAGAGAATGTGGAGTATCCTTGCAATTACCACTACGTATGTTTTTAGTGCCTCTGCTGAAATGTTGTCTGGTCCTGCTGCTTTGCCATCCTTGATTTGTCTGATGGCCATGCTGATTTCTTCGATTGCTGGTGGACCAACAGTGATTGGGAGGTCCGTGTGTGCTGCTTCGATGTTGGGTGGGTTCAGTGGGGCTGGTCGATTCAAAAGTTCTTTGAAGTGTTCTACCCACCTGTTTCGTTGTTCTTCAATGTTGGTGATTACCTTGCCTTCCTTGCTTTTCACTGTTTGCTCCGGTTTACGGTGATTTCCATAGAGTTTCTTTGTTATGTCATACAGTTCTCTCATGCTTCCTTCTCTTGCAGGCTTTTCCGCTGTCCTTGCTAGATCTTCCACATATTTACGTTTGTCAGTTCTAATGCTCCTCTTCACTTGCTTGTTTACTTCTGTGTATTCAGCTTGTGCCTTGGCTTTCTCTGTTCTTGTTCGGCTGGTATTGATTGCTGCCTTCTTGTTCCTCCTTTCTTGAATCATATCCAGTGTATCAACAGTGATCCATTCCTTGTGATGGTGCTTATTGTGGCCCAGAACCTCATGACATGTTGAAGTGATTGCCTCCTTTATCCCTTTCCAGTTGCTCTCCATAGTAGTTCCCTCTCCATTGAGTAGATCGTGAAAGGCCTGGAACCTATTACTGAGGGCTATCTTGAATTCGTTGAGTTTGTTACTATTCCGAAGAAAGTCCGTATTAAACTTTTGTGATGTTGTCCACCCTGTTTTCCAGTGCTTCTTGAGTTTCAATTTCATCTTGGCGACCAGCAATTGATGATCTGATGCTATATCAGCTTACCTCTTGGTTCTCATATCCTCCATCGTCCTTCTGAACTTTTTGTTGATGCAGATATGGTCGATTTTGTTCTGTGCAGTGTGACCCGGTGCAGTCCATGTGGCTTTGTGTATGCGTTTATGTGGGAATATAGTGCCGCCTATGACCAATTTATTGAAGGCACATAGGTTTGCAAATCTCTCAAGATTTTCGTTTCGTTCTCCTAGTCCATGTCGTCCCATGTCTTTGTATCCGGTGTTGTCCATTCTAACCTTGACATTTAGGTCTTTTATCAGAATGGTTAGGGTCCTTTGTTGCGCACTTTTCGACGATTGACTGGTCTATCGTAGAATTGATCTGTAACGTCTTCATTGTAGTCGTTGGTAGGCGCATAGCATTGGATGACATTCATTGTAATGCCCTCTTTCTTTGTTTTGAAGGAGGCTTTGATGATCCTTGGTCCATGAGATTCACATCCTATAAGTGCATTTTGTGCTTGTTCGGATAGCATCAATGCAACTCCTTGTGTATAACTCTTCTAAATGGGAGACCTAACTCCCAGGGTTGAGTTTTAATGGTTTTAATAGTTTTTTGTAGTTAGCGTTTTCTAGCGAGTTGGTTTTCTACGGGACGGGGTCGCTAACCCCATGCCAAACCCTCCTTCTTTATCTGGGCTTGGGACCGGCAGTAGCCTAAGAGGGGCTCCAGGCGGAGTTAAATTCTAGTCTAAAGTTCATTATTTTACTGTGGCTCTGGTATAGGAAATTTAAGTTTCCGAACATTGACCTTGATCAGTATATACGCAGACACTTCCTGAGCTAACAACGATGTTTGACTCATAGTGATAAATTTTTCTTTGTATCATTATGCGACCTCATGGGGGTCTAGTTAATCGAGTCATTCTTATAGTACTCTCATCCTCATTGATCTAGTCTGTTATAGTACATTATGTTTATTGTGTATCTTATTATTTCTTAGTCCAAATGTAAATGAAATTTTTAAAATTGTTGTCTGTACTAAATACTTCATTCTTTTATCTTTTGATAATGATGGTGTAATCCACATGTAAAAAGTAAAACACTTGAAATCTGTACAAGTTTCATGCTGTTTAGATTGTATTCTTTATATTCCAAGTCGTAATCATTTGTACAACATTAGTGTTTTCTCTTTTTGGTTTCAAATAGTAGCTCTCCTCAAATAAAATAATTAAGATCCAGCTGGGCATCTTTAACATCTGCTATGGCGCCTTAGTGCTCCTATACAGAGTTAGAGTGTCAACAAACAAACTATTCATGCTTTTTGTACAGAATATCGATTTTGTTCTCAATTTTCATGAGTAGCAAAATTACAGTACTTTTGAGGCCTTCGTCTGCACTGTCTTATCTGGTTGACTGACCAAGTCACAAATGCTGATGATGAAAGTATTAATACATTGGGGATCGTTACGTTTCCGTGAAATGGTCTCGGACCACAATTATTTTGTAACTCAGTTAAGTATGGATGAAAGAAAACCACTTAAATTAGTATCACAAAATATATCTTAGTAATATTTTCTAGTGTTAATCACTATCTCTCCTGGATTGCTAATTTTTATTGCTAATCTTTTTTCGTTTTTATTACAGATTTGGGCATGTGGTTTTATGCCATCGCAAGTGTTAAGACTTGATAAAAATCAACAGAATTATGCTCTGCAACATAATGGTATACCTTTGCTGTTGGATTATGCTATGCAAGAGAAAGTGAATATGAATAATTGTACATCGGATTCGCGTATAATTATCTGTTCAACTCATTGGCTCGTTATTGTTCCATGGTGGGCATGTTGGCCTTTTGAAACAATGATTTTACCTCATAAACGTCATATTCTCTGGTTACACGAATTAACTGAAGATGAGAAATATGACCTCGCCTCCGTAATGCAGAATTTACTTGTTCGTTATGATAATCTATTTAGCACACAATTCCCATATTCTATGGGTTGGTATCAGGCACCTATGTGCTCCTCCAAAGAGGAGTCCTTGGGAGATCTAAAAAGTAAATATAAACATTGGCAGTTACATGCTTTGTATTTACCTCCCCTGTTAAGATCATCTACAGTAAAAAAATTCATGTCTGGTTTCGAGTTATTAGCGGAAACCCAGCGAGATTTACTACCAGAAACAGCTGCAAATATGCTTCGTGAAACTAGTACAGTCCACTATACTAAACGGGTATTATAAACATGTTTCCGAGTCAGTATATCACTGTCATGATTAAAGGGCTTTCATTTTGTTTTGCAATTTTTTAATGTTTATAGTGACTGTACTTTTAATATTTTGAACAGAAATATCTCGAGATGTTCCTAAAGAGTATTTGCTATTTTGTTAATATTTTCTTGATGCCTTATTAACTTTAAATATAATCTGTTTTGAACCACAAGCTATTATGTTTCTTTCGAATTTCGTATATCAGTTTGACGAAATAATTAATGGGCATCTCATGATGCACAAGTTTTCTACTTCAGTCCAATAATTTCAATCGTTTTTCGAAGGTTTATTTGAATCCGCTCCCCTCATTATCCAATTATGTCAAGAAATTCCGAATAATACGATTTCTTATTTGTTATGTTTTGTAAACATAGTCATGCATAATTTTCGAACTTTCGATTGTAGCTCAATTATTTCTAAGAAAGCTTTTTTGTTTGACTAACGTTTTTAATCTTTAGAACCAATTCCAATTAATTTAGACTGAACAGACAAGGACTACTAATCATCGTAATATGAGTGTGACTCAGTTTGTTGTATACGAATGTATGGGGATGTTTTGTTATATTTTATAGTTGGCCAGTCAGTATTATTATCTGAAATGTTAAAATAGGCACATATTGATAAATAAACGTTTCTTAAAACCCTTCGGATGACGTTTGAGATAAGTTGTTACTGTTACTTTCCCAGTGAAAATAAATTCGAATAATTCCTTGATAATATTGTTGTTAGATGCACCTGATGCAGCCTCTTTTATGATTAACTTATAGTAACAGATTCTAGTTTCTCATACTCAATAATTGGTTAATAATACCCTCTTTCAATTTTTCATACTTAATATTCATTTATTATCACTCCCAAGCTTTTATTTATGTCCTTCAGTATAAGAAATTCGGGCTTTCAGTATTTCAAAAAATAGTATAACTTTATGGAGAAGTTGGTGGCTATCAGTTCGTCGAGCTTTGATTATTCTCACCGTTTAAAACTGTAATAACTTGGCCTAGAAGTACCACAGATATATTTCTCGAAGTTTTTGGTCTTCAAGGTTGATAATCACCATGTAGCTCAACGCCAACCATTTTAGTTCTGTTCGATGAATGTCACAAAGAAACCTGAAGCAGAATGAAATGGGTGTCCGATAAGGTATACTGACTCCATATACGACGATTAGAGAGTGACGATATATTTTGTTAATAGGTCACGTAGGAATTTTCCATAAAGTAAATCATAGTATTGCATTTGACAATATAATCTCTGTACATTAAAAAACTGTACAAATTAACTTAGTGATAAACTGATGAATGAAAAAACCACTAACACAATGAGTAAATACTAGGAAATATTAGAAATGGACGAAATCAACTTTGTGATCAACTATCAGTATCAATACCAATGTTTGACTTGATAGTATAAAAAAACAACCGATATTCATGAATTACTTATAACTATAAGGTTATAGGATATTTGTAATATACCATTGAGTGACAAATTAAAATTATGCTGTTTCGCGACTTAGTGAGAGTTGCTTTTCCATTGAATTAATAAGCGAATAAAATTATTATAAATTTAGATAGTAAAAAGAAACAAATCAAAGTTTAACCGAAATAAATCTGACTATACTAATTGTTATGTCCTAGCAAAGATTAAATTATGAGTGGCTTCTGGGATCTATTTATGGATAACTACTAAGTAACTATATTATATGCATATTCATATTCCTTTTATCATAAACTTACATTTGACCCATTGACTACTATTTGATTTAGTATTCTTAAGTTATTTCCAATATATTAGTTACAGTATCTCACACTCACAACCACTTTGGGTCTGATCTTGTGTAATTGTTATTTCCTGTTTTATGGTTTAATGCGGTCTGATTTGCTTGTAAATAAACTGCGTATGTCTGAAATACATGATTCATATAGTAGAAACGTTGTTCTGAACTCAAACAGGCACGGCTAGGCGGAAGGACCAATGAGGACTCAGAGTTGGCTGTTCGCACTAGTTTATCCGTCATTGGTTCTAATTGGGCAATCTAATCACGTGATATAACTAACAGTTTATAGAACACAATACCAATATCATGTCATTCAAGTCAAGTGTGATGCAATGTGTGAGTGTCTTTATATGTAATAATGCGTACGTAAGTTGATGCATAAAAATGATATTGATAATGTAAATGAGTTAATTTTTATTTATGTTCATAGTGCGATATTTGAATAGGTCAAATGTTATTGTTCGGAACTTCCTCAGACTGATAAATACATTTCCAGTTCACTTCATATTCACTATCGAAAATGGAGATGTAGAAGACGAGCTACCATCTTTTGACTTTTGTTAAAAGTAATTTTAGGATACCTCTAAATCTGACCGTCTAATTTAAACGGACACAGCTCCTATGATTCTCTCGACAGTTTAGTCCGAACTTCAGGGAAATGATCACAATTACCGAATATTAGTAGGGTCCAGAAAATAGCTGTTCACTAATTATCCAGTCATGTTAAAATATTGACACATGGGACTTCTTCCAAGTATTTATGTGAGCCGTTTGATGTGAAACGTATTGAAATAGTGTAAAGGGTGTTTAAAGATCTGACGTGAAAAGGTTACTGATTGTTTTTAAAAGATAAAATTGGTCACAAATCAAGCTTTTCAGAACACTCGTTTAATGAGAATAAAAAAAGCGTATTCGTGCTAAACTGATTGTTCATGAGATACCCAAATAAAATAACTGATTAAAATATGTTTGTACGCTGTTGTTCTTCACAAAACAGATTAAAAAAGGCAGTGTATTTCATTTATATTTTCTAATTATTAGTCACCGTGATCCAGTTAATTGTTCTCCATATCATTATTTGGAGTATCTAGGTTTGCCCATATGCCTAGATTTTCGGCTGTCAATCTTTATTAGAAATAAAACCTTTCTAAACAATCTGTGTCCCGTGAAATTCGATTACGTATCCTCTTTCTACAAGATATAGTGCGATCGTAGATTTTTTCTAGATTTAGTAATATGGTTCAAATATAGTTTGTGTTCCTTCACTTTCATGATGTCTCATCTGCATTTACAGAACTACAGTTAGTCCATTTGAACTCATGGGCACGAAACTTGTTCTTTACTTGATATTGTATTTTTGACTTTTGCTAAAATAAAACTGCTGTTCATTGAAAAATTTGGTTTCATATTTTGATGGTTTATGATATATGATCCTTCTGATTCCAACCGAAGTTCTTTTTGGGGTATGTGCTAACCAATAGCTAATCAATTTTTTTAGTCGGTCTTTCATTTTTTCTTGGCCTTCTTGATTATTCTCTTTATAAAGCTTTTTATATGACGATACATTATGAATACCGAATTCGTCAGGGAGCACCAGTTCCATCAAGATTACAGGTAAACCTTGCTGACGAGCGCCAAGTAGCACGAAACCTGGGTCCAGGGTTTCCTGTCGACTACCTCCAACCACCATCTAATACATTATAAATATAGGCCTAACCAAATTTAACCCTTTTCCTTTGTCTTCCGGTTCTACGACAGTTGAAGACGTTAGATCCTCAGAATTCACTTGGAGAAGGTCCTAATTTCATAATTTTATTTTGAAAATTTGGATTTTATGTTTTTGCGCCAAGAGACTCTTAGTTTGACCTACAGCTTACATTTCCCACTCGGAAATCCTTGACTGTCATTGGTTGACGGATTTTTTTAGTACGCTATTTTGTGGCTCTGCCAAGGGCGTTCCTATCATTGTATAAATAAGCTTGATTTGTGTGCTTAGTGACCTCGTATTTTCTGGGTGTTTGTAGAATACATTCTTTACGCCTCATCAAGACTTTTTGGTCTAGTTAGCAGGACCAGGGACAACGGATTAGAACAGCCTATCGTGTCACTGTATCTTGACCTTCGTTCCGTTTACCGAGTAAGGTGAACTCGTAATACCATCCAAGCATATCAACGACGACCCGATGAACTTTGTTTATCAGATTTTTAGTGACTGTCACCTTTGCTGTTAGTGGATTGCGGTGATTAATTAACAGTTATTGTACAATCAAATATTTTATTTTGCGTTTTAATTTTATAAAAATACAATTTCATTCTGTCTACTTCGGACTCCTTCTTGATTTCTTATTGTCGAAGTTCTAGCCTACTTGAGATCAATAGTAATTCGTTAGGCTGTTTCAAATTCACAGAGACGTACTGTCGCTGAGACGATACACAACATATAAGACTCGGGAATTAGAGCCATTAAATAATCCAATCAGTGGGCGTTTTATTTTGCATCGTGAAATTACTTCACATGCCAAAAAGTCAAGATTCACTACCACATGAGTTCTTCACTATCATTTTTATAGCCCTAATGCCATTTCTAATAACATTCTTATCTATCTGTGTTAGTATGCTGAGGGAAAATATACCAATAATTATCGTGTTAAGTCTATGGTGGCCTTGGACCTTAAATGTACATTTCCTATTGATCTATGTTTATCTCACTTGTTAAATATTTTGTAAATGTTGTTTTCTTTTTTATGGTACGATGTGGTTTGTTTGTTTGGTATATAAATAGAGTATGTCTGAAATACAATGATTCATAACTCAGAGGCTAAGACTTGTGTTCTTGACTCAACTGGCTAGGACAGACAGCGAAGCAGGGCCAATCAGGGCACTAGGACGTCCGTACGTGTTTACGTGTCACTGTCACTGATTCGATTGATATAAATACGCTGCTTACCAAAACCTGCAGTCTCACACGTTACAACAATCTGTCAATTGTCTGTAACTTAATTCTTGCCTATATTGACTGGTTTTGCCAAACGACAATTAAGAAAAAATAGCAGCTGCGATGTCAATCGAAATTTGTATTTTTCATTCTGGTATCCCGGAAGTTATCATCAGTGATAGATGATTAGTGTTTGAAAGTTGCTTCATTCAACAGCCTGATGAACTACTTGGAATCAAACAAATTATTGATAAATTTATTCTACAAAAGCCTGCAATAGTAAAGTGAGCTAATTTAAGCGACTCTTAAAATCCATCTGTTCAGGGTTAATCGATGAGAGAACTCCAGTATCATGGATAAATTAACTATAACTTTCTATTACTTTATAACATGAATATAAGTAGGAAAACTCTCTGTTGATTATGAATAGTACAATTAACTAGTATATTTCGTAGATAAGGCACTAGTCATCTGTTATTGATTGGCTCCTAAAAAACGCTAATTATACACTGCATGACCAGTTACAGGAGTCAGTGTAAGTCCCTCCTAATAAAGTCTCATAGTTTCTCAGAAAATACAACCCACATCACTCAGTTTTACAAAGTGATGTAACAAAAATCATACCAGAAATTTTACAGATAATTCATCAGAACGTTAACGATTTCAATTGAGTTCATATTATTATTTAGCAATAATAATTTATAAACAAGGCACTAGTATATTTTGAGTATGTAAACCTATGAACAACTACGTCTAATCTGAATATTCAGTGTTTTTAACTGAAGTCAGTTTGGAAATGTTTATCAAGCAAAACTGTCAATTAAACAAAGGATAGTTAACTCGAGTTCATTACTTCTTAGTTGGTTAGGTACTCAAGCAACTGTAATAACGTATCGGTAATTCAGAGGATATAAAACGGTTCATCACCATAAAATTTTTAGCCTGTGATATTTAGTTAATTAGAAGTCTGGAAGTAATAGTAGTAAGATTAATAAACGGGATATTTTATTAGCACAATAGACTTCGTAAAGTCCTAAATGTTATTAAGCGATGCTAGTTGAAACAGCCAGTTAGTAACTAATTAGAAACCTGGAACTCATCAAACCGTAACTAGTAGGGAAACTTAAGAAAATAAAATGGAAAACTGTAAGGGCATTCAGTTAACTATTCTAAAAACTGAAATATATTCAATCAACAAAGAGTGAAACGATTCGGCGGAATGATCATACTTTGGAGAAGCTTATGTTCATTGAGTGTGTATTACAATGTTGGCACTTTGGTGACAATAAAATCATTAACATTCTTCTGATTTGTCGTGTTCTTAGTATTAAAAAGACATTTACATGGAGATTATACATTGTAAAAAATGGGGAAGTTAGATGAAGGAAAAAGATATCATGAATAGAAACAACAATTCTTGAGTGTTAAAAAAATGGTTACCTCACTGAGTGATTGTTTTAGATTGTCCAAACAAATGGAACAATTTTGAAATACTTCACAAAGATTTTAGTAAAAGAATAAAGGACTTTGATAAACTTTAAAGGAACCGTGGGTTTCATGATACTGATGGGATTCGCTAAAGAAACATTGGTTTACTCAAGGTTATTGGTTGGGGAGACTTGTGACTTTACTTTAACGACCTACACCAACTACCCGAAATGAATCGCACTAAGAGGGACATTCAGTCACTTTACCCACTAAGAACTATGGATTTATATCCACTAATATTAACCTAATTATTTTGTCTACTGAAAAGATTTATTAACAGATTCCTACAGTCTGATACCCAAGTTCTGTGACCGGTTTCGTTATCGTGTGGTGCGTGAGAATTTAACCGAAAATTGTTAACTACTGACAAGTTACAAGTAGTATGATACGGACATCAGCTGTTTAGATACTTGAGAGGTCACATATTAAGTATTTTCGATATCATACTTCGAAATAAATATCGACATTTTTGATGGATAGGGAGTAAAACTCCTGGCCTATATTTTTATTCAAAAGTGTATCACCCATGATGAAGACGGATAGATTAATCTGAACTTTATCCACGGTTTTTAGTTGAACACATGTACCATGAACATGATAATTCATTAATAACATGTACTAATATCAGTAGTATTTCAACAAATTTCTCAATACAGTTGTCCAACATACTCAAAGATATTTGAATTTACTAGGAAAATTTACGATGCATTTTAATGGGACGTTTTGTTTTCTAATTTCTGCATCATATACATAGTTGTCTTTATTATCTTGAAGACATAAGGAACACCATATTTCACCATAGTGTTTGTAATTAGTTGTCTCATAAAGTGGAAAATGAGCACAGATTAATGAGAGCTGGGATAAAACCGAGTTCAGATAACCTGGCTAGGAAATGATAGCACGAACGAGTGATATTTGAAGAAGGTTAAAATCCTCTTAAATCTTCGAAAAGCTTCTCTTAGCCCCGAAAGCTAGTTGCATCAATCCAATCCTGTTTTACTGTACTTGTAGTCTAATGGTCTTGGCTACACTATTAGAATAGAGTTTGTGTTACCGCTTAATCAACTTCATTTCCGTAACTTGTTTCAAACTACTATTTTTAAGCGTGATTAGATATTGGCACTGGGTTTGAGTTATGGTGTGAACATCAGCATAGATGTAAGCACAGCCAACTGACAAGTTTGGAAAGGGAAAAACGCGAGTCTTGAACCTCAATGCTTGCCACCATCAAACGTTTCTTAATGAAAATGCCAAGGTAATTTACTCAAGATGTACATATAGTAAAAACGACATACCAATTTCAGTCCTCAAAACCAACAGTGCCATTATTCTAACCTTTACAAAATAGTTTTATTGTAGAGTAGATCTATAACTTTTCACATTAAAATAATCTAGATTGTAATGAACTAGCGATCATCTAACTGAAATAAATGAAATTATAGTTTATCCTGCTCAAATTTATTGCTCTCACACTTTACAGTGTTGTTAAACTTTCTAAAAACCATTCTTACTAACCAACTGAGATTTGAGATGGAAAAATATTTATCATCAGTGATCATAGTGTTGTTAACTCCGAATCTCCTTTCTAATATTTGAAATAATCTAATACACCAAATGTTTTCCATTGATTCATTGTTTTTTACAAACTTAACACGTAATTAAACGCATTTGTAAAAGTTGTACTGAATCTGTATAGTTAGTAACGTGATTATTTAAATTTTAAACATTTTTGTTATTTAGAAGCGTTACTCTGTCAATAGTATTTAATAGTTTTGTACATAATAAAAGTTCAAAATGGAGAAGAATTTAGAAAATGAATCAAATAGAAAGCATTTACGCTTAATGTAATCTATCAATTTTAATCCAGGTAATACTCAATGCTGTGATATTGTCCTTTTGAGTAATTTTCGGAATTTAAAAGTAGGTTTCAGATGCGGTTAATAATTTAAAACAATCACCTTCAATACTATACAATATTACAGTAACAAATATCTAAGTGGAAACTAATTTTTTCTATATAAATTTTAGCTAGATAAATGTTAGCTTAAATACTTTAGCCTATCGGTAATATACAAAAGTATGGAATAAACGTTTGCGTTCAAACTAAAAGAACATGCTAAAAGGCTACTGAATTAATCCTGTATCTAATAGCATGTAATTTTAGTTAATTTTTTCTATCATTAATGTAGAGTATAACATTATGAGATACCATTAGATGAAATCATCGGGATAAAAACAAGGGAAATAAACAAATTTACATATCGAGAGTAGGTTTAAAATGAAACAATTTTACTTTTAACATTCAGTTACGAATGCTGTAACTCGGTGATTCTACATACTGAATACCATCAATGAAACATACAGTTTGTTTAGTATTTATTATTTAAGTCGCTGCTTCTATAAAGGAGCAAGTTATAACTTAATGGATCTGGATTTGTAGTTTAAATTACAATCGCTCTCAAGCATACGAGGTGAAAATCATCACCAGACAGACTCAAAACTGTTTATCTAGAATGCATGCACAAAGTACAATAAGCGACATGTATTCTAGGATTAACTCCACATGTAGCTCTTCTAGGGCTACTACCGGTCTTAATCCTACACAAAGCAGGAGGGTTGGGAATACGGTCAGCAACCCCATCCCATAGAAAACATTATTGCTCAAAAAACGCTAACCACAATAAACAAATCAAACCATTGAAACTCTGTACTGGGAATTGAAGGAAGTATTATGACGCCTCATCGTGGAAGCCGAGATTCTTCGGTAGTCACGAGGCCGATGCTCCTTCTAACAACCACAGCAACAATTAACATAAATACACGGAATGTTCTGACAGTGTGGGAGAGCCAACCAAGGAGCTACGGAAATGAGAAGATGCAAACTGACAGTTCTCGGAATAAGTGAAACCCATTGCACCCAAGAAGAAAATGCTCCGCACACTCAGTGAGTTGCTCTGATGCTGTCCAAAGAAGCACGTAAAGGACTCATTGCATGGGAACGAGAATGATGAGAGATTTGTAAATTTATGTGCATTCAACAAAATGGTTAAAGGGGTATTAATATTCCCACACAATGCTATATAGGTCATACCGGATCACACTGTAGAAAATCGGATCAGTCATGTTTGTATCGCTAAAAATGACAGCATTTAACAACAGCTGAACAACAATAGAAAACGTCAAGGCACAAGCTGAACACACTGAAGAAAACAAGCAAGTGAAGACGAGCATTGGAGCTGACAGGCAGAAATACGTGGAAGACCTAACAACGACAGCGGAAAAAGCTGCAACGAAAGGGAATATGAAACAACTATATGACACAACGAAGAAACTGACAGGGAAACAGTAAACGGAGAGACCAGTCAAGGACAAAAAAGGCAAGACAATCACCGAGATTCAAGTACAGAGGAAAGATGGGTAGAACACTTTGAGGAACTCTTGAATAGACCAGTTCCATGAACTCACCGGACATCGAAGCAGTACACACAGACCTTCCTATAGATGTCACTCCATCAACGATCGAGGAAATCGGGATGGCCATCAGACAAGTCGACAATGGGAAGGCAGTACTAGGTTTTCACTGGTGCAATGGAATCCAGAAATGATTTCAATATAGTGAAAATTCCCATTTTGCCATTTGGTAAATAAAGAAGGAACGAATTGAGCTCAATTCGTTCCTTCTTTATTTATCAAATAGAAATGATTTGTCGATATGATAAAATATGTCTCGAACATATACGAAACTATTTCTCGAGAAGTCGTTGAAAAATGAGCATCTTAACAAGGTTTGCATTAAGCCCATTTTACACTTTATAGTCCCGATATTGACGTTTTCTTTTTAAGGAAAGGTTATCAGTAGGGTTAATATTAACGGGAAGAATACAGACAACCATTATATTATCATTGCTTCCAAGTTCATTCTTAACTTGTACGGATGGGGGAATAGTAACTTGTAGTAGAATTAGTTTGAGGATGTTAGCATGCCTTCCTGAGGTATAAAACCAATAAAACCAACAGTGGATATATAGTACTGTTGAGAATTCCTCATTACTCCACGGACTTGTCACCAGTAAATACTAGGATAGCTGAAGTCTCCTTGATGGCTTCCACATCAATATTTCAAATACAATGATGTATAAGTGCATTAACACTAAGATCATCCACAGTGGCTGAAGTGTCTGGGCTCTGTATACACAACTCATAAGTAGACTATGGATCGATGTATTGACCGAGATCTAAACTAATCTTGATAAACTGATGACGATTCTGTCTTAGGATACATTAGTTGTTGAAAATTTCAAACTCCTCCTAGAGCCCCTCTAAAGCTACTAGTTGTCCTCTTAAACATACAGGAGGTGAATTTGGCAAGAGTTTACCAAATTCATTCCTCAAAAAAAACCTTACTATAAAAAACGCCAACCACGCAATCCAGGGTGAGCCATAGACAGCTACCCCCACGTTTTTCGATATAATCTTGAGACAGTAAATGCATATGATGTAAGTGTTCTTTTTATTTAAAATCAGATTTTCAAGTTTTTGCAATTTATCATAATGACTAAGACATTCATTTCAAAGCCGAGTAATAAATACCAAGTGCACAACACTATGAAAATGTGTGCATTGTTCATGAAATATTGAATAAACTTATCATTGATAATGTTAAGTTTACAATAAATTACAGAAAGGATCCACTCAGTTCAAAGGATGATTTACTTTTGGAATTCAATAGATTTATGAATAAAAAATTGCTAGACCGGAGTAGATGAGCTTCCATCTAGGAGTTGTTTGCAACTAAAGTTAATTACATGATATGAACTGTTTTTATTAACAATTGAATAGATAACCAGTCATATAATTTGGACGTATAAGAACGTCCTTAGTATTAAAGAAAGTCTCTACGTGAGACTAACAGAAAATGTTCTCTTTTCCCCATAAACAAATTCTTCACAAGTTCAATCTCACATTAAAGACTAGTAGATACTCTAAGTAGGATTAGTGAAGTAATTTAAATCAACATTTGTAGTACTTATTACAATTTATCAAATAAATCTGTTTTCTTTCGTTTATCTATATTTATATCTCGATAGCCAGATGATATTTGAATCAATACTGATTAAAGATCAAGTCATGCTTTCCCATTTCAATTGTTAGAAGAGCAAAAGAGGCAATTCGAAAAATAACCGACTCTGTCTGATACAGCTAGGTCAGTGTCAAAGGTTTTCAGTTAGGTTTCATGGCACAGTACAAGCTTAAAACATCTTTATCATTCATCCGCAATTTACTACTGACTGGAAAGTTAGATCATACATGCTGAATTATAAAAGTTGTCAATGGATTATGGTACGTCAAAATGTTAGTTTGATTAATCTAAACAACGCCAGAAATTGTTAATAAACAGTCGTGTGTTCAGTCATGGGTTTTTCTAATCACATTTTGAAGTAGTCCTCAAAGCAATGTTCCTTCCATGAGTACATAATTAAGTATCTGTTGTCAGATCTAACCCCAGGTGTTTACACTTTCCTTCGATAAAAGTGATTTTCTAGATTTATTAAATGAAAATTCGTGTATGAAATGTATGGGACTTGACGTGAAATGCATGAATGACCTGGTTTCAAAATAAGCTTCCAGTTGGCTTTGAACACGGTCAAGGCTTAGAAGTAACAACAATGTAGCGTACAACTGGGGTTTCATTAGTACTCCACACCTTTCATGTTACAGATATTGTTTCGACAGATGCATCAAATATATCTAGTAAGATGGTCTTCAATAATAAATTCGTGTCGAGATAAATCTAACTTATATATATTTACTTATAAATCCCCACGATTTTGAACAAATGATAATCGACAAAATTGACGACCTATTATTATGAAGAATTCTATTAAATTCAATTTGTTTACATCTCTCGTCAACTTAACCAACTGTATTTGTGTAAGTACTTTAACCATCTGAGATATTCAAAACGTTTATTGAAACCTTGGAATTTTAAGATAGTGTGGAAACCAAATAAATAATAATAATTTTTAGATTCAGGTGAGACTTTACGTAGCACCACAATGAAACAGACAATAAGTAGAGTTCACAATATGCACTGCGTGTATTTAAGTTAGGAATCAATTTCGCGTTTGTCAAGCACTGATATTTTTAGGGTAGCTTTCAATCACCATTTCATTAGAATCTGTTTGCTAATCAGACAGTAGGAGACCAAGATGTGAGTCTTACATTAAAAACCATTTGATAGTTTCAGCGCTGTAATTCCAGCAATTTTTCGAATTCTTGAACATAAGGTTTATACACAGAAGTGTACTCATTGAGTAACCTCATTAGTAAAAGTCCAATCCCGGTCATAAGCTGTATAAATCATATATCTAGCTTCAATCCTTTCAAACAAAACACATTTTAATAGTTGAATTCTATAGTTAATCTAAGCTAGACCACCACTGAGTACTTAGAAGAATTGGACGGCCCCTTCGTCCTATTCTGGAACTCCTAAGCTCTGCACACCCACGATCCCGCACACAGGACTCGAATCTAGAATTCTCGATCTCGCGCGCGAACGCTTAGCCTCTAGACCACTGAGCCGGCATCCAACAGTGTTAGTATCTAACTTCAATCGATCCATGATCTTACGCAACCCTTCATCCATTGTCTGTGCTTCCAGGTTTTCAATGGTGTTCTAGTTTAGATCATCTCATGAGTTCAACTATTAAAATTACTACAATCTACACAAATCCCTATTCTGATAAGAAACAAATTTCGTAATAGATCTAAACATTCTACGATTTATCACAAAATACATAAAACAGCTTACAATTAGAACAAAACGGACAGTAACTTACCTTGCAATGGGTGATTAGGATTATCTTTACCATCATTCAGATAAAAGAAACTGATTAACAAGTGTATTACTATTATGTCTATCGATGTTTAAGAGTGTGTTATTCATCTGCAGTCAAGTCAACCCATGAACATCTTTATTTGGAGATAGATGTACAAGAAACTTGACAATACTCACAGTTAATTATGCACTTCAAAAGGGAATAAATGAGTAAAAATACATGCAACAACTACGAAACCTAGTAGTACGGACAACATTATATGCACCAACTAAGAAAGTTTATTGAACAATGGGTACCAATAACACTATAGAAAGTAGGATTATAGTATCCAACGCAGAGTCAGTTATCATATCTATAAAATCATATTCTTTCACAAATGCATAAATTTTTTGCAGATTATTTCAAATTGATCATCGATGACATAGAACCTTAACAAACGGAAATTCCGCATTTCTGACTAATTCAAAATAGATATAAATGTTTACATGCATATATTATTTCAGTATCCACTTACCATTACGTTATTTCAGAACAAAGAAATAAGCTTCCATGTTGCACAGAATATTTGACAATGAAAGCTAATTACTTTAGTTTAGACGAGTTAAAAGAAACAAAAATGTGCTACACTTCTAATAAGCTGGCAAACCAGCAAGTTGTAACTGTATTGTGCCAAAATATTATCAATGAGGGAATAATCTATTGGAATAAGTTGTCATAAAAACACAAATAAACTGTTCACCTTTAAAGAACATTTCTTATGAAATTCTACAAAATATTCGTTGTAATACAATTAGCAATTTAGGTCAAGCTAACATTTTTAGATAGCAATGAAATACATTGTTTTTTTGGAAATAGTAAACATCGTTATTAATTTACCAAATATCATTTGCAAAATACGTTTTATGCTAACACTATCTGGGATTCTCGAAAAAAATACAGTATCGAAGTAAACATTTTGGCATTTAAAGAGAGCAAATAAATCAAAATATGTGCAGGTGACAAGGGGTAAAGTCATTCAGTATATTAAAAATCCAATATTACAACGAACATTGTATAAAAAGTACACAATCTTGGCATTTAAATATATCATAAGCAATTATGTTAACCTTGTAGAAAAATAAAAGGTTAATGACAGTGCAAATATAACTTGACTTTGGAAAAAGTGAAGCGAATTGTTACAGGAAAACACTTCAACTTCTATAATTAAAAAACCATATAATTCACCGACAGTTTTCTTATTCACGATTTTCTTCACCCTCATTTCTCAAATGTGAACTCATGCTTTCGATAACAGGAACCTGTAAAGCTGAAGGTGTACTTGACACTGAAGAATGATCAAATACATCTGGATCATAAACAGTGTGATGCTGTAGTGAGTCCTAATACAAGTCGAAAGTAGATGAATCAGGATTTTAATTTTGATACTATGTTAATTAAAAAGTCAAAATTATGAATTTTGAACAGCCGATAATATAAAAATTTCAAAAGTAAGATATTATTTTTCGTTTTTATATTGAACAACATTATAGAAAAGAAAAACAAACAATAGAAACGAAGATAATGATTGGAACAAAAACTTAAACGTGAGCCAAAGCTAATATAATGCGTGGAACAACTAAGGGTAGAATAACAATTACCACTGAACAAGATCAGACAGATGCTTACTAATAGATTCCATATGACCTCATGACTCGAACTACACTCTTGCTTGAAATAACTGGTAAAACTAGCCACTACCACTAACTGCTTTTGGTTATAAACTATACTTTCAATAACTTCAGTAGAGTAGTAAATGAACCTGTCATTCTGTTAAATAAACAACTTGGTTTTTGAATTATTATTAGCTCGTTCTTGGTGATTGTAAAGCAAAGTAATATTTTTTATCAATAAAATGAAACTATAAAGTATCGGCTTTTGAAAACTATGGTGGCTTATTTAATTCAGATTGTAGATATGGGTAGTGTCTGGCTCTCCTGCAAGTGGGATTGAGCTGTACTGCTCGGGTTAAGCCTGGGCGGTGTTTGGCTCTCCTGTTAAACGGGATTGAGCCGTACTATTTAGGTTGTCACGTGAAGGTCTGGATGGTGTCTGGTTCTCCTGAAAACCAATGTAAAATTACCCTGACCCACAAGGGTATATTATATAATTGTATATATGGTACTGACAATATTGGTTGATATAAACGGTTTTCAGTACACGGGATTACATAAATATACATACATCCATTTACATCTATTTACTTCAAAAATCTTCCAAAATAATGACACATTGTAAAAATATTTATTCCGTTTTTGAGCAATTCAGTTTATTTGAATATGATGGCATTTTGGTTCATTAAAAACTCGACCTGTTCAAATAAATTATCCATATCTTGCCAATTAAAATTTGGGAACTTCATAACATTTTCTTTCCCAGAAGCACTCACAGGTTTGAATCATTTATTATTTACACGAACTGGTTGCTAGATGGAATCGATCAACGTACTTAATTCTAAAGCAGTAAAGGAAATTTCCTAAACAACAATAAAAATATGAGCACTAGGTTATGTGAGACAAAAACTCCTGGGAATGTTGTTTCGCTTTTAGGCGTTTGTTAAGAGGACCACTGATCATAATGAATATTGTTTTATGCTAATACACGTTTCGCTTCCTAACATTTTAATAAAAAATTGACTCAAATGAAAGAATACTATGCTTTTCGAAATTTCTGTACCAATCGAAGTGAATTAGCGTATACGCTTAGTTTGCCTTAGAATGTTAGACTGATTCTAACATATAAGAACGAAAATAAGTATTCAAAAATACTTTGAGAAACCACTCATATGTTGAAGATATGATGAAGACGCAGTATTAACTTGGATCACTAATTCAAACAAATATACAGCAAAGTAATTAACTGTCAGTGTTCAATATTCATGTGAATCCCATTGAAGCGATATAGCAACTAAGAGATACACACTTGCGCCAGCTTATTCGGTGTCCAAAGCTGATCAAATCACAAGAAGTACAGATGCAGAATTTCCATGAAGTCACTTTTAAAAAACATTTAATTTGGGAAAAGTACATGGCAAAATATTGACTGGAACTATCACAGAGAATGATTTGATTATATAATTCTCCTGAGATATGTGATGCTGGGCTTCGTCATCACCCAGTTTGAAAATAATCTCATTTTGTGATTAATCGAAAGACTCATAAAACGACTGGACAACAAGCTTGAAGATTAAAGCAGTTTATTCTTCTCAAATAACCGAACACAAATGAAAAAGTGCCAGTCAATACTTTACCAATTAAATACAGAAATATAAACAGGTAGTGATCTCTGTGAGAATTACTTGAACCCTGATCAGATAAAAATGCGATTGTTTACCTATACTAAACTGAAAATAACCTTAACTACTTTCATGGATATTTTTGATAAAAACGACTACTTTTACACGGATTGACCAATCAGTAGTAACCAATTCATGTTTATCGAGTCCTTAGTACTGATCGAGTTCTATCCATCAATAAGAAACGTAGAAATAGTATAAATGAATTGAAATCAGTCACACTGTTTTGATGTTAATTAGTTGTAAGTAGTTGGCAGGAAACCCTTTGATGTGCAATAAATTTACACCATGAAAGAACAATATTCATGTAAAAAGTATGTAAAATAAGGATAATAAGATATTGACAAATCTCAAAAAGTAAAGTTTGTAAACACTATCATCTAGTGTCGAAGATGTTTTTCATGCTGTCGTCATATTAAGAGCTCACAAAATAAAAATTAAATAATCCAAATATTTGATAAAATATATTCAAAGTTTTTGGCATAAACCAGTCAATGGGAAAAAAAACATTTGAAGAGTTTTATGAAACGAACGACCAGAAATACAAAATATGATATACACCTTTCAAGACATTTTGTATCTTAAACTAAAATTAGATATTATCAAGACCTACATCCTGAACAAACGCTTTGATGAAGGTATATTTTACTTACTTACGCCCGTTACTACGAGTGCCGACCAGCTTTCTCCAACCCACTCTGTCCTGGGCCTTCCTTTCTAGTTCTATCCAATGGCTGTTTATTTTTCTCAGGTCTATCTCCATTTCCCGGCGTAATGTGTTCTTTGATCTTCTTCTTTTCCTCTGACCTTGAGGATTCCAAGTGAGGGCTTGCCTTAAGACACAGTTGGGTGTTTTCCTCAACGTGTGTCCCATCCACTTCCAACGCTTCTTCCTGATTTCTTCTTCCGCTGGGATCTCGTTTGTTCTCTCCCACAGTAGGTTGTTGCTATTAATGTCTGGCCAACGGATCCTATGTATTTTGTGAAGACAGCTGTTAAACACCTGTATCTTCTGGATGATGGCTTTCGTAGTTCTCCAAGTTTCCGCCCCATACAATAGAACTGTCTTGAAATTTGTATTGAAAATCCTGACCTTGGTGTTGGTTGACAGTTGTTTTGCGTTACAGATGTTCTTCAATTGTAGATATGCTGCTCTTGCTTTGCAGATCCGTGCCTTCACATCTGCATCAGATCCACCCTGTTCATCAATGATGCTGCCCAAATATATAAAGGTTTTTACATCTTCTAAATCTTCTCCGTCAATTGTGATTGGATTGGTGCATGCTGTGTTGTATCGGAGAATCTTGCTTTTCCCTTTGTGTACATTGAGACCTCCGCATTTGTTGTTGCGTGTGCGATAGGAGAGCCAGATCATCTGCGAATTCTAGATCGTCCAGCTGCATCCTAAATGTCGACTGTAACCCATGCTTCCCCACAGATGTTGACGTCTTTATGATCCAGTCGATCACCAGGAGAAAGAGGAAGTGTGAGAGTAATTAACCTTGCCTGACACCGGTCTTTACTTCGAACGAGTTTGTCAACTGTCATCCATGCAGGATTTTGCAGTTTAGTCCATCATTGGGATTCCGTATGATATTGACTATCTTCTCAGGCACTCCTTAGTGTCAAATAAGCCTCCATAGTTTTGTCCTCTCCACGCCATCAAATGCTTTCTAGTAGTCAATGAAGTTGATGTAGAGTGATGAATTCCATTCAATCGATTGTTCCACAATGATCCTTAGTGTTGCGATTTTGTCTGTACACGATCGATCCTTACGGAATCCAGCTTGTTGGTCTCGAAGTTGGGCGTCTACGGAGTCCTTTATTCTGTTTAACAATACCCTGTTGAAGACTTTTCCCGGCATTGACAGAAGAGTGATGCCGCTGTAGTTATCACAGTTACTGAGATCGCCTTTCTTTGGTATTTTGACCAGAAGTCCTTCTTTCCAGTCTGTTGGTACTTGTTCCTCATCCCAAATCTTTGAAGTGTTCTACCCACCTGTTTCGTTGTTCTTCAATGTTGGTGATTACCTTGCCTTCCTTGCTTTTCACTGTTTGCTCCGGTTTACGGTGATTTCCATAGAGTTTCTTTGTTATGTCATACAGTTCTCTCATGCTTCCTTCTCTTGCAGGCTTTTCCGCTGTCCTTGCTAGATCTTCCACATATTTACGTTTGTCAGTTCTAATGCTCCTCTTCACTTGCTTGTTTACTTCTGTGTATTCAGCTTGTGCCTTGGCTTTCTCTGTTCTTGTTCGGCTGGTATTGATTGCTGCCTTCTTGTTCCTCCTTTCTTGAATCATATCCAGTGTATCAACAGTGATCCATTCCTTGTGATGGTGCTTATTGTGGCCCAGAACCTCATGACATGTTGAAGTGATTGCAACAAGTGTTAAATACTTATTCACTTTTTTAATCTCCAAAAGTTCCTATTTATATACAAAATATGTTTGTTATCAGGTTAAGACAAAACATTCTTTAAACTAATCAATACAACTTTCTTCAACAAGTACATTTTTGCTTTAAGGAAATGAACAATCCTACCTATAAGCATTGATAAATCTTCCTGAAGGAATTATATAGGAATTAAGTCCAGTAGTTAAACTGTGCCCTTTTTCTTAGAAAATCAAGAATTCTCAATATGGTATATAAACTACGCAAATAATAGTATCTACACCAGGTTGCATACCATGTATAGTAAATATCACAATAGTTATGAAGTAATTACCAAATAAATTCCTTACCACTGAAAGATTGCGCTTCTTTAAAGAACCACCAAGAGTAAAAGTTTGATTTGGATTTTCATTTACACTCATTTGATTAGAAAAGTGTTTACTGACAACTTTATGCAGACCGATATCACCGTCTGTACTGCTAAAGGGAAGCTGTCGTCTGTCAGTTATTTCACTTTGAACAGAGGCAACATCTACATCTGTGTCATTCGATACTGCAGAAGAGAGCCGTCTACTTCTAGGACGAGTAGTCACGTCTAAATTTTCATCAGTGAACAGATCCCGTGGTAATGCTTGTAGACTGGCAGATCTTAATAGAGGAGGCCAAACACCAGCTGACCTGTCAATTTCTTCTCGAATTCGCTCATAAGCTTTGCGTTCCACACGTCTTGATTAGATCATAAAAGTAATACCGTGTTAAATATTTTGGACATTTTAAAAACACTTTACACGATAAGTGAACATTATAGAAAGTATTCAAAGCTTTACACGTTTTCAAAATTAAATGAAAATTGAGAGAAAAAATTACTTTACAGTTAGTATTTTATCATTGCTGTGCATTATTATATATATAGACTAACTGCAAACGGAATTCCCAGTTTCCAGAAGAAGAAAGTCAATGAATACAGACATTAAATCTAGTAATATCATGAAGTTATTTTGATCAACAAATTTCTTAGATGATCGACGAACTCCAGGGAATCCTTTACACTGTACCTAAAAATTTCTCTGTTTAACGCCTTGAGAATTTATACTAGCCAATTCGCTGTTGTAAAATAGTCTAAGTTATTCATATCTCTGACGGGTCGAAGGAAGGTTCATTTTTCTCAGACCATGTAGCTTCAGTGTTATTATTCCTACAGGTTTCGACATTTGGAATATGTTTCCGAAATAAAAACTTTGCAAGGAGTCTATTAGTTGTTTCCAGTCATTGAACAAGACGGCTAACCTGTAACTGTAAAATTGAAACTAGTCAATGTCACAGTATATTCATCTTATCGAAAATTAATTGGATTTAGAAGTTTATTACTTGTTTAAAATGAAGTATGAAACACTTTAATGAAGAGTATTTTAATAGATCTAAGCGACTTTTTAACCGAAATAAAATGACGGATACAAATGTTGAAGTCTTATCGACAAAATGACAACTGATTCAAAGATTCAAAACATTTTACATTCATTTGAGCCCGAGAAATTAGCATTTATAGTAGCATTTTATTTAATTTGAATTCAGTAGTTTGAGAGTTCTTTGATTCAGTTCGTTCAAATAGACTGTTATAAAAAATTATCTACGCCTTTTTGCAGTACATTAATTTTTTCGCCAAAATGCTGAATTTATAAACTAGATTCTGATCTGTCAGTCAGCTTGTGTAGTGTTGATCGTATGAACGATAAATCTGTACAATATGCGTCAAGTTACTTTGAAGTATTTTCGATTCCAAATAAAAATTTCTCCTGTTATTCACGATGAACAAAAGTGTTTCACCTCGGTAAACCCTCGGCAACAATAGGAACAACAGGAACTATTAGAAGATTCTCAGATTCGTGAAATCAAAATTACGCTATTTCGCTGTTTATTGGTTTTTCAGAGAAAATAACACGCTTCATCGAAGACAGCCATAAATTCCGTAATGATAACTCATGTACATCATATAAATACTGTCCAGACATTTTGATTTCACACTAAGCATCTTTTAAAAAGTAAAAATAAATTAACGAATATGAAATACCCCTACTTCTTCTTGATGCATTTATCACATGAATCGAAGTCGTACAAAGCTACTATGTATGGTGTGACTAACCTTGGAAATAGCGCTCGACGAATGCGACGTATACGACGTCGAAAAGAGACTCCATCAACAATTGATTCAACAATATAACTAGCCATAAAATTCGCCAAAACCATGGAGTGTAAAATGAGTATGAACCAAATAGAAGGAATTCGGACTAACTATAATCGATAAAAACAATTTCAATATATGCGACTCTGAAAATATCCTCATATTTTATAAACGATTTTCATTGTAACTGAAAACATAGTGACTGAATATCTTAGTCTTCTTGTTTAATAGTTCTAATCTAACTTTGCAAATAATAAATCATTTCAGAGAATAGAATAAATACAGAAATACCATTGACTATGTGGCTATCAGTATAATGTCGATTGCCCTATAACAAAATCTGAATTGAATGAAAAGAGGACAAACTAAACTCTTCAAAACTGATTTATTAACGAAACTCACTAGAAAACACATTTCATTACCATTGATTTGAATAACAAATGGTTATACAACTATGATAACACTTGAACAGCATTCCATTATATCAGAAATACACTAGTGGATCACAAAACGGTTTATTACACATGGTTTGGAAAAAGCCTGTTCGGTCGAAAATCGAATAAAAAATTACGTATTAATGATGACGTCTTACTGTCATGTTGTTACAGTGAAGTTTGAACCTTTGGTCACGCGAAGAAGAAAGTTTTTGTACAACGTGATAAATAATCAGAATGCCTATCTATTACGTTTCAGGAATTCACTCATAAAGAAATGTATATATATATAATTAAATTGACAAAGGCTTATGCACGTTACAAAGTGGAACTTTAATTAACATTCAAACTTCTTTGTTGGTAAAACAAAATTACATGTTTAACTGCTTTAGAATCATTTCAAAGGGTTACTTTAAGCAGCTAACATTACTATTTTCGAACACGAACAAAGGTATTGGGTGAGTTTTATCGGCATAAAAATACTTTCTTCTGAAAAACAGATGAAGCCACGTAAAAGGGAATTCTTCATGACAATTTAAATATTCACTGGTTCAAGATAAAAATTTTCACAAACAGAATTCACCAACATTTTGTTCGCTATCTAGTGATTAAATACATAAATTTATGCAACTTTCACTCATTATGTCAATTCAATGTAACCACAACAACAGTTTTCATTTTGAAGAAATGTAGTAAATCATTTTATAAGTAACATAAACGTCTTAATATATATTTAAAACAAAAAACAAACAAACAATAAAGTCCTTTAAACTAAGGTGTTTAAGTAACTTAAATGAGGTAATTTTGTCAAAAAGACGTTACATCAACTAGTGATGATTGTGCTAGATCACATTCTCTATGAATTAATTATTACGAAATTATACTTTCATTGTCAATAATGAATTGTAAGATTATTAGCAAAACGAAAATATAGAAGATACCAGGTTTAGACACGATTTGAGAATTCACAAAGTATACCATTAACGGTAATGACCTTTTTCGAATCGGTAATATTTAACAAACATTTCAATAAGGAAGCAGAACTGTAGATAACAAAATTTTTCGAGAACTAAACGCGATATTTTAAAATGGAGACTGGTATAACAATTCCTTTTTTTAGGTAGAAAGAATTGGTTGGAAGGATCAAAAATGTATACAACATAGGAAATCGTAGTCATATGACGTATGTGTTAACACATGCTGAATAGTATGGATTTAAGAAACAGAATGAATAATAATGTATGCTGAACATGACGTAATTACTGTAACTCATCATCCTAGAGATTAATGATCGAGTGCTCAGAGCTATGATTGTTGAGTACAAATACCAGCTGGAACAGTGACTATCCATCAAATATACCAACACTTAAAACATAACAGTTTAGCAAGAGGAAAAGAGATTGTTTTATTTTTTACTGCTAAATACAATTTAGTAATGACCGAAAGGCAAAGCTCACTCAAACAATGTTTGAGATTTCAGAGTGATATTCTTTATCGAAATTAAATATGAACAGTAAAACTTAGCATATTTTGAGCACAAAGCATTCTTCCATTTACAATAAAAGATGAATTTTATTGGTGACTGAGTACCAGTTGTGCATGAATATCAACATTTGTATGAGAAAATAATCATTTATTCATAAATTACAACAATATGAAATTTACCTACAAAAAACAAAAACTTATTTAAAAATGGTGCTCGTCAATGATTAAGAAACAGTATTAGAATTCAAAGCAAATGGTAATGCGCAAGTGATGATTCATAAGCCTATGTATTGTGAATCGCGAGTTGGCTACTCTAAATTCTACCGACTGACAAGCTTCTGATATCCCAGTTCGACCCCAATACTATTCCCAATCTCCAATATATCAGAACACGAACCGTAGATGAAAAATCGTTTATGGGGTCAGGAGCAGCAGAATAATGATTTACAAACAAATGCATATTTATACAGTTAGGATTACTATAAATATTGACCAACCGAAAGATGACACGTTAAATAATGTTGACCAATAGGAAAATGACACGCGAAATAAATATTGATCAGTAGGGAAACGACCAATAGGGAAATGACACCATTTAACGTTCAAGGGTAGCGTTAGACTTAACCGGATAATTGTTTTTGGGATATTTTTCTGAGTATCCCAACACCTCCCCTTTGGAGAAGTTAATAGCGGCGTAACCGAGGATTTACTTGAAGTTTCTTTGGGTGTGTTCTTTTGCGATCCGACCTCCGAGGCAACCATACAGAACCAGAAGGATGTTCTACTTGAGTAGATGACTTAGTCGTCTCTGTTAGAGGTATTGGCGGAAGTTGAAACGTGTCCAACAGCAAGTCGAGTGGGACGTGTTTTGTAATTGCTTCTTTCTCCTTCGCTTCCCTTGACCTGAGTTGATTGTGGTGCCTGGTCCAGATTTCTTGGTTCACCTTGACATCATACATGACGTTCCCATGTTTTTGTGTGATTTCACCCTCTACCCATCTATCGCATCCGTGTCTATAATCTCGCGCATACACTTTTGTACCAACTTCGTAGGGAATTCGAGTATTCTTCATCTGGGGGCTTTGCTGGGCCACTTGCTTGGGTTTCATCGCACAATGAACTGTCCGTAGCTTTCGCCCCATAAGCATCTCAGCAGGGGATTTGGAGTTTGGTAATAAGTCATGCGGGGTCGTCCGGTACGCAACTAGGAAACGTTCTATGATATCTTCTGTGGTCCCCTCCCCTCGTGCTTTAAGCATGGCTCGTTTAAATGTATCAACGAACCTTTCAGCTTGTCCATTAGATTGCGGGTGATATGGCGGAGAGCGAACATGGTTGATCGAATTTTGCAGGCAAAATTCTCGGAATTGGCTAGATGTGAATTGTGAACCATTGTCTGTTACTATTGTTTCTGGAAGACCATGCCGAACGAAGATCTGATTAAGGAGTTTGATGGTTTGAGTTGTAGAGGGTGGCGCAATCGGCAATATCTCCGGCCATTTGGAGTAGGAGTCAACCAGTATCAGGTATGTGGTACCACCTAGGGGTCCGGCGAAGTCAATATGCACTCGCGACCAGGCTTTTTCTGACTTTGGCCAGGGTACTGGAGGCAACTTAGGAGGATTTTTCGCAGCTTTTTGACAGTGTGAACATCTTTTGACGAAGTCGACAATCTGCTTGTCCATATTCGGCCAATATGCATGGCTGCGAGCGATGGATTTCATACGGTTTATCCCTGGGTGTCCAGAATGGAATTGGCGTAGGACTTTGGAACGTAGGGTTGTTGGAATTACTACGCGATCACCGAACATCAGACAATCGTTAACAACACAGAGAGCGCTGCGACGATTCGCTAGTTGTTGCATATCACCACTCAGCTGCTTAACTGGCCATCTGCTCTGAACATAGGTGATCGCTTCTTGGATAATCGGGTCTTCTCTGGTAGCTTCCCGAACATCTTCAGCGGTAACAGGCATTGCTCGAACGGCATTCGCTAATAGCGTAGGACCGGAATCGTCTTCAGTTGATACTATGGCTATGAGTGTGTCCTCATCAGTGGTAGAATGGTTACTGATAAGTCTGGACAGTGCATCTGCTTGACCAAAATCTTCGGAACGTCGATATTGGATGTCGAAGTCGTACCCCAATAACGCCAACGCCCAACGTTGAAGACGATTAGCATTATGGGCAGGAATGCCTTTCTTTGATCCAAAGATTGATAACAACGGCTTGTGGTCTGTGAGCAAGGTGAAACGGCGCCCGTAAATGAATTTGTGGAATCGCCGGACAGCAAAAATTAGGGCTAACGCTTCCTTCTCTATCTGGCCGTAGCGTTTCTCAGCAGGTGTTAGTGTTCTCGAAGCGTGCATCACTGCTTTCTCTGACCCGTCGGGAAAGACATGTGAGAGTACGGCACCCAGTCCATGCGTTGAAGCGTCAGCAGCAACCACAATGGGTAGTTTCGGATTGTAGTGGGTTAGCAGAAGATTGGAACTTAGCATAGCTTTAAGTTTTGAAAAGGCTGACTCACATTGCGTTGACCAATTCCAAGTAGCATTCTTTTCTAACAGACGATTTAATGGATATCGTACGTCATGCAGTGATGGAAGAAATGCTGAATAGTAGCTAATCATTCCCAAAAATGATCGGAGTGAGGAGACATCAGTGGGAGCAGGCATTTGTTGGATTGCGTAAGTATTTTGAGGATCAGGGTGTCGTCCGGAAGCATCAAAGATAAATCCCAGGTACTTAACGAAACGTAAGAAGAATTGGCATTTTTCTGGGCGAAGGCGAAAACCATTATCCTGGAGGCGTTGCAGAACTAAGTGGGTTCTGGTATTCAATTCATCAGCAGTTGAGCCGACAATGAGGACATCGTCAAGGTATGTAGCAACACCAGAAACATCTGCCAGAATAGTGTCTATGATCTGCTGGAAGATCGCTGGAGCAGTTTTGATACCAAAGGGTAACCGGGTATATTGGAAAAGTCCTCGGTGGGTGTTGATTGTCAACAACTCTCTGGATTCTAGAGCGACTGGAATTTGAAGGTAAGCATCTGCCAGATCCAGCTTAGCAAAATAGGTACCACCATTTAAAATAGTAAATAAGTCATCTGGGATCGGCAGCGGATAGTGATGGTGCTGTAGAGCTGCGTTGAGTCCTGTGGAAAAGTCTGCACAGATGCGTATGGAACCATTGGATTTTTTTACAACCACAATTGGAGCAGCCCATGATGAATAAGAAACAGGTACTAGGACACCCTCAGTTTCCAAACGTTGAAGTTCAGCGTGAACCAGAGGTAAAGATGCGTATGGGACTGGACGCTTTGGGCGAAAAACTGGTGTAGCTTCTGACTGCAGTTTTAAAACAGCTTCAGTTGTGGTACAAAGTCCGAGACCAGGCTTAAATAGTTCAATAAATCGTTTTCGAAGGTCTTCAACATGGTGTTGTGTAGAAGCAGTAGTTTGGACTTGATTGCAGATAGCGCTAATAGGAAGATCAGCGAGACCAAGTTTTTCGAACCAATCTAACCCTAAAAGGTTGAGCGGGGAATTGGTGATGTAGCATGTCCCATTGAAGGTTGTACCTCTGAATGAAATGCAGCAATAGAGTTCACCATGAAGGCGGAGATGACCCCCACAGGCACTGACGGCTGTCTGAGAGGATGGTTTGATGGGAGGTTGACCCAAGGTTCGCCAAGTCTTTTCGACAAAATGGTGATATCTGATGCAGTGTCCAACTGCAAACGAACTGGCTGACCATTGATTGAGAGGGTCAGAAATTTGCGTAGAGTCGCGGCATGAGTATGGAATACTGCTGCTAAACTCCTTGATGAGGTAATCGGCTTTTGTGAAAACGACGCTGCGTCTGTGCATTTCGACGGTTAATGGATCGGTTGGGTTTGCAAAAGCCGCTTTTGTGACCAACTTTCTGACAGCGATCGCACATATGCTGTTTGAATGGACAGAACTTCACGTAATGCCAGGCTCCACAGTGCCAACATGGCGAGGGGGCTTCTTCTGAACCGGTTTAGAGTGATTAGAGATAGAAACAGCGCTGGCGTTCGAAGGACTTGAGTTTGTCGATCTCGAAGATTTTTCTGGTGCTGAACAGCATGAACTTCGGGACCACCCTGGCCCCCAGATTGGACCAAAGTGGTGTCACGCTGCAGATTGATGATACGCTGGTATTCGTCTATGATCGCATTAAGTGTCAGTGTTGGATCTTGTTCAAGGCGGTTAAGCAACCGAGTTCTGATGTCGGAGAATTTGGGTGACTGAAGACTGCATATGAGTATTAGGGACTTGAATTGGTCTTCAGTGAGGGATCTGAGCTTGAACCGTTCGCACTCACGGTTAACAACGCCGACGTGGGTCAGGAAGTCATCGGACTCATTCATGACCAATTTTAAGCAGCGATATCGGGTACTGAAGAGTGATTGATGATCACCAAAAAGTTGGCTAAGGGACTGAATAGTGGCGTCGAATGAACGGTCGCGTGGGTTCTGCGGTAGAATGAAGTTGCAATACTTATCCAGCTCGGATGGACCAAGTTTACGAAGAAGAAGACGCATCTTCCACGAATCATCTTTGTCAGCAAAGTCAACTTTGAAAAGGTCTTCATAACGTCTGAACCAGGTATCAAATGTAATGTTGGCATCAGGATCATAAAGAAATTCTGAAATACTATTGGTAATACCATCAACTGATTCAGGAATCGTCGGTGTAGTTGGGACTCGAGAAGATATATGCGTCTGAGTAATCATCTCCATCAGCTTCAGCTGCTGTTCGAACAATTTTTCTAATTTGGCTGGATCCATAGTTATTCACCAACTTGTTGCTAAATCTCCGTCGCCAATTTATTGTGAATCGCGAGTTGGCTACTCTAAATTCTACCGACTGACAAGCTTCTGATATCCCAGTTCGACCCCAATACTATTCCCAATCTCCAATATATCAGAACACGAACCGTAGATGAAAAATCGTTTATGGGGTCAGGAGCAGCAGAATAATGATTTACAAACAAATGCATATTTATACAGTTAGGATTACTATAAATATTGACCAACCGAAAGATGACACGTTAAATAATGTTGACCAATAGGAAAATGACACGCGAAATAAATATTGATCAGTAGGGAAACGACCAATAGGGAAATGACACCATTTAACGTTCAAGGGTAGCGTTAGACTTAACCGGATAATTGTTTTTGGGATATTTTTCTGAGTATCCCAACACTATGCCCCTACCTAACACTACGGATTTCCATCACTGTCAGTAATATCTGGAATTTATGGAACATACACATCAATATCTGCCCATGAAAAGTGGGATCTGCTTCATCACTCTGTCTTGTGGGATTTGTGAACATACTTCTAGGTCATCAAAAGGAATATTGTTTGTGATTATGAGCAGTGGTGGGCAAAGAAAAAAATAGAAGAGAAAAGCAGAGAAGTTGAGAACTTGTAGGAAACTGACCCGAGTCAACAAGGGAATGGGTACGAAAAGCTAGTTATTTGTCATAATATTTAGAAAAAGACAAAACTGAGAAGATCTGAAGGATTAGCAAAAGATTGTTAGGAACAGTTCAAATAGCCTCCAGCTATTCTTCAGTTACACACTTTTCATAAACAACGTAAATGAGAATAAGCAGAAGTCCCCCAGATCTTAGTGGGATTTAAAAAACCATTCCTAACTTGGAGTAGGAGAGACCAGAAGAAACTGATAAGTGAACTCCAGAAGTTCATAAGCATGGTTGTTTAGTTTTAGCACTTAAGTACTAGCCAGCGACTTGGAGTTGGATGTAATCCCATGTAACCGGTTTTGATCTCAGATAAGAAGGGACTGAAATTATTTTGTGCAAAATTAAGAGGAATCGGATTGACTGGCATGGTGTCTTAAAATATTAACCCATATAATCACTCGGTTTTAATTTGCAACCTATGAACAGCAAACTGAATAAAATTAAACTAGTTTGAGAACTAATAATCAATGTATCGGTTAAATGTAGATAAATCACCACGGTATGGAAAGAAAAATGCCGAATTTAATTGTGTTTCTTTACTTCTGCTAACCATAGGGCCAGTTTACGGAGTGGCAGTCTTTTCTGAATTGCTCTATGGCTGTGATACATAGCCTATAAAAGTAGAAGACATGCATAGGCTACAGACTTTTGATTTTGGTTATCTTCGTTTCAGTGTCGCACTTTAATGGGACGATCGAGTGAGCAATAAAAAGGTTAGGCATAGAGTATAAGACAAAGATACCAATAGGTCGATAAAATTGTAGATCTTCATCGAATGAGGTGGCTGGTATACATATTTCGTATGAACAGCTATCAACTACCTCGAACTCCAATGTTATCTGAAGTAGGAGTGAACCAGAAGAAAGCTAAAGGCCGCCAAACCTAGACAGGGTGTCAGAAAAAGAAATTATTGACTGTCGATATGAGCATTGTTTGCAGTAATGGTAAGAAACGTTGGATAAAATGGTTCAGAGTTAGTTACAATGGAAAGGATCCAATCACTTCAAATTCTCTAGGTTCTGAATCTCAGTATTCTCCCAAATATAGATTCCCACTCAGTCTTTACAAACCAAGTTCCCAATATTTAGTTCTACTCATTACCATTGATACTACATTATCGTTATAACGGAATAAACATCAAGAAAAGTTGAACTTTCGGACCGATCCTATCTGAGGTTACTGTTTACATTTCGGTCGCATGATTATTAAATACATAAACTGTTGTATTTTGGTATTCGCCGAATTACAAGCTTTGACGTGATGTATAAAACAATGTGTTGTGCGTTTGTTAAACTACTGTTACTTGATTAAGGACCAATCATTGAGATTATATTTTAATTTCTTAGTAGTGTTGATATGTGGTCAGGAAGCAACTATATATTATATGATTCGACGTTATCTGTTTGCTGCGTTGTGATCTATTCTGGCTATCAAGTGAGCGAGAGTGAGAATATGCATTCTGTGTCTATCTTCGTTAAGTTTTATTGTCCCAGGCTTTATGCTGATTATGACTGACCCAAATAAAAATTATAGCCGGTATTGAAACCAAGTTACTTGTATACTACTTCAGGTGAAACGCTAGTCTTCCGTAAACTTACTTGTAAAAGTTCAACTATCCAATTAGCAGGATAAGTTGTCAAGTAAAGACTTAACGCAAAACACACCAAAATATTCAGCACAAATGCATCTATTGAAATAAAACACAAGAGAAACAAAAGATTAGTGTATTGTAAATCTTTATAAATGTTTAGAGATCAAACAAGAACATATGTGTGTGAAGTAAGTCGTGGAATCATTCAAAAGTGGATACTATAGTCAAACACGGATTAGATGACCGTAATTGGAAATTTAAATAACACGCTGATTAGTAAGAAGCAGCCAGTTTATATTCATCGAATAGTGTTTTAAAACTATTGACATAGTAATGAAATGAATATTTCATACAATTAACTAGTCCGAGTTACATATGTAAATTACTTGGTAAATACTATAATAACTAAAGAACTACTAAGTCCCTATGAATATAATTCAAAGAAACGTTGTGCGATGGAAATAGTTTGAAAACGCATCAATTCAAATGGTGTGAATTTTCCCAATTCGTTTGATGAAATAATTTCTACCTGAACTAAGTAGTGTAGCAACATCTCTGCATAATAACCTAGAGATAAAAAGAAACCGAATCTAAGATAAAACCGGATAATTATACACTAATTAGTTCCATTGGATAAAGAACAACAAACAAGTGTTAACATTATCATCACAAAGGGATCGTTGTATGTTAAATTATAAGTTGAAATCTCACTACCACATTGCTACATCCAGTAAATTCACGTTTTTAATACCTAACAATCTACGTCATTAATAAATACTTATGTAAACACAAACAACTTACAATTAGTTAAAATTGATTTACGATATGGTGCTCCTTTTGAAAAGGCGATGGCCAAAATTATATATTGATAAGTGGAGACTATAAATACAGCCGCATTTTCGTAGTTTTTATACTCAGCTGTATTAGAGTACGAATATAACGGCATATACCTATTAAAAGAATGATCAAAGAATGGTAAATTTCCTCAATGTTACAAACAGATCGAACAAAAATTTAAGAGTAAATGATCGAAGGTTTACGTCTGTGAAAAATAAATCGACCAATAATTCACTACATTCAAAACAATTGAAAAACATTTTTCTTACTTGGTTTACACATCACACCATAAATTTTAGGAAAAAGCATATCGCATAAAGGCAAAATGCATGCATAAAACAACTTCAATCAAACGTTAAACTCTGCTTCCGTTCAGTTTGTAAGCTAAGTTCCAAGTTTCCAATTAACTTTAATTTTGTTGCCTAGTCATGCAATCATGTTCACAAAAAGAGTGCTTTTCATGGTTTAAGAATTTTACTAACAAGTACAAAGCGACACCAAACCTAGATCTGAAGTATCTTATCTACTGCATGCAACCATCTTACATGGATTCAATATCTGTTTGCAAATACATCAAAATGTGTAAAAGTCAACTTGAATTTCTATTTAGTTCTTCAATATAGCTGGGATAAAAGTGAATGTACAAAATGTTTCTCATAATATGAATATTCATGAGCAAGGTATTGGACTGGTATTACATACATTTACAGTTAACTGGCATTTACATTTTCTTCTACAACTTATGTAAAAATATGAAAATGCAAGCAACTAACAAAAGAACAGTGACGAATGAAATTCGCTAACAACGTGCAGTCAGAAATAAAATTCAACGAAATCGCATACCAAGATTGAAAGCGAATCAATATGAATGCAGTTGCCTGAATAATAAAACCAATTATCACTTGACCAAATAATGAAATCATTGTTACCATGCTCAAAAGTCTCATTGTAGGCGGTTCAGCAGAAAGATATGGATAAGCATGTGTATATCCAACTAGTGAAGATCATTAACATAAAATGGAAAAAATTAAAGCAGTCAATATATAGATTATTTTATAATGAAAGAATAAAAGTAGATTTTTCTTGAGAAAAACACATTTCCTGTGTGCAGTTAAGCTTTCATGGTGCAAACGACATAACTGGAATTCTTTCTAATCAATGAATCAACCTTAAAGGTGATTATTAATTAATTAATATCTTCAACTATAAAGTACTGTCAGCCAGCACAAAAGTCAGAATTCTTAACGATAACGTTAAAAAGTAGGGGAATATCACCATCATCACTGAAAAGTTACAAGTTTTCATATCAACTATTTACGCAAGATACTCCAGATTTATTGGAAAGAGTCGATCAGAAATACTCTACTCTGGAAGAAAACAATTCATCTTCTAGTTAAGGAGCGAATCAGACACTGGAGATGAATGGGGCATAGTTTACGAAAATCACCAAACTGAATCACAAGGTAAGACCTATTTTGGAATCCTGACTGACCAAATAATCCATGGTGTTAGTAGTTGGAAGTAGACATCAAAACAAATGACAATTAACAACTGGAAATAAGAAAAAAGTTGTTCGGATATCTGTAGTTGGCACCCTGTGCTCAGGGAGGGGTAACCGGCTGTAGTGAATATGTAGGTTAGAAATTTAAATGAGCCGGTTTTTTAAACCTGAACTAGTCAGAAAATAAAACGGCATTTTGTAGTCACCTTAAGAATTCTTCCCAGTTAGTCTACGAAAGCACAATTAACTACTACTTATTGTTTAGAATCGTGACTGCTACTAGATTTTGAGCCGGAATTTTACCTAAGAGATAATAATACAACTCATCTACTAAAACCACCATTGGCAATAAGAAATTACTTATACAAGCAAACACAAAATGTTCATTATTTGATGTTATATATACAGAATATATGTATATATAGAAAACCATTATATTGATAGCGAATACAATGGTTATCACCAATCAAGTTCAGAGTGTGAGAGGATGCTTTCCAAACTTAGTGCAGTAAGAATTCCTTAGAACGTAAAAGTGAAAATTTCGTATTCAAAATTACCAATTGCAGTCAAAATGAAGCACGACTGAATACTGGAACAACAAATGTTTTGCTAACGACAACTTGAGACGCATGTGAAAAATAAATAAGTGATTGTAGAACATCGGTTGATTTATTGTCAATTATTGATTGAACTGTACAAAAAATCGCTCCTTCGTCAATATATTCGTTTGTGATCACATATTCTGTACTTTACTCAACACAACAAACATGATCAGTTTGAAAATCATTCGAAATTTTTGCATTATTTGAATGTGTCAATCAATTGAAAAGAATTAAATTATCGCAATCAGATATATTTATTTGACAAAATGATTGAGGGGGTTCATCCAAAAAGCTTTGTTTTTCTTATCCAACCAGGAATTAGAAAACATTAAGAAAACAGTCTGTTATGTGATTTTTTGTAAACATCACTAAAACTAATATTGTTAAAACCAAATTAGGTTGAACAACTAAAGCACAAAGGAATGGTGCCTGAAACGTTTAATAATAGTTTTATGCAAAGTCGATAAACCTATGATAAAGCCATTAACATCTAGACCACCATTTAGGTCATCGACTAATTATGGAGAGGATTGAAACGGTAATTTAAATGAATGATAAGCCTCATTATTACAAATTACATTGGGACAATATCCGAACTTTTTTAAAATGGATGTACTGTCTAACAGCTATGACGAATGTAGATGTTCTTCTAAAAACTTCACAAACTTTACTTTCGACATATGTGATATTAGTGTTCAGTGTATGCTGTAACATTTTTGTATTATTTTACACTGAGGTCATTCTCAATGACGTCGTGATTATTTACAAACTAATAAGTTGGAACAGCAACAAAATTCATGAAATTATCTTTCATCAGCATAAAAGTTAGGTTCCTCACACCACAACATAAAGTGTATGCGCATATGTACAAAAAATATTACAAACTAAAGTAAAGAATATTGTGAATATAAAAGTTTGCTTAGGAATCTATTGATATTACTAACAACAAAATATAAGGCTATTCTGAAAGATTAAAATGACGATACCTTTCAGGTATTCTTGATGTAAACTTTGTATTTCGCTCCAAATCACTTAATTTTTATAAATATTTATTAAAAACATACTTTTAATTTGAAAACACAAAGTGTACATGCTGACTGGAGCTGAATCAAACTCCAGTAATAGAGAATAAAACAAATCTTTAGGCTGAAAAAGTCCATAACAATGATTAAACAACTCATCAACTGTACTTCCGGATTTAAATCGACCTCATAAATTTTGATAAGATTGGTATGTTTACTTCACTTCTCAATACCGCTTTAACGTTTCGCATCAGCTGAGTGTTTATTTGCATGTTTAAAGTCGTTTTAGAGTGTTTCCCATAACATGAGAAAGTAAATTGAAAGGGTTCACAGGATAACATTAACTAGAACGCATACATTATAGTTTCCGAAAATGACAAACGATATCGTGAACAGAAATGAAATCTCTTGATTTTCCTCTGAAGACATACTATCTTGAATATTTTGAATATGAATTTATTTAGTATTTTACTATGTTAAGTTAGATGTAAGGATGTTTTGTATTCTAGGATTTTTTGAATTGATATAATTGATGAGTGCAGTCACACCGACCATTTTAGAAACTTTTTAAAATCAAGTATCCCATTTTAACTGTTGAAATTTGGACTCGAATCATGAATCAAAGAGAATTTAAAATAATTACCACCTTTGGATAATGGACACAAAATACTTAAGCCCACTGAGAATGTCTCAAGAAGCCAGGTAAAATGAAAGGGATTTATACAGTACACTAAGTCTAATAAATAACAACTCACATGTTAAGCTTAACGTCGTTATTATGACAAAATCACAGTAAAGGAATTCCCATTCGGACAAATTGCTTCCGATCTGAAAGAAAAACAGAACATAATCAGAGAAAAACGGAAGTCAACGCTGTACTTCAGCATATTTTATCATATCTGATGACTTTTTAAACTCAAGTATATCCTCATTAAACGGAAAATAAGATGTCTTTAACAATTCACTGTACAAATAAATACGATATAACATTAGATCAAGATCTTGACGTAATTGAAGGTAGAAACTTAGTATTTAAAAACTTTAGGTACTGTTTCAAATCTTCCGTTTCTGAACTATAAAAAAAGGATAAAAATCAACCAACAATGAAACATCTTATTATTTCTAAAAGATGAGAAAAGGAAATTCAACGTTGCTCTACTGTAGTTGTACGAATGAATTCATCTATTTGATTACAAACGTAAAACAAAAATGAACTAAGCTAAACAAAGTAGAGGGAGAAATATATTATTTTAAATGTAACTTAACTTACCGCAAAAAGTATAATTGTAGAAAATGACTGAATAAGGGAGTAACCAGCCATAAATTTGAACGTTCCAAAGCTTGTTACAAGAGCACAACGACCCTCTCTTATAAGCATAGGTACACAGCTTATATTTTGTTTCTTTGATGTAAAAGGACTAGCAATACTTGCTTCTGCTTCACTTAAGGAAATCCCAGCATGAGCTACTTTTAAAGCTCCACAATCATTTGCACCATCTCCACACATAGAAACAAAGTAACCAACTGACTGAAGAGCTTCAATCACTTGTGCTTTTTGTTCAGGAGAGAAGCGAGCAAACACTGTACCTTTCACAACCAGCTAAAATCAAACAATCATACTGGTACTTTAGAATATTATTCGGAGAGATAAACACAAACTTGGATTAACTTTAATTTATTCTCTGAAGAAATGACTTACATTGAGTCACGAAATGTCAGAAAAAATTATTTTTCTAGTCATTAGGATATTACAAATATATTAATTTATTTAAAACATAATTTCAGTTTGAATGACAGGCAAATGTTCTCTATTTAATTTAATGACCTAAGTTTCAGTTTTGGTGACTGGAAAAATGGTATCAAGACTAGATGAACTTAAATTAACACAATGGTCATGTCAATGAGCTACTTGTTTCGTTATCTATTTGGAATATCACTTAGAACGAGAATCAATGCTAAAATACAATTGAATGGTCATACTTCGGTTAGTGGAACTATGAAATTACAGCTCGTTGAGTATGATTTTTTACCAACGAAAATATTGTTGAACGACTGTCAAAATGAGATCCGTGGTCAAATGCTAAGAACTAAAACCAGACGCTAAACCATAAAAGACAGTGATACATAATATTAATTAGTTCTCAAAGAGAGCTTACTTTAGGTATTAGCCAAGGATAGTGCTCCTGAATAACAGACCATGTTTTCCCTGAAATTGCCAGATGGAAATCAGGTCTATCGATCATTCGAATGAAAAGTGCATAACGGTTTTCAGCAGAATCCTTGTACTTAAAAGTATCTGACTTATCTAAATGTTTGTCTAATTTATCAAACAGGCATTTTTCATAATCGATATGATTGTCTACTTTTTCAGAATCGGCGTGGTATATTGCACTATTGCCTAGCGCAGACAAACTATGAATGAAATACATAAAGAAAACATTTAAAATTTACCATTGTAGTTATATGAAAACAGAATATTGTTACGATCCGGAAATTTCATGAAAAATACAGGCTTAATTACAAAATAAAAGAATATAGATAGGCAAAAACGGCTACAGCGTTAAGCTAGGACTAAATAAACTTTTGTGACAATATGGATTTCAGTTTTCCATCATCTAAATACTACGTTAACAAGATCTGCTTAACAACGAAGACCGAAGAATATGAGTACTTCAAAATGCAATTAATTTCTGTTACGTTGACTGACGTTTAAAAACCATTGAACCAGAAACGTTTCTGACAACCATCTGAGAATGTGAAGTTTTAAAACAAACGTCAATGAAATTAAAAGACGGCTGTAATTGAATAGTGCAAATTATCACGTTACAGCAGTGAATGGGTTATTCATCTTGTGAAGAATCAAAACCGTAATAAAACTATCATGAATTCGAAAAATTTCAATTTCAATGGAATACATTTAGCCCTGGTGGATCGACACTTAGATGTGGTACTTTTGCAAGAACGAGAAAACGTTTCATTCAAACCATTTGTGGAGTTCCCTTTGATAACTACAAGTAAAAAGCTGTGATGAATGGTTTACATATAAGTGTGGTCTCAAAGATCAGACGTTGAAGAAGGTAACTTTTAATTACTCTATAAAAGTCAGGTTAAGTAAAGCAACTACAGTGACGCTAAATATTTGGTTTCATGAACTTTGATGCGTCGATTTTTTGAGAAAACTAACTGTATCCAATACGAATTCAGTTGTGTAAAATCCGGATTTTTTCATTTAAATGAAAACTGATCCAAATAGCACTTGTTGTTGTTTTACTTGTATCTTCACATCGAGGTTTTAGACTGCAATTGATCAGTCTTTTATTGGCATATATATGTGCATACTGTGCGTATGCCTCGATATTGCCTTAATTCACAAGCTTTTATAAGCAAAGTTCGATAGTGGCTAGCAGTGGAATCTAGGATGCACGTTTCGTCCCATTTGGGACTCGTCAGCTGGATGTACCTGCATCCCAGAGTTGATGTTCACTCTGGGACTCAAACCCAGTACCGTTCGCTTCAAACGCCATCGCGTTATACACTTAGCTACTGAGTCCTGATAGCCACATGCTTGTGCAATGGGCTGAAGTTTAAATTCACTTGGTGTTGTTTTTTTACTTGTATCTTGCCGTTGTTATTTAGGACTGCAACTGATCAGTCTCATGTTGGCATATGTGCATCCTGTGGGGATTGCCTCGATATAGCTTTAATTCACAAGCAGGTGGATATCAGGACTCAGTAGCTAAAAGTATAACGCGATGGCGTTTGAAGCGAGTGGTACTGGGTTCGAGTCCCGGAGTGAACATCAACTCTGGGATGCAGGTACATCCAGTTGACGAGTCGGAAATAGGAAAAAGCGTGCGTCCTTTATTCCACTGCTAGCCACAACCTATCTTTGCTCAAAATGGTCCGAACGGCATTTATAAATAAAAATTATTAACTACAATGTTGTAGATAGAGTCCTATGGACGAAAATTAGATATGTAAAATGTTATTACATATAACAATTCCATTATAATATATGTAGCTACAGCAAAATGACTTACTATCCATTTATACAGAATTATACAACAATCTAATACACTATACTTCAGATTACTTCTCCGAGGTTACAGATAACACAACGTAACACGGAATGCTATATACATATGAATATTAATGCTATTGAAGGACTACTGAGATGTACCAGTAATGTTTAGCGATGCCCAAACAGTGATGTTTAAACTGGTAGTTGGATACAAAACCCACATGATGAACAAACTAAAGTTTGCCATCAGAAAATCAGCTCATTAAATCCTTGTCAGAAGTGTATGATTTAGCGTAGTAATCACAACCAAAATCTCTACCAATCTAGAGACTTTGGTGAAACGATTGCAGTTTGACGACAACAATGCTAGCATGTTTACCACTTTTCATTCTGCAGATTATGAACAGCTCAACACTCAATGCGAATTAACTATGTTTTTCTCATCACTTTGTTCATTCCAAATGTTGATAACTAGTGTATTAATTTAGTCAGTGTTTTGGTACTTAACGCAACGTTATTTATCAGTCGAGTACTTTTGGGTTCTTGTCAAAACTTTTTCCTATTCATAGAACCACTCTATTTTAAATTGCCTTTGATCATTTATAGCGTTAGTGCTCGCAGTATTCCTGAATCTTGTCTAACTGTTTCAAACAGAAGTTATCAAGGCTCAGTGAAATGTTTTACAATAAAATACGGTTGTCAAGACGTAATTATGTGATAATTCAGTTTAAACATATAGATTTTAAAATTAGCTAGAAAATGGCTGACATAATCATATTTAATTTACATTATGAAGCGCCAATTCAAATATTTTTGTTAAGACGAATAGTGACGAAATATGGACAAACTGAACAATTAAAATTGAGTTACTAATTGTTAACTTCACTCGTTTCATTTACATAATATATTCTAAACTAGAGATAATTAAGATTCATATAAACAAAATTATATGAAATCATACAATTATGTACTTGATTTTGTCAAATTCGAACAAGGTTCAGTTGAAAAACGTTATCATGTTCAAAGCCTGTTTTTCGGTTTATGAAATGCATAAATATCAAAAGAACGGCCAAACGTATGAATCGCATTCAACCATAGATATTCCTATAAAGTACTAATTTTGTTGAAACTCATGTTAATGAAATGAAGCGAACTAAATTAATTCCAACTCATTTATAGACAGCTCCTGGAAGACTGTCAGTACCATTACAAGTATAAAAATATCACAATATGGTTTTTCTATTAGAAAGAAACTGTTTTCTGAATTGTCATAAGAAAACTCCTAGTGAACTGTAATCTCAAGAAAATTGTTGGTGATTCACGTTTCAAATCTACCTTGTATCTAAAAGAAGTACGTTGTTCGTTTACAGTTTCATTCATACCCTGTCATAATTTAACTTTGTTTTTCAAAATTCAGAATTCTACTCGGTTTCATTAATTATTTCTATTCGTCAAGTATCAGTCTAAATGATATTCAAACAATGAGAAACAACTGAGTTTCAATCCTTCACTACCTAATACGCGTTGCTAGAAAGATAAATGATGTTAGGCTTAAATAACTCGTCAGTTAATCATTCCTTTAATACATACGTTTTGTTGTAGCATTAATAGCGGGATATTTCAAATTTCCTAGAAGTCAAACATAATTTGAAATAAACTTATTTCAAACAAATAGACATGTCATAACATGTAACAATAGACTGTAGGGCATGGTCAAAAACTTTCAGTACTTCGCAACAAAACTTTAAAGCACAGTTACCAATATTTTTAAAACAGGGTGTTGTAATCATTGTTGGATTTGAAGTTTCACAGTAGACACTGACTCCGGATAGACAATCATTCAAAAATAGAAAGGACTGGATAGCTCTTTCATCGTATTACGAGATTACAAAGGAGTAGTAGATGGGCACTGCTAGGATGAAACAACATATATCAGTATTCCATATACAAAATAAAAATGTCAACATAGTGTGGATGATAAATAGAATAGAAATCTAGTTCCACAATATACAACAGTAAGGAACCGCATCTTAAGTGAATTACTTATTTTACATCTAGTTTGATTAGTTAAATATGAATAATGTTTTCCCAAAAACATTTGGCAGATTAAGTCTTTATTTAACAGGGATGCAAGACTATGAATGCAGAATAACTATATTTAGAGCAATAATAGTACCAATGATGATTTATTCAACTCAACACTACTGACATACGCAAGTTTGAATGGTCAAAGCAAATATAAAACACTTATGTACCTAGTAAAAGCTTTTGACGGACTTTGTAATCGACCAAAATTAAATCTTGTTTTCAATCGCTTGGAAAATGACTGTTTCGATGTCTCTCTGTTGTCAGTTTTAGTTAGATTTCGCTTCATTTGAATGTTAGTTGTCGCAACTTCAGTAACCGGTCTGTGTAAGTCTTCTGCATAGTGAAACTGAACAAGGGAATTGATAAGATCATCTGAGAAATTTTTAATATTTCCTTCATTGGTAGCATCCTGAATGTTGTTTGGATTCTTTTCAGTAGAAAGTCCAATATTTGGTACAGGGATTGGTTGACTTTCATTTAACACATCTGAATCAAAATCATTACCAGGACAAGGTGGTGGACGAGCTGTCACAATGACAACTCGATCTAATTCATCAATCATTTCGCAGTCTCGTGCCACAGAAAGAGAGGTAAGCATATGATCACCTAAAAACAATATTTGACAGAACTAATAGAAATTATTGCTAAATATGTATCATTAAAATAAGTCTATATCGACAAACTATAAAAGCTTTGGATTATAACGAATATTCATAAAAGATACATGAGTACTTTTGTCGATTTTAAGCCAAAAAGCAATTATCAATTCATTGAAGTAAATAGACACAGACTGGCAGAAAACTTCACTTTTTTACACTTACCACTACTTGGGTCGCAAAACCGGTTTATACTTCTGATTGAAGTGGCAAACATTTCACAGGAAACAATTTGTGAAATTAGTTTAAAGTATCGTCCACGTCAATTTTTAAAGGCAGTCAACAGTGTTATGTGTGAGTCGAAATTATATACAGATGACGCTACAAACTAACTTATAAACTCTTCACCTTAAAAATGATATACCTCGTTTAGACTATTATAAGTATATTAGTTGGCAATGTTTCAATCTTAAGTTATTATGCTATGATGATGGAAATTAACAAGACATGAGCCAATGCACTTTTACATCCTTTCACAAAGCTTCTATCTTTGTGACAACTTTATAAATATCTTTGATCTGTATCACTACTACTGTCTAGTTCTATAAGACAATTTATGCCAATTTATTTATAAATTCAGATCTATTCATACTGTTATATCAACACTTCTATCCCAAAAGGATCTAACAAAATACTCTGATGTTCAAAATGCCAAGAGTTAGGAAGGCAATTATGACCTGATGGTTATTTAGATTATTATTGTCATACTTACGGTACACGTACGTCTGCCTGAAGGTAAGTCAGAGCATATGAAAATAAAAAGAAATAACCTGATTAACCAATATCTCTTAAACTCCCTTTCCAAAAGAATTTGTGGATCGAAGCAGTGAAGTTTCAAGCATTTACCATTAGATTCAGAGACTAAATGATGTCGTGTTCACCAGGATGATCCGGAATAATGGTTAATTCTAAAATAGGGCGAAGTAATTATTTAGGTTTGTATTCCAATAATTCACCAGCCAATATCAGTTGGACACACATGTCTTCTTTAAATAATAAGATTCTTCACGAATCTACTTGTTGTCATGTCGAGCAGTACAAACGAACTAGGTAAGAGTTTAACATTCCTCCAGAAATAACCTCACATAGCTGGCCATTCCAAAAGAGCCACAGAACATTCATATGTCTGGATAACTCCCAGAAAGTTTAACTAATTTGAATAACATCAACAGTATATCACTGTGTCACATGACACACGCATTTTGGTAGACCTGATTGACATATTTTAGTAATTACTGCTTCGTTGTTCCGTGCTCTCTGTTTTCATTTTAATTTCTCTAGTTGTAGATAATTATCATTAATTCGATCTGACACACGAAATGACTTTAATTACTCCGTTCATAAATCAACGGTCTGTCCATTTAAGAAATATTAAAAAATTCCCAGCTGATGCATTGGATAGCTGTAATACATGTACTACCTAAACAATCACTTAACTAGTATACCTAAAACTTTCTTCTATCACATTTTTGTTCTGTACATCTAATGCTACCATTTATATCAAATTGATCATGCCTGTAAACTGGCGTGAATTCTGTAACTATTATTTACAGAATATAAATTATTATTATTAAAGGAGGAATGAAGAGGAACGTTCACTATTTAAACCAGGTTGGTGGAGATAAATGGTCCAAAAAGATAAGTTGAAAACCTTTAAGACGATCGCCTGCTTCAGTTTGAGGCATTTAGCACTGCAAACGTTTTTCTATATACCGTCTTAAGAGGACCGTCTTTAGTAATGTCCTGACACCGGTTTCTCAGAAAAAGGTTTATACTCTAATTTTGTTCAGCCTAGTCTTTTTCAACTGACGATATTTGGCGATCTTCCGTATCCCATCATCATTATCTCCGATTGATTGCTTGCTTCCGGTGGTAAATACATACAAGTGATGATGAATTTTGGTAATGTATTCAGACCTAATCATTACAACTTATTTGGTATCGTTGCCTCGAGTTGACCGCTTGGATCTACTTTTACAAATATCGTTACAGCAACTTCAATACCGTCTATAATTCACAGACTTTTGTACTGAGTGAATAAAAAGAAAAGAAAGTTAATAAAGTGGTATCTTTCATAGTATAAAATTCACTGAGCCAAGACAGTCATATATAGCTCATAATAAAACCTAGTACTGATTTCCTCATGGTATTCAACTATATATCTCACAAAAGTAAAGTGCATCTTCCTAACTGAACATAATCGACCTCGGTTGTTTTCGTTATTGGACTGTATCTCTTGTTGATTTATCGATTGACTGTACGACCTCTCGCTATCTATTCCACCACAATGTTTATGTTTCCTATAGTGAGGTAGACTGTTGGTGTCCCACTCATACGTAGTTAAAATTTTATCAGCTATTTGCCTAAAATGATGCTTGGGAGCAAACACTACTGAACTCACCTGTCACCATAACCGGTCGTATATTCGCTTGGCGTAAAGTTTTAATAACCGGACCAGATTCAGGTTTCAGTCGATTTTCCATCACCAGTAGTCCCAGAAACAAAAGATTATGTTCAACTCGGTCACGCGATATGCGCATAATACGTAAATATGATGCCTTGATAGGTCGCCAAGCCAATGCCAGAACGCGAAAGCCTTCTCGAGTGAATTCCAACAAATTTGAGTGGAAATTAGAAGGTACTGCAACAGAAACGTTTATTCAACAATACTCATTATAATAAATTATAATACATGATTTTTAATAAACATTTACTGTTACATGTTGTATGTTCAATTCATGAATTATCATTATTTGCTGCTAATAAGTGTAGGTACAAGGCTACTGTAAAACAAATAATAAGTCAAATTAACTGTAATGATCATATTACAACAAGCAGATACATTTTCAAGAGATTTATTGCAATTTACTTTAGTACATGGAAAAATATTAAACGGAATTTTGAATAACCAATGCTATAAATACGCTATAATTCTCAAAACTCCAAATGAGTATATGACAGCGATTTTTAATCACACGAACCTAGAAACTACTGTAAAGTACAATAGTAAACTTATGACTTAAAAATGTAGGTATACTGAAGTGAATTTCATTGAAAGAATCAAATTATAATTCAACTTTTGTGTTATAAACATTAAAATATTCCGGTTTTAATAAAAAATGAGATCATTTAATCTATCAGAAGAATATAGTTTGGCTTAAACGTTTAGCTTACTTCCGATGGAAACAATTATTTCAATTAGACGATTATTGTGCCCTCGTAAACTGAATTACAGATTATCAGCAACAAAATACACAGCCTGATGATATTTCAGAAAAAAACGTTTCATACATCGGCGGTTCAATGTGTTATCTCATGATAAGAATTTCATAAGCTGAGAACTTCCACATTTACACGTAACTCGTGTACACTTTCGAATGCGGTTAGCTTTACTTCTATATAGTTAGATTTGTCATGTGCACTTCCTTCTTAATATTTTCAAAATAAAGGAAATACAATTTGTAAAAATTATAAAATAACACAATATGTGTTCATACATCAAAGTGATTATTTACTTGTATCACGTCGACACAAAACTTCTATTGTCTCTGGAGCGCCCTTTGTATATACATGAAATTGAGATTCATTTAAAGTACGTGTTATCACAGACATCCGTTGTACAGACGAACTGAAAGGAAACTGACGTACTATACCGATCTCATACGGTATCTTCTAAAAACGAAATGCATATAAATTAGTCACTAAGTTTAGATTACAACCTATGAAAAATAACCTACAGTAAAAATGTACTTTAAGAACAAGCTACTTTCTGATTTATTTAAATCCTATATTCTGAAAAATTCTTTCTTCTTGAAGTCGGTCAGAAAGTCATCCTCACTGGTGAGCCCAGTCTAACTTTTCGTAGGAGGTAGAATAGTTGTTCATGCTTGCAAATTGAATATCCAATACCTGTGAATAAATAGCGATCCTTTTAAGGACGTATATCAGATTAGTCAAATATTTCAACTTAGCAGCATATTTTTTTAGTCATACGCTTCGTTAAAGATTAAAAGCACACATACTTTATTCCTATTTCATACACAGACACTTTGGATTTTTCACGGATAAATCGAGGGGAATTTTTAGTTATATATCGCTACGTAGAAAGCACATGTGAAAAACACTTTTTACAAAAGAATACCTAAGACAGAAATACATGTTGGTTTTTGAGTAAGCAGTGAAAAACTACGTCAGCATAACAAAACTTCTGGCACCCAGATATTCCTGAAAAATAAAAGGAGTGTGGAAAATACGCCAAATGGAGAATTAGTAAAGCCTTTTCACCAATTAATAAGGAACAATTATTAAAGAAGACAGATTAACAGTATTTAGCCATATTAGTTAAAATTTTACTTGAAACTGAAACGTACTTCAAATATGTCGCCACAATCATCCTCCTTGGGACGTACTATTGCCGATATAACTAAATCAAAATTATGTTGATCTTCCGAAATAACTTCGATAAATTCCTACAAACCAAAGATCGATAATGTGCCAGTAAATTAAAAAAACGATCTACAGCATTATGGGCATTTAAATTGCATTATTAACGTTACAGCTTTGCTACAAGAAATATTTACATAAGAGAAATAAAAGCAGAATAAACAATCTGTACACCTTTACAAGGAGAAGTCAATTCAAACACTAAAAACACCTCATGATATTGGAGCTGTATTTTTCAAATTAGTGTTAGAGATTCCCCAAGAAACGTATTCTGCTCGAATATATTTACAGAAATTTATAACCGAACTCCACCTGTAGCTCTTCTAGGGCTACTACCGGTCTTAATCCTACACAAAGCAGGAGGGTTGGGAATACGGTCAGCAACCCCATCCCATAGAAAACATTATTGCTCAAAAAACGCTAACCACAATAAACAAATCAAACCATTGAAACTCTGTACTGGGAATTGAAGGAAGTATTATGACGCCTCATCGTGGAAGCCGAGATTCTTCGGTAGTCACGAGGCCGATGCTCCTTCTAACAACCACAGCAACAATTAACATAAATACACGGAATGTTCTGACAGTGTGGGAGAGCCAACCAAGGAGCTACGGAAATGAGAAGATGCAAACTGACAGTTCTCGGAATAAGTGAAACCCATTGCACCCAAGAAGAAAATGCTCCGCACACTCAGTGAGTTGCTCTGATGCTGTCCAAAGAAGCACGTAAAGGACTCATTGCATGGGAACGAGAATGATGAGAGATTTGTAAATTTATGTGCATTCAACAAAATGGTTAAAGGGGTATTAATATTCCCACACAATGCTATATAGGTCATACCGGATCACACTGTAGAAAATCGGATCAGTCATGTTTGTATCGCTAAAAATGACAGCATTTAACAACAGCTGAACAACAATAGAAAACGTCAAGGCACAAGCTGAACACACTGAAGAAAACAAGCAAGTGAAGACGAGCATTGGAGCTGACAGGCAGAAATACGTGGAAGACCTAACAACGACAGCGGAAAAAGCTGCAACGAAAGGGAATATGAAACAACTATATGACACAACGAAGAAACTGACAGGGAAACAGTAAACGGAGAGACCAGTCAAGGACAAAAAAGGCAAGACAATCACCGAGATTCAAGTACAGAGGAAAGATGGGTAGAACACTTTGAGGAACTCTTGAATAGACCAGTTCCATGAACTCACCGGACATCGAAGCAGTACACACAGACCTTCCTATAGATGTCACTCCATCAACGATCGAGGAAATCGGGATGGTCATCAGACAAATCAACAGTGTGAAGCCTGCAATTGATCAGTCTCATGTTGGCATATGTGCATCCTGTGGGGATTGCCTCGATATAGCTTTAATTCGTAAGCAGGTGGATATCAGGACTCAGTAGCTAAGTGTATAACGCGATGGCGTTTGAAGCGAACGGTACTGGGTTTGAGTCCCAGAGTGAACATCAACTCTGGGATGCAGGTACATCCAGTTGACGAGTCGCAAATAGGACAAAGCGCGCGTCCTGTATTCCACTGCTAGCCACTATCGAACTTTGCTTATAAAAGCTTGTGAATTAAGGCAATATCGAGGCATACGCACAGTATGCACATATATATGCCAATAAAAGACTGATCAATTGCAGTCTAAAACCTTGATGGGAAGATACAAGCAAAACAATACCAAGTGTATCTTGGTTATAGCTTTAGATAGAATTAAAGAAGCAAATAACAATCTTACCAGAAAGTAAAACCACAGAGTGAACCTCATAAGTGATGTTTTTATCCTTGTAAACACCAAGCATGGAGTAAGGAATGGCTTATGAGTGAAAATAAATCGTACCTGACAATCATTGGTATTGCTGTACAGGCATAAATTTGTGAATAAATAGATCCGAATAGCCCCCAACATCATCCCTTCATCTACGTAGAACATCGAGGTCACCGGCTTATATGCTTGTATTTAAAAGCTGATCTTTCAAGACAAATTTCTGTGGAAACTATATATCACACCTGTCAGCTGCATTCATCAAACGTAAACGCAACAAATGATTCTAAAGGCATTTATTCTAATTCCTGTAAAACCATTACATCCAACGATTGAAATACAGGGATATGGAATCCAGTTATTGTGAGCTTATCCATAATTATGAAAGAAGTAAAAGACTTGCTCAGTATAGTTGTAGTTCTCAATAAGGTGAGAATAATAAGGGCACTACAATAGATGTGATGCGTGCTACTTATATAGATATAAGTAGCATATTATGCGATTCAGGAATGTAATGTCTGGCAGCAGAAGATGAGGGAAGAGCAAGAAAGCAAGAGCGGAAATAGAATGCAATTTGTATGAAAATGTAAGAACAATGAAGTCCGAGGCATTTTGAGACAATTGGTGGACATTTTGCAAATTAACGATTTAATATATAGTTCTCAGATTTTATTGAGATGTTCTGTAATTTCGTATAAATACGTCCAATTGTCTTTACCCGTGTTCGGTTGACCTTGAGTGAACAATTTCAGTAACGTTCTGAGTTCAGTTACGAGATCTCGAAATCAGATCAATAGTATAGATGCAGTGACTTCTGACATAAACATTTGTAAATGTAAATTACTCAACATTGAAATGAACGCAAATCACGTACGTATATTTGTCTCTTCAAAATATGAAGTTTATGTATAAATTAATCTAACCATTCGGAAATATAAAACCTACCCATTTGGTAGACTGGAACATTTTCACATCCAAGGGGTCACCCGATAAGACGCCATCAATTCGAGTCAGTGAATGACAAGTAGCCATGCATTCAACCAAAGGTCCATAATCTAACTTTGATGGTTCGAATTCAGGCTTCCCAAGAACTCCATCTCTGTTTGGGACGACACCCCACAGATCCAACCCATCTTCAGTGAGAGTACCAGTCTAATATCACAAAAAAAAGATAATCAGGAGCATTAAACAACAAACTATTCGAAGATTTAACTATTTCCTTTGAAAAACAACTAACTTTGATGTTGCTTAGTTAATTAAAAATTCAGTTCGAAATGTATTGACAGATGCGGTAACCAAAATGTTGCGATATATAGTGGATCATTCATTCACTAATGTTCCACATTTATATTTTAAAACTTACTGTTGCAAATATAATTTTTATCGAAAGGAATAATTAGATTAAATAAATTTTTCTCCAAGAACCGTGTTTGACGCATTAATTCAAGATGAACAAAGCACTGTTTGTCATGTGATACAGTAGGATAATTATGAACAGTGACTTTAAATGAAACGCTAAGTGATATTTTCAAATCAATTTATCTGTATAATAAACTGTACGATATAATTTTAGCAGTGAAACAACCAACAGTACAAATATAGGGGTAATCGTTTTAAACTAAACGGATATAACAATACAGTCAATCACAATAAAACATTCACCACGTTATCCGTGGATTGAAACTTTTAGTAATCATGCCACCGACAGACAGCTAGCTAAACCATATTATGTCAACCAGTACACACGAGGTATATAAAATGCAATATTTTAAAAATAGTACAATCTCTGTAAGAAGAGATTAGTGTTCAGTGAATACATAACATTCAAATGAGAAAAAATATCAAATCATTGTACCAGATAAACTTAAGTTTATGGATTTAAGGGAAGAAAACGAACAAAATCTTGGTATTTCGAAAATTCTGAAGCAAAACTGGAAGTATTATAAAAGTACTATTAAAGAACAGTTTTATACTTTTTTAAAGGGTGTTGCATACAAATAACTTTATTGAAATTTATATCGCTTTATGCTTTATTCTCAAAATTCATAAGTTTCTATTTGTTTATTGAGTTTCCTAGAGAATTCAGAAGTTCCAAATTTTAATACGATTTACTAACTACCCTCTAATAGTTTAACAACGCGTTGATTTTTACTTTCTGCGTAATACATCAATCATCTATGAGGTTAATACTAGACTGAAACATCAGTTGTTCGACGAAAAATATCAAGCCACTGAAATGATCAGGATCACGCAACGTGATATTTACACATTGTACGTAAATAATTAAAATTAAATATTTATAATATTTGGAAACTTAGATAGTTAGGTATAAATTTGTGTTTTAAAACAATCGAGTTCTTTGCCATACAAACATGGGAGCAAAAAATAAGTTCACGTATTCTCACCAATTCGATCTACAACTTGATTTCTTTTCGAAAAGTCAAAGATATACACAGAGTAGAATTCATGTGCTTTATAGAAAAGTTTGATGTTTAAAACAAAACCAACGAGTGAACGAGTTTCGTTTGGTAAACACTGTTCATCAGAATTTTCCCCTATCAACATATCCAATTTCAACATTTCAACTTCAAGTACTCTTTTACACACATGATTTTCCAAATAAGGTCACTGTCCAGATGTTTTAAAATACACGTCCTTTGTGACTTTCTGCATTCATGTCAAATGATCCTAGTAAAGGCGACAAATCAATCGATGGTGTTGTGATCTATCATTAACCAATGTTTGAACTGATAGTTGGATACAAAACCCACATGATGAACAAACTAAAGTTTGCCATCAGAAAATCAGCTCATTAAATCCTTGTCAGAAGTGTATGATTTAGCGTAGTAATCACAACCAAAATCTCTACCAATCTAGAGACTTTGGTGAAACGATTGCAGTTTGACGACAACAATGCTAGCATGTTTACCACTTTTCATTCTGCAGATTATGAACAGCTCAACATTCAATAACGTCATTATGGTTGGTTGTTGGTTGTTTCTCATCATTTTGTTCATTCGAAATGTCAGTAAGAAATGCGGATTATGAAATGTCAGCTAGCAAGGTTCAACTTTTATTAATTTTGTTGCTCGTTTACCACATTATACCAGAGTGCTGTTTAGATATATAATGAATTAAACTGAATCTCTGACGTGCGAAACTCTATTTCGTTCATTGTTTGACAGTTGAAGACTTCATGTTCCCACTTCTTTACAAAACAAGCCAGAAAAAGTAGACTTCTATTGGGCTACAAATGCAGAACAATAACTCATCTCCAATTACCAACACGTATATTTTCTACTCAGTAATTTGTTTTTGCTTCATCTTAATACAATATTCCGATAACTTCGTGAAAAGAATCGATCACACTCATCATTAAAACAAATAAACGGATAAACAAAATAAAAACATTATATCTAAGAAGAATACAAAATGTAATATACACCCACAAACCTTATCGAAACAGGTGAGATTAATCACACCACAAACATTCATAACGCTTGGATTTATACAATAAATACCGTGATTACGAAGTCGCCGTTGAGCGAAAACGATTCCAACACTCATCGCCACTGGTAGAATAGGTGGTATCACAATTGTTACTAAGTCCAAAGGTCTCAAAATAATATAGTACAATTCCTTCTTATTCCAATACTAGTTGAAATCAACATTTAAAATTTAAAAAAGATTTGCAAAATGAACCTTATAAAAAGAGATAAATTATAATGAGTTACTAAGTAAATCCAGTGTTTAAATGACAATCCATTTACAATAAATCCAATAATGGTACATAGATTTAGCACAAAAGGAAATAAAAATATTAATACAACATTTCGCAACTGAGATTAATCGACTTTGGAAATATTTATCAGGTTAACTTTACGATGTTTGGTTACAGATTCAAGCCAATACCGGAGAAAAACAAATTTTCTCCATTTGAAGTCAAATGGCTACTTCAATACTAACTTCACTGCTAGCAACGAAGAAACCGCTATGAAACCTTTAATTTTTAAAAAGTTACTAATAACAAATTATTAGATGTAAAGTAATCCATCGTGTGACATACTACAGAGAAGCCAGACAAACGTTGTACATGTAATCATTTGTATTTGTTCGTTGCTGATTTTCAGAACCGAATTCGATCGGAGTTCAATTCAGAGTGCAAACTATGGAATAAATACATATTCAATTGACAATTTCCAAGTAAAAGGAAATACGAATTTTGTATTCCGCTTCTATACACAATCCAGAACATATCAAAAACTGTACGTGTAATATTAAGCAAAATCAAATATTTATTCTTAAGTACATAGAATAAAACTACAGAACTGGTAGGAATATATTTCAATTTAACGAAGTTATAATATGTAGTACAATCTTTAGTTTCATATCTCCAGATCTAAGCTAGGCCAAGATGGATTTCCTGGAGTTCTAGTGACCAGTGAAGTCTAATCTGTGTCGAAGGTGAGACAGTTATCCACCTCAGACAATGGATGAAGGTTTGGGCAAGATCGATTAAAGTTAGACATTGACACCGCTGGATGCCGGGCCATTGGTCTGGAGGTCAAGCGTTCGCGCGCGAGACAGAAGGTCCTGGATTTGAGTCCTGCAGGCGGAGTCGTAGATGCGCACTGCTGAGGAGTTCCGGACTATGACGAAACGGCTGTTCAATGCTTCCAGGTTCGCAATGGTGGTCGAGCTTAGATCGACTAGTGAATTCAACCATTAATACATATTTCAAAAGATATTTTATTATTCATACAAGTACACTATGAAATTCCTTCTGTTAATTGGCTAAACCATAACTCATGACCACAGTTCTGATGATAATAGTATGTGTGATACAAGCTACTGGACCACATTACTTAATTATGCAGAGTGCATTCAGGAGTATTGCGTAACATATTTTGATAATTCATAAAATTAATAGGATTTTTCCAATCGCATTTATTATTTATTTATATGAACACTAATATTGGTACAAAGGGTCACCAAATACATGTGTCACACAAAAACAAACAGAATGTGAAGAGATAGAGGATGTAAAGTGCGCACAAGAAAAAAGAGAACAAAAGCGAACAGCAATTTGTGTATGGGAGTGAAATAATAATGCCAGACGCGGTTCAGTTAGCAAAAGTACAACCAGAAAGAGTTATTTCAGTTAAAGAGGTTACGTTCATTTTTCATGACGAAAGTAAAAGAAAGTTACAGCAGGATCACCACTGGCTTCTATTCTGAGCCATATCTGATAACGTCTCAAGCCACTGTGTCATGCCATCTCTAGGATCCCAACCAGCGACTCGTGAAGGACCAACAGAACCCAGTCATGTCCAGCTTTCTTTCATACCACAACACCATGTCATGCGCTTACCACCTCTCCACTTTTTACAACCAAAACCAGCGTCGGCAAATAATGCACGACATGGAATTCTCTGGGACATGTTCAGGTCACCGAAAACGATGTCTCAAGATAGTGGCACTAATGGAATTATCGTCGTTGTACCCGAACACACAATGCCGAACCTCTGCATTACTAACATGATGTTGCCACTGGATGTCAGCAATCCTTCGGAGATATTGATGGTCAAACAGAAATTCGTCTAACATCCTCATCTCGAAGAGGCCAGGTTTCACAAGCATAGATCAAAACTGCCCTCACCAACGCGTTGTAGATCCGACCTTTTACAGCCAGACTAACATAACGAATGAGCCAAAGATGGCTCAGATTGGCATAAGCCGATTCGGCTTTCACTATTCGTGCATTGATCTCATCACTCACGCCACCACTAGCACTTATGCAGCTACCCAGATACACGAACTTCTCGACTACTTCTATTTGCTCACTACCTAGAGTGAGTGCAGGATCAGGGTCCTGTCGGTCCTGAAAAAGTACTTTGCACTCCGAAGCTGCAAAACACATAGCATACCCACGGACACTAATTGCCAACTGACTAAGTGCGGATAGCATGGCTTAGGTATTACCGTACAGTAAGACAAGATCATCCCCATACTCAATGTCGAAAAGTCTTTCTTCAAATGAGAGATCCACACCATTATCATCTACATCCATCAGAGCTGTTTCCAGAACGTCATCGATAGCAAAGTTGAAGAGGAATGGTAAGATGAGGAAACCCTGCCTAACCCCATTGCTTGAATGGAACGATATGGTTGCATGCTCTCACTCTACGTGAAGTGTTAGTATATAAGGCTTTCAAGATGTTAATAAACTTCTCAGTCACACCCTTCTCCAATATACAACCCCAGAAAATAGTCCTGTTCAACGAAACGAAGACAGCTCTAATGTCAAGAAACACTACAAATCAAATGATAATTACTACTAAAAATATTATTTTCCAACTGGCTTTATTGTTCTTATACTTTGAATTAAACTAGTAATAAAAGCTATGAGGAACTTACCATGAGATAAACAGAGACACACAGACCAACAAGTGCCACTCCACAAAGAGCTCCTAAAAACTGATAGGCATCCTGAGTAAATTTAAATTTCATAGGTTTCGGAAACATGATAGATCGCACAAGTTCTCCTTTAGTGGTCATAAATCCCGTTCGGATAACTACAGCCAAAACACGCTTATTTATATCACCACGTGTCTGAATGACAGATGTGCCACTGAAGAGAATATGTCGTGGGCATGAACGAAAATCAAATGTGGTATTTTCATATTGTCCATTGGGCAGTGGGATTTTTGTAATCGGAAGACTTTCACCTAATATCCAATAAAACATTTACGATAACCATTTAGCACATATTTTAATTGATTACTTTAAAAGAACCTTCATGTAAGTGATTTATTTCCCTTGATGGAAAAACTAAAGCTTAAATTTCATGCATCTTTTGAGCGATAGAGAAGAGATTTAAAAATTAAATGAATCCATATTTCTAGTTTTGTATTGCCTTCAAATGACTAACAGAAAAAGAGTGTGAGCGAAATTTCGCTACCTTGGTAGTCAGTTGTATGTTTGTTAAACTGATTGGTTTTGCTTATTTGATGACTTCAAATCAGTGAATTATTCATCATATCAGATAAATTATTACTCATTTTTCCACGGTTTATTTCCAGATTACTTGTCTGGCTTTTATCCTTGCAACACAATCATGCATTTCAACTATGCCATGATTATTTACTCCCAATAACCCTTCTTGTTTCAAGCTAATAAAACACCATATGATTAGAATGAATCAATTTAGTTCTTTACATATATTTCTTGTTTCTTCGCTATAATACTCGATTATGGTAGACATTTAATGCGTTCTTATTATCTTCATTGATACGGATGGTGAGATAATAACGGAAATCTTTTTATAAATACTCATGTGATTATTTCAAATAACTAAATTACTTGTACAAACAGCCGTTCATTCAATTGCACATACAGTCATATAAAGAGGATTCCAAACCCTGGAATTACAAACATTTCAACGTGCCCCCATATGAAAATTAATCAAACACAGTAGATTCTGCACAAATGTGTACAAGTGGCCACAATTTTAAAAAGCACAAGGAGGCCACTTAAACTAATAAGAAGAAAATAGAACTAACAAAATTTATCAAGGTTATGAGTCTAATTTGATTAATTTTTTTATTAAAAATACCAGAAAATTAACCTGGAACACAATTCATATTTGACCGATTATTGTAAATGATTCCTCATTCTTTTGTATCAGGTATATTAGTAACAGTTTAAATACAACGTTGTTTCCCAAATTAAAGCTGTACAAATTTTATTATGATCGATGGTATGTATATAAAAAAATCACTGTAATAACCCTACCCTCATTGACGAACAATACGGCTTGATGTTCTCATACCGTACAAGTTGTGCCTATATAGCAAGTACTTTTACGGAATGTTAAGTTGCTATATACATATATAATTCATCAGGTGACCTACTCAGAGTAGCTGACGTTCATGAGAACTTAGAAATGGGTTGATGGTGTTAGGATAACCTGGAATACAACAGTATAAACTACACGAAAATGTATGAATTTTGATTGGTCGTACTATTGACCTCGAACAAAACAGCTACTTTAAATATATTAGCATCTAGTAATGCTAAAAATGATTTAAATGTATTCTTTTTTAAAAGTCATCAACTGCGCTAATTGTATTTACAAGTCACTTTTGAGTCATGTAAATCTTGAAGAATCTAATAATACGACAGTGTTAACCTGACGTTTACATTTGTCTCCTGAGTTTGATAATCAATCATTCAGAGATCATTTTAAGACAAGCAAAACTGACAGAAATGTATGATCAGACGTTCCAATCAATCATTCATTCTGGTTAGTGACAGAATCAGTGTGTCAATTTAAGTACTCTATTTAAGTAGAGTGAATCAGTCATCCACTAAGAATAAATCTTCACATCCAATTGATCTAATAAAATTTTAATGAAGCTAAAAACCCTACTTTATTATAGAAAAAGAAAAAATATAAAGTGATCGTAAACGAATACTGAAATTTCTGTAGTCAGATACTTGTGTAATTCATTCGGCCTAGATTTATCAAGTTAAAACCAAACAGACAAATGAATTTTACTCAGATCATACCACGTCTCATGCGTTTACTAACAAAGGAACATAAGAGACACTATACCGATTAACCGGCATATGAGTATTTTTGTTATGTAGCCTTAAAAAGGATCGAAGATCACCCTGAAATATAAGCACAATATCGAAGGCAACTAACTCATCACCACCTGTGACTACACTTTTCCATAGATATTCAGTATAATGAACTATTTCAAAATATTCATTCCATAGAGTGAACATAAATGGTTTAATATTTCTAAATATTGTCAACATTTTGCTAAAAACTAAGGACACCGAGATAAAATTGAAAAGAAATACCTCAAAAGATTAGAAATAGAAAGACAAACAATTTTTTAGCAGTATTAGAAGTAGTCTTCGAGGTTAATCTATCATACTGCGGTGCTCATTCTCGCTTAAGACTAGCTCAGGCTTTTTCATGTTCATTAGATGTCGCTAAGTCGAATCTCCCATCTGGGTTATTTGTAGTCGTAACTGGAAAACAATTAAACTGTTCTTTAACGTGTTCGCGCATCATTCCAACAGTCTGAATTGAGAGTAGATTAAGGTCTCATCTATTCTGGATGTAGTCTCACTGATACCTGACTTTCTGAACACTGGTTTTTGATAAGTCTGAAGAGTTGTCTGCTGTTACCTTTAGCCGCAGTCTTTCCCATCTCTAAATTCGCTACCCACCACCACTCACAACCAAACACAAGCCTTTTGTCAACCTGAATTTTAGTTGCTTTCGCTAATTATCGTGTTCGGACCCTAACGCGATGAGCTTTTGAGCACCTATGAGTTCAATAAATGAAACCGAAACCAACTGATATCTCTTCAACTTTTGGTATATGCCGCTCAGACATCAAGCCATCATACATAGGGCTGAACATTACTTTAATGATCGACTAACTGCTTCTCCAGTTGTTACTGTAGTACACTCTTGGGTTTTCATTATCAAGTGGGTTTTTTATGTGGCTCTTCTATGTCTAGTAACATTAAGACAAACAGGCCTTTGTAAGTGTGACCAGACTTTAGGTGTGTACTCCAAGATGAGAGACAGGCTTATACAAACTCTGTCTAATGATGACTAGTGGCAATGAGGTCTATTTGGGTCCACCACTAAGTCGATTTTCGAAGTTTTCAGGCCGGACGATGCCTTTTATTCTGTTTAAATTTGGTTCTCGCTAAAACTAGACAGTAGAAGCACCCGGTCTGCATTATCTGTTTGCTGAGCTGAGACACTGTAGTGCACACTTAAATGTCTTTCGATACGGTTGAGATCACACAATCAGGCATTAAAATTACCGGCTACAATTACTACATCTGAGCGTCTAGCTTTTAAAGGGTTAATATCTATCAACAAAACTCATATTAATACACAATTATATGAACGAAGAGTATTCTTTTCAATAATTTAAAATTGTAATATGTGAATCAAGAACTGAAGAAATGATGTACTCTGCCTTAAATCTGACCAGTTTTATGGATTTATAATTGTAGAACCTGATGAGAAATTATTGAAAAGAATATTTTCCGTTCATATGTGTTTTAATATAATCTGAATTTTTCAACAATTAAAAACTCATATTTTACTCTGTCCGACATGCAGTCGGTGGTAGCGTAGATAGAGACTACGAAGAGACAGTCTTCTGTACTTGTCCAAATAAACTGTGAAAACAGGCTTCTTGAAATGCCGGTCTGCTTCCCTTTTCTTGCGAAGACTATAGTAGCATTTTACCAACAAGGATGAAGCTACGTTTTAGACTTAAAAACGAAAGAAAAACTAGAACACAAGTGAATAAAACGATTTTAAACTTTTATGATGAACTTAAAATCAAGGCAACTTTAAACGGATATGAAAATTACTATTTTTTAAGACCTACCTGTTAAGCTACTTTCATTCACGATGCAGTTCCCCATCAATAATACTGCATCACATTGCATCAAACATCCACTACTCGGAATAGCAATTAAATCTCCTGGTACCAATTCGGTTGAGTCGACAAGCATAAAATCTAACCGTTAGAGAACAAAAATATACATAAATCGTTTTCCCTAGCCTTGTTTAGAGAAAGCAGTCGCATAATACACTATATTTGGTCAAATTAACACTTGGTGTTTCCTAGAGTCACAGTGAAGATAGCAGATAGCTTTTGCTTGAGGAAGTTAGCGCTTTCCAAATTAGCTAATGTTATGAAGCCAGTAAAAGTACATTCACTTCTACTTCTTCAGTGAAATAAATCCAGTGTACCTTAAACAACCGGTCGCAAACACAGATGAAGACATATAAATACAGAGTTAAATTTGAATGCACATTTTGCAAGGCAAATTATCTGTTACTCTCTACATCATGTAAGCTTTTAATTATAGCACCTTTTGTTAAACACGGAAAGAACTTTACTGTAGATCAATGTCTCTGATTGCGGTGTTAGTAAAATATTTTAAAATATCAACACAATTATCTATACTGACCAGACAGGTTCTTCTTAAACTAATACGAATCTAGCAGGCAAATTCAGAACTCAGTTATCTAAGCATCTACCAGTTATTCTCACTGTTCGGAAAGCTAAGGAATGGTCATTTAAAATACATAGGACTCAAAAGTAGTAAAACTAACTTGACTAGGATTTAAAATCTAGTGGCCACAAATCTATGATTTTACCATTGATCCCATTAAGACAAATTGTTAAGCGATGAAAGTCAAGCTAGTGAACTTATTAAATGAGAGAAATTCGAACACTTCACTTCTATCTGAAGTTTGTGCTGATGATGTCGTTCAGAAGAACGATGAAAGCTCCACGACCAAACCATCCAGCTCAGAGAACAAAACTCCACCAAAATGAGAGATTGTACTAGATCACAAGACGATCGAGAAGAAACTTTGACAGCATGAGATATATTTTGTTTGTTTTAAGTAACGGCATGAATATTATAGAACCAGTGATAAAGACCCAGTGAAAGACGGGTATGAAAAGATAAATTTCTTATTACTACAGAGTTCTCCAATTTACTCTTTTCCTTAAAATTTCGTAAAAAGGACTTATTAAACAAGATACATTAAACAGTAATTAAAGCTAATAAGGTAACTCCTTCAGGCACTACTGTTAATGATAATTGTTTCAAGTATATTAGTTTCCCAGTACTTAATTAAACTTGCGAAGTGATTCTTCTTGTACTTTAAAGGTTACAGCTATTTACTAGCATACTTTGAACCGTAAACATCTTATGATAACAAATAATAACAGAATACCTTTTTTAGCTAACGAGATCGATAGAAAATTCGGTTAAACTATGTGACCTCTAAAATTGTAGGAGTGATTCACTTGAGTAAGGTTAAAATCTAACTGCAATTATGCATAGTATTTCAGTAGAAATTAAATTCATGGAGCATTTTTCATATGTTCGGAATAGACTACTACTTCATTTCTGGTGCCAAAAACAAAATATCACGTTTTTATTTAATTTTGTCGTTAAAACATGATCGATTGAAACCCAAAATGATTGAAAACGTGAGTTGGTGGAATAGTTTATATACTATTCAATGTCTGAAAAACAAAAGCAAAAACCTTCATATCTGTATTTCTAAATTCACTGCTAAGTGAGTGAATACTTCAACTTTAATGAACCCAGCTTCACATCAGTATATTTAAACCCAATTCTAAAAAAATTTATACGAATTAAAGAGGAAAATATGTTCGGCTGAATGAAAGCTAAAACAATTTATCAGCTGGTCCATAGGATAGGAAAACTTGTAGAAGAATTCCTTTCTAGTTTATTCAGGTTTTGCATCCAGTCTATAGTGGAGTTAGACATTTTTTACTAGATCAAAAAGGTTTAAGTCGTCAAAGTGTTGAAATAATACCATATGAAACATCAAATGTGCAACCGCTCAATACGGCTCCATAGAAAGTATATCTGGCTGGACTTCATATAATCTATGAAATTATTTTTAATTGAAAGCGACAAGTAATTATTAGACTCAATAAACAAGACTTTCTTAGTAGCTAAATTTCTGGACGAAAGATGCTATTCTCTAGATAGTAAATAGAGATGTAGTTATTGGTTACTAAAACTGATGGATCCGTGACAAATTCTATCGACCTGCATAAATGTGTAGCGTATGACAACTCACACTTCGGAACAAATAAACAATCTAGAGTTAAACACTTCGCCACCTTCAGTGGTTTGTTTAATTAAAAATAACCAAAAAACTTTAAGATCTGCAAATCAATGTACAATTTCGGCATGATTACTTTTGTGTAACTTCCCTGAACATAAGGAAATATATTTTTAAAATTCACAAACTTCTTTTTAAAATTTGCTTAGTGTAAAAATCAGCAAATTCTAAATTAGGTTCAATATTCAACCTTGTTTTGTGTATATGCATGAAATACGAACACTAGTTACCAGATTATGGTAAGATAAAGTACACTATAAGCAGATGGGTGGTGGCTAGTAATGAAATCCAGAACTCGCGTTTCGTCAGCTGTACCTGACTCCCAGAGTTCATGTGCACTCCGGAACTCAAGCCTAGAACTGTTCGCTTCAAATGCAATCGCACTATTCACTTAGCGACTGAGTCCAGATAGACATTAGCTTGTGCAATGTGCACACTGCCTCGATATTACCTTAAGTTACGTGCATTATAAGTAGAGACAGATGGTGAGTAGCAGTGGAATAAACTACAAAGCCTATCATCTCGATCAGTATACTAGGAAACATATTGTACATGCAGTGCTAGCGAAACTACCACGTGAAATACCAAAAATGTCTTTAGATTGAGAGGACATCAAACAAAGATAACGATTGTGTACCTCAAGAGTTTTAGAGAAACTAAGTCGATTACAAGTACATTAAAGATGTATTTAAATCTTGATATCAAAAATAAAATTTCGAAATTCGCTCAAACTTACCATCTTCCCCGTCACGACGTCTGCATACAGTAACTTTAGACGAAATGCATACAGTTTTCTTTAAAGCTCGTTCATTCTAAGTTATTGGATAAAGAATAAATTGATGCTAATTCCTAAACATATCCATTTAACGAGTTTAATAATCAAAACTAGTTGACGTAAAAATGTGTTTCGTATTGTCTGTAACTCTGCAGAACCATTAATCTCAAAGTCCTGATTAAAAGTTTTATTGAGTTAGAAACGTTCGGTGACAGCTTCCTCATTCAGAAAATAATTGTCCAGTGTTACATTACACAAATCAATCGGGATGTCGGTACAAATTCAGTTTACAAAAAAATAAGTGGTATGATTGTCATCTGAACTTAGTTTTGGCCACTTGACATAGATAAGTGGTTGTTGCATCAATGTAATGTTAAAAGATGCACAGGAAAATTTCCAAAATAAGCATGAACTATTTACATAGCTAACTAGTATTAATTACCGATCATTACATACATAAATAATCATTTTTATTTATTATTTGAGTCTTGTTTAGTTGACTCCTAAAACCGACAACCAATTTATTGCATGTGATGAATTCAAAAACCAATAAAATTAGGTGCTGTTAATGTTAACAAACAGTCAATAACAAGATGAATTACTATTTTAATTGAATGGAATATGGCTGCAAAGGCTAACTTAATGACATGAAGGGAGTCTTCAGATGCCCTTGACTCAACTTCAGGTTAAAAGTACTATATAAACTAATACACCAATTTGATTGAACCCGGAAATGACAAATGAGAACGGAAATACGATAAGATTAATAAAACTGGTTAAGTGTCTTGAGTGGCTTAGGAAATTGAAGGAATTAATTTTAGTCTACATTTTAACAGAAGTTACATGTGAAATGAAAAAATTAAAATTCCATAAATTAAATTTTACGTATGGATTGGTTTATTTGATAAAATGTAAGGACTACTGATATTCTTTGAAAATGCACAACGTACAATAATTTAATCTTCTTAAAAATAATATGATTATGAAACGGCGTTAAAATAATAAAAGATCAAGTACATCCGAGTTTTTCATATATATATATATATATATATATGTAGTTTCCTAGGATCATGGCAACAGTCAACACCACTAAGAGACTTTTTCACAGGTGTGTCGGTTTACTGAAACTATCTTTTTAGAATCTCCTAGCTAGGCTATACATGTGTTGTCCATAAAAATGGAAACATGAGCTATCGTGCAATAACGTAGCTAAAACGAAAAGTCGAAATCTGAACAACGTAAGTGACCTGAGTATATACTTCAGCAGTTAGTCTTAGACAGTATGGAACCTGTTACAAAGGTATATTGATCCACGTCACAACACCCAGCACTGGCAAGTAAGAAATAATAATTAACGAAGAGAGAAACAAAAGAGCCAAAACAATTTTGGTTGCAGTAGTAAAGAAAACATAAAAGATCAGTCCAAAAGAAACGAATTTCATAAAAAATGGGAAGCCTGCAGGCCAAAAGTTAAGTGAGGCAAAGAATAAATGTAGACGAGATACTGTGATCTTCAAATATTATAACTCTTGTATCGATAGATCTGCAACTACAGGCGCTGCTCATTTCAGATATTAACAATTGATTTGCGTAGTCCTTCCGGTCTTTCGTCAAACTAACCTAATGCGCGTTGAGGTAGGAGTAGCTGGTTATGAGTACGATGAAGTAAACGTTAAACTATAAGATCTTATAGGAATTAGGGATCTTTTTACCCTCTCTTTTACAATCTAATTGTAGTTACCTCTCCTCATAGACCAGAAACAGTTAACTCTTAGTTTACGGCGTTCTACAGATTTGTTTGGGTTGCTACATTATTTCTACTTATCTGTTTATGTCTACATCGAGATAATTACATTATTTATAATTTGGCTTTGTATATTTTCAAAAATGTCAATTCAGTAAACTATAGAATTTCCTATAGCCTAATGTTCTAAATGATCGAATGTTCACCGATGAGCCCCAGCACAGGAAACCGCAACAGCTAGTTTAGCTGTGTATTCCACATGCTATAACCGCCCCTCGTACATTAGGTTTAGCCTCAAACGAAGTAAAACTCTTTGCTTTAATCAAATGAGTTCTGTGTATTTTAACCAACAGGTAAGCCCTGTTTTTTGCTTTATGTGATATCGTAACAATATATAACAAGGACACTGAACAATTTGAAAACAATGTTTTTGATTAGTAAAACCACATTTAAATAATATAACCTTGATTTGGTTAGCTTGGTATTTTTGTGGTGAAAATATTGAATGCGACATGAGTAAACTTCCTTACCTTACGAAGCTCGTAAACCTGAAAAATAAGTGATGTTACAGAGAACACAGCAATACACGTTGCATATATTTCGTACTCGACACAAAACCATATTACACAGCTGAACACTTGAAAGCAGTGAAACGGGGTGAGACACTGGAATGAAAGTAAAACAAGTTGACTGTAGTAAATGACCACGAGTTCACAAAGATGATGTTCTAGAAATAAATTCTATCAGAAAACCCTAAACGCTAGTTATGTTCCGTCTAGCATACTATATTTGTAGAGCATACAAGAGCTGGGTACGCGAATCACTGTAAGCAAACGACCTCAAGTCACCAGTTTGTCTCACGGACAAGTCTCTTTGATATGTTTTTCTAGATTTTGTGTGTACGAATCTGGTTTGTTCATAAATAAACAGATGCTTGTACATACTTAATACTGACTTGCACCAAAAATGTAATTTTGTAATTAGCTGTATGAAGTAACCCCATGAACATAAGACTTGTTCGATATTATTTTGGTTTGTATACTGCTTGGTTATTGAAAAGTTGTGTGTTCATATGTATATTAGTTAACATTTACATCTTGACGGCTTTTTTTATACACTAACAGCCACAAATGTGTTTTGTAGATTAGAAATATACACATGTCTTCTTAAGATGATATTTATGAAGTATTCATTTTAAGTTGATACCAGATTCAGGATAATTTATCACTTATTTTTTATATACTATAAAAACCAAAAAAACATGGATTTGTAATAAAATCATTAACGTACTCCATTCAAAACAAGCCTCATTATGGGTGTAAGACTGACATCTATCTTATTAATTCCATACAAGTTTCGACGAGTTTCAATTAGATCCGTAGTTAAGGTGGGTGCATTTAATACTTCATCGTAAGGACGCTCATCCCAGTTTCTAAAGAAAATTCAACAATATTTCAGGAGAATTCAACTAGTTGTATAAAACAAAACGAGGTATAATTTATTTCTTGAAAAGTGTACATAATCATAGTCTGATTATTTCATCAAAACTAAACCCTGGGATTTCAAACAAATAAAACTATGTGCAAATAAGTGTGATTCTCAAGTAGTGATATGTACTCTGTTCAATTCATGCTTTATCTAGTAAAACTACAAAACGGAACGTTTGGAAAGGCGACTAACATACTTTTGGTACACAAATATCCTACACTACGTGCGGAACACATATGAAGGTGAAAGAACGTCAAGCACGATTTTACCTGACAAAACACTAACAGTACCATTAATTCGACACTATAGAGACTTTGACATGTAAAATTAGTTACAAAGTAGACTACTTGCTTTAGAAATATAAATTTTACATATTTCGGTTTATTAAAGCACTGTACTCACTGTAGTAGCTCGAAATTTTCAGACTCAAAGTTCCAGATGTACTTTAGCTTTTTATGTATGATATATGGGCGTTCAGTTTGGTTTTCAAGAAAACCGTCCGTTGTCGAATTGTCATATTGTGACCTTGATTAAAAAGAATAAAGGTTCATTTTACTTATCACACAGCCCATAATTTGCAACAGTAATATGAATCAAGTAGTAACTTAACCTTGGCTTTCCTCGTGTAGGATATTGAACTTTATGGATATAGATACCAGAAATATCCTATTAAAATTAAGAGAACATTTTGAAAATAAAAGTACCCAAACCTTTATCTCGACTTTGTTCGCTTCGTTGAGATCACAGACTTTATGTGTACACCGTAGCATCCAATGAGGAAACCAGTGAAACAGTAACCGTAGAAGTCCACCACTTAGGATACAACCAATAATTACACAGATGTATCGTACATACGAGAATTTGTAACCTTCTATATCCTTTAAAGAGAAAATAAATAAACTGCTTAAAACTTGCTGAGGTTGATCCTTCGCATGATATTTTATGTGAGCTTGACTTCTTGATACTTCCACAGCGCGAGAACATCACATCAACCTAGCGCAGTAACATAAAGAACTTTCAAATCCCTCCGATTTTCAGCGAGTGAAACAAAACATACAATATCTAACATTAGGTTGACAATGTTATTGTGGCATATCAAAGATTTAAAAAGCTTTTGCACTCAATTGTGCAATGCAAAGTGGTAAAATCATTTCTTTCACACTGACTGATATTCATAGTTTTGGTCACGGACTGATCGTAACTAAACAATCACTGTAAACCTTGAAGATATTTAAAAACGTTTCCGCTGGTCTTAAAGACTCCTCAGAAGTGCGTACACAGTCTGACACCCAAGAGTCGAACCCAAGATGTGAATAAAACGAATTTTCCAACGTTCTGAAATATTAGATTTATGTTGCGTCAGATTAAAGCTAGATTAAAGCTTATGTTTAACGCTTTTATTGATATTTGGTTCCCTGAAATACTCTTCACATGTCTTTGGCTGAGTGCATCTTATTTCGTCAATGTATATCCGTGTATCCATACTTACCGTTCTTCCGTTTATCACCCTACAGTTAGACTCACTTACCTTTGGACGTTCAGTTGACTTAACTATCGTTAAAAGTACCGTTCTCGAACATTTTTATATAGTAGTACATAAAACCAAGTGAACAAGTCTTGAGTTGAGAGCGAAGCCAAAATACAGAGAAACTTAAGGTTAGTACTCTGAAGTAATGTGAAAAAGGGATGTTAAATTACTTCACAAATGCAAAATCTTACTCGAGATTCTATTATCCAGCCATATTGATCATCAGGGGATTTAACTGTGAAGAAGGGTGCTCTCAACGATTTGGAAACTTAGAAACAAAATAATGAGACAAACCTCTGTTCTCAATGTTTTTGTTTAGCTGTATCTTGGATGTCAACGCTTCTGAAGCCTGTATGGGTAGAACGAATGATTCATAAAACGCTCTTTGTCTTAAAACGCAACGTCCAGGTTAAGCCCAATGGTGGAATAATTAAGTTTTGACATATTTCTTGCCACAGAAATGTGTCACATCATATGTGCAATTCGTTCTCCAGTTACATCAGTCAACATCCGCATACGTACACGGAGCAAAGCCAACTGTTTTCTCATGTTCAGGATTCCAATGTGTCACCCATTATTTTGATAGAGCATATATTTCCCAGCAGCAAACTAATATGCAGTGAGCACTTGTTAAGTGTGTTGCAACACAAAACAAATTTATTTAGAATATAGATCGTCATTGTCAGACCTAGCTTTCACCCACCACTTTGACGATATTGTCGATATTCAGTAACTAACTCTACCTCTGAACGGTGATCAAAGTGGATTGTACGTAAGGTCTCAGACAGTGTTAATATTTTTCCACTGCACGCGTGCGAATACTCAGCGAGCCTAATTTCCGACAATCATAGGTTGTGGTATCTCAACAGATTAGTCGGCACGGGAAACATTTTCGAAATTCGCTCTTAACAACGGATCATGTATCGCTCGATTGTGAATACCAAACTATCCGAAACAAATGTAGGAAGGTTCTATCTAGAAGCCGCAAAACTGGCGAAAGACGGCTGTCATATGAGTGTCGTGTTTTTCCAAAACTTGTTACGCACAATGAGCAACGAGTCTTTTCATTGCTGAATTTCATATACCTAAAGCAGAGATGTCATCACATTATTTTAGCAAAGTCTGCTCAATACACATTTTTTCAATGCTTCTCATAACCTAACTATTGAGATCCCAGTCATAAGCTTAGTGCTCTGCAACGATTATTACTTATTGAGAATAATAAGCCACCGAACCTCGACCGAATAAATTCACGGCTGCCGTCAATCCACGTTGGGCCTGTCTGTATCTGTTTCAAGAGAATTGTGTCACCACTGAGGTTGGACTGTAACAATATTGTGGCTTTCTAGATATGAGGTGACGTAGATCTTGAATAGTGTAAGAAACAAATCGAGAGTTAGCATGAGCAGTTAACTTTGGATTATGTTAAGAGCAAAGCAGGCTGTGGCTAAACCTCTCTATTAGTTGTTACTTCAGATCAAGTATCCTGTTTGCAGCCGACCTGAGTAGCATCCGACCGGGGTTTTAAGAGCATTACAGGTGTAGTGTAGCAGGTCAAGAGTGCAATTGCCCATAAAATTTTGGCACCATATGTTCAATCATGAACTATTTTTCTTTCAGATTGACTGGTCTTTATGTGAGCAAACCCAAACAACTGGCTCGTAGTCTTCTACACTTATAGCATAGCAAAAATGCGATACATTTGTTCAACATGTGATGTGTCTTGGTCTTCCACAAACAGGGCAACGGTCAGAGTATCTGTCATAGTGAGCACTACACTACACCTGTAATGCTCTTAAAACCCCGGTCGGATGCTACTCAGGTCGGCTGCAAACAGGATACTTGATCTGAAGTAACAACTAATAGAGAGGTTTAGCCACAGCCTGCTTTGCTCTTAACATAATCCAAAGTTAACTGCTCATGCTAACTCTCGATTTGTTTCTTACACTATTCAAGATCTACGTCACCTCATATCTAGAAAGCCACAATATTGTTACAGTCCAACCTCAGTGGTGACACAATTCTCTTGAAACAGATACAGACAGGCCCAACGTGGATTGACGGCAGCCGTGAATTTATTCGGTCGCGGTCCGGTGGCTTAATAATCTTAATAGGTAATCCTCACAGTAGGCTGTTGCTGATGGTGTCCGGTCAATGAACATTTAGTATCTTGCGCAGAAAATTCTGAATAAATATCGTTAACTTTTTGATGATTGTTCTGATAGTTCGCCAAGATTCAGCAACCATCATTGGAAATTTCTTGACATTATCTATGAGGATTCTGACTTTGTATTGGTTGACAATTTTGTGATTTGCTTATTTTCTTCAACTGTATGAATACCGCCCTTACTTCGCCAATCCTCACCTTCACTAATAACAATAATTTATTCTCAAATAACGGTTTGTTACATGAGGCATGCCAGTTTACAGGCAACATCAAATTGTTATAAATGATACAATTTTCACTGTAGTAAATTACTAAGCTGGGTTGGTATTTTATAAGATATGAATGTAGATAGTTTTATTCAGTACCACAGTTGGCGCGTTTCATGAATGTTGCGTCGCGACGTGCAACAGTTGGTCAAGGATAGATTCATTGATGTTGGGAGCTTATAGAAATCGTAATCTTATATCCCTTTTGAATATCTGAGGCCTTAAGGATGATGCAGGATGAAGTCATCCGTTCCATAACTCAGAGGGGCTGAAAAAGGGAGCAAGTAAAAGAAAAGGCGAGAGGCAGAGCAGCCAATGTTCATGAAACAAAATTTAAGGTATGATTACTCAGTCTAATTTTCTTTTATTAGAGTATTTACTAAGCAAGAGCATTCTAGTAGGTTAAAGAAGATAAGTGTGAGCAATGCATGAGTGAATGAACAGCTGACAAACGGAGGTGGTTCAGAAAGGAGCTGAGAGGATGGGATTATGTCTAGTCATAAAATATAGTGATAAGAACAGTATTGTGATACACAATTGGCTATCTTCCATTTTTTCGAAGCTATTGGAGTCTTTATTTATATAACAGTTTTTTATAGATTTTATAGGGTCTTGAGTAGGCTTCGTGTCTTAGTGAATTGTCTAGTTTGCTTGTAATAGGATTACTGAGTAAGAAGTGAAACTAATTCAGAGTTGTAAACACGATTTAATGAGGTATTTTGCATGATAAATCAGCATCAATACCATTAGTTCGTGACATTCCACTAGACCATAAGAAGCCGTAATGAAACAAGATGTACTGCCCCACAGACATGGGTGGATTGAAGTTATCTACCCACCATAATGTTTGCTGGTCAGTAACGCCACCCTCCCTCCTTTCGCGATGTTAGGCTCTCTTACGTTTGTGGTAAGTATGAATACAGCTTTAATCAAAGTCCATGGTTGGAATACACTGTGTCTACTAGTTCCATGTTACAAGCAAATCAGATAGTTAACGAATTTGTATTATGGGTTAGATGTCCATTTAGTAAACCACACTGCTATGAAGATAGCTAATAGTTTAAAGAAAGTAAGGACTAATAGCAAATCAAAGGACATGAAGGAGTATGAAATTGTAAAATTTTCAGGGTAAGAAAAATAAAAAACGGAGAAACTCACAAGGCTTTACCTCTACATCAGATCCTCGTTTTTCATGATGATGATGATATTCCGCTTAATCGAGAGCTTCTGCATAATGTGTAATTGGTTGGTGTTCTCCGTGTTGTCTATGTATAGACTGCCGCTACATTTTTTGTCTTGACCATCATTTGTTGATGTATATGGGATAGAATGGTTAGGTCATCCGTGAAGTCCAAATCGTCTAGTTGGATGCAAACTGTCCATTGTATTCTGTACTTCACATATGTGAGGTTCTCTATAATCCAGTTAACTACCAGAAGAAAGAGAAAGGAGGAGAGTAGACATGGAGTGCGTCTAACAGCTGTCCCCCAAACACAACTTCTCAGTGTAGTCGGTTGTATGAAATACGGATGATGTCGATGATCTTCTCAGGTACTCCATAGTGTCGAAGAAGGTTCCATAAGACCTTCCTTCCCACACTATCAAACGCCTTCTCATGGTCAAGGAAGTTGATGTATAGTGACGCGTTCCATTCAATTAATTGTTCAACGATTATCCGTACTGACGCGATTTAGTCTGTGCACGACCAATCCTTATGGAATCCGGCCTGTTGATCTCCAAGTTGGTCGTTTACTGAATCTTTCATTCGGTTTAGCAACTCTGTCGAAAACCTTTGCTGGTACTGACAGTAGTGTGATGCCTCTGTAGCATTCACATCCGTTCAGATCTTCTTTCCTTGGTATGTTGTTGAGGTTTCTTGCTTTCCAGTCTGTCAACACTTGTTCCTCCTCCCAAATCTTCCTGAAGAGAACATGGAGTATGTCTGTAGTTGCTTCTATGTGTGACTTTGTTGCATAAGCTAGTATACTGTCAGGTCTTGCTGGCTTCACACTGTTGATTTGTCTGATGACCATCCCGATTTCCTCGATCGTTGATGGAGTGACATCTATAGGAAGGTCTGTGTGTACTGCTTCGATGTCCGGTGAGTTCATGGAACTGGTCTATTCAAGAGTTCCTCAAAGTGTTCTACCCATCTTTCCTCTGTACTTGAATCTCGGTGATTGTCTTGCCTTTTTTGTCCTTGACTGGTCTCTCCGTTTACTGTTTCCCTGTCAGTTTCTTCGTTGTGTCATATAGTTGTTTCATATTCCCTTTCGTTGCAGCTTTTTCCGCTGTCGTTGTTAGGTCTTCCACGTATTTCTGCCTGTCAGCTCCAATGCTCGTCTTCACTTGCTTGTTTTCTTCAGTGTGTTCAGCTTGTGCCTTGACGTTTTCTATTGTTGTTCAGCTGTTGTTAAATGCTGTCATTTTTAGCGATACAAACATGACTGATCCGATTTTCTACAGTGTGATCCGGTATGACCTATATAGCATTGTGTGGGAATATTAATACCCCTTTAACCATTTTGTTGAATGCACATAAATTTACAAATCTCTCATCATTCTCGTTCCCATGCAATGAGTCCTTTACGTGCTTCTTTGGACAGCATCAGAGCAACTCACTGAGTGTGCGGAGCATTTTCTTCTTGGGTGCAATGGGTTTCACTTATTCCGAGAACTGTCAGTTTGCATCTTCTCATTTCCGTAGCTCCTTGGTTGGCTCTCCCACACTGTCAGAACATTCCGTGTATTTATGTTAATTGTTGCTGTGGTTGTTAGAAGGAGCATCGGCCTCGTGACTACCGAAGAATCTCGGCTTCCACGATGAGGCGTCATAATACTTCCTTCAATTCCCAGTACAGAGTTTCAATGGTTTGATTTGTTTATCGCGTTTGTCGTATGATCATGTAATAATAAAAGATAGTGCAAATGTTGATGGAGCATTTGTACTATTCAGTACGATCATAATAGTAATAGAAAAAAATTCTGAACATATATGACTTTACTTTCACCTAATGGATTGAACTGTCTAAGAATGTGTCAAACATCATAATTGCTAGGCTTCTATAACATATGATCGTTGTTTCATGTACAGCAGTTCGTATGGGACCTTCTCAATTGTTTTTCGTAGATCAAGGTAAAATGAAAAGGTAATTGACCTGCTATCCTTAAGTTCGGTTATGTAGTCAAGGGATTCTAGATGACAAATCATATATAAGTGACATTTTATAAATCCATGCTTAGCAGTATAAACGGGATATACATTACGACCAACATCAAACTGCATCTAAAGGCAAGTTCTAACTTTTAATCCTGTAGGAAATCGACAAAGAGGAAGGCCAAAATCACACTGCGTCCAGAATTGAAAGCAGACACCAAACAGAAGAACAGCAACTGGAAAGTACTGCCCAGTATATGGTTCGATGGAGATTGCTGGTGAGTGGCCTATGCTTCTCCACGAGTATCAGCAGGCGTAAGTAAGCACATAAGTAGCTCCTTTATGTACGAATTTATTAACACGACGTACGCGTTTTTCAATGTAAAGACCACAATCCAACAGTTATATTAAAAGAAATTAGAATCAATCGAGTATTTGGACTGCATAGTTACTTAGCATCACCACAGTTCTAACAACTGAATGCCGAATTTGGGTCAGAAGTGGGTTAAACAGATCATGACAACTGTTGACTCATCGTTAAAAACTAACAGATAGACCTATTAACTAATTTGTTGTTACACCTGCCCGTATGTACTGTGATTTATTTTCACTGAATGGCCCTATTGGGTATCATCTTCTTTGTTAATACATGTTGTGAATTAATGATAATGATAGTAAAAATTTGTAGACCTGTTATGTCAGAAATATATTATTGTCACACGTAGCACACATAATTTAAAATTAATAGTTACTTCATAAAGATTTGATGGCAGAACAATAAGATATGAATTAATGATTTACAGTGGTGCGAAGAAAGTCCTGACTGATAGCATAGAGAAACCATCAAATGAAAACTTGTATGACTTGTAAATAAGTTGTGAACAAGTTAAGTGCAGTGTAGGATTTCGTGTTTTTTAATTAGAAATTCTGGAACGGCAAGTGTAAAATGACTTAAATTTCATCATATCAGTGATTATGATAAGGATGAATACAAACCTCAGCGGTTCAGCTGCGTTAAATAAATACTCAACGTTGTTTATATAAATCATTGGTAATCGCACTGCCGTTTAATAGGTGACACAGACAACTTTTGGAGAGCAAGTCATCAATGGGAATTTTAAAACGAGTTATAGTTTCACGGTAAGGAAGGCTTAGTGGCAGTCTTTTCTTCACAGTTGATGGTTTCGTGATTCGTTTCAGACCTTTTGTATATAGGATGAACTGTTGTTAGTTTTTGAGTTCCGATAGGTTCAGTTGGTTGTCTATGTACTTCAAAGTAAGAACAAAGTGGGACTTACATCTAATTAGAAGTTTACACTATAATGAATAATAGGCAAAAAGCAAACAAAACTTGGGTTCTGATGTCACTTAAACGTGTATAAAATCCATGTTATTTGAGTAAGGCGCATATATTTTCATACGTGTTAGAAGATCAGTGCAAGAAAAGACCTCACCACGATATCTTCCAAAGATGTGTGATCTATCCACCATGTGTATTTCCGAAAGGAGACTGTTCCATATAAGTGAACACGTGATAATGTCGAGTTTTCCCGAGTTTCTTGGTTCGACTTTGATTAAACATGTGTTACTAGTGACAGTTGATGTTGATGCTATGCCGCTGTACGATTTAACTTTATGAAGCGAAGCGTACCGGTTATAAAATTGAATGTGATAATTTACAATGATGTTTTTTGAAAATGAACTAGTCAGCGAAGTTCCGTTGCAAAAGCAAGCTCAGAAAAATGCAATAATTCCCACTTTATCTGTGTTAGTAGTTTCCGGTCGTTAAAGTTGATGTCGTTTATTATGAAGTTGCATTGATAAAAAAATTTATATCAACTTAAGGTCTTGCCAGGTAGATAACGTAGATGTGGGTTCATATCAGAATCAATTTCATTAGAGTTTTTTATGCGCTCTTCAAACTTTTGAACTGCTGTTTTTATCCAGATTGTATCTGAGGATATCTTGTCGAAGGGATAGTAAGGCGCTACTTCCCCGAAGAATCTGATGTAAAACACAAGAATAGTCGAACCCGTGACGAAAAACGCTTCTCACATAGTTGTAAACAAAAAAAAGTATAGATGCAGGGTCGAACATTAGTCGTTCAGGGTCTATTAGTCGTCAATAATCACCAAGTAGGCGCAATAATGTTCGTTCCACAAAATTTGAATGTGTTAACATCTTTTATGTATTTTAGAAATTTTCCGACTTGTTCTTTTGTAGACTGTATTAGATTGAGACTATCATCTCGTCTTTTATGTCAGGTACATCATACCCCTGGAAAATAGTGTTGACGGACACTTACTAGTTAATAGATACATAACTCGGAATTCGTTTACCACAAATGATATATAAGCTCCCAGCAATTGACATTGACGCGTCTCTATCTTCGGATTACAGTTATTTCATTGATCGTTACTCTTCTATGTCATAACTGAACACCTTATATTTGAAATACATTATATACGCATAGTCTCTGATCCCAATATTAACTCGGTTAATACTTTTCTTACTTACTCACGCCTGTCACTCCCGATTGGACGTATGCAGCCGACCATCATTCTCCAACCCACTCTCTCCTAGGTCTTCCTTTCCAGTTCTATCCAATTTCCATTCACTTTTCTCATGCGTGTCTCCTTTCCTCGACGTAATGTGTTCTTTGGTCTTCCTCCTTTCCTTTGGCCCTCAGGATTCCATGTGAGTGCTTGTCTTGTGAAGCAGGTGGGTGCTTACCTCAATGCTTGTCCTATCCGCATATAGTGCTTATTCCTGATTTCTTCCTCCGCTAGAATCTGGTTTGTTTGCTCCCACAGTAGGTTATGCTGGTCAATACTTAATAATAACTATACACTCAGGTCATTTACCTAATTAACCGAGCTCTCTAGTCACCCAGTATTATATCATGACAAGTTACACTAGTAAAGTAGAAATTCAAGCGATTTTATGCCAACTAAAAGGTCAAAATCTGTAACCCCTGTGACTGACGATTCAGTACCTGACAATATTAAATCTTTACCTTCTAAACCCAATGAGTTTTGCGTACAAATATAAACATCACCACCTGGTTCTCCATATAAAAACCCCTATATCTCTTCGTGCAGTATGCAGACGGTAAGACTAGTTGACATAAGAAACAAAATACCCACATGCATCGAAATGTCAAAATAGGCTACCAGACGGCATGTTTTACCAAGACTTAAATCCAAAATCTCAAAAACCAAAGAGTTTAATACTTTATTTCACACATACGAAAACAATGATCGGTATAGTACTGATATCCGTCATTTACAAAACACAGAATCACAATAAAATGAATGTAAGAGTTATATGTGCTGAAGGTTACAAGTTCCTGTGAGAATAGTAGTTATTAAAAGAATAAATATGACTCAGCCACCATACAATCCCCGAGTCATAGGCGCTTTTCAGAAAGCTAGTACAAACAATGTAAGTTAGAAACACATTCCACAGCCTCCACAGCAGCAGACATAACCTCGAAGAAAACAAGTAACACAAGAAGCCAGTGCTTTTTCATCTACCATTTTCGCTTTCATTCTTACCTCTTTTGGATCATCTCACAAGAATCTACGATTGCATTGGCCGAGTAATGTAAAATACCTCTAAACTATCGCAAGCGTGTCAAACTCTAAATATTACATACTTGCTGTTAACCCAGGAAAGTCATTACTTCAAAACTCTGAGACCGTCAACATTTTCGTCGCATAATGCAACTTTTCGATCAAAGTCTGACATCAACACAATTATCCGAGAGCTTATACATCATTCGTATTAGGATCTTACCACAGTCTAACTCCTAGAGCGGTCTGGTAACAGCTAATAGATTTCACTAACAATACCGTATCAAAAACATTTCTTTATCCTTAAAATCATGTATTTTCGTGATTATTTGCTTATGCTCAAACGTAGTGTGGTTATTTGCATCAGCCTTATTCACAAGACAAAATGTTTGTTGCTTTTAATATCGAGCGTTTAAATATACTAATTTTTAAGGTGACCAACTGAAACTATAACAGCGTGTGGCCTTTCGAATTTTTTTCAAGTTATAAAACACTCACGTTCGTAACAAGGACTTATTACCATTTGTGTTTGAAAGATGGTTTACAACTACACTAGACCTCGTGGTCCGATCGCCGCAATGTATAGCAGCCCAGGACCATGTTATGCGCTTCCTAGTTTGGTTGGCTTTCCAAATCACGACCCTCGTTCAAATCATCTCCGTGGAGCACAGTGGTCTTTCGGAATTCGACACGAAAAGTTCAACAGCGAATGTAGCCCAGGGCCGTGTTATTATCCTGACTCGAAAATACTACGTGATGGCAAAGATGGGACACCACACTACTCACTATATAGCCGTCAGAAGGAGGCAATGATATTTTCAAATCCTGGTCCAGGAGCCTACACTCCTGAAAACAGTGATCACTTCGTTTTTAGCAAAGCCCCGGCGTACTCATTAAGCTCTAGAAACAAGGAGTTCAAGGTGGACGATGTTCCAGGTTTTTTACCATTTTCATAAATCTAAATCGATATTGTAGGTCCGAATAGATACAATATAGATCCTATGCTCGGAAAGACAGTTAGAAGTCAAAAGCAATCAGCCCCAGCATACTCGCTGTCCAGCAGAACAAAGCTTTTCGGTGCTGCTGAGGTAGGTTTATCCGAAAGGAATTTACTGCTGTAGACACCTGGAGCTGGAGCATATAATATCACTGATCTTAACTTGTACCGAGAAGCTGCCCCTAAATATTCTGTAACAGGAAGAAATCAGCTGCCAACCGACACTACGAGGAAGCCAGGTCCAGGCGCTTACTATCCCGAAAGAGTGAGATTTTTCGTATAACCTTTGCAAACATTGAAGTCGAGTTTTAAAATTAAAGATAGGAAAAAAATAAAAATAGACTTGTGTTTGTGTAATGAATGGTGATTCATTGACATATGTTTTTGTCTCACACTGTAGTTGTCAAGGCTTCTTAGTGGCTGATGGATAAGTTGTTTATCTGATTTCAGAATTTTGTCGACATATCCATGTTAATTTTTCTATTAATGAAATACTTTTGCGTTCCCGAATAAAACTTATGAAACGTTAATTTTCAGCAGAATATTTTGGTGTCATGAATTCCATTCTTAAAAAGATAGCTTGGTGAATGTTTACCTTGAATATTTTCTCCATCTTATCATGTGAATAATTTTGTCCAATCCACTTTTTGTGGCCATTGATTCCAATAACATTGATGTATTTAATCAGATTCAAAGTATTAGTTTCAACAAGAGCTCACAGTTTTTAGTAGATAACGTAACCATTAGACGTACTAACGTCAGACTTGGTAGCATTTTATACTAGACCTGTTAGTTACCGAAATAAAAGTACTTAAATTCAACAATTCTTCTGAAATATATATATATATATTTATATAATTTTTCTTATCCCTGCATATTTCCAAGAATATCTTCTCTAACATGATAATAAATTCGTGTGCTACTTCATTTATCATTGAACTTTCGTCCTTTTAGTGGTTCTATGATATGGCAATGATTAGCCTTCTATTTAAAACAAAATAAAACATTGATACTTACAGCCATCTAGTTTGACTGGTATACAATCTAATACTCGTTTGCCATGACCAAACAAGACGATAAGTACATGTTTTGGTAAGGTTTACCCATCCAGAATGGGACGGATTAGGAGACCATTTGCAACTTGTAATATAATTTTATGTATAACAGTAAATCTGATTAAATGTGGATTCAGAAACGTAACGTCTGAAGTAACGTATACAAAAATAGAAGGGGACAATAATTTAGCCCTCCAGTATATTTGATTACTAGAGATAAAGGTTAAAGGTCCTATTTGGATGTTTTGTACATTCAAACTTAGTGTGATTGGCAAGCATATGACAGATTAGTATCCTATTTGAGTCATTATAACGATTGTCATTTTTATTTAGTTAGGATAACTTGGTTTACTTTTCCGTGTTTTCAGTGGACTGAGTATTTTATTCCATTTGTACAATGTTTTTCACAGGAATGTTTGTGATTGTTATTTGTGTACTTCTACAACGCTGTTGCATATTTACTTTATTGTGATAGTAAGCCAAAATTTACTCCAATGTTTACAATACACTATAGTGTACTCAAGCAATACCATTTCCTCAAAGTCTCAATATCTGTTCATTCCGTTAGTTGACGCTTGGTATATTAGCATTCCATAATGTTATGTTTTACTGCCAAAGTGCATTATTTCCAAACAGTTGTGAGAGTTTCTGCTTCAATACCATACTTCAATGTTGACAGTGGCTAGTAGAAAAACACAGCATCGTCCCATTTAAATTGGGGTAAGTAAAACGTCATATCTACCCACGTGTTACTGGAGAAAATTCCGGCAAGTATAGCCCATAATTTTTTCAGTGAGTCAAAATATGTTTTGATAAGCTAATCCCATGAATACAAACCTTGAAACCGAAGTTCAAAACGTTTCGTGCAAGAGTCGTAATGCAGGTGAATGAAGGTTTGTTCAGTAATTGGTATAGAATATAAATCTAAGCTTCATATGAAGCATTATAAACATGACCTCAAAGTAGTTATCCAATCCCCTACGGTAAAAGTTACCGTTAAGTTAAATTTTCTGGAAACACTTTGGCTTGATATAACCTACTTTTGACTGAACAATCATTTTCTAAACGCCTAGGTAAAAGATCTTTGGATTAATTAATCGCTCCATTTGGTTATACAATACCCCTGTAATAAGTCTTCTTGAAATGATTCACGCAATTTCGGCCATTGTTTCTTCAAAAAGTGATGCTCAGACAAATTTATACAACAACAGATTTAAAAGAAGCTAGCCAGTTTTACAACACAAAAAACGTTGTGCCTATTAAGCTGATCTAGATTTGGTTCTTCAGACCGTCATAGCATATAGTAACTGATAACTACATTTGCTGCTAGATTAGCTTACTGAAGTTACATGGCCATTTTTAAATGCTGGAACATTTAATTAAATTTACGTGTTATGTCAAAATAAATATTAACGGCTTGAAATCAAACCTTTCTAATAACGACACTTTTGTTTATCTAAATCTCACTTGCGGTAACCACGCAACACTATTTATCATAGTAAAAGTGAGGCTGTTGGGTATGTTCTGTAAGCTTTCACACCATTCAATAAAATTTTGGTAGTTATTTACTTTGTGCATAATTTAACTGAACTATTTTCATCTTAAATGGTATACAATTGTCAGTAGTAGTTTGACTAAATAAACTTATTTTTGGCTATGATGTCTAAAAGTATATTAAGGTTTACTTATTGGTTTATATTTCTGTGCATCAAACATTTCTTAAAATTCAGCAATGTCTTAGTAAACCCGACAAACCTCATAAAAGTGTAGTGAAATTACAGTGGTCATTAATAAATGTTCGACAAAGCTTGTTTGTAAAGCACTAAGATACTGTTTAGTCCGTATGCAGTTTGAAACTGCCTTAAAATATGAAAACAGGGGTTTTTAATGCCACATATATCATATCTGGATTTTTAAATTTTTAATATTGAAGTGCTTTCAAGGCTTATACATCTTACATCTTGGAAAACGATGACTCTAAAGTAAAATATTCACCAAATGTTATCTCATTTGAAGCTTTTAGTTAGTGAGAATATTTTGGTATTTTTCAGTGTGAAGTCTACTGAATTTACTTAAAATCTGATCCTGTTGAATATAAAAGATATCACACTATATTCATTCTTTATTTAGCACATATAGTTGTCTTAGTTATACATCTGATGAAGGTCGTTTTATCTCTTATAGAGTGTGGCGCTTTATATATTTTTTTCAAGCTCAATAATATACTTTCTAAAACTTTTACTCTAAAATTTATTCACTTTCAAAACTTTATAGTCATTTCTTCTTGGTTTTAGGTTCACATGAATTCACAATCTGCTCCACAGTATTCATTTGGAATTCGCCATTCTCAGTATAAGGGCGAATTCATAACAGACGCTGATCTGGATCAATAACTATGTATCAAAGACCTAAACGTAAAGAGGAAATATTAGATTATATTACTTCGCGAAAACGAAGAACTGAAACTTAATAATTATATACGTGATAATTTATAACTTATACGATACATGGCTTACAATTTAACTGCCTGTGATATAGAACAAACACATCAATTCTCCTATTTTTATTTAACAAAACGTACTATTATAATTGGTTATTTTAACTTCAATTATCTGCTTTTAATATTTTTCTACTTGTTACTTGCAATTCACTTAATAGAAATAATTTAATATAAAAGTTGCTAATGTCTTTGATGTATTGAAGCTGATGAAAATAGACAGAAATATAGACACAAAATTGTTCAAGACCATATTTTTGAACTGTATCACAAACGCATGATAAACGCCTGAATTAGGCAACGCTTATGCAGTGTATAAAAACGTAAGCTGAAAGGCAAACTAAATTCATGCAGTTCTGATGAAAATATAGTACATTTTCTATAAATGCCCCAAGAACAAAATAAGCAATATATAAATGATCAAAGAGTTCTTTGAGTTTCAATTCTTACAAGCAGCACTGATGCTTAAGTAATAATTAAATAATTCGGAGAAATATAACATGCAGTTAAGGAAAATCCAAAAGTGTTTTGCTTTAAACTTATTCAACTTAATAATGTCAGTTTCTATTTAGTTGTAACTACGTAGTTAACATATTTTAATTATTCTATTTTTCACGTTCTATCTATTATTTAATTTCCCCGCTGAATGAGCTCTGGATACGTGTAAGTACTATGTCTATTAAATAAATACATTACTCAGTGCAAGAAAATCAGCGAGGCGTTCCCCTCAATTTTATGTGATAGGAAAAGACACCGGTTGTTGCTTAGTCGTTATGTGATTTATGCTATGCTCAAAAATCAAAATGTCAAAAGTTGTTGCCCTTTAACTAATCGAGATCGAGGTCTGCAGGACAAGCTGTGAGTTATATGTGGAGAAATTCAAATGCTTTACTTCCACCTGAAGTTTGTGCTAATGGTGTCGTTCAGAAGAACAATGAAAGCTCCACGACCAAACCATGCAACTAAGAGATCAAAGTTCCACCTAAAGTATCCAGAATTGCAGTAATATAATCTCGGTCACCATTCATATTATTGTTTAATAACAGTATAACATGGCAAACAAAAAATGTTTTTATTCTGCCGATTTATCCATTTCTGTTGCATCTCTTGAACGCAAGAGGAATATATTTGTTAATGCAATATAATTTATACTATAAAATGAATCAAATAATCTTCATCACGTTGGTGGAAGAAATTTAAGTGTGTTAACTTCCGGCTAGTATTACGTATAATGAACCCAACATTATATGCTCAAAATCCAGTTTTAAGTACTGAAAGTATGAAACTAATCCCTTTACTAGAAATCTTGCATAAGCTTATAAGTTCTAAAACGTTTCTGAAATACAATGTTAAATGTAATCTGACACCAAATTTATTTGAATTGCAGACCGAACGCAAATATGGATCGGTAATTAAACAAATCTTGAATTTTAAATCGTTGAGTTTGCTGATAATTTGCTTATTGTTCTTTCGCTCTTTAAACTAATCTAAAAGCTTCTGTAAACAAAATAACTTCACCTGATGACTAAATATAAAAAGAAATTGTTATTATAAAGTATATAAAAGTTAACTATTCGATAAGTTGATGTAGTTTGAATAATAATGTTTATGGATTTTTCGGGCTGATGATTCTTGTATGTCACTAGCTATCAATTGTGTATCTAAGGTACTATTGTATTTGCGAACAAAGCACGTTATATTGCCCATTTTTACCAGTTAATGATATCATAATATTCTAACTAATGAATTTAACATAAATTCGTTTCTATTCTTCGCTTTTATTTCTCGCTTCAGTCAATTCACCTGTAAGTAGTTTTAGACCGGAATACTAAAGGATATGATCTACCATAGATAACTCCAATTTATCGACTTAATGATACATAGTAAAAATATTTTATTCTTCCTTATTTTTATAAGAAGACACACCAAAGGATTTATCTGAATGCGGAAATGACATTGAATTTTATTTTACACTCATTTTTCTTTACTTAACTGAATAAATACACTGAGGGGACTGATCAACAAAATCGCTCTTTTGAATTTAATGAATAGCGTATTATAAACTTGTTTTCTTTAGAAACAAATGTTCAAAATATTTAAATCGAAATCTGATTTTTAACAGTAGTTCTTGTTGGCTACTAGCTCACTAATCTAATTATTGTGTTTGCTCTGTAGAACATCAGTCTGATTTCGTAATCTATGCACTAAAGTATACAACGGACAAATTGACAGCTCTTGAAGATATTCTCAATCAACGATCATGATGGATATCACGACGTATTTATAAAAGTCCGTATGGAAACGAATGTTTCCTCTGGGAACATTTAATATACAGGTTGATGATAATTAGCCGTATGATATGAAAGAGCATAAAAGCGGTGAAATAGTATTTCAAGTACAACGTTAAAAAATGAAATATTGATTTATCAGAAAATTCCCGAATACAACTGTATATTGCACAGAGATTCAAACTTGAAATGAAAAGGACTAGCTTTTTAATTTCACTTAAACTGTTCAAGTTAGCGGAAAGACTTTTCACAACTGGTCTTCTTGAAATAATGGATTGCATACGTCCATCATTTGGTCTGCTTGTTCTTCTGTTTAGAAAGTACTCAAGAATGCTATATTATTGGACATAAATTATCAGATATGGCTACTTGCATAGTTGCACACACATACACACACACATAAAATTACGCTAGCTTGCGATCATATTTCAACTTGACTTATATGGGTATATATAGATGTTTTGAGATAACTGGATAAAATCAAAAATTTTCTCGACCTGTTGTCATGGTGATTAAGGAAACAAGTATATTATTTTGACATTTTAGTGTTTATGATTTTTTTAAGTGTTTTGATTAGAGGAAGGACTTTCATGGTATCACAGATGGTTAATAGTACTGTGAAAGTCTGAATATGGTTTAGTTTAACGAGTTGAGGCTTCGACTAACCTCAACTTTTCAAGTACCCACTAAAGACAGATTATTAACGCATTTATATTTATACATTGATGAATAAACCGATAAAGCGATTGACATAAGATCACAGATAAAAATGTTTTTTCCAGTGCAGAAAACACTTTCAAAATGACTGAACTCATAATGAACGAGTGATTTTTCAAATAAGCATTTAACTATCGAGAGTGTAGAGATTATCCATCTACATTATTTGTTATTTAGTTAGTAGAGCCAAATGAGATCTCCTATTAGTAAAGTTCGTACACTAAAGACGCTATAAAATTGTTAAATCCCGATGAGAATAATGAATGGTAATTTTTAGGATCCATTTATGGGCCAATACTATACGTATATTTTTATCGTATAATTGTTAAATAGCTAAACTATACATATTCATGTCCCTCTTATTATGAGTTTTATTTTGACCTATGGACTATTATTATACGACTTACCATTCTTGAGTTATGGCCTGTCTATCAATTACTATCTCCCTTATTAATAGCCGCATTTGGCTAAATCTTGTGCAGACGATATTTCCTATTTTATGGTACGATGTGGTCTGTTTGGTTGGTATATAAACCCAGTATGTTTGAAATAAATGATTCATATCACAGAGAGCTGAGATTGGGGTTCTGGGATTAAAAGGCTGGGCTAGGCACGAAGCAGGACCGATAAGGGCTCTAGACTGCTCTTACGGGTCTTATGTGTCATTGGTTCGGTCGATAATTCACTGTTCTCCAATTGGCGGTATCATCACGTAATACATTAACAGGGCACACAGGCCACAAGTTATAACAAAAATAAGAAAATTCCTATCCAAATTTAATGTATAATAGAACCAAAAAGCATGATGAGAATAATTCATCTAAAATAAAAAAGGCGTTAATGAGGAAATCAAATGTAATGGAGTGTTATATATGTACTTACTTAGTTACTTACGCTTGTAACTTCCAATGGAGCATAGGCTGCCGACCAGCACTCTCAAACCCACTCTGTCCTGGGCCTTCCTTTCCAGTTCTATTTAATTTTTGTTCATTTTTCTCATGCCTGTCTCCTTTTCTCGACGTACTGTGTACTTTGGTCTGCCACTTTTCCTTTGGACTTGAGGATTCCGTGTGAGGGCTTGCCTTGTGACGCAGTTGGGTGCTTTCCTTAATGCTTGTCCTATCCACTCCCAACGCTTCTTCCTCCGCTGGGATCTGGTTTGTTCTTTCCCACAGTAGGTTGTTGCTATTAATGTCTGGCCAACGGATCCTACGTATTTTGTGAAGACAGCTGTTAAACACCTGTATCTTCTGGATGATGGCTTTCGTAGTTCTCCAAGTTTCCGCCCCATACAATAGAACTGTCTTGAAATTTGTATTGAAAATCCTGACCTTGGTGTTGGTTGACAGTTGTTTTGCGTTACAGATGTTCTTCAATTGTAGATATGCTGCTCTTGCTTTGCAGATCCGTGCCTTCACATCTGCATCAGATCCACCCTGTTCATCAATGATGCTGCCCAAATATATAAAGGTTTTTACATCTTCTAAATCTTCTCCGTCAATTGTGATTGGATTGGTGCATGCTGTGTTGTATCGGAGAATCTTGCTTTTCCCTTTGTGTACATTGAGACCTCTGCTGCTACACTGATCGTCTTCCGCATTTGTTGTTGCGTGTGCGATAGGAGAGCCAGATCATCTGCGAATTCTAGATCGTCCAGCTGCATCCTAAATGTCGACTGTAACCCATGCTTCCCCACAGATGTTGACGTCTTTATGATCCAGTCGATCACCAGGAGAAAGAGGAAGTGTGAGAGTAATTAACCTTGCCTGACACCGGTCTTTACTTCGAACGAGTTTGTCAACTGTCATCCATGCAGGATTTTGCAGTTTAGTCCATCATTGGGATTCCGTATGATATTGACTATCTTCTCAGGCACTCCTTAGTGTCAAATAAGCCTCCATAGTTTTGTCCTCTCCACGCCATCAAATGCTTTCTAGTAGTCAATGAAGTTGATGTAGAGTGATGAATTCCATTCAATCGATTGTTCCACAATGATCCTTAGTGTTGCGATTTTGTCTGTACACGATCGATCCTTACGGAATCCAGCTTGTTGGTCTCGAAGTTGGGCGTCTACGGAGTCCTTTATTCTGTTTAACAATACCCTGTTGAAGACTTTTCCCGGCATTGACAGAAGAGTGATGCCGCTGTAGTTATCACAGTTACTGAGATCGCCTTTCTTTGGTATTTTGACCAGAAGTCCTTCTTTCCAGTCTGTTGGTACTTGTTCCTCATCCCAAATCTTATTGAAGAGAATGTGGAGTATCCTTGCAATTACCACTACGTATGTTTTTAGTGCCTCTGCTGAAATGTTGTCTGGTCCTGCTGCTTTGCCATCCTTGATTTGTCTGATGGCCATGCTGATTTCTTCGATTGCTGGTGGACCAACAGTGATTGGGAGGTCCGTGTGTGCTGCTTCGATGTTGGGTGGGTTCAGTGGGGCTGGTCGATTCAAAAGTTCTTTGAAGTGTTCTACCCACCTGTTTCGTTGTTCTTCAATGTTGGTGATTACCTTGCCTTCCTTGCTTTTCACTGTTTGCTCCGGTTTACGGTGATTTCCATAGAGTTTCTTTGTTATGTCATACAGTTCTCTCATGCTTCCTTCTCTTGCAGGCTTTTCCGCTGTCCTTGCTAGATCTTCCACATATTTACGTTTGTCAGTTCTAATGCTCCTCTTCACTTGCTTGTTTACTTCTGTGTATTCAGCTTGTGCCTTGGCTTTCTCTGTTCTTGTTCGGCTGGTATTGATTGCTGCCTTCTTGTTCCTCCTTTCTTGAATCATATCCAGTGTATCAACAGTGATCCATTCCTTGTGATGGTGCTTATTGTGGCCCAGAACCTCATGACATGTTGAAGTGATTGCCTCCTTTATCCCTTTCCAGTTGCTCTCCATAGTAGTTCCCTCTCCATTGAGTAGATCGTGAAAGGCCTGGAACCTATTACTGAGGGCTATCTTGAATTCGTTGAGTTTGTTACTATTCCGAAGAAAGTCCGTATTAAACTTTTGTGATGTTGTCCACCCTGTTTTCCAGTGCTTCTTGAGTTTCAATTTCATCTTGGCGACCAGCAATTGATGATCTGATGCTATATCAGCTTACCTCTTGGTTCTCATATCCTCCATCGTCCTTCTGAACTTTTTGTTGATGCAGATATGGTCGATTTTGTTCTGTGCAGTGTGACCCGGTGCAGTCCATGTGGCTTTGTGTATGCGTTTATGTGGGAATATAGTGCCGCCTATGACCAATTTATTGAAGGCACATAGGTTTGCAAATCTCTCAAGATTTTCGTTTCGTTCTCCTAGTCCATGTCGTCCCATGTCTTTGTATCCGGTGTTGTCCATTCTAACCTTGACATTTAGGTCTTTTATCAGAATGGTTAGGGTCCTTTGTTGCGCACTTTTCGACGATTGACTGGTCTATCGTAGAATTGATCTGTAACGTCTTCATTGTAGTCGTTGGTAGGCGCATAGCATTGGATGACATTCATTGTAATGCCCTCTTTCTTTGTTTTGAAGGAGGCTTTGATGATCCTTGGTCCATGAGATTCACATCCTATAAGTGCATTTTGTGCTTGTTCGGATAGCATCAATGCAACTTCTTGTGTATGTGGGGCATTTTCTTCATCATGGCCGGAGTATAACAGAAGCTGCCCTGAAGTTAGTTGTTGTTGTCCAACTTGTGTCCAATGTGTTTCACTGATTATAAGCACCTCTAGGTTGTGTCTCCTCATTTCTGCAGCAATTTGGAAGACTCTCCCGGTCTCTCACATTGTACACGCATTCCATGTAACTAAATAAATGGTTGTTTTGATTGTCAGAAGGGGCATCGACCTCGCGACTTCCGAAGGAACTCCACTTTCATCATAAGCCGTCATAACTCTTCTAAATGAAGACCTTATGACTCCCAGGACATAGTTCAAAAGGTTTGGATAATTTTTTCTGGTTAGCGTTTTTTTAGCGAGTTCGTTTTCTACGGGATGGGGTCGCTAACCACATGCACAACCCTTCTCATTTACTTGGGCGCTGGACCGGCAGTAGCCCCCAGAGGGACTCCAGACGGAGTTGTGTTATACATGTAGATAAGATCAGATAACAAAACTAGAGTTTATACACTCAAAACCCTCAGTTGTTTTTAATTTTTAGATTTTAATCTATTCCGAAGAACAGTGTTTATCATCGCTACAATAAGATGCATGAGTAAACCCATAGAGAATTCATAAATCAGTTATCGAGTTGTATGAACGAAATTAATTACAACATAACATTACACTGTCCAAGGCTTCAGTAAAGTCTTTTTATAATACTTGTTGTTCGTATTTCTCTTTGAATCCAATAGATTTTAACTGTTTAAAAAAATGAGTGCATCAAGTTATACAAATTGTGTTCTGATTGCAGCACCCAATATCCTGGATGAGCGGATCTTTATATTTCAAATTATTTTCATATTTTCTTCCAGATTTCTGAAAATAAGTACCAGCTTAAATGATGATAATAATTTATGTACTTCAGCGCAGCCTAGAAACTTTAGTAAGGTCCGTTTCGACAAAATCGCTTCAGTAAATAGGATAGCACAACTCACCATCAGTATTATTTTGAATGATCACTTGGAGATTTTCACTTATGAACAGAATAAATTTCTTGGAATATTTTAAAATGGAATTTGTAGCACTTGTTAACTGTTTTTCTCTGATAAAGTCGGCGGAAAAAACTATATCCTGAAGCAGAAATCTCGGAACTGTCTGTGATTTAGAACTACAATAGAAATGACAAAGCAGAGAACTTATGTGTGTTCATATACTATGGTCACGGGATTATAACTGTATTTGAGTAGTATATTATTCGTGATCTAATGATCATTTCAATCCAGATGAAGTTCATGATCTGAAATTTTTCAGATATCTACTTCTTTGGAAATTGACTATTAACTGAGACTTTGTCGAGAATAACTTAAATGACCGAACATTTCACCACTGAAATGTTTAACGTAAAGGAATTTGAAAGAGAAAGGACTTTACATTGTCGTTACCTCAAGTGAAAAAATCATTCCGATAGATTAGTGATAGGTCTATTTGTTTCAATGTTCAATGTTTGAACCGAGATTTTCAAATAACTTCAGGAGTAGTTGAGGCTTGCACCGGGAAAGGGATTTACTCTTATGATCCCAGCAAATCAAAATAATCGATTTGCTGATCTCGTGTAAGCCTTCCACTCAAATAATAAACTAGCTGTACAAATTATTAAACACGTGATTAATTTCACGAGATTCGGGATTTTGCTTTCCAAATTTATTGGAATTTCCAAAGTTTGGTTATTATAATTACAAATAACATATCCCTAAAAAAAATCAACAGCCAATACCACCCTTCATTTACGAATCTATAACTCTTTAATCAAATATCTTGAAAATGATTTCAAAATGACCACTGTGACCTTGAATTCAAACATAAGGTATGACATAAAATTAAATCGATAAACCCTATTAAATGAACTTGGAAAATATTTTCTGGAAGATATGTCGATGATTTATCTCCATGATTTTGTCTTGGTACTATATAAACCCTCCGTGAAGAGTTTAGATCAAGCTCATGTGTTACATATTCCTTATAATTGTAACATAAGGTTCATCTGCAATACAGGTTCCAAAGTCATTAAACTCTTATTTGAAAAGGTTGTGATTTAAGGTATTGAAAAAAAATAAGATTTATACTGCTGCTTGAATTAATCTTAAAAATTCAAAAAAGTAATAGTTTGGCTGATATAATTTAATAGACCTAAAGTACAAATTTTTTTAAAATTCAGTTTGCAATACAAAAAAACTGTCCCGAAAAATCCAATACGAAATAGACTGTGCCTTCGTAACTGAAGTGTTTTTAAGCAATAAAAAATACAGTAAAAATGGTTTGAGATAAAAGCTATATGTTTTTGTTTAACGGAGATAAGATTGTAAACAATGTGTCATTTGACTAAGCATTGTACAATTCAATGTTATGTAAGAACAGGACTGAATCCATTGTATATGTTTAATACCATTTTTGTGTTCAACTATTTAATTCACTAATCAGTAGAGGTTTACCTTAGTTATAATAAAGATGATGTCATTTATATAAAAAAACATTGATTGTACATAAATCTGAATTGTGACTAATCATATTTTGAGACTACTGGTATTCTTAAAAATGCTAAATTACTGTTCAACGTATTACAAGCACTGTGGTAATTAACTATTAAAACCAAAAATCGAAATCCTTTGTCTAAACATTAAATATAGATATAACTAGATTCTTTTGTATCTTTGTGAACGAACACATGACTTGTCTGTAACATCTTCTAAAGTGAATGCGTAAGTTAATTCAAAATAACACTAAGGTATTAAGAAATTCTGGGATCTGATAGGATCAAAATAAATTTCCTGTCCTGTTAAAAAAAGTTAAACATGACATTTTAAAAGTGTATGTTCATCGTCAATTGTACAATTACGACACCTCTGTTGAGTGAAGCAAAGTAATGGTCAAATTACGTTAATCATGTTTGCAGTATACTAATTAGTCCGTATAATTCTGTATGACAGTAACTTGAATCATAAGCAAAGATGGATGGCGGCTAGCAGTGGAATCCAGGACGCGCCACCATCCGTCTTTGCTTATAATGCCTGTGACTTCAGGCGATATCGAGACAATCCTCACGGGATGCACATATATCAACAAGAGACTGATTTATTTGCAGTCCTAAACACCGATGAGAAGGCTCAAACAAACAATACGAAAATGAAGTGACTCAAATTGTTTTTAAATTATAAGGAAATTTTATCAGGTAGGCAAAGAAGAACTATCAGTTACATCGAACCATTCATCATAGCTTTAGTTTATTTCTCAAACATTAAGGAAGAAATTATATTTGTAAAAGCTTCAGCTGTTGAACAAATATAGTTTCCTTCTTAAAGTCTTACATCAACTTGGTGTCTAGCGACTGTCAAACTGCTTTTTCAAGTCTATGCGAAGGTTCACATAACCTTATATCTAAGAGGTTAAGCGTTCGCGCGCGAGAACGATAGGTCCTGGGTTCGAATCGCGCGAGACAGGATCGTGGATGCGCACTGCTGAGGAGTTCCACAATATGTGAAAAGGCCGTCCAGTGCTTCCAGGTTTTCCATGGTGTACTAGCTTCAGTTGACTTATGATCTCAACTATTGGAATTATGTCTAATAGCCTGCATTTCATACTTGTTCATATAAAGGACTAAAGCTGACCAGTCTTTGTTGGCATACAGGGAACGTAAGCCGATTGCCTCAACATCGGCATTTAGTCACAAGATTTTAATAAATTTAGATAATGTAGAGAAGAAGAATCCAGAAAGTAGGCTTTGTCCTATTTTGAACTTGTCAGCAAGATGTACATAGATCTCCGTGTCTTGTATTCCACTGCTAGCCACTATGGTGCTTTAGTAAAATCTTATGACTTAATGGCAATACCAGTGCAATCAGCTCAAGATGCCCATATGCAATTATACACTGACTGATTGCAGGCTTTAATATAAATAACGCGTAAAGAAAACCCTTACATATAAAACTCAGACCCGTTTCAGCTAACAGCTATGTGGTCCTGTAACTCAGTAGACAAGTGGATGGTATTGGGTTTGAGTCTGAATGTAAACATCAGCAGTTAAGTACAGGTGCGTCCAACTAACAAATCGAAAATAGGATTAAGTGGGCATCTTGAATTCCACTGTTAACTAACACGCAACTTTAGTAATAATACAAATTTATTTGAAAGTATTCACAAAATATGAATCTCAGCTTTTAGTGCTAAAATTTGTTTTGTTACATAGCCACTAATCACAGATATTATAAAACAAAGTACACATATTAAAAATTAAACTTCATAATTCCCCAAGATTTGCACGCGTTTTAACAGCTGAATTGATTTTCAATAAAAAAATTTTTATCAGTTTAATTAATTTTCCGTCAGTGACCAAAGCATCGTTAAGTTTTGACCTGACTTTCTTAAATGTCATGTGTTGGCAAAGTTAACTTCCATAAAATGACTAAAATATATGTATTTCAGTTTGGTTTCTTTTCGTTAATATCACTGTCCAATTATGCCAAGGTTCAAAATTAATGAAGCTAATATCGTCATGTATAACTAGCAGTTTATTTAGTCTATTGCAAAAGAAACAAAATTATATGACTATAATCCAATAGTGTAAAACATTAAATAATGCAAGATTTTCACTTTATCAAAGACACTTTTTACAAAATCTCTGATAGTTCTGTTATTTATCTATTTCAAATTAGTGAATATAGCGAAGAATAAATTCTAAATAAATTTTAAAGTTGATGAATATTTAATAAGAATTTCAGTAAATCAAGCTTACTGTTTCCATCTGTTCACCTTTTCTATTGAATAAGTTTATAGTAACTACTAACAAATTTTGTTTTAGGATAAACAATCTTAGCGAATCATTTTCTTACTAATATTAAACGAACAAAAACAACATAGATAAAAATAAGTTTCTTTGGTAGAAAACGCTATTAAAACCATCCCGGTCCAATAAGTTATGCCTATTTTATAGACAGTTAAAATTTTAACTTGGAAGATAACAAATGATTGGTTTGCTTTGTAGGCAAACAAAAGATGAAGATAATAATAATTTATTTTCAGTTAACTAAGTATAACAGTTCTTTGTAAAATGGATTCTAATTTCAGGCTAAATTAATACAATTAATCATTTTTAAGTTTACTACTATTTCATAAACCACCAAACAAGAAATAATTAATCTATAATCGTTGGGCTATGTTCGAGCTACTTTGTCCATCTGTAACAAAATGAAATGCTATTGAGATGGTGAAGAAGATTTGTAGCTCACGTGGATGATTTTGAATGGCTACCCAATCAACTTCATCAAAAAAATACTAGCCGAATGCATCATCAGAAACAAAGTCAAGTACAGAAATTAACAAAAGGATCATGCTACCATACATAAAAGGCATATCAGAAACGACGGTGAGACTGTTGAAAACCATCGGAATAGGCGTTGCACTTAAACCGACAAAATCCCTACAATCAATCCTATGCAAACCAAAGGATGAAATGATGAAAGAAAACAAACCAATCATCATCTACAAAATAAATTGTGCCAACTGAGAAAAACACTACATCGGACATAGCGGACGCCCTCTTCTTCTTCGCCTGCATGAACATCAATTAGCAGTCAAACGCCATGACATATCTACTCTTATATCAATGCATGTGGACAAATGAGGACACTCATTTGACTGGAAAAATGTGGAAATGTTGAATAGTGGAAATTCCAAAAACATCAGAGAATTTTTGGAAGCTTAGCACTCAAGTCAAGCAGCAATTAACAAGCACATTGAAATCGATGCAATTTATCAACCAATCCGGAAACTTATGCACAGACATAGGAACAAAAATTAGACCAGTGGGAGATATAACTAAAACAATGATAGTTTTAAGGTCAACAAGAACCAGTCAACATCGTCCAGAAGAATGATGAAAGCTCCACGACTAAACCATTCAGCTCGGAGAACAAAACTTCATCAAACTGAAATGATTTTTTGAGTCAATATAAACGAATGATAAATTACGATATCCATTAAACATGACAGTTGATTAGGTCAACAAAATAAATCTTGAACTCGTTGAATTTCGACACTTGTGTAATATCCATCAAAATAGTATGAATAAAATTCTTATAACAGAAATTCAGCTCCTATTCAGCTGTCTATTGAAAACTATTATAACTCTAATTTAATTTTACAACTTTTCATATCTGTTAAGTACACTTCACTTTATTTAAATTTTGTTTTCTCAGTATAATTTTAATATTAAAAAAAAATAAAAGAACATATGAACTTTTCATTTGAATGCCCTTTCTTGTTTTAAAAGTATATTATTTTTTATAAAAGAGAAAATACAAATTCATTCCCAATAAAGTACTTAAAAACTGTGAAATCAGGTTACTCAACACGCTTTTGCACTATTGTTTTCTTACAAAATGATGTTACCTAATTCTAAAATACTCCTGTTATTTGTTAAGCCTGGAAATAACTTCATACGATTCTTCACCATTTTGTGTATTATAGTGTAATGAGGACATATTCTATAAACGACACACATGAACTTGCTTCAACAACCGAAGAAATCAAGATGACCATCAGATAAATCAAGACACGGAAAGCAGCAGGGCCTGACAACATACCAGCTGAAGCACTAAATTCAGACACAGAAGTAACTGTAAAGATGTCTCGCATTCTATTCAGAAAGATTTGGAGGAAGAACAAGTGCCAACAGACTAGAAAGAAGGACACCTCATCAATATTCCAAAAAAGGAGAACTGAACAAATGTGAAGACTATAGAGGCATCAAACTGCCGTCAGTACCAGCAAAAGTTTTCGACAGAGAGTTGCTGGACCGAATGAAATATTCAATAAAAGACCAACTTCGAGATCAACAGTCTGGATTCCTTAAGTATCGGTAGTGAACAGACCAAATTGTGACACTATGGATCATCGATCAACAATCAATTGAATGGACTCGTCAATATACATCAACTTCATTGACTATGAGAAAGCACTTGACAGTGTGTTTAGTACAAAATTACGGGATCTTCTTCGACACTATGGAGTTCCTGAGAAGATTGTCAACATTCTCCGGAATTCATACTACGGACTACAGTGCAAAGTCGTGCTTGGAGGACAGTTGACAGATGCATTCCAAGTAAGAACCAGAGTCAGACAAGGCTGTTTACTCTCCCCCTTCCTCCTTCCTCTGGTGGTTGAATGGATTATGAAGATCATGATATATGAGGGAAAGCACGGAATACAATGGACGGCTCAGAACCAATTAGACGATTTGAACTTCGCGGATGATCTAGCCCTCCTATCCCATACACACGAAAAATGCAAATGAAGACAACTAGTGTAGCAGCAGCCTCAACATCCAGCGGCAGGATACCATCAGCAACAGCCTTCTGTGGGAGAGAACAAACCAGCTTCCAACTGAAGAGGAAATTAGGAAAAGACGATGGAAATGGATAGGACATATCATACTATCAAACTGCATAACGATTCAAGCCCTAACATGGAATTTTGAAGGGAAGCGGTAAAGAGGAAGGCCAAAGAACATATTACGTCGGGAAATAGTAGCAGATATGAGAAGGATGAATAACAACTGGAAAGAGCTGGAAAGGATTTTCCAGGATAAGGGTGGATGGAGAGTGCTGGAGGGTGGCCTATGCCCCTCCATGAGGAGTAACAGGCGTACGTAAAAATCAATAAAATGTAAAAAAAAAAGATAGCACAACACCAACCTAATGGTTAAATATCCTTTATCTAAGTGTACGATTATATAAAATTACACAGTGATAATATACTTTGTCAAACAAGCTGGTTTTTTGGACGCTAAAGTAGCCATTTACTGTTTTATTTAAATCAATATGAATGTTAATGACCAGTGACTAGGCCGAACTTCTTTGACATCCTATATTTCACTAATCTTATACTTCTGAATACAAAACAAACAAGAAAGTTGAAGAGTTTTGTTTTTATTCTGTCCATAGTTTGATGTTATATACAACACAAGTTTTTTTCTAGATAGTATTGAGAAAACGTATGGTCAACTAACTTGACAAGTCTCTTACTTTAGACAGAAACATGAGGAAACTAAACTGACATGCATTATTCAGGAAATTAATCTTTTTTTCATTTGCTAAAAAAATTTGTGGTAATGTTTGACTTTTAAAAGGCAATGTTTCCTCTGAGATAACCTGATAAATTCATGAATTTTGAGCTTCTCTGTCTGAGTTATGGGATGCTGTACATGAATTAAAGGTAATATTCCTTTTACGAATTAATATGGGCTTGTACTACACTAACATGCGTGTTCATTCACCTTTGCTAAAGTATATGAAGAAAATCTGAGAAATGAGAAGAAATAGTCTCCGTAATACTTCAGTCACATTACTTTCGAAATCATGTCAGGCTGCCAACTTCAACATTGAAAATACTTTACTTCTACGCGTTCACTCATTTCTGATTTTGTTTCAGATCAAACAAGATAATCAAGTAAAACTTAACTGTTATATATTTTGTCCTTAAGATAGTTTGACCAATGAAATAATATCTACTGACTGAATAAAATAAATAATTGTGAATCGCTACTATGTTTTTATGAACCATTACATTTCGAAAAGCAAGTCTCGCCTCAAATATACCCCTAATAACAGAGGGTCACCAACCGATCACAGATGGGTCTTCCTTTTCTTTCATCTTTATCTTGAAATTTCTCTGTGAGGTCTATATACCACAAATTAATAATATACGAGTTTCGTTTAAAGTCGACTTCAACTAGACATGTTGCGGGAGGGAAAATTGTATAAATACTAAAAGGATCACATCTCAGAACATTTTCAGTGGTATATATGGAAAAAGATTGTTTCTTGAAAGATAATAAGTTCTTCAAACTAAAATATCTTACTCTTCACTGTACCATTTGAATTTTTCAGCAATGATCATTCATTTTACTGAAACAAATAGGATGAAAACTTTAAAAAGCTCAAAATCTAGATCTTTATGAAGAGCAGAAATTGTGACATCTAACCAAATTCAGTTAAAACTTTATGGTTATCAAAATGACTGTTTGGAGAAACAAGCCCAAAGAACCATTGAGAATATTTAAGTTTCATTGATGTAACAGGTAAGCACAAACTCAAGTGAGAAATTGACAGTTTACGGTAATCACATAACTACTGATTTGGTTTTTCTATACGTACAAATGTGGATGACTTTAAAACAGATCACTTTGAATGAGGTTAACTTTGACCTTGAACTCCTTTTCTAGCTTTGACGGTGATTTGTATTGTTTAGGTGATTTTCAGATGATAATTTATTAAAACGATAGGTGAGTTTCACAAGAAAATAATTATAGGAGTTACAGTATTTTTATTACTTAACCTTTTGAATCTGTATCAATGAAAATATAGTTGAAAAAGCATTAGCTTCTATTAACATATGAAAAAAATTAATGATCAAATACTCATATACTAGCAAACATTAAATTTTGAAAGAGAATGAAGCAGGCCACTAAATTGTTCAAACTTAATAACCTTGATGAAAATGTCATTCGATAAAATCTTAGATGAAGTACAAATGGAGAATTAAATCCGGTTACGTCTTGCAGTTGGCTAGATGAATTTAAATATATGAACACAATCTGACTGACCATACAGTTCAAACTAGGGGCCTTTAGATTATTGCTACATATTCTAGAAAATAATAAAAATGACAAAGGAACTCAGTAATTTAATTAAAATTTAGAATAAATGGAACCAAATTCCAAATGATTTACAGGCTACACGTTCATCTTTCAACACATTTTTCACCACATTACAATAAAAATAATATTACAGGATATAAATAGATAAAGTCAACTATTACTTATTCTAATAAAGGTCTACTTTCAGGACATTTTGTTAGGGTTGATCTAATAATTTTGATAACAAGTGTAAGTTAAACTTTAGTATGGCTGAATATCTATCATTTATAGTCAAATAAAGATTAAAATTTGTCTCAAATTACTAATGAACTAATCGTTTTTAAAACATTCAATGACTAATAATGTAGTGCTTCATACAGCTTTAGTCAAATTTAATTAAAGAATTTAGATAGATTTCTTTATTTCTCTAATGAAATAAATAAAATGCTTATGTATGATAGATAGCGAAAATTAATTTCTGTAATTCAAGGGTACGTGAACGTTTAGGTTGTTTTGTGTACAGGATTTAACTTTCAGATCAAAAGGTTTGACAACATATTGACTCAGCACAGGTTTTTTCAAGTAGATTACAGATCAACATTAGTTTTATTCTGGAGGAAATGTAAGTCTTGAAGACATTATCAATGTAGAATCTGCTATCGATTTTATCGTTGGCGAAGTTACTAAACGAATGATCTTTCGAAATAACGTGATTATCTATAACACACCTGACAAAATCTCCCTTAAATCTATAAGGAATTCGATACTAAAAGCACCTAACCTCCAAGATAGTCCATGCCAACGTATTCGTCTTAATAAAAAGCACTAGAAATACTCATGACCTATCTTGCTTAGATTCGATTCCTATTTATTAGCTAAACAGTTGAAAGAATCCTAACGGCTAATCTGTGCACTTACGAAGTTTAGGAACACTCGAATAGTCTCAGATAAAACCACTAATCAAAGACTTACGCCAAAATATACCTTGAGATTACAACAAATCCCGTTGCCTCAGTAGCTGGATCCACTGATGCGCCTAACCTATCTCATGTCCAACACTACGATTTACATTTCGTATTCTTGTGATTGATTGTACTCTAAGTTATGAGTCCAGATGTAATAAACATGGACTGGACCCTTTGTAGAAGAGAAGACTCAAACTAAATTTAATCATTTTCATCAAAATACTTAATAAACTATCTTTTACATTCGGTTAAGTAATTCAGTATGCAGAAACGTTTAATTACAACGTCCGTAACTTTTTGTCACTAGTGAAACAACCTTATTCTAAATCATTTCTCTACATGAATTATTTTACCTGTAAATTCTCCAGACTCTGGAATAATCTACCACAATCTATTCGTAAGATAAAATCACTCTTATCCTTTGTTGGCTGCATTGATACATACTGCTCCTCTGAAAATGCATTAAATGTTCCAGCACTTGTAAGTGTATCTCATTCCACAAGTGGCATTATAGGAACTTTAAATGTTTAGACATTCTTTTTAGTGAGTTCACTAAGTAAACCGCCTACCTGCTGTTACTTTACTTTAACACAGACCATGGCAACCCCAACTAATTTGAATAATATCTAACATGAATAGTATATCACTGAGTCACATGACATATGCATTATGGTAGACCCGATTGACGTATTTTACTAATTATTGCTTGTTGTTCCGTGCTCTCTGTTTCCATTTCTAGTTGTAGATGATCATAGTGAATTCGTTATGGCACAAGAAATGACCTTAAATGCACCGTTCACAAATCAACAGGCTATCCACTTAAGAAAAATTAAAAGCTACTGGCTGATGTATTGCATTGCGGTAAAATACATGTTATGAATGTACTACCTGAATAATTTTTTGAACTAGTAAACTTGAAACAATCTTATATCACATATTTGTTCTCAACATTTAATGTTACTATGTATGTCAAACTGATCATGCCTGTAAACTGACGTGAATTCTGTAATTAGTATTTCTAGAATATATTGTTATTATTACCTTATTAAAAGAAATTCGAAGTACGCGATTTCACACTTGCTTGTTGAAAACTAGTCCATGTAACATTTAAACTACATCGCAGTTGTCTTTTTTTAAATTCTTCAATGTATTCAATTCTAGAAAATCGACATCTGAAATTTCAACATGCATTACAACACTCATCGTTAGGATTTTTGATCAAAATTCTGTACCTAACTGTTTTCTGACTTAAAATTTATGTGGTAAGAATTATCTGAAACATGAATCACTTTTTCTGAGATAATGAAGGTTCAATTAGAAAAATTCTATTCAATTTCAACACACTATATTGATGTAACTAAATTACAGTCAATATTTATATTCGCGCTTCAGAAACATGCGCTAGGCATGTTGACCTCCTCTTCATAAGAAACAAGAGTAAGTAGTCGTTAGTTCAAGCTTACTAAAAGCAGTTCCCTATTATTATTCATCTTTTCTGGACAGCTTCATAAAAAATATAAATAACTGTCAGTATAGGGTTGTGGGAATTATTGAGTCTTAACTGAGATCATGAACCGATCAATGTTAGGCTACCATTGAAAACCTGAAAGCACTGGACAGCCTTTTTGTGCTTCTATGGAACTCCACAGTAGTGCTCATCCACGATCCCTCTCTCTGCCGCTCTGGACTCATACCCAAAACCTTCGGTTTCGTGCCTAACTTGTAAACCACTGAGCCAGGATCCAACGGAGTTTATGTATAACTTCAACCAATCCACGATGTTGCGCAACCATCTTCCGTTGTTTTCGGTGGGTAAGTGCAACATACCCAACTCGGCTGAAATCCACTGGTCACGGCTTTTCGTAGTACGGCGAAACGGCCGTCCAGTGCTTCCAGGTTTTAAATAGTGGTCTAACATAAATCGGTCCATGATCTCAATTAAAATTAAATGGCTATTGGTATGTAAATTCTGAAAATCGACGTTTTAAATAATGACCTTTGAGAAACACTCTATTAGCTAATATTGAATAAAATAACTACTGGGAACAGATCATTGACTTCTAATAAACAATTTCAGTCTAAATTAGTAAAGTGATATTGTAGTATTTTTACTAAATAATGATTCCTTTGTACTTGATTTCGCGCTTATTACGAATTCCAAATAAAATACGTCCAGTTGTGTTCATTTAGATTTACATGTCTTAAATGGAACTGTTTCGAGGATTATTAGTTAGCACATTAATTCGTCTACTTCGAATCATTATAGATACATTCCTCCATCTTTATAGAATGGGGTATTTCATACTAGCCTTTAGATAATTATTTCACTTGTCATATATAACATATTTCGTCTACCCTTATCAAAACATCTATGATAGTTTTACGCACTGACATCTTGTGAGACATAGAGTGGTTGTTTTAAAAATTCAGACTTGAATCAACATAGGCTTTAGACTTATACATTCTGTCAAGACAAATGAAGTGGTGAAATAAGGTCACTAAGCTACAGAGAATTGTTTCCTAAAACAGAAAAAGCTCTAACAGTGATATCATCTTTTATATTATTTAACAATTGAAAATTTTATTGCTCGATATACGAGGTCTTGAGATTTCTGGCTTTAAATATACTCACTGTAAGCGTGATGATATGTCAGACTAGATCATTTCTAAAATTGACTTTCCTGACTATCAACCATTCAGACTCCTGCAAATTATAAAAATGAACACAACTGAGCATAATAACTTAACATGTTAATGATGCACAAATCTGTAAAGCAAATTACCCAGATTGACAACTCAGTTCTTATGTTTCCAAGCTCCAAATAAACTTAAATTACTCCTGTCCTAGTTATCTACGAAAAATCAGGAAAATATTAGAGAATTATACTTGTTACTACTCACAGTAGTTAAATTTTTTCTGGAAATTAATTTGTTCTTTAAATACATTCATTTCTAATTTGAATCCCTAAATGACTGATAACTGCTTATAGAACCTAATTTAACTTCAAAGAACTTATATTCTTTTGTTAACGCATATTCACGAGATTTCTGTGATCTTAACAGACAATTTCTCAATAGAGATAATAAACTTATAGACATTCTGATGTGAGGATCAGCCGTCTAAATGAATCTGAAACCATTTCGAAACAATACCACTAAATATTTTTGCAGTTTTAGATAAAACATTTTGGAACTATCCAACAGAGAAAATGAAACAATCGTTAGCTCTGATAGTGTATCTTTATACATTAATGTTCCTAATGATAAGTCCCTAGATTTCATTGATGGTTTACGAGAGAATGATAACACTATATCTTCGAGATGCCTGTCAACTACTAGTTTAATAATGAAATCAATTTAACTATACCTGCATTTGACTTAATCTACGTTCAAATGTGCTTTGCATAAGTAAACTGATAGGGTAGCCATGAGGTCGCTTGTATCACTGATCGTCACTTATTTATTTATGTTCCATATAGAACAACGTAGAATCGAAACATTCTATAAAACAACGGACACTTTGAAATGCTTTTATCAAATAAAACGTAAAATCCCTATCACTTTGATGCAGATCTGCGTCTACAGACTAGAATGTGTAAATTGTGATGCTTGCTGCATTTGCGTTTTTTCGTAAAATCATAATACTAACAAAGAATTTGGCATACTAAAAGACCCCCAAATAATCGTGTAGAATCTGCAAATCAAGTCAAAAATAGCAGTACATTCCAGTTTTAAAAAACCATTAAATAGATATCAATTATATCAAAGTAATTCAAAAAGGTTTTTTTAATAATCAGAAGTAATCAAATTCTGTATACTAACTAGTAATACCTAGAACTGTTCAATATGTACTCTAGTTATTACTTAAGGACCAGTATTCACGTCAGAGAGAACTTGATATAACGAGTCAATCGAAAGTGGGCAAATGAGATCCTTAATGACGGTAAGAAATCACTTGAAAGATAAATGAATGTATTAGCCAAGAATTGGGTTGCTTTTCTAAGGGGAAGAAATGCGTATATATAAATGAGTATTTATGCATATCATTCGGTAGCTACGATGTTTGCATGAACTAATGATTACTTTGAACTTGTGTAGTGAAGGAGAAAACAGGAGAGGACAATTGAATTACACTTAGCACATTACAGAGTTAATTGGTAAAATAGAAAAACCATACTATAATACCTAATTTGCAAAATGTTCAATAATTGTCTCGGACTTCATTGTTCTTGCATTTCTATACTAATTGCTTTCTATTCCCGTTCTTCCTTTCTTGATCTTCCCAATCTTCTGCTGCCAGACATTACATTCCTGGCTCGCGTTATATACTACTTATTTCAATATAAGTAGCACGCACCACACTTGGTGACTGCCTGATTTCGAATTCCATATACAAAACACGTTCGTTCGTGCTCACCCATTACTTCTTGATCTTAATTGAGTTATTTCTGAGATTCTTAGTCCTTACAATATTTAAAATACTTCCAAATATCACAGTTGCCCTATAGCCTTTCTTTCCCCCTCCTACCTTCCCTTCAGACCTATTTTAGTTTTGATTGTACTGTAAGTTGTCCACTTTGTGTACATTGTATTATCTGAATTTGTGTTTATTTAGTTTTTTATTTACTTTTGTCCACTAAAGAGGTATCTTACACTAAGTCACCAAACGTCTGAAACCTAGAATACACTCATCGGGACTTGATTAATACACTTTTTTTTATTGAGAATCTAACCAATTCCGAATTTATTCGAAATTATCGAGTGAAGCCTTTGTACTGACACTTATAAAAATCTATTTATGTTAAGTCTTTTTGTTTTTTTATGATTTGCGTATTACACTTAGATGAAATCGACTATTTAAAACATTCTTTCATATTAAGGAATCCATCTGTAAGTGACGTATACGTAGTTTTGAGAAGTCCATAAGAAGTTACTGTCAGCAAAAAAATTTAATCAGTTACTGTCACTTAAAATCTCTCAGTTTGTAGTTTGAATCCGTTATTTGAAATACAACTTTTTGTTTCTCAGTTTAGATTTTCATTTTAAAATATTGCGGTTGCTTGAAACTTCAAACAAAAACGTATATAGTGATACTTCTGTTACTTTCCCTTCTTTCGAATGTATACCTACCTACGTTATTCCCTGTCTTGCTTTATCAGCCAAGACCTTTGATTCAGAATTATGGTCCTGTTATGTACAGTTCAGGTCAATCTTTTCCATATTGGATTATTGGCTTTATTTATCCATAAAAACACAAATCGATTTATACTTTCCTTCACGAAGTCATATCCAGATACTCATAGGAACATTTACGTGGACATTATTCGTGCGATTACTTAAGACAAATTTGATGTACCATTAAATGTGTTGTTACTCTTGGTTCTAATATTTGCATATTTTATTTACTTTGTGGCTCTGTATAAAAAATGCTTATTCATTTTACTCTCAGTGCAATTTTTTAGTATATCATGTTATATTAGACTTTGTTAATCGTGCCCGAGTTATTCTTTAACTTGTCTGGCTATCATGTTTTCTGTTGGGTTTGGAAAGTTACAACTTGAGATGAGTGAACTGATTTATTGTATAGCATTTGATTATTTCCAGATTATTGTCGTTCTTTTGTGGTTAAAAGCAGCTTCAAGTTAAATTACCTGATGTTTTTACTAGATGTGGCTTGCATAAAATCTCGGCCGTTCACTTCTGAATTATCGAATAGTTTGATTCTTAGTCAATTGAATCACGTCTCAATATAGTTAGGGATACAACTGTTCTTTGAAGTAAATATTCTTTATCCGTTTGATTTAGTTTCATAATTTTAGCGTGCTACTTTTTGTTGACTAACTCTTTCAGCTGTATAGCTTGGATGTATTTTAAGCACTTCTCTTGTCTAAATTTATGATGTCTATAGTACGAACCGTATCCAACCACGCTACTGTGTTCTCAAGTTACCTGTGGGGAAAGACGATCATCTATTATTTCACTGCAGTCCGTACAGATATCAAGATATACCAGTTTGAAAGTTACAGTGACCTTATGTTCGTTTTCGGGACGGCTTCAATATTACTCCTGTTTTATTCCCAATTTTATTTTAAACTCATTAAACTAGAGTGCGGAAAAAGTGCCTTACTTACGAATTATTAGGGGGATAGAATCTTCTTGTATACGTCCTGCGTTTTGTGCTGAAGCACTACATGTGTGTACTGACTCACTTTCAGAGTCAGAAGGCAGAAAAGTAATCTATGTACTATTGCTAAACGGGGTCATTAGCAAACAGAGAAAATTCCTAGCTATATTTCGGTTTATTAAACGACTCCACCGACATTGAATTATAAGGAAACTCACCATTCTTAAAGATCATGGAATTATAACATTCATATATCACTTTGACAAATCGTTAAAATATTTTCCAGCTACCGAATTCTGACAAATAACCGTCTACCCAATTGTTCCACTATACTATTTAGAACAGCACTGATAAACAAAGTAAACGCGTAAACTACATATCCCGACAGTCGATATAATATAAACCTGTAGATACTTCAGGTTGTTTACCATTACCGATTAGTCGTTCGGTTAACTTTAAAAAGGCTAGTCAACACTTTGGGTGTATACCCAGTGCTGCAAAAGATGCTGATCTGAAGCGTAGATTTCCCGACTACTGTGTCAAACGTGACGACTCATCAACTTCGCCTGATAGCATTCTGTGCTTAAATGATCGTTTTGTTATTCTTCCTTCATTAGAGTAGTTTGATCTTAGCGATCTTCACACTGGATATTTGGGAGTTGAGAAAGTTAAATCGTTAACAAAGACTATGGTTTGGCGATCAAAAATAAACGGAAATAGATGTCCCACAAAAAACAGACGTCAGTTGTATCGTCAGTCAAGAAGTCATAATTCAAAATGGACTCCACGATCAGCATCGTCTAAGGCCTGACATTGATTTTATTCACGTTTTAATGTTCATTTATGGTCGAATATTATGCCATCAATAAGCTTTTAAATGGTGTGAAAAATTCTTTACAACTTCACTCAATGATGACTTCATAATCCAAATACTAAACAAAATGTCCAGCCAGGAAGGAAACCTCACAGTACTGGTAACTAATAATGGTTCTAATTTCACTGCAAATGCAGTTATCACTTTGTTGAATGGTACAGGCTGAAAATATCCATTCACTCTGAAAGATCTTTGTTTTAATCGTTAGTTAAAAAACGTTTTCAAGACCTGAACCTCTATTTTTCTAGTAGTGTTACAATGTTCGATGAAATGAAGATGAAAGTAAACACTTTTTCTGTGTTGCAGGCATCAGAAGCATTCTAGAACAAAAGAGAACCTACTACAATTAGTGGAAAATAAACTTTCGTTCGAATATGAAGTATAGCAGAAAGAGTATGTAGCGGTAAATAAATCCCCAAAATAAATAGCACTGTAAGTTTTCGACATTGGATGCTGACCATATGTTTTAGTGGACTCATCTAGCTGAAGGCGCTCGGTCAGGCATCCGCACCAGATCACGTGTGGTAACGCCGTGCTCAACATCAACCGCAATCGCTAGCCAGATTAGATCAGAGAATTCCGATATATTGGTCATCGCCAAATATACTCTTCCGATCTCCTCGACTCTGTCTTTTGATTTCTCTGGGTGGGAACGAAATATATTAGGTGTTACTGGTAGAAGCGTTGTCAAACACTGAATACCTGTGACATCATCATTGGTGAGACCGACGTGATCTGGTACACCTAATTGCAACTGTGAGTCTGTTCCTTTTTGGGATTTTTATATATCATTGCCTTATTTTTTTATTTTTTTTAAACATTGTGATTTTTTTTCGTGTTTTTTCTTGGATATATATATCTTTTCCCCTCGTTCATTATCGTACTTCATACTTCATCATGACTGAACTGACACCTAAAGTACTCAAGCTTAAGACTTTGTCCCTGCCTTCGTTTCAACTGGTGCCTTTCTGGCCCGACAACATCGAAGCCTGGTTCTGCTACGCAGAAGCCGACTTCCACGAGCACGGCGTGATCGACACACGTGCACAATTCCTCGCAGTAGTCAAGGCACTACCGCGCGAATTCAACAGGTACGTAACACCTAGTATGTTTACTAGTGATGTTTCTGAACCTTACGAAACCTTAAAACGTTCGATTGTTAAACGAGGAGACCTAACCGATTGACAAAGGTTAGATCAACTCTTTAATAATATAGACCTGCAGCACGGTTCTGCGACGGACAGGTTGCAAAGGATGAGAGAGGTTATAGGCTCTTCTTGTCTAAACTTCCCCAACAGGTGCAAGCGGTTCTGGTCTCGTTTCAGAACAACGCCCTAGACGAACTGGCTGCATCTGCCGATCGTATCTTAGAAATTACGAAATCTTCTACTCCCGAGGTATTTTCAGTCAAAGAAAAGCCTCAAACGACTCAGAATGACATAATCAAGTTATGCCATACACTCACGCGTTATCTTAGTCTTCGTACCGACCGTAAGAGATCGCGCACCCTACGTAGAAGCACTTCACGTAAGCGATCTGTCTCTAGACCACGAGAGACAGATAACCCCGACTGGTGCTGGTATCATAACCAGTATGGAAAGTCTTCCAGAAATTGCAGAAAACCCTGCAATTTTCCCAACACGAAACCGACTGACCCGAAAAACAACTCAGGAAACTTCCAAGCCGGCACGCGTTAACGGCAACCGTAGCCGGCGAACATAGCCGTCTGTTGTACGTCACAAATGTGACAACGAGAGTTCGCTACCTCGTCGACACTGGCGCAGAAGTTAGCGTTCTCCCGGCGAATTCCAACGACCGGCTTCACGAATCGGCTCTAAACTTACAGGCGGCAAACGGAAAACCTATCGCTACGTATGGCAAAAGGTACGTTTACCTTAACATGGGCTTACGCAAACCCATTCACTGGATCTTCGTTGTTGCAGATGTTTCTATGCCAATTATTGGTATGGACCTTCTACAACACCATAATTCAATCATCGATACGCGCAAACGGAGGCTAGTGGACGGAAACACTAATTTATCCGTTTGCGTAACTTCCTTCTCTGGTTGCAGATTATCCCCAGTCACAATTAAGCATATGATAGACACACTTTATCAGCCACTACTCGATAAGTATCCTGGGATACAACAAACGCAACCGAGATTACCGTGTGTAACCAGCAACGTTACACATCACATCGCGACTACAGGACCACCTGTATTTTCTAAAGCACGACGACTAGCTCCCGAAAAGCTAAGGTTAGCGAAAAACGAGTTCGACCATATGATAGACTTAGGAATCATACGACCGTCAAGTAGCCCATATGCATCGCCGTTGCACATGGTCCCTAAAAAGGACAGCAACGATTGGCGTCCAACCGGTGACTATCGGCGATTGAACGCGAAAACCATTCCCGATCGTTACCCGTTGCCTCACATTCACGATTTGACAGCTACCTTGAAAGGTACAACTGTCTTTTCGAAAATCGACTTGGTTAAAGCGTATAACCAAATCCCTATGGCTACTGACGACATACAGAAAATAGCTATCATAACTCCCTTCGGACTCTATGAATTTTTGCGAATGCCTTTCGGTCTAAGGAATGCTGATCAAACATTCCAAAGATTCATAGACGACGTTTTTCGAGGTCACAACTTCGTACATGCGTATGTTGACGACTGCCTAATCGCAAGTCCGGACAGAGAAACACATCTCAAGCATCTGGATCTTGTTTTCGAACGACTACAAAAACATGGCACTACTGTAAACGTTCAGAAATGCCAATTTGGAACCGACTCATTAGACTTTCTGGGACACACTATCGATGCTCAAGGTATCCGACCCCTTAGAACTAAAGTGGCGGCCATTCTGGATTACCCAGAACCGACCACCGTCAAGCAATTACGCACGTTTAACGGCCTGGTAAGTTTCTATAGACGTTTCATACCGAAATGCGCATTACTTATGAAACCTCTGACCGACCAACTTCGTGGTAATGCGAAATCCATTAATTTGGACGACACCGCACGAAAAGCATTCTCCACAGTTAAGGAACTGATCGCTAAAGCAACAATGCTTGCACATCAGGACACTGAAGCACCCATTAGCATCGCAGTAGACGCATCCGACTCAGCAACCGGAGGAGTCTTACAACAATGGGTTAACAACTCCTGGCAACCCTTGGCATTTTTCTCTAGAAGGTTGCTAGACACCGAATCGAGGTACAGCACATTCGGTAGGGAACTCCTAGCTATGTATTGTGCTGTACGGCATTTCCAACACTATATCGAAGGCTGTGAATTCACTCTTTTCACGGACCATAAACCGCTCACTTTCTCGTTAAGCTCTCCTTCTGACAAGTACTCTCCCCGTGAGTCTCGACAACTGGACTACATTTCGCAGTTTACTTCGGATATTCAACACATCTCTGGAGCAAACAATGTAGTTGCAGACGCCTTATCTCGCATAACTTCCTTGAACAGTTTCCAAGGCATCGACCTTCTTAAACTCGCCGAGCTTCAAAAAGAAGACAGTGATCTTCAGCACGAGTTATCGTCCACAACACTTAAACTACGCATCAAACAGATGGGAACAGGTAAGGAAACCTTACTTTGTGACACATCGACAGGTAGGAATCGCCCAATCGTGCCGAAACATTATCGACGCAATGTCTTCAATACATTGCACAAACTTTCTCATCCAGGTGTTCGTGCAACCATCAAGCTTATAGCAGAACGGTTTTGCTGGCCTGGCATGAATAAAGACGTGAGGGAGTGGGCACGCTCCTGTGTAAGCTGTCAAAAATCTAAGGTTATCAGACACAATAAATGTCCCCTAGGCTCGTTTAAAACTCCCGATGCTCGTTTCGACCATGTTCATCTGGATTTGGTAGGACCTTTACCAGATTCAAATGGATACTCTTACCTCTTAACCTGCGTAGACCGTTTCACTCGATGGCCAGAAGCAGTACCTATTAAGGACATCACTGCTGAAACAGTGGCCCTCACCTTCGTCGAACGATGGGTAGCAAACTTCGGTTGCCCTTCAACCATCACCACAGACCGCGGACGTCAGTCTGAATCTGAACTTTTCCGTCGTCTGACCACACTTTTGGGAATCACTCGCTTCCGAACGACTGCCTACCATCCACAAGCAAACGGGTTGGTAGAACGCTTTCACCGACAACTAAAAGCTTCACTATCAGCTGCAAACGTTTCACAGTGGACCGACGCTCTTCCACTCGTCTTACTAGGTATCCGCAATGCAGTGAAAGCTGACATTGGATACACTGCGTCTCAACTCGTTTATGGAACGACACTTCGACTTCCAGGAGAATTCGTGGATCCTTCATCCTCGTCAGTGAACATGGACCTAACCTCCTACACGAACAGGCTTACAAACGCAATGCGTTCAGTTAAACCTGCTTCCACTCGACCACAATCAACCGATGTTTTCGTTCAACCTAACTTACGATATAGTACACACGTTTTCGTTCGTCGAGACTCGCATCGACGACCATTCGAATCAGCATACGAAGGACCCTTCAAAGTTCTTCAACGTGAATCTAAGTACTATATAGTCGACAAGAACGGAACAAACGATAGCATCAGCATCGATCGCTTAAAAGCAGCGTATTTAGAAGGAAATCCTATCCACGTCGATTTTCCTTCAGTACAATCGAACGACACGACTCCACTCATAATTTCTCAACCGACAACCAACACTAGCGATGATACTTCGAATGTATCTGAAAATATACCTAAAACGACGCGTTCTGGAAGAAGAGTAAGATTTCCAGAACATTTAAACGACTACTGCACGTAAGGCACTACTCGACATTTTATATTATCTCGATCTTTCTTTTTAACGATATATAATTTTTTTTAAAAAAAGACAATTTTATTATGCCTATATATTTTTATTTTTATTTTAAAAAAAACAAACATAAAAAACATTTTTTTAACGCTATTATGTGTGCTTGAGTATATTTTCCATTTTTTCGCCGACATTGTGTTTTTACGCACATACGAATGTATTTCGACATGCACTTACAGTTTCTTTTTTCTTTTCCAGGACGGCTGGAAAAGAACGATGACGTTTATGAGGAGCCGAAATTTTCACTGTACATTTTCTTTTTTTACTATGTTGTACCTCCGTCCCATATAGTAAGGAAGGACGACCAGACGCTGCTAAATTTAGTAAGCTATCAGAAGAGTGTTTACCAACGACAAACTCGTTGGGTTTAAACTTCTGGCTGGTCACGTCTTAGGGTCATCATTGCCACACTAGGGGGGGAGTGATCTGTAGCAGTAAATAAATCCCCAAAATAAATAGCACTGTAAGTTTTCGACATTGGATGCTGACCATATGTTTTAGTGGACTCATCTAACTGAAGGCGCTCGGTCAGGCATCCGCACCAGATCACGTGTGGTAACGCCGTGCTCAACATCTACCGCAATCGCTAGCCAGATTAGATCAGAGAATTCCGATATATTGGTCATCGCCAAATATACTCTTCCGATCTCCTCGACTCTGTCTTTTGATTTCTCTCGGTGGGTACAAATTATATTAGAAGGTGTTACTGGTAGAAGCGTTGTCAAACACTGAATACCTGTGACATCATCAAGTATGTTGAAAATTCCTTCACAGCTTTTTATTTGACACTATTATCATTTATTTGTTTCTTCTCCTTGCCTTGTATTTCAATCTTCTTTCAGGTCTTTTTTAACCTCAATTTATGTTCTTTGGTCTTGCTCGTCTGTGCTTTTATTGTTAGTCTTTGATTAAAAACCCACCTTAATTTTACTACTGCAAACTGCTGGACTATTGAGAGTAAGGTCGTATTTGTCCAAATTCAAAGTCGCAGAGTGGTTTACAGTATGATTGTTAATCTTTCACTGTCTGCCTAGAAAGATTGCAGGAATCCTTAAAGGCAGATATCTGAGCCATATTGTTGGGAATATTTTTATTGATTCTCAGGTATTGGACTCTCTCTTACTAACTATTCTTTTTGTTGATTAGCATGTTAGTTAATGTTAAAAATCCCTCGAATGCATGCCACAGGTTGTACAGTTTTATGTATCATATACTTTTGTGATATTTTGTTTGATTCCTGAAAGTAAAGCGGATTATGTTGAGCACAGTGTTTGTTTTTTGGTGTAATTTAATGAGATTCACTCCTAACTCTTCGTACGCTATTCAGACGAACCTGTTCTGGGTTTAATCGAGTAAACTTCGGTTCGTTAGCTGTGAGTCTAAACTGACTAATGGAGTGTGATCGTTGCATGGATATTTAGAGTCTAGGGAATGGCTTGAGACGGTTCGCGCTGATCCTGGTGGAGAATCTCTGAAAACATTTGTCATCATTATTTAAGCTGTGGCGGCATTAGCGTTTGTGCTAAGTGGTAAGTGGTCTGAACATTATTGCACCTCTTTTTGGGATCACATATATAATTCATTCAGTCGTGCTCAAGGTGTCCTCTCTGACATCAGTGCTAATCGACTAGTACACCAACATTAAGAAATCCCTTAAATCACTGGTTAGTATAACGAACCCGGTTATACTGCCTCTACATTTTATATTATTGAGTAGTTGTCTTTCCAAATGTCCCTCCAGTAATATGGAAGACTTGCTTCACTCTATATTTGTTTGATAAATATAACTTTTTTAATCCCACATTAACACAAGCACATATTCATCCAATTTGTGTTTTCTGTGTATGCCATTAAAACAACAAATACATCATTAAATCACAAGTGAACGTCTCTTAATGGTTATGAAGAAACGTTTGTAGTGACTCACATTTATCACGAGAACACGACTGGTTTAATAAAAACAATTATTATTATAACCAACTGTACCAGTGTTTGTTTTAATGTGCTTTTGTTTGACTGTGCTAATGACAGCTATATTGTGCTTCCATTCCTATTCTTACACTTTGATTGTAACTTCGCGCGAATTCGGTTACGTTCTGTAACCAAGCTTGTATTCTGGCACGATCTCGGTATCCTTTCGATACCACGAGATCCTCAGCGAATATATCTCGATTTGGTCCATTAACTGCCTTCTAATATTTGGATTCTTGGGGATTTTATGGATCTATTTGGTTACGTTCGACCTACGCCTTCTGATCTACTTGGAACGTATTTCTCTGTAGTGGTGTTCATAGTTAATCTCGACTCGACGCCACGCTACACGTTATCCAAATTTTTATTTTCCATCATATTTAAAGTGAAAGGTGTCTAAATGTTCTCTACCACAAAAAGCAGATTTACTTAATCATGATCCCTAAATAATTATTATATGGACAAAATGTTCGTCAAACTTGCTCATCTTACAACATAGCTGCTGCTATGGCTGAATCTATATACTGCACAAATACACAGCTCTGTATGAAATAGGTTGATTTGCTATGTTCTGTATTTTATGTGATTGGTATACGTCAACTCAATTTAACGTTTCTGTCTCAATTTGTATATTTTCAGACAGATAAATCCTGTATAAGATAAACAAGAGAATACGCAAACAAAGGAGGCTTATGTGTATAGGAAGATCACCACGGTGATAAGTATACGATCGTGAAATGGATAATAACGAGATAGTAACATGCTCTCTGGGCTAATGAGATATCTCAGAAGACTGAATAAATTCATCCAGGCATGCACACACTAAATACGCCTTGTTTAGCATTAGATTATTTCGTCTGATGATATGTCTAGATCTAATGTAATCTCGGTATCTTCAAGCGAATAGTTTCTCACGATCAACCGTGTCTGGTGCTTGAATCACTATTTAAGATTAAAGTAATTAGTTGAATGCCCATATCCAATATTTCATGTCATTTAACATTGTGCCACATCCAACCCCTTTGCATCTTCTCCCTAACAAGATTGTGGTTACACTTCCGTCTGCGTCTACACGAACACAATTGAACTACATCCAACCAACTAATGCTTTTTCCCTCGTTATTATCGTTCCTTTAATTTTAAGATTGTTTTTGGCCACATCGTGTTGCGGATATAGTTGAAATCATTCGCACCTAGTAACTTTATAAAGCCAAATATTTACAGAATTGTTTTTAAAAGATTATAATAAAAACTAAAGTGTAGTGACTCACGTTTATCACGAGAACACGACTGGTTTAATAAAAACAATTATTATTATAACCGACTGTACCAGTGTTTGTTTTAATGTGCTTTTGTTTAACTGTGCTAATTATAGTCATTTTGTGCTTCCATCACCTTCCATCATTGTTCCGCGGTTTTTGGTACTATTCGCACGTACTCCTGTCTTCTGCTTCCACTTGTACCATTCCTTGGCACGATCTCGGTATTCGTTCAATACCACGAGATCGCCAACGAAATAAACCTGGTTACGTTCGACCTTCGCCTTCTGATCTACTTGGCTCGTGTTTTTTGGTAGCGGTGTTCATAGTCTACCAAGACTCGACTCCACGCTACAATTGGTGATCCCAAAGTTTGGAACACGCCTCAACATCTGGTGAAATCTTCCAAAGAAGCCAATTCGTTGAGTCTATAGTTTATCTATCCACGTCTGTCGTATATTTTCATATTAATTTTTAATATATAATATACACGACATGACGGATAGCGACAAGAATACTATTAATGTTATAGACTCAGACGTACAGGCCATTCACTTTCGACCTGCATCATTCATTCCCCACGACGCAGAGGTTTGGTTTGCTGCATTACAGTCTCAGTTCGAGACTCGTCGCATCACGAGCCAAAGGCAAAAGTACGCCTTCGCTCTCGAATCATTACCCGGGGACTATTTAGTTGCTGTACGTGAGGTCATCCTCAATTCCAATGTGCCTAATGATTATCATCGCCTCAAAGAGGCAATTCTCCGACATTTCCTCCCATCGAGGGAGGAACGATTGAGGACATTGTTAGCACGGCACCCCCTGGGTGATGCTAAACCAAGCCACCACCTCACGCGCCTGCAATCTATTGCAGGACCAACAGCATCTGACTCGGAAATAGTTAAGGAATTGTGGCTCGAGTCACTATCAGCTCATATCCAACCTACTGTGACGGCACTGCTCGAGGACTCACCGCTTAACCAGGTAGCCCTCCTAGCAGACAAAATTTTAGCGAGGACTAGTAATAGAGACACCAATGTAGTTGTTTCAACGGCACGTCCTAAAGTAGACATGGACGCCGGTCATTCCTCAGCTCATGGCGACAGGGACGGGTGTATTCACACACGTCTCAGTTTTCGAGACCGTTGTAACGTACCCCAACCCTACGTCCCCCGAGCTCGATCACGATCTCGCAAACCCGTCACCACTCGCCCAAAAAGGGCATCTTCCAAGCCACGCCGAAAGGCGGCTTCGGAAGCGAGTGACGGTTGGTGATGGTTCCATAGGTCCTTCGGGTCTGGCGCCCGCTGTTGTCGAGCACCATGCTCATACAAGGCGGGAAACGCCGGCGCCGGCGAGTAAAAGCGGCCGTACTCGCCGGCCCTTCCCCTAGGTTGGTCGCTTATTCTATGAGCACGATTATCGCACAAACGCTAGGTTCTTAGTAGACACTGGGGCCCAAGTTTCTGTCGTACCACGAGGTAGCAGCAAGTCACAAACCACAGTGCTTCGACTACGCTGCGAATGGCTCAGTCATTCCTACCTACGGTACACGACAACCCGCGGTCAACCTGGGCAACCGACGACGGTATCTGTGGACGTTCATCATTGCTGATGTTCCCACAGCCATACTAGGTATCGATTTTCTACAGCACTATGAATTGCTTGTCGATTCACGTAGGCTGCAGCTAATCGATAATTCGTCGAACAGCAAATTCATGGGCCGTAAAGCCCACATGAACGCGTAACGAATCCTCGGCACTTTTTACTCGCGTGACGATAAATTCCACGCTTTATTCGAGAAATTCCCCGTACTCACTAAACCACTCGAGGAGATTCCATCGGTGACCAACTGTGTAGTACACCACATAGTCACCTGTGGACCACCAGTCACGGCAAGACCTCGCCAACTGGCACCGGACAAATTAGCTTTCGCTAAACGTGAGTCTTACAATTTACTAGCTACTGGTATTATTCGTCCTCACAGTCCATGGGCCTCTCCTCTTCACATGGTGCGCAAAAAAGATGGGGTTAGTTGGAGACCACGCGGCGACTACCGAGCTTTAAACATAGTTACGCGCTTTAATAGCTTGCCCATCCCCCACATACACGACATCACGGCATCGCTCGAGGGCACGACCATCCTTTCTAAGATTGATCTGGTACGAGCATATCATCAGATCCCAGTCGCTCTTGAAGATATCGAAAAAACTGCTATCACGACTCCTTTCGGTTTGTTTGAGTTCCTACGAATGCCATTTGGATTACGGAATGCTGCTCAAACTTTTCAAAGGTTTATCGATAGCGTTGTACGAGACCTCGATTTTGTTCACGTCTATATTGATGGCCTGCTAATCGCATCATCAAACGTAGATGAACATTATCAACATCTTACGCTATTATTCCAACGCCTTTCGGATAATGGAATAGTAGTAAACCCAGACAAATGCGAGTTAGGTAAACGAGAAATAATATTTCTGGGTCATGTTATCAAGCAGGAGGGTATTCTACCTTGTGAGGACAAAGTGCAAGCAATAAAGGAGTACAACGTGCCGTCCTCACTCAAGGAACTGAAGGCTTTTCTCGGTTTGGTTAACTTCTAATGTCGTTTCATCCCACACGCGGCAGAACGGTTACGACCACTAACCGACTTACTACGCGGCAACCCACGCAGATTGGATATGAACGATTCTGCACGTACTGCATTCACTGAAATCAAAACGGCTCTTGCGCAAGCCACTCTTCTCGCCCATCCCGATCCATCAGCCACGCTTAGTATAGCGGTTGATGCATCCGATGTGGCTATAGGAGCAGTCATGCAACAAAACATCTCCGGTAGTTGGCAACCCCTCGAGTTTTTCTCACGACGCCTTACTACCACGGAGACGAGATATAGCGCTTTTGGTCGCGAGCTGCTAGCAGCCTACTGCGCCATCAAACATTTTCGGCACGCAGTAGAAGGACGTCAATTCATCTTATTCACCGACCATAAGCCCTTAACGTATGCTTTGCATACCAAGTCTGACCGCTACTCACCACGAGAGTGCAGACATTTGGACTATATTTCCCAGTTCACGACAGACCTTCGTCACATTCAAGGCAAGTCGAACTGTGTTGCCGATGCTCTATCACGAATCCGAACGAATGCAGTTACTCTGCCGGTGCTCGATCTTCCTGCTATGGCCGCTGCCCAAGCAAACGATCCCAGTTGTACAAAATCACCACACTCTACGTCCCTTCAGTATCAGGAAGTACCTCTAGCCACGACTTTTGGCACCATCCTATGCGATATTTCTACTGGTCTTCCTCGACCCATCGTACCCTCTGCTTATCGCCGTCTCGTATTTGATGCCCTGCATGGATTATCTCGCCCAGGTATCGCAGCTACATTACGTCTCATCGCTGCACGATACGTCTGGCCGTCCATGAATAAAGATGTTCGTATGTGGGCAAAGCAATGCTTACAATGTCAACGATCAAATGTGCACAGGCACGTAGCCGCCCCCCTCGGTACATTCGCTACGCCTGGTGCTCGCTTCGATCATGCTCACTTAGACATTGTAGGACCACTGCCACCATCGCACGGGTATGGTCACATACGTGCATCGACTGTTTCACCAGATGGCCCGAAGCTATACCCATCACGTCTATCACGGCGGAGACAGTTGCTCACCGCTTCGTAGAACGATGGATAGCACCATATGGTTGTCCCTCGACTGTCACGACTGACCGAGGAAAACAATTTGGGTCCGCATTGTTCTCCTCACTTACTCGGCTGCTTGGTACAGAACGCATACGCACTACCGCCTACCAGCCAGCTTCAAATGGTTTAGTTGAAAGGTTCCACCGTCAACTTAAAAGTGCTCTTCGAGCACACGAAAACGACGACTGGTACGAAACCTTACCGCTCGTTCTCTTAGGTATTCGAACGAGCCTGAAGGCAGATATTCAATGTTCCGCCGCTGAACTTGTATACGGCACGACATTGCGTCTGCCCGGGGAATTCTTCACACCACGGAGCAGACATGATTTCGATAAATCAGACTACGTCCATCGGCGGTCTGCGTTTATGCGAACGCTGTCTCCGGTGTCAACTCGAATACAACATCGACAGGTCACTCTCGAGAGAGAGTTATCTACCTGTTCACATGTTTTCATACAAGTAGATTCGGTACGCAAACCTTTGCAACAACCTTACGAAGGCTCTTTTCACGTGATCACTCATCACGAAAAGACCTTCAGGGTTGATCGACATGGCCGCGTCGAGATCGTCAGCGTTGATCGTCTCAAACCAGCACACGTCGATGACAAGGCCCTATCTGATACCATGAGATTCAATGCTAGACCTATCAAACCTACTAGCGGAATCCTCAAACCATCTTCAGGTCCCACGCTAGATACATCTGAGACCTCATTCTCGCGTCCCGGTCAACAGCACGCGTCATCTGCACCGTCTACGGACGAGACGACAGTCTCACGTCCAGATCAGCAGACCACGACGCCCTTGACTTCGGGTGAGATTGCAGGCTCACGCGACGCGAACGAGACTACCGTCTCACGTTCCGATCGCCGAGTACGGTTGCCCGTACGCTTCCGCGACTAGTCGCACAGTGAACAACCGATATGGTGTAGGGTTATTCCTATACTACACGCATGCTACACTCTTCTCTTTTTTGATTTTCTTTTTGTTTCCGGAGCCCACGCCCTCGACCATCCCCGTTTGGTTCCGCCGACTTCAGTCAACCTTGGCGAAAGCTGGACTGGCCACTCATGCTCTTGTCAACGCACTCAGTCGATATATTGGTTTCGAATGCTTGGCATACGCTTGGTCTCGAACTTGGTCGTTACGGTCGCTTCTGGTCTTTTGGCTCAACGTGGTTTCGTCCTACGTCTGCAGCGTTTCTGGTCCGCATTCCCTACGATTTCAATCTTCAGATTCTGGATACAAACCACTCTGGTGTGGCATGCCAACTCACGCAACAAATACAGCACACCGCTCCTGGTACCGTTCTCCGAAAAAGACCTTCGTTGGCAACTCGACGATCGACGATCGCTTTCCTGTTTGCCAATTCCTCCGTCCTACAACCGCTCGTCAGCCGATCAGTCCCACGATTTAAACCGCCATTTATCGAAAGTGTAAACCCTTTCTAGCGAGGGGCTCCTGTAGTGACTCACGTTTATCACGAGAACACGACTGGTTTAATAAAAACAATTATTATTATAACTGACTGTACCAGTGTTTGTTTTAATGTGCTTTTGTTTAACTGTGCTAATTATAGTCATTTTGTGCTTCCATCACCTTCCATCATTGTTCCGCGGTTTTTGGTACTATTCGCACGTACTCCTGTCTTCTGCTTCCACTTGTACCATTCCTTGGCACGATCTCGGTATTCGTTCAATACCACGAGATCGCCAACGAAATAAACCTGGTTACGTTCGACCTTCGCCTTCTGATCTACTTGGCTCGTGTTTTTTGGTAGCGGTGTTCATAGTCTACCAAGACTCGACTCTACGCTACAAAAGTCTGAGAGTACCATGATAAACGTACTTAACTCGTTGGTTGAATTTCATCAGATGGATAGTTTAAATTTTAATTCTGATAATTCACTTGTTGGAAATGACTCGTTTGGTAATTATGAATTTCAGATAGATAAAGGAAATAGAAATTATAATGTTGAAAATCTTGAAGATTTGACTTAATCGCCAATGAAAGACCATTTTATATACACATTAACACCAAAGTGGCGGTTGTGGTAAATAACTATCACGTCTACTGTTCGACTAAATATTATGTGTTATTAAAATCAGTAGTAATATCATAATACAATTTTATACGGTGCACTTCAGTCTCAAGTTATTTCTTGTACCTTGTCAAAGTTCTAGACTCATATGGGTTAGCAGTGTTGGCAAGGGAAAAAAAGTAGGTAGGTATTTAATTAACTTAGTTGAAATTCGCACTTAAAGTTCTACCAAACTGGACGGTTGCTACATTAGATGACCGACTACATAGCACTTGCTAGTATTAAGTAAATTAGGCAATCATTCAAGCCTAATCCATAACTAACGGGCTGACTTCTAACGACTTGATAAACTTTGAGCCTGTCGAAATGAGAGTTGTTAGCCAGTAGTTGGATGAATATGTTTGTCCGTTGTGAATGAGGAGTTTGACACAAACACCAAATACAAGCAAACATTGGAAGAAGAAGCCGCATGCCAGATATGATCTGGATAAAAGACTTAGTGCAGCAACTACACTTGAAATTTCATTATATATTTAAGGAAATGACATATCCGAATTCTGATGTGGTTTATCACGAGTGATACTATAAAATATAAAATATCAGGCAGAAAGTAAAACAGCCATTTTATTATCCTAGGATGTGCACTTATTTTACAGAGCCAGGTGTGCAATACCCTGGATTTATCGAGAACTTTCCAGTTACTCATTAACTGGCGCACTTTTACTAGAGATTTAGCTTCAAGTATTTAAAAGTACTTCCATTTATCTTCCATAAACACGTCAGCACTTCCTTACCAGAAAAGATGCCACGAATGTTCACAGTTTGTCGCCTTTACACGCAACACCTTTTGATTGGTATACAAGAACATATCCGTCTCACAGCCAAAGATGTCAATAGTACTCGGAGTTTGACAACGCCTTTACACATAACAACTTTATGAATGAAGCATATCAACCGAGTCAAATCAGAAGTCAGAAATGAAAGGGTTCGAAGATGTATTTCAAAAGCTATCGATATGTTGGGAAGCGTTTGGTATAAACTGGTTAGTGGTTGAAAGGGGTGTGTAGAGCGATGTACCCACTAGTGATATAGTGCACATTCGTGACACAGTTTCTTCAGTTAGGTGACTCCCGTAAGACTCATGAAGTCAATACCAATGTCGAAGACCTACATGATCCTGTTCGGTGGAATTATTTACTTTTACACTAATCATAAAAAACTAAACTCATTCAAGTTAAAAGCCTGAACCAAATCCCTTGCAGAATGTTTACTCAGGAGAATGGGAATTAACCGTTAACTAAACGTAACTATATCTAAAATGCTGTATGTCATTCGTAGGTTGTTCATTGACAAACAGATGTACTAACTCAATTGTTTTCCTTCTGTGGTTTATTGAATACATCCCGACTCTCCACAGTCTTTCAAAATTATCAAAACAAGACTTAATTGCCGAACTGTAGGTGCGACATTTTATCTGAAACCATTCTTATGTAATCTTGTCAGACTAGACTTTACAAGTTGTTGGAAGTTAATTTTTAGTTGTGTATTTCTGTAACGAATGATGTGAGCAAAAAAAGCATCAAGTTCTCTTAAGTGTATTCCGTAATCTTTATTTTTGTCTAACATAAGTACTACTGAAACTGTTTGTTCACATCAAAGTTGAAGGTACTTTGAATAATATTGTGTCCACAAATCAAAATGGCGTGCGTCGTTACAGTATGGTAGGGATTTAGCAACATCGTAATAGATTGCACTCTTATATGTCATTCAGTCGTGTAGTACGTCTCGGCTGTTGCGTCACTGGCACAGCGTTATTCGGGGCTAAAGCAGCATGGTCCGCCGATTGGAGTAAAGGTGATCAGGCTCTACCATTTTTTGGCCAGTTGAAAAGTTTAGCAGCCAGCATCAATAAAAGATTTCCATCAATACTAAGTGCTCGTGCTATCTGTAGTGAAAATATCAGTATAAAGCCATGGAACTGGGACTGGGACGGAAGAAATCCCCCTAATATTAGGACGGATGCCTCTTTACAGAATGAAATAGTGATACCAAAACCAAAGTGTACACGACACCTTCTATTTATTCGCCATGGCCAATATCATTATGCGAAAGAAGATTCTGACTGTCACCTGACAGGGCTTGGACGCCAGCAACTGGAATGTACTGGAATGCGTTTACGAGAACTCAATTTCCCATATAGGAAATTATACTACTCCACGATGACGCGTGCTGTCGAATCAGCTGAGTTGGTGTTAAATCACCTTCCCGATGTTCAGGCAGAACCATCAGACGCATTACGCGAGGGTGCTCCTTACGTTCTGGAACCACCCCTCGTATATTACCAACCCACACCAAAAGACATAGAAGAAGATGGCTCCCGCATTGAACTTGCATTCCAAAGACATATACACCGTGCAGATGTGAAACAAGAAGCCGACACATATGAAGTGTTTGTGTGCCATGCAAATGTTATTCGCTATTTTGTTTGTAGAGCTCTACAGTTTCCACCTGAAGCTTGGATAAGGTTTTCCCTTGATCACGGCAGTATAACGTGGCTTGTCGTCCGGCCTGATGGGCGCGTTACGTTGAGATGGTTAGGAAACTCAGGACATATGCCCCCCGAACTCATTTCCGTCCAGTAAATTTCTAGGAACTTTGCTTCATTGTACAGTGTATATTACGTGTAATTAAAGTTTCTTGTTTTGTAATTAATTTCTTGTAAAATTAGATACATTTTCCAGATGGCTGACATGCTATTCTTTTCTCATTGATTACTCACCATTTGTGTGTAATAGTAAAGGCCTTTACATAGTGTTACCTATAAAAAAACATTGGAAGCAGTCAATGGCGTAAACTGCTCTGCCAGCGTTTTGGACTTTCTATAGCTCAATACTTAAATAGTAGATTAAATCATTAGTTACGACAGATATTATTGGAACACTTAACGCAATTAAGTGCATGCTCATGTGTGGCTTCAGGCTAGTGAGGTTAGCTAGATTCCTTAACCAAATGAGTAGCTTAGACGCAAAATCCGACTAATCTAACCACCGATCTAATTTTATTGGTACTTGCTTTTGAAGACAAATTCTAGTCAGCACATCATGGATTTGGTTACTTTGTCAAAAATAAGAATGACCATAAAATTGGGCACCGTAGATCTTCCATACATACCAACCAAACCAAAAGCCTACTGGAATCTTAAAAGTAATAGTTGCGTATTGGAGCCTCTTTTGCCTAATGTATGTAAAGCATAAAAATGAGAACAATGTTAAAACTTATTGTCGTAAATTTAGTATACTGGTAAGCGAGTTAACACGGAAAGGTAAGAAAGTAAGTCTGTAGATCTGCTTATATTTTCATTAAGCTCAAATGCTTAACAACTCATTTGCTGCCTTGGTTTTGGATCAGATCCTTTCCCTCTATTTAACTAAATAAGGAGTTCAGATAAACTTTTTGAAAGAGCGAGTAGTTTTTGGTGGTCTGTGAATCATATACTCTTACTCTGTTAATAGCAATACGACTTGGAAAGAAATACGAATCAGTACTGTGTACTGTAAGAAACGCAAACCTTGATATTGAAAAAAGGTATTGTTCTTTAACAATAACTGAATGGTAGTTTGGAAACAGTACTTCCTATGATTTATTATTAGATAGCTAAACAAGTAAATTACGGTCGTTTGACTTTGTGAATATCTACTTATACAATTAGTCGTTACGATGATATTACTTACCAAACAGATCTTGTACTGCTACTTTGATAACAAAGATTTCCCTGTGTTTAGGCCTTAGGTCTTGATGTTTATTCACAACCCTTTTAAATGACAAAAACACATGACCGACTCAGTAATAAATGGAAGAGAATTATATACAATGAACTCAAAGTAAATTGAGTTTCTAGGAACGTATTCCAGTACAATTAGAACAATGTGTTTATATGTATTCGTGTGCAAAGTTATGACCGGTGGAGGTTAACTGTTTTGGGGATTAAACAGTTTCGTACTGACAACTGATGCATTATTTCACAAATTAAATGAAGTTAAAAATGTCGGCCACTCAACTAGAACTTAAAAGTCAAGATGCAATATGTTGTCTGAAGTCTGGAGGCCGGGTTTGATCCTTGACGTTGCCATAAATTCTTATCATAAAAAAGTTCCAATCCAGGAAGCATCTCTAAAATACTTAATTTAAATAATTCTTTAGCTTATACCAGTTCGCAGCAAAAAATATTCAGAACTCAAACTGATCTCCGTAAAGTTGAGGTCGAAAGGACTATTGTCGTAAGTTGCAACATCTCTTAAGGGGTATTTTCCTGACGGGAAGCGCTTGAATGCTTTGCTAAAAATGCAGAAGCGAGGTCGAGGGTAGTCAACTACCAACTGGACATTATAAAGCGTCACTGCAGGCACTGCTTTGGGAAAGAAGGGTCTGTCATATATTCCAGTTTGAAACTAGTGAGGTGAAACGCAAACAAACGATTACCTTGTGAAAACAGTATTACGAAATAAGCAGTTTAACAGGAATTCTAAACATGATCATTCCCAAGTTTTCTTTTGTAATTAACTGTCTAGCGATAAACGATGAAGTAATAATGACATTTTCGTAACCCTCAGGAGGCATACTCCGTCTGTTTAAGCCTAACTTCTCATAGCTTAACAATTTGGGCTTATCTGATTGTATATTCGAAAAAACGCTATTACCTCTCGGCCGATGTTGTCTGTATCAAATACTAATTCTACTCATATGAGTTGTTAGTGTACAAGGTACCAGAAGTTGATTATGTAGCTTACTTAACTCCATCGCACCAGATCCCTGATGATCCGAATCCAGAATTAGGCACTGTCAAATACGGGAAAAATTTTGTTTTGTGTAACATGATGGATGTGTTAACGCATTTCCTTAGGTAGTTGAAGAGTGAAGACCAAAATGTGACATCTAGACGTTTCATATCCGAAAGAAAATCCCGTGGTCACGAGATTCTTTCCGTCAGTTGTCAGAGAGGAAGTTTGGTCTATTACAAAGTTATTAACACCTCGTTTTTCTGTCAACCAAATCTAATCGATCTCCTGGATAGTATCATGACCGACAAAACCCATTTGATTCCAGCTAGCTTTATAGCGTTTTGGCTTCATTCATCAAAGGATTAAGCTGTAGCGAATAACTTTTATCACGTAACAAACTAATACAAAACATTACGTGGGATAGCACGAAGTCTGTTCTCAGATACTGACTATAGGCATAAATACTGGTAAAACCACGGTGATTTGGACATACTCAACAGCCACTAACCAAAGGGCATTTAGAAAAAACCGAAGATAGATCGCAAACTTGTTGCCACTAACAGTACAACCCAATATTCAGCTTAATGATTCTACACCAAAGAGAAACGGTGAAGTAACTAACAATTAACAAGAACACATTGAAAAAAGTAATAAAACATCAAAACGACAGAGCATGAAGTATTACATTTAAATCTATTTGTCTCCAGATTTCTGCAAATGAGTGTATTCGCTTCCAATATTTTAGAGGCCTATTCGGAAGACCGGTCTCGGAAAAAACCATATTGTTATTGACAGTTTTCCATTTGTTCTCTGCAAAAATATATGATACCGATAAATAACAATTCTACAGGATAATGTGACTTTCTGGCTACTTTCACAAGGTATAGTTCATACATAGATCTCATATTTGATAATAATCCACTTTAATTGATAGTGTCATGGTTTAATATACATCTATATCACGAGTTGGCATCACTAGTAAGTCATTGTAATTTTGCCAGTTTCTGTCTGGATTCGTACTTTCTTCATAATTCCTTGGTTTCTACTGAATGTTTGTAATGCTCAGTATACCTAATTTACATTAGGTATTGTATTTTGAAAATAGATAGAAAAAATAGGCTTAGAAGTGTTGTGAAATATTCTGTAAAGTGAAGTAATCAAGTATATGGCAACCCGATTTTAATGATTGAAACATCCGTGACTCTCTAGTAACGTATTCACTCTAAAACACAAAGCGATGCATGCTCAATTGGTCACATAATATACAACGACAGGATAAAACTTTTCCTGGTTCAGTTTTACTTTACACATCGACCTATCACCCGAGTTAATAACAGAAATTGGCGTTCGTTGGAGCTTTCTGCCTACTCAAATTGTATCCACTTATATAAGTACAAAGGGGCACCGAATACATATACACCACACAAGTCACTTGATTTGTGTGTGGGCTGTGATACTGCCAGAGGGCCCAGACCGAAGCAGGTTTACGCAAGTTCATTCACAGACTACCTCGACACGCGATAATTAGTGGCATAGGAGTAAGTCCTAAGAAAGCTATTGCAGCCAAACTAAGATGCATCATCAGTCCATGAAAACAATAACAGGTAAACTGACCCATGTAGGTATCTACATACTACCTGGTTGGGGTCTGAGTGATTATCGTAACCAGTGGAGACTGGGTGAAGTAGCTCAGAATCATTCGCTACGCCGCAAGTCCGGCGACCAACGACTGGTTCATACGCCATTTGTTCCTTCAGGAAACTGGAGCCCATGTGCACCATTGGATTGTAAACAGGGTTTTCCAACTCCCCTAGATGGACTCACCGTGTCCGCAAACCCGGTTGAAGCGCCGGACATTCGCATTTCGTCCTCTCAATTTCGTAAACAACCCCACCACGAGAAGGCAGTGAGTAGGACTTCCTTGGCAGTGGCTGTATACGCGTGGCCATATGAGAGGATTTGGAGAGGGAGAGCTGACTCTCCCTACCCTCGGCCGCACCAAGGCATTTAATGATTCTTTTTCTTTACGCCGTATACACATAAATAAATGACTAGCAAACTACAACGACCAAATCAACACTTGAACGATTTTATTGTAATCTTTAATGTTGTTTTAAACTTGGGTTAATTTTAATTTGGTCATTTTTTCTCTGAAATGGTTTACACTGAGTCACGAAACGTCAGAAAATCTAATTTTTCTACTCATTCGGATATTACAAATATATTATTTTTATTTATAATCTTTACCGCTGTTTAATTCTGTTAACCACAACGGTTTAAATACCCCTACTGAATTATTTTTACCGTAATTGTAAACCCTTGTTAGAAATTACCGAAAATATGTACTTAATCAAAATGTACCTCACAATATTTATACTGAAATAATAGAGTTGATTTTCGCGGAATTGAACAAAAAAGACCAGAGGGTTTATACATAAAAATACTTTCTAAGGACTCTTATCAAGGGGCTTTAAGTGTCAAATTATACTTCATGTGAATAAAAATGAAATATTACAAAATAATATTCATGAGATTAAAAGATGGTTATTGAACCACACGGTGATTAATCATAATTTTAGGCAGAAAAAACGTACTCATGTAATGATGTGTTATTTGACGCTCTTTCAGTTGCGGTGGATAAAGGTATTTGTTCAATTACTGAACAATATTTATTGGCACCTTCCTGAAAGACCAATCGGAAAACAGGTTAGGGTTAACAACACGAAAAGTTACATTACTCAAGCGTAAAAAACATATTATGGTTAAAATCAGTTAGCAAATAGAACTCACTTGGTTTTTAGTTATTCTGGTGAGTAAATGAAGTTTCTGAAACGTATCATACCAATACTTCACAACAGTCTCATAGTTATTCTACAATAGTACGAATAGAAGCTAAACATACAGGAAAACTGTAGATTGTCACTTCTAAATGCTGATTCTTTTCATGTTTGATCGGTATTTCACGTACGGATTCTAACTCATCTTCTGAAGTGTGGGATATAATATCAGTATTCTCAAGGTTTGAGACTCCAGATTTCGGTGTAAACCTCTGTTCGGCACATATGTTTGTAAAAGTGACGTATCCTGAACGCTTTTTCGACCTGCGAGTACAATCAGAAAGCTGGGAATCACCTTTAAATGTGGAAATCTACCTACATCCCAGTTATCTGCAGCGTATAAACTTTTTATCTCTCCAACGTCATCAAATTCTATTCTCTTAGTCGAATAAATTTGAGAATTGATTGAAGTCTTCGAAGCATCATCCTGTAAACTGTTAAGTACATCTCGAGACTTCTTTGCTTTTCGGCGTTTTTTATAGGGTTTACGCACACTAAGTAATTTAGACACACTATTTGCAAGGAGTATACTTGACGTTTTGCGTATCAACATCTTCACTAGATTCTTCCTGCATGTCAAGGAATTTTCTCCCTTCAGTATTCTAAAGGGAAAATTGGACTGAATAATGATATGCAATAAAAGATAACTGGACTGTCGTTTTTCTGTTTTTTATAACAGTTCCATCCACCTGTTTCAATCAACAAAAATGGAGGGAAGTTATGATGAACAAATAAAAAGTAGTATGTGCTCACTGAAATGAAGAAATGTCCGGTCTCTTTGGAACAATTCTGAAGGGTCTCACGCTGAAACGAAATTCCCGTCTAGTATTCCCCAATGGTAAGTGGTGGTTTTGTGATTAAACCCATAGAATTATAACTAGTAAACTCTAGGTTGAAAACTCACTGCTTTGGCAAGCGGGTTAGTGTCATTAGCTTTTATACGAAGTGTGGCTCGAAATCGAGTACATAAACCCATAGTTTGTGAATTACATTGAAACCAAACTATAATTTTTGAAAGGCGAAATTTAATGGATAGTAATCGTTGTGTATGGGTCATGTCACCTATGGTGTATAGCTACTGGTTTTATTTTGGGATACCTAGCTTGAAAAGTCCCAACAGAACTGTGAATAAAGCCTTAGACTTCTTCAAATATTTCTTTTTGGATGTCTTGAGTCTTTTTATGAAATCGGTCCTCACCAGTAGCATCATGTGGTGACTTAGTATGTACCACGCATGCTGTAATAGATTACGTCTCCAAACAAATAGATTGTCTTACACCCCATGATGAGAACTATAAACCTAACTCCGACATTTCTTGTCGGAAATTTTTGCCACACGCCGACAATACTTTGAAAATCCATATTCGTTGGACAACTTGAAGACTAATTTGAATTTACCTGTTATACCAATGTTTGTTGTGATATTTTTGGACTAAATACTAGTTGTATTTATGAACACATTATTTTCATTGCCAAAACATTTTCTGAGCATCTTACAAATTATCACTTTCTATTGAATGTCAACCACTACTTTACAATATCCAACTTTTCAAGTCATAATAGCTGAAGTGCGTCCGAACATCATGCATACATACCAAACTTGTTTTTTCATTTAAACCGATACGAAAGTGGTATATGAAAATTTATTAGGTTCTTTGATTGCCTTGAGCAATAATGTAAGTATATTTGAAATGGGACTCTCTCACTGTAAATACAAAATATTGCTACAGGACTGACCTGTGTCAACACCTAAAATAAGGATAGGAAGCGAATTAGTTGAGTGTGTCCATCGCTTCACTTGTCTTGGCAGTCTCATCAATCTTGAAGGTTTGGTGTCTAACGAAACCTGAACACAGGTTCCAAAACCTCGACTGGTTTGTAGATAAACTTGTCACTTGCGGTATAGCCAAGAAGTCTGTTTCCCAACCAAAGAACACATTTACTGTACAGCATTTTGCTCTGTTATGAGAATGGAACATGGTCATTAGGAATATTTATTCGTAGGTTACTTGTATTCGATTACAGGTTTTTTTCGAAACATTCCTCGCATATTTTTGGACAACCGATTGAGCAACGTTGAGGTTAGGTATACACTACCAGATAAAAATGGTAAACGATTCAATAAGATAGTGAATTTGCATCAATTAAGGTGGCTAAGACATGTTACGTATACTCAACTACCATTTACCTCGACGAGTGACGCTGTCTGGCGTAGGAAGGAGTAGACTGGGAGGCAGATAGAGGCGGCCAAACCAAGATGTGCCACCAATCCATCAAGCCATTGGTAATTGGATTGAACCCTCTTAGTAGGTGCACGCTAACTGAGTGAGGTCCGCGTGATTATCCTAGCAATGGTTGGGCACAATTTAGAATCGTTCGCAATGGTGCAGGTCAATTTACTCTGTCTTCCCTTGGAACTTGAGTCTCAAATCTCCTTACAACTTTTTTCTTCTATATCAAATCCTTTTACTAATACTGGTACGACTACTTCTACTATGAGGTTTGTATTGATGGCCATTCGTACCAACGCCTTTGTGTTTAAACGAAATGATTTGTATTGATAGTTTTATCTGTGCTAATGCGGTATGGCAAATTGGACCGATGAACATGTGTCAAACACTACGTTGCACATAACTCACCGACATGAGACCCTAAGTTAAATTGTACCGAATTCCAAAATGTACGGACATAGTTTGTCCTTATTATGATACAGTTTTGTTCCTAAATTGTTTAAACTGGATAGATACTTCGAGTGATTCACAGTCGCTTGCCCAATAATAAACAGATGGTAAAAATACTGAGTTCCTCAGGTCACCAGAAACAAACGTCAAGACAGTGCATAAACATTTACTGCTGTTAGTAAGCTCCAAAGTCTACGACATTTTGAGATCATAAGGTAGCATGGATTCTAGCGGAAATAGATGAGAACTCTTGACTTGTTGTACCTAGGTATTTAGTTAGTATTCAGATGACGGAGATTAAGGTACGACAAATCGGTTCCTAAGAAGAATTATATTTATGAAGCCTGAGACTATTGGAAAAACTGTTGAGGGAAGGGTTGAGTGATGTTATTTAAAAAATTCTGGGCTGACTGGATATACATCCACGTGAGATTATGGTGTCATACGTATGACATCAAAATTTAAAATAACTCGACTACATGAAAAAACGAACAAAAAATTTTCATGCTGACAAAAAAAGTTGTGAATCTGGTGTGGACATAGTATTTAAAAGATCAAAACGAGTAAGCGGTTATGATACTAATGCAGTAGTTGGACTGCTCCCACTAGGACCAGTTACTGAAATCCAAATAATAGACAACAAGATTATCCCTTGTATGGTTAATTGTTGCCGGGTGAAGCATACTTTAACCAATTCTTGTAGTAATTAAAGTGATGAGGTAGTCACCTAGATACGACCACTTGATTGATTAACGTTGAAATCACGTTACTTGTAATTTTGTCTATAATCCAAAATCCATTTTATCGTTCCCTAAGTCGAACAAGTCAAATGACTTTAGTAGTGTTTGGGTTATCTCATCGGAGTAAATGCGCTACCTGTAAGCTCATTTACCAACAGTTAACCGGACCAGAATGAAGGACTACGCATAATTATACTCCTCAAAATCCTAAGGTGAACGGACACACCGAGAACCTTATGATTTTGCTCAAATGCGTGCTTCAACTAACTAAACTTGGATCTATTATGATCTTTGCTTCAACTGAGTGGACTAACCTTTCTGCGTACCATAGGTTTTGGCAAATGTTCACAAGAAAGCCAACAATGCGTACGCATTGTTGAACCTGGCACATTTGTGTACTGTTTGAAGTCGCAACACCACTTTACCGCAGAGAAATGTATGCATAGTAGGAGTAGTAATAGTATAAGTGGTGCCAAGAAACTTAAGGTATTTACAATGTAGTTCAAGAAAAAAGAACAATTTCATGAAATCTGAATTGGTATGTTTTAGTTTCGAAACCCAGTATCTAAGTTGAGACAAATGGTGACTGCATCTACGTCATTATGAAAAGACTATACTTTGTGGACGAATCAAAGGAACTTAAGATAACAATGACAAGGTAAATAAAAAGTCAGATCCGCTCGAAGTCACCCGCCGTTTCGTTCAAACGACCTTCAGCAGTCTGAATGAGGCGGCCACTTCGTGATTCAATTGCTAAGGGTTTGTTGGGTGTCCTTTGAGATGCATGAATATTGCGTGGAACCAACAGAGGAAAAAAGTATGTTTGGTCGTGGTTGATCACTTTACAAATTGGTGTGAGGCGATTCTCTTAGGAAGCATGGGTTGGTTGTTTTGAGCCAGTTCGGTTACTTGTATCAACTTTGAGAGCACACTTTTCGAAGAATTGTGTCAAGTTTGGTAGATTCGCAAAACGCAAACTACTGCCTACCATCCAGAAGGCAATGGGATTGTTAAGCAAATTCATAGAACCGTCGAAACACTACCAAAAACATTTGCTAATCAGGAAGAAGCCAGATCGCTTCAAACGAATGTCTACTGGCATATCGCGGTAGCGTCCACACATCGACTGTACATGTGCCACATCTGCTATGGGCAGGAAGCGATATCAGGCTTAAAGCAAATGTACTAACACCCACGATGTACCAAGACACATTATGGATATCCTACATTATTGTGAAGCTTCAAGAGGATGTATCGAGCTATTACAATATGGCATTAGCGTAGTTGGGTGTGGCACAAAAACATCGAAAAGATCATTATGGTAGAAGGGCCTGTGTTTACAAATTTCCCCTATATCTGACTCCAATAAATAATATCGCGTTAACCGACTATTTAATGCAGGCTAAATCTTCTAGTAGAATTATGGATTTACTCGAGATTATTCAAAAGCCTGAACAATAGTTACAGAGACAGTTTATTGTGAATTACCGGTAAAGTCCTCAAGCGTACAGGAAGCGAGCACAAAGGGTAAACCAAGAGTGTGTGTGTTGAAAATCCATATATATATATATATTCGAGTGTTAATCAAGTACGGATAAATCATTGATTGTCTGTGTATCACAACCGATGGGAGAACGGATTGAAAATTGATGGACAGACGTGTGCTCAATCATATTCACACAGAAAAGTACATGGTGGATCAGGTGTCTAAATTGCAGTGAGCAGATAAATAATACGAAAGTTGAATGGGTTTACTACAGGCCCATGGAGTGCTCTTTCAACCAAGAGAAAAGGTATGACCAAAAACAGAAATTTAACCTGTAGGAGCAATCACTAAACACGGGAAATGGAAAAAGTCTTGTGAAGTACCAGCCTTAACAGAATCTACGTCTGTAATAAAATATACTAAAGACGATTCTCGATTATCTATGATTGTTTTCTATAGTTGCCCGAAACCGGCGTATGACTGTAAATGATATATATCTAGCCAAAGATTGTATCTTGCTTTTTAAAAAGGTGATTTATTATTATGTTTTGTTCAATTTATTGCAGGTCTTAATGTGAGGAAGGAAAATTGACTTCTATCCTGTTGTAATTTTGCGTTGCAGTTTGTGCTTCGATACGGATGTTCACTTGGCGTTAATGTTAGATTACTAACTATGCGTGTAAATAAATCCCTAAAATAAATTGCTCTGTAAGTTTTCGACATTGGATGCTGACCACATGTTTTAGTGAACTCATCTAGCTGAAGGCGCTCGATCAGGCATCCGTACCAGATCACGTGGGGTGACGCCGTGCTCAACATCTACCGCAATCGCTAGCCAGATTAGATCAGAGAATTCCGATATATTGGTCATCGCCAAATATACTCTTCCGATCTCCTCGACTCTGTCTTTTGATTTCTCTCGGTGGGTACAAATTATATTAGAAGGTGTTACTGGTAAAAGCGTTGTCAAACACTGAATACCTGTGTCATCTTCATTGGTGAGACCGACGTGATCTGGTACACCTAATTGCAACGGTGAGTGTTCCTTTTTGGGATTTTTATATACTATTACCTTATTTTTTATTTTTTTATACATTGTAATATTTTTCCTCGTGTTTTAAGATATCTATATATTATTCCCTCGTATTCTCGTACCTTATATTCCCCAATGACCGAAAAGACTCCTAAAGTTTTTAAGATTAAAACCATGACTTAACCTTCGTTTCAACTCATGCCTTTCTGGCCCGACAACATCGAAGCCTGGTTCTGCTACGCAGAAGCCGACTTCCACGAGCACGGCGTGATCGACACACGTGCACAATTCCTCGCAGTAGTCAAGGCACTACCGCGCGAATTCAACGGGTACGTAACACCTAGTATGTTTACTAGTGATGTTTCTGAACCTTACGAAACCTTAAAACGTTCGATTGTTAAACGAGGAGACCTAACCGATTGACAAAGGTTAGATCAACTCTTTAATAATATAGACCTGCAGCACGGTTCTGCGACGGACAGGTTGCAAAGGATGAGAGAGGTTATAGGCTCTTCTTGTCTAAACTTCCCCAACAGGTGCAAGCGGTTCTGGTCTCGTTTCAGAACAACGCCCTAGACGAACTGGCTGCATCTGCCGATCGTATCTTAGAAATTACGAAATCTTCTACTCCCGAGGTATTTTCAGTCAAAGAAAAGCCTCAAACGACTCAGAATGACATAATCAAGTTATGCCATACACTCACGCGTTATCTTAGTCTTCGTACCGACCGTAAGAGATCGCGCACCCTACGTAGAAGCACTTCACGTAAGCGATCTGTCTCTAGACCACGAGAGACGGATAACCCCGACTGGTGCTGGTATCATAACCAGTATGGAAAGTCTTCCAGAAATTGCAGAAAACCCTGCAATTTTCCCAACACGAAACCGACTGACCCGAAAAACAACTCGGGAAACTTCCAAGCCGGCACGCGTTAACGGCAACCGTAGCCGGCGAACATAGCCGTCTGTTGTACGTCACAAATGTGACAACGAGAGTTCGCTACCTCGTCGACACTGGCGCAGAAGTTAGCGTTCTCCCGGCGAATTCCAACGACCGGCTTCACGAATCGGCTCTAAACTTACAGGCGGCAAACGGAAAACCTATCGCTACGTATGGCAAAAGGTACGTTTACCTTAACATGGGCTTACGCAAACCCATTCACTGGATCTTCGTTGTTGCAGATGTTTCTATGCCAATTATTGGTATGGACCTTCTACAACACCATAATTCAATCATCGATACGCGCAAACGGAGGCTAGTGGACGGAAACACTAATTTATCCGTTTGCGTAACTTCCTTCTCTGGTTGCAGATTATCCCCAGTCACAATTAAGCATATGATAGACACACTTTATCAGCCACTACTCGATAAGTATCCTGGGATACAACAAACGCAACCGAGATTACCGTGTGTAACCAGCAACGTTACACATCACATCGCGACTACAGGACCACCTGTATTTTCTAAAGCACGACGACTAGCTCCCGAAAAGCTAAGGTTAGCGAAAAACGAGTTCGACCATATGATAGACTTAGGAATCATACGACCGTCAAGTAGCCCATATGCATCGCCGTTGCACATGGTCCCTAAAAAGGACAGCAACGATTGGCGTCCAACCGGTGACTATCGGCGATTGAACGCGAAAACCATTCCCGATCGTTACCCGTTGCCTCACATTCACGATTTGACAGCTACCTTGAAAGGTACAACTGTCTTTTCGAAAATCGACTTGGTTAAAGCGTATAACCAAATCCCTATGGCTACTGACGACATACAGAAAATAGCTATCATAACTCCCTTCGGACTCTATGAATTTTTGCGAATGCCTTTCGGTCTAAGGAATGCTGATCAAACATTCCAAAGATTCATAGACGACGTTTTTCGAGGTCACAACTTCGTACATGCGTATGTTGACGACTGCCTAATCGCAAGTCCGGACAGAGAAACACATCTCAAGCATCTGGATCTTGTTTTCGAACGACTACAAAAACATGGCACTACTGTAAACGTTCAGAAATGCCAATTTGGAACCGACTCATTAGACTTTCTGGGACACACTATCGATGCTCAAGGTATCCGACCCCTTAGAACTAAAGTGGCGGCCATTCTGGATTACCCAGAACCGACCACCGTCAAGCAATTACGCACGTTTAACGGCCTGGTAAGTTTCTATAGACGTTTCATACCGAAATGCGCATTACTTATGAAACCTCTGACCGACCAACTTCGTGGTAATGCGAAATCCATTAATTTGGACGACACCGCACGAAAAGCATTCTCCACAGTTAAGGAACTGATCGCTAAAGCAACAATGCTTGCACATCAGGACACTGAAGCACCCATTAGCATCGCAGTAGACGCATCCGACTCAGCAACCGGAGGAGTCTTACAACAATGGGTTAACAACTCCTGGCAACCCTTGGCATTTTTCTCTAGAAGGTTGCTAGACACCGAATCGAGGTACAGCACATTCGGTAGGGAACTCCTAGCTATGTATTGTGCTGTACGGCATTTCCAACACTATATCGAAGGCTGTGAATTCACTCTTTTCACGGACCATAAACCGCTCACTTTCTCGTTAAGCTCTCCTTCTGACAAGTACTCTCCCCGTGAGTCTCGACAACTGGACTACATTTCGCAGTTTACTTCGGATATTCAACACATCTCTGGAGCAAACAATGTAGTTGCAGACGCCTTATCTCGCATAACTTCCTTGAACAGTATCCAAGGCATCGACCTTCTTAAACTCGCCGAGCTTCAAAAAGAAGACAGTGATCTTCAGCACGAGTTATCGTCCACAACACTTAAACTACGCATCAAACAGATGGGAACAGGTAAGGAAACCTTACTTTGTGACACATCGACAGGTAGGAATCGCCCAATCGTGCCGAAACATTATCGACGCAATGTCTTCAATACATTGCACAAACTTTCTCATCCAGGTGTTCGTGCAACCATCAAGCTTATAGCAGAACGGTTTTGCTGGCCTGGCATGAATAAAGACGTGAGGGAGTGGGCACGCTCCTGTGTAAGCTGTCAAAAATCTAAGGTTATCAGACACAATAAATGTCCCCTAGGCTCGTTTAAAACTCCCGATGCTCGTTTCGACCATGTTCATCTGGATTTGGTAGGACCTTTACCAGATTCAAATGGATACTCTTACCTCTTAACCTGCGTAGACCGTTTCACTCGATGGCCAGAAGCAGTACCTATTAAGGACATCACTGCTGAAACAGTGGCCCTCACCTTCGTCGAACGATGGGTAGCAAACTTCGGTTGCCCTTCAACCATCACCACAGACCGCGGACGTCAGTCTGAATCTGAACTTTTCCGTCGTCTGACCACACTTTTGGGAATCACTCGCTTCCGAACGACTGCCTACCATCCACAAGCAAACGGGTTGGTAGAACGCTTTCACCGACAACTAAAAGCTTCACTATCAGCTGCAAACGTTTCACAGTGGACCGACGCTCTTCCACTCGTCTTACTAGGTATCCGCAATGCAGTGAAAGCTGACATTGGATACACTGCGTCTCAACTCGTTTATGGAACGACACTTCGACTTCCAGGAGAATTCGTGGATCCTTCATCCTCGTCAGTGAACATGGACCTAACCTCCTACACGAACAGGCTTACAAACGCAATGCGTTCAGTTAAACCTGCTTCCACTCGACCACAATCAACCGATGTTTTCGTTCAACCTAACTTACGATATAGTACACACGTTTTCGTTCGTCGAGACTCGCATCGACGACCATTCGAATCAGCATACGAAGGACCCTTCAAAGTTCTTCAACGTGAATCTAAGTACTATATAGTCGACAAGAACGGAACAAACGATAGCATCAGCATCGATCGCTTAAAAGCAGCGTATTTAGAAGGAAATCCTATCCACGTCGATTTTCCTTCAGTACAATCGAACGACACGACTCCACTCATAATTTCTCAACCGACAACCAACACTAGCGATGATACTTCGAATGTATCTGAAAATATACCTAAAACGACGCGTTCTGGAAGAAGAGTAAGATTTCCAGAACATTTAAACGACTACTGCACGTAAGGCACTACTCGACATTTTATATTATCTCGATCTTTCTTTTTAACGATATATAATTTTTTTTAAAAAAAGACAATTTTATTATGCCTATATATTTTTATTTTTATTTTAAAAAAAACAAACATAAAAAACATTTTTTTAACGCTATTATGTGTGCTTGAGTATATTTTCCATTTTTCGCCGACATTGTGTTTTTACGCACATACGAATGTATTTCGACATGCACTTACAGTTTCTTTTTTCTTTTCCAGGACGGCTGGAAAAGAACGATGACGTTTATGAGGAGCCGAAATTTTCACTGTACATTTTCTTTTTTTACTATGTTGTACCTCCGTCCCATATAGTAAGGAAGGACGACCAGACGCTGCTAAATTTAGTAAGCTATCAGAAGAGTGTTTACCAACGACAAACTCGTTGGGTTTAAACTTCTGGCTGGTCACGTCTTAGGGTCATCATTGCCACACTAGGGGGGGAGTGATCTGTAGCAGTAAATAAATCCCCAAAATAAATAGCACTGTAAGTTTTCGACATTGGATGCTGACCATATGTTTTAGTGGACTCATCTAGCTGAAGGCGCTCGGTCAGGCATCCGCACCAGATCACGTGTGGTAACGCCGTGCTCAACATCTACCGCAATCGCTAGCCAGATTAGATCAGAGAATTCCGATATATTGGTCATCGCCAAATATACTCTTCCGATCTCCTCGACTCTGTCTTTTGATTTCTCTCGGTGGGTACAAATTATATTAGAAGGTGTTACTGGTAAAAGCGTTGTCAAACACTGAATACCTGTGTCATCTTCAAAATTATTGATTAATTGATTGATTGAATCAATTCGTTTAATTGGGCAGTTTAAGTCAGAAGCCAACTGAGCTGAGAATATGTATAATTATGGTCTACTATGATATTGGTACTGCTCTAATAATAGATTTTATCCTGAAACTACTGGTTTGCCATGTTGTAACTGCCTAATCTTTGAGGTCTTGCGCGAAATCACATCATTGTCTACACTGACTCCTCGTATAGTAACAACTATCAATATATGAGGGAGAACACATTCAGGTTGGATATAGAACAACATATTTAATACGAGTAACAGCAAGTAGAACAAAGCGACCATGTTCGCGAGGTTGAGCCATGCCATCCCTTCAATTTGAATTAAAATTGGATTCATTGTTCACACCTTCATCATTTGGTTTTTCTCCGCGTTAAATGTTGAATATCTATTTTCCCAATTGTCTCGTTTTCAGCTTTGAGGATTGTGCGTTTAGGGTATAATACCACTACACATGTATGGAGGGCACCCTTAGCTTTAATTCGCAGGAATGAACCCATACGCACTCTGAACACAGTGACCACTAAACAACAGGATATTCAATTAATTTGATTTAGGATTATCTATAAAACTTGACGGAATACGCCCCAAATAATTACATCAAAAAGCAAATTTTATCACATAAGTTTTAATCTATCTCTAAGTCTAAGAGGATTATCAACGGACTGGAAAAACGCCACAATAAGTACTGTCTCCGGATATGTACTGATACGAGATACGAACCTGAAAACTACTGGTGAACACAATTGCGGTTGTTGAAATTCTAGAAAAGATTATTCCGAAGTTTGTTGGGCACCTAGACGAACATCCAATTGCTTTTAAAAAAGTAGAACACTTTCAGAATAGTTTGCTCAGGTCTCACAAGCTTATTAGTTGCACGTGTAAGTCGGTGTTAACTTAAAGTTCAGAAGCTACTCAGAGATGCGATCTTCAACGATTTCACTAAGGATTTTGAGAAAGCCGAACAAAACAGGCTGTAATCTGAAGAAAGTAGTATCGGGAATAATTGTAAATTACTAAAGTAGATAAAGGATTTCTCAGTTTGGTGTTAAAACATCATGGGTGTTAACTCAAAGCTGTCTGACTGACAGACTGTGCCAAGTGTATTGTTTTACTTCCTATGTATCTAGATGATTTTTTTAGTCTCTTATCATTTTTGGTCTCAACATATCCTGACAATTTCAAGACATGGAGAGTGATGAGAAATGAACGCAAAAGTTGATGGCTTCCAAGTGATCCACAGAAGTTTTCTGAGTGGTCTAGTGTTCAACGTTTGCAGTTAAACGCTTCCAAGTGGATTACCATCCGTTCCAGTCACCAATAAATGTCTGCAATGTGAACAATACTGAGCTAACTGCTGTTCAGACTCGGACCAACCTAGAAGTGACAGTTTGCCAAGACTTGAAAAACTCAGCATACAATAGCACAATAGGTGTCAAAAGTTTCAGGAACCTATCGTCAATATTCGTAGCCTTAAAAAAGTAGATTTCGAGATGCCTTTTACCTTATTCACAATGTTTTTCATAAAAAAAACTGGAGCATTGCATGCAAGCAGCAAATAATTGATCTGAAAGACTCAGTGACCCTGCAGGACGATCTAATACAACTTTGGATAGAGAGGGAACAATGAAAAATGGCTTCAGACTGCAAAGTTTACAGTGTACTTTCCACTGACAAAATGAAACGCAACTATGCATCTCATATGATTCTTCTGATGAGCTTTACATGTGCTAATTTCTCATAGTCTGGAGTTCTTCACTAAATTCACCAGAAATGCCTTCTACGACAACCTTGCATCCGATGCATTAAAAATATAAACTCAGCTTCATCTAGCTCCGAAAGAGGTGTGGATGTATGTGGGGGAAAAAGCAGGAAGTCTTCGAAGTCCATTCCATGACGTTTTAACCAACTAGTTATGATGAAGGCAATAACTTATAAAACCCGTAACTTTCGGCACATGAAAAAACAAAGTGTAATTAAAATGACTTGTAAAATCATAAATAAAATCTAGGCATACTCCGAGACCCATTCACAGGACTTTCGATGATTAGTTGTCACTAAATACTGGATATAGTTCAGTGAAGCTTTTTCTCATCCCACCAATCACCAAATAAATTTATCCTGGATAGTACAAAAGCTCAAAATGGCTGATTCAAATGACCGAAATGACTATTTATTTGAAAACGTTTTGAAATATTGATAGTTAAGGATTTATAGAGTTTGATTTATTGTGTAAAATAACATCATTTATATAATGATTCTTTTCGCAATTGAATGAGACTGACACTCACGACAGAGTGCCGCGCAAAACGATGTCTGACGAAGGGACTGTTGATCCTTTGGTAAGATTTCACACAGCTTCCTAATTATACCTATTAGGACGCGCTTCGCAAAGAAGCCAGAGTTTCTCACCACTGCAATCCTTTTCTCAAAAAACTAGAAGAATGTGGAGACAGACAAAGCAGGACAAAGGAAAGTTGTGAAGAGGAATTAATAGATTTACTAGGGTGCGTAGACCATCAGGTTGCCAAGACAATATTCAGTGTGCTAAAATAAACATTTTAAAACTATTTTAGAACAAATTAGCGTCTAAAGAACTGTCGTACCAATAAACTCCTTAGTATATTGTAGATTTTGGGAAATTATTCTTTATTAAATATACCATGGGTTTTCTTTGTGACTTATCAGAAGGAATATTGAAATGGACGGTCGTTTCGAACACATTGTGTATGTATGCGTGTGCATGTTCCCATACTGACTTCACCTGTGCGTAAGTATGGTCCCCTTGATGCATTAGCTATGAATTTTCCTAGTTTCTCTTTAGGTTTAATTACGAAACTGCAGAACACTAGGTGTGAGCTGTCTATAACTTCGCTCTACATGTTGCAGTATTGCCAACTATGCGGAACATATGTGGACATGTCTTGCTTTGTATCATAGATGAGTTTAGTCTTACCCCAAAATCTTCCCGTGGATATGTTAGAATCTGGTTAGTGGACACAATGATTTCGAACATGCCTGAAAGACATCAAACGCTTTCAAGTATATTCCACCCGTGTGCTCTTGCGTGGGTTTTACTGGGTTGGCTGAAATTCCTGGTGCGGCATGTGGTTGTTGATAAGTTTTTTTATGGTACATATGAGAAGTAGTCGGTTAAGCAAATAAATTACCTAAAGATAGGTCAGAGTAATAGAGTCGAGAATCCTCAGACCTATGTATTTACCGCGGTCTCGCCGAAATTCGGAGACAGAAAGTCACTGGTAGAGTTCTGAAATATTTTGTTTGCAGGGTGAAGATATATGCTTCTTGACAAGCCATAGCAAGTCTTAACACTAACTTGTCATTTGTTAAGTCTGCAACTTGTGTGTGGTCATCAAAATTCCATTATAAAGTAGTGTATTTCAAATGAATAGCGGAAATAATTTTAACGTTCGCATTTATCTTATCACTCGTTGCTCAGGAGGATTAGTGTATACCATTCTACTTCGACGAGACTCCTGGTAGTTCCACACACTAAACTGTCAGTTATTTTCGCTCTGCTCGTATAGCACGTTCTCATTTGATATCTTTCCGGTGGAATACATTCTCGGGATTTTTTAAAGGATTTAATATCCATTTGAAAGACAGCCAAGGACAGTGGGGCGTGGAACACTCAAATATATAACTTTGAGGCTAATTTTTCGTGAGACATCATTGTCGCGGATGTCTTGCTTTTTTGATAGTTGTAGCAAAGGGGGTAAGTTCGTATTGACAACTTGGTTTACAGTCTTCATGTATGATAACATTTGTAACTAGTTTGTTATGGTCGTCATGAAATTACTATCTACACCACTCATGCGCAGCTTTGGACTTAAAACGGATATTCACCGCCTCAAGTTGCCACTTGACATCAACATAGATAAATCATGTATCAACGTATCAATAGTATCATTGGTCATAAGAAAATATAAGAATTGGGGAATGTAGTTCGGGAAAAATCTGGAATAAATGATGTGAGATGATAATATGACTCAAATTAGAGATAAATAAAGGACTAATGTATCTGCGCCACTACACGTGACTTTGAATTATTTAACCCATCAGCTGTAACAGCTGGTTTCGCGGATCCCAACCAAGTAGACTGGACTTACAACAAGAATCATTACAGAACTGAATAACTTTGTGAACCGATAATGTTGTTTTGGTTTCTGCTAACATTCTTCGGACCCGGATTCCATGTCGAAGCAAGGTGTGGCTGAGCATATATAGTAAATACCACAGCTTCGTCTCTAGGATGATTCTTAATATAGTCAACGCACGTTCCATCTATGCCTAGTTACTATGTCTAATTTCAGTATTGATCACTCAGAGAAATATAAGGACATTTATTATCAATTGCTCATAACCTTCGGTTATCCTTTATTTTTAAGAACAAAGTTTCACGGATTCGGTGTAAAGTAGTTGACTGCTGTTTGGTATACTCTCCCCTTGGTTGCTAAATGGTCATGGCACTTACACCACAAGTGCGAAGGTTTCGTTTAACACATTCAGTAACATTTCAGAGAGACAGAAACGCATTCAAATATTCCTTGTTGCTGAAGATGATCAGAATGTTACTAAACTTTATTTGTAATGGACTCCTGGTCACACCAGTGTGACTGATGTTTTGAAGTTAGTAACGTATGACAAACTAACTAATTTAGTAAGTTTACAGTAAGCACTGAGAAATTCGATGCAGTACAAATTACTGATTTCTAATAATCTTAGAAAATAAGTAGGAGTGAAGCCAGTATTTCATGTAAAATTTTGTTTATCAGGACATGGATTTAATGGATTTGTCCTACGGTTGTTTACATAAGTGCGAAATAATTACAAAACCTTAGAATCATATCAACTCCAAACAGGTTTTTCGATTATAGTTTTATCTTAAATCCTAACGTCATACATGAGAAATGGACTCCAGGCAAATGTTTAATTTGAGAAGAAAACCTTCAAATTAACAACCACAAATTTTCAAGTTCCTGTGATTTGTTACTAATCAGTAAATTAACGTGAAATAGGCGTTTCAGTGGTTTAACAAACATTTTAAAGCATAGAAAGTTTATTAACGGTGCTACACTTGAAAATTACTAGGCATATTATGCGGTAGAGTTCAATTAGAATCATTTTCAGTAACATGAATTTAACTTACAAGGACAGTGGGTCATTACTAGGATTAGGATCACCCTGTAACCTAGATGTTTCGCTACCCACTATTGAATACTTTTGCACGTAAATTGGATTTTATTGGTATATGATCCACTCAGGTGAATAGGAAACGTTACTACAGACAATTATTTTGGTGTATTCATTCCCCTTATTTTCAGCGGGGAACTAAAATCATTATAATTTCACCAACCCATAGAATCTTCGCGTTTCCAAAGAAGTGATCGTTAGTAGGTGGATTCGGTATATTTATTTCTTTTAGTAATATAGAAAACTAATAATGTTACAGTGTTAAATCACTGATATCTACTAGATGTGATATTTACATGTCGGTCTACGGGACTGGAATTTTTGCAGATAATTGATAATTGCCCTCCATCATCGGTCACTTTCAATTCTCACTTTAAAGGCAGTTTGCATAAAAGTGATTTAGCTTAGAACAAGATATATAAACTAGAAATATTGTTTTTAATATACACAATACGCGTAACAAAATTCACTCAATTGGTGTGCTATTAAATAGTACATTGATTCGATTCTGATAAAATATCTGACAAACTATTCTAGATCCTATATAGCTTCCTTTAAATAAGAAATATTTACTATCCAAAAGTAAGCATCTCCAAAAGTCCTTGTTTTTACTCATAGATCTGTTGTAAATACCGATAAGGATAAGTTTGATTGGTGAAGAGAATAAAATGGCTGTGGGGAATGTAGTTAGGAGTCTTGAAATTTCACCATCCAAATCTCATGAGATTTATTTCTCAACAATAGTTTTCGAGTTAAACACCTTTCATTAAAATCTTCATGTACAACAATCATTATCATCAAAACAGATACAAGAAGTGTACCACCAAAAAGTTACTGTTTATTTCTTTAGATAAATAATTATGTTGCTACTATGTAGTTTAACAACTAATTAGTCATTGTTTTAACGAACACTAATAATAATTATGTTAATACGACTGTGGATTGTTTTAACTGGAAACAGAATGTGGTATTAGCTGACAACTAAAAGTAATAAATAAAATTGTTTATGTAAATACATCCCCAATTATGGATAGATCAGTCTGTCAGAACAGTCAACATATTTTTAACGAAAGGTTAAGTATCTGTTTTTCAATATTCAGCTCGTATACGGTATTGATCATTTCCTGGCATTTTTCCGTTTATTTAGTGAGTAAAAGGTGGATATAAGATCATAATTTTGACTGAAGAATTCAATTCAAGCTCTAACTCTCACCCCATTCGCTTTTTCATCCTGCAGGTTAGAATGTGATACGCTGAAATATTAGTAACAGACAGATGTTGGTAACTTCGGGTACTTACAGTGAAGTTTCTAGTGGAATTTATCCTCTTATATACAGGACTCGCCAATTAAATGAATTAAAAATTGCCTGAAAATGTTAGATATCACATTTTTGTTAAATATTTTTAGAATAGACGGATATACTCACACGTTTCTAATTTTCCATATAGAGGTTATTTATGCTCAGTACTCCTAAAAAAACCACCCCATTCAACAAATGAGAAAACTTAAACTAAATAGTCAAAACAATAAGACTGACACTAATCCCATTCTTCTTGTGACAATCCTGACTTATATATTTTTATTTTAAAGTATAGAAGTCGTCCACCGATAAGGATATCATTGAAGTTCACTGTCAGATATAAGTAACTGTTGAGGAGGAATTTTATCCCAACGATGTATTAACTTATGTAGATGTTTAAATGGTTTATGAAGTTTCGTTCTATTCGAAGATAATTGTATTATTAAATTTACCAAAACAACTGATAATTTTGACAAGTAGTTTTATACTTCTGAGTTTATATATAGTATACGGAGTCGATTTTTTGCTGTTATAACACGACTAACATTTATGTCCAGAATGGTCACGGTAAAGCACAAAATTATAATTGATGTGAATTCCTCAAATGCATACTGATAAAAAACTAAATGCAATACTGTTGAAGATGCCACAGGTATTCGGAGTTTGACAACGCTTTAACCAGTAACACCTGATATGAAGCGTACGCACCAAGTGAAATCAAAAGACAAGCGAGGAGGTTCGAAGATATATTTGATAGGTTATCAATATATCGAGGACCGTCTGATCTAATCTGGCTAGCGATTGCAGGGGTTGTTGAGTACGGCGTTCCCACTCGTGATCTGGTGCGGATGCATGACCGAGTGCCTTCAGCTCGGTGAGTCCATTAACACTAATGTGGTCAGCATCCGATGTCGAAAACTTATAGAGCTAATTATTTTGGGGATTTATTTACAGGTACACTGTGGTGTTTGTATGAACTAATGATTATTTCGTACTTGAATTCCTGGTTGATTTCGAATTCTAAATACAATACGTTCGTTTGTGCTCACCAAGTCCTATTTGGCTTAAATTACACTGTTTCAGAAATTCTTAATACAATAATTCGAATGCTCTTAATTATTATAAAAACATTAACACATTTAGTAAGGGAATTTTAGCACTAAAGATTACTTAATAAATGTTAAGAGTACAAAATGTGAACCAAGCAAAAAATAAATATTTTCATTAACTGTCGGGATATTAACAAGGAAAAAATGACCAAGTTCTACAGTACTAAAAAAATTACTCACACGAATGGGGAAGTAAAATGAGTTGTGCTGATTCAATACTGATGGTACCTTTTGCTTACATACATGTTGATTGAAATACATTATAATTATATCTGTAGCCAATTTCTATCATAGGTTAATATCAAACGGAAAGTCACTGATAATCATATGAAACAGCATACAAGCTTTGTCCTTGTTTATAAGCACTAAGCTTTTTCCCCTAATCGAAACCACAGTCTTCAGGTTCATGGGTTAGCATGACGCCCTCAAGCTACTCAGTTGGAATCGGATGGGGTGGGGAGGTTTATACATATCAGCTAGTAGCTTAATAATATCATTCCTATTTGGAAATTTAAATAGCCTGGCCCAGATGACTTACCACCGGCTCTTTTTAATGATGGTGGTGACTTTCTGACTAAGGGATTGACGACGTTGTTCACAAAGGTTTGGGAGCTAGAGAGTGTACCAACGTCATGGAATAAGTCGATAGTTGTCCCTATCTTTAAAAAGGGTTCACGTCGTTCCTGTAACAACTATCGGAGGATAAGTCTACTTGCGATTGCGTCTAAGCTATTGGCTTCCGTCATACTTCATAGGTTGTTCAAAACCCGAGAATGATTGACTCGCGAGGAGCAGGCTGGGTTTCGTTCTGGTCGAGGATGTATTGATCATATGTTCACCCTCCACCAAATGTTAGAACACTCATATTTATCAAGGGCCAACAATCGTAGTGTTTCTTGACTTCAGGGCTGGTGAGCAGATAGAAGTAGTCGAGAAGTTCGTGTATATAGGTAGCAGTATAAGTGCTAGTGGTAGCGTGAGTGCTGAGATCAATTTACGTATAGTGAAAGTCAGAGCGGCTTATTGCCAATCTGGGCCACCATTGGCACCTTCATGATATCAGTCTGGCTGTAAAAGGTCGGATCTACAACGCGTCGGTGAGAGCAGTTTTGCTCTATGCTTGAGAAACCTGGCCTCTCCGAGTTGAGGACGTTAGAAAACTCTCTGTGTTCGATCATCGCTGTCTCCGAAGGATTGCTGACATCCAGTGGCAACACCATGTCAGTAATGCAGAGGTTCGGCATCGTGTGTTCAGGCACAGAGATGATAATGTAATCGATGTCACCATCTTAAAACACCGACTTCGGTGGCTTGGACATGTTCTACGAATGTCGTCCCAGACAATTCCACGTCGTGCATTATTTGCCGACTCTGGGACTGGTTGGAAGAAGCGGAGAGGTGGTCAGTGCATGACATGGTGTCGTGGTATGAAAGAAAGCTGCAAAGGACTGGCTTGTGTTGGTCCTTCACGACTCCCTGTTTGGGGTCCTAGAGATGGTGCTACACAGTGGCTAGAGACGTTATCAGATATGGCTCAGAATAGAAGCCAGTGGCGATCCTGCTGTAACCTTCTTTTACTTTCTTCATAAGCAGTGGTTGTGTCTTCCTTAACTGAAAGATTTCTTCTGATTGTACCTTTCTGTCCCTCCATTATTACTATTATTATTATTACACTACCTTACACCAATCTCTTCGTTATTGTTCCCTTTTTTACGCTCCGTACCTTTTTTCTTTTTCCTTCTCTTTAAATTCTGATTGTTTTGTGTGGCGCATATATATTTGGCGCACTCTTGTACCAATATTTATGTGTTCAAATGAATAAATAAAACAAAAGAAATGGAAGCTATAAAAACATTAAAATTTGATGACTGTTCAATCATATGTTAACGTATTCTGAAACAGTAACCGATTTATTCACTATACGCAGTGATAAGAACAAATCCAACAACGACCGTTTTAGCTTTACATTTAATCACTTCAAGCAAAAGGCATATAGTTCATTCAATTTATCAGTTAGAAACATTACAACTAAGATATCCAGGATTCTACTGATTCCCGTTATAACTGGTTTAAGTATTCCATTGGCCACCGGCTACTAACCAACGACATTTTATTGAGTTCTGAATGTTGACCGAATTCTGTTATATACGACTGCGACTTTGTCGGTAGTTTTAGTAACTCAAAAAGCTTTGAACTTTATTCGATCCAAGGCGTCAGGAGAAAATACGTAAAAAGTCCTGAAGCTGGTTATCTGCTTGATGTCAGTTATCTTTAATATACTCCCTAAAAGAGTCAAATTAATTATGAAATAATACATAATTTTATAGTTACGATAATTTAAATTTGATAAGGTTCATGGTATATATTTCTAGAATGACGATAGTTGGATTTTTAAAAATCTACTATAGCGAGGTTTTGAAAATCTATCAGCTCGAAAATATGCACATTTTTAAATTTATGGGATGAATGTTAGCAATCGTTTGAAACATTGTGAAAACCACCTGAATACTTTATATTTATAATCGCAAAGTTTTGTTAAATATGCATTAGATTTCAAACATTCTCGATAAAAATCAGTACTATATTTAACGGAAATTTGCTTTCTGCCAGCCAACTTTCGCAAGGGCTTTTGTAATATTTGATATCATAGTGTTCCTTAGATCTCTCGAAGATTTATTGTTTAACTCTATAATTTTATGGAAATCTATGATTTATTGAAAAGAATATTCTCCGTTCAAATACTAGTCTTTTAATCTATGATTTATCATTCTATAAGTTCTTTCAGTATGGTCGGTTTTCTTGATTAACCATGCTTCTTTACCGGTAAAATGTTATAGAAAACAAAACTCTGTTGCTCTGTCATATAGTTCTCTTCGAAAACATTTTCAAGTTTATTTCATAGACGTCAAACCTTATTTGGAAGAGAATTTAATGTTGGCTAACAAGTAAACTGGATCTTAAATGAACAGATGACCTGTTCATCCTTATTCAAATAAACAGTAATCGATTATATTTGCGCTCTTTATTAAATGAGAATATCATTCTTCGATTAATAATCGTCAGATTATTATACGTGATTAAACCACATCCGCATAATACGAATATCACTAAATGATTTGATTTGTAACTTTAAAAAAATACTTAATTGGATGAAATTCATTTTGAAATTGTGAATATGACTCAACTATCATCAAAAAGTCTTATACATGACATCTATAACTTGCCTCTATAATATTAATTTTATGGAAACCTAATAAACTAATTAGTATTCACATTTATTCATTTATTTAATGAGGAAATTAGTGTCAGCTTCTATAGTGTTTTTTAACAGTACTGAGCCGAATGTTCAGAATATGGATATACTTTGCTTTAATTTATTTGATTCACATAACTGTCAGCACGGCTGATCGCCAACCAAGTGACTATCCTGATTCGGAACTAATCGATATAGATTTACCATCGAGTGTTTCAAAGCCATATTATACATCTGAGAGTGATTCCTATGAAAATAATAAAGCTTTGAGTCGTATGAGAAGAAGAGTGCACAAGCGTACACAGCATCTACTTATCACACATCTTGACCTTCCACGCAATCTAAGAGGATATGACAATAATGAAAATGATTATGGATCTGATACACCCGTATATTTCCAGCAACTTGTTAGTAAGACTCATCAAGCATCATTAATGAGCCCCGAAAAACGTCTTTATTCATCAGATGATGAAGAACTTATAAAAATCTTGATTAAACTAATTAAGCTTTTCAAAAACAAGCATGTTCGAAGAGTGAAACCAGTAGCTTCAGTTAATCACATTATTATGGCCCGACCAGCTGTTCATATCGAAACTTCAGCGGAACATTCACCGCCAAATAATCTAATTGATTATTGTAAGGATCAGAAAGAAATATCGCCTCTTCAATCTACTTCAAACGGTTTTCAAGCTTCTAAAACTGTTTTCTTACCTCATACTAACCCTAAAGAATCTTTGAAACAAACATCACAGTCTTCTTCCACCGACTCATCCATACAGATAGGCACTGTTAATAATGTTGATGCATCTCGTTCTAAAATTAAATATACTCCTGCATTATCTCAAAAACAATTTAGTTCTTCTTCATCAACTGGTTTTTTACAGCAACATTCTAGTATGTTCAATAGGAACTCTATTGGCGAGTCGGAAACTAAATATCTCAATACGGCTCAGCAAGTGAAAAGTAACATTCCTAGAATGTCAGAATTAAATCCGTTAGGAAGACCCCTTCACCTCACTTCTGGAGAACATAGTAATTCTATCCATTCAGGTTACAGGTATACATCAGTGTATAATCATGCTGAAGCGTTATCTCCAATGTCTATAAGCCGACCTAGTATCCTAACTGGCTCTAGCATTACTGAACTCCCATCACCGAAGGAAATCCATACACCAATATCTTACCAAGGCTCTCAAAAAGTCGTGCCAGTTACACCTTCATCGGCTCCAACTGCCATTGTAAACCAACCAGATAATCCCAAAATTCAACCGATACAACAGGGGCAGAAGATGTCACCTCAACAAGAAAGTCAATCACATACAAATAAGTTTCCACAACAATCACTGACACAAGGAGCATCGCAAATTTCTCCAGTCATGTCAACTCAACAAAATATCCCGCCTGTTGGTAAAGATTCCAGTCATACTAGCCAGTCACCTGATGTGAATAATTTATTAGTCACCCCTCATACTCAATCCCCTGGACAGCAAAAGCAACAAGTTGTTCCTCAGGAGTCTTCTCATAAACCTGTTCAGCAAGCATCAAAAACTTATACTAACATAGCATCACCGTTACCTCCGGTAGTATTTACTGTTTCGAAAATTGGAGATTATGATTGGCATTATAACATATTTCATCCAAGTAGGCCACAACGATGGAATTTAAAGAATTATGCAGTCAAACAAAAACTTCTTGAACAGATCCGAAGAGTTTTACCAAATTAGTAAATGGTTAGTTTTTTTAAAGTTTCAATAAAGAGATAAAATGTTTTCCTAATAAAACATAAATATCACAATAGATTTCCTATTTTGTGTATCTAGTAGATCGGAGAGGAAATGTGTTTTTAGAAAAACAGATTCATTATTTATAATAATGCTCATGTACAATTTGTTTTTATTTAAGATAAATCTTTTTGTTTAAAGTCATAACACGTTAACATAATAAAAACTGCGTCTAAAAGTTAAAGGCTGATCATAGCTTTATACAAATCTATCCTTAAGCAGAGGGTAAAAATAAAAAGTGAGCAATGTGGATGACGAATAGTCTGAACTTGTGAACTCTGGTCTTTAGTAAGATTCACATTCTGGTATTTGTGTTAAAAGTTATTTACACGTTCTGAAGTTGTTTGTTCGAAATTCAGTTGGTTAATCAATTGTAAAAACAAATAAACTAGTTCTGGTGGTTTGGTGCTAAATATTTTAAAATCAAGTCAAGGGTTCTGTGATTAATTTATCAACCTACTTAACTTTCAAGTGACTTACCACTAATGTCAGATTCCTAAACTGACAGAAAAGAGAGAGAATGGTGAGACCATAATTTGTGGACGACCTTTGAGCGACTCTAAACAGACCTTGAGAATATTCACCTACATACTACGGTTAACTGTGGGTTATAAACAAGTGTGAGGAATTACGCTTAATATTTACGGTTGATGGTTAGGGTTAGGAATGAGATTTAGGGTTTTCATCACGAACTGATACCAGCTATAATGCCAAAACGCTATTTAGCCAAATGAATGAATGAATTTCGCGTCAAAATCCTATACCTGTTATCATAAATCTGATCGGTTCGTCCATAAATTATAGTCTCTCTATATTTCAGCGTACTATAGTACCAAATTAATATCCCATAAACTACCAATGTACATCAAAAAATCGATACCAGGATAAATCCAATATGATGACCAAAAGTATAAAATACTGTTTACGACCGCCTACTAAATTAATGTAAATTTTACTATTTTTATGCAGTTTCCAGTTTTATCATGATAAGAGCATGAGTTAACTTAATTAATACTACAGTATTTAATTTTAAACAGATAGTTTGTAGCGAACTGGTTGACTGGGAGGTATCATTCATTGTGAACCAATGTCAACGAGAAAACATGTGATTTTTTAAAGGTTGTTTTCATGATACAAGTCGTACTACTTTTTGGTTTTAAAATGTTGTATTCCAAATCAGCGACTGAATAATTCGACGTAACAAATAAACCGAAGTCCCCTTAATCCATTACCTACGGAGTATGTGATGCTCACTTCAGCACAATTGTTAAATTTTTAACAACCGTAATTTTTTTACGTAGTCGTTTTCTTTAATCTCACTGTAGATGCGAAGGATGATACCACTCAAAATAAGTAAATAGGGTTAGGCATAATAATAAAATGATATGTAGGATCCAAGTAACCAGAAATGTTCGTTTTTATTCGCTAATTATAGCGTAAACTGTCACATGTTATTTTTAGTTCCGTCTAGTTATCAAGATATATTTCCATATCGATTATCGGTAGTGGAATGGTAGTCCGATGTTGTCCGTCCCCACAGAACCAGAAGATTATGCTATTTGATATGTCTATCACTGTATTCTAGGCCTAGACAGATTTTTGGATAGATTCGTGACAGGTTAAAATCAAAGGCCATCACCCTTTTTAATATTGATGTCCATATTGAGGGTATTCGTTATTTCCTCTAAAGGTATCCATACTAATGACTGAAGTCAAACTTCTCTGTTTGTCCTGAATAGGATCAGACCGTTATTGATTTTTATGCTGTTAGTAGATGTAATGTAAGATTAAACGATTAATCTGTGACTATTTAGATCTAGTTGCATACTGTCGATTGGCTTAGTGTTTTGCTGAAGGCTTTAAATTACAGTCTTTGGTCATCAGTAAGGCAAATATTGTCATCTTAGGTTTTTGAATTCATATAAATCGTGACCACCAAAATTATTGAGTGTCCATTTTGTTGACTTTAACTTTTGTAAAAATTTACTTTCATATACCTTTGGCAATGAAAGTATGGTTACATTCTTGTAGTCAAAATCAGATATAATTAGTGTGAGTGATGTGAAACTTTGCTATTTATTCAGCGTCATGCTGTAAATTCTCAAAAAAAGTAGTCTATAACCAGATTTGTAAGAACATATAATTTAGTTTCCTCAGCATTATCTTTAAAATACTTCAATATTTGAAATCATGAGTCACTTGAATCCAGAACACCATGGAGAACCTGGAAGCACTGGACGGCCGTTTCGTCCTAGTATGGGACTCCTCAGCAGTGCGCATCCACGATCCCGCCCCTCACGAGATTTCTAAAAGTCTCCACAAAACCCCTTCTGCTTTAAAATGCTTGTTGGTAAAGTTTATTAAGCCTCTGTTTTGACATGAGGAGGGAAGAAGGAAACCCTTTGATCAGAAAACTAACAAGAAATGAGGAAATGAGTATCCCCAGGTTTGCTATCTGCCTTCTATATTAGTTATTAAAGGAATTCGCTGAGTAACGTTATCCAGTATGGTAGTACAGGTCTCCAAGTCACTTAGTTGTCGCTCTTCTAATTCGCCGGGTACTAAGATTTAGCGGAAGATTTCTCGATGATACTGTACGAAACATCTTTATGCTACGAAGTTTTCTGTGTCTCCGATTGTTTTTTATGACAAAAATGGAGAATAAGAAATAAAACTGTAAATAAGTCATGTGAGTTTTCAACATCTGGAGAGAGAAGAATTGAGACACATTTGTATATACTATGTGTCGGAGAATAAATAAGTTGTGCCTTGTAACCTGTTTTTGATGCTGATGTCAAACCTCTGAGAATTTGCTTTGACAGCTGCTACTGTCCCTCTTGACTGTGTTTTTCCAAACTACAGGAAAAAAATACATTCATTCTCATGGCTTTTCTTATCGACTAAGGGTCCTTAATGAGAATTTTGTTTTGATTAGAATTTTCGTTATAATATCATTGTTTCATCATTTATCCAAAGTTTTTAACAAAAAACTTCATCCGAAATGAAAACCTGGATTTAAAAATTTGTGAGTGGTTTATGAAGAAGTGTGATCATCTATTCATAACGAACTGCTGAGCAAACCTATCATTCTCTGTTCTTCGCTTTCTAAATTTTACTTACTAAAAAGAAAGTTAGGCGCTCAATTGTTTTTTGTATATACTTTCCTGTATTGTTTGAAAGAGAAAACAAACTACCTCTGTAGTTTCGTTTTAGATCATGCTACTCTGAAATTACTATAAAACACATAACTAATCACCATCATCTGAACCCTATTCCATATTCCTGTAGAGATTAACAGCATAACCACAGAGAACCCATATTTAATTTCAACTGTTTGATAGTCACGAATAAATAAACAAATGAAATCTGCATTATTGTTTACGTTCTGGAATAAAATAGAAATATATGTCTGGTTTTCTAAATATGCACTTCCAAGAGTGAAGCCACCAAAATAATAATTCGTACTAGGGATTTTTTGGATCATAAAGTTTTACTTATTTTATTTAATCAGCTTGTTAAAGTTAGATTTTTACCGTCGATTGGAATAACTATGAAGTATAACATTAATTTTTCTGGTAACAAATTGAATTTCTAAAATTCAAAACATTTCTGACTTATAACGAAACTTACTAAAAAGGACTATCACGCACCATAGAATGTTAGAAATCAATCATACATTATATCTATATCTTTCAGGATGTGCAGATACACAGTCTTACTAAAATGATGGAACGGAGATATGAGGAACCAGGTTAGCAACCTTCTTTTTTTAACGAAATTTCGATAGCGAAAGACGGCTAAATTGGCAGCCTAAATGAAAAAGAATTTAATGATTAACAGTTTTGATGCATATCCTCTCATATTACATCTTGTAGTTTGTTTTTTCCGAAATCTCCTCTCTTTCTCTCCATATATATATCAAAGAAATATATTATTTTCCAAAAGTTACTGATTTTCTCTTTGAGATGTATATTCACTCGAGGCACTTCTAAAATACTTCTGGGTTAAAGTTCGTTTCGTTTAAGAAATTTCGATGTTGTTAAATCAATCTAACCTGCAAATGACGAGCTGATAAATGCGGATTGGAAGGGGTTTCAGTGTCTCGTATAATTAATCGTTAGACTAAAAACATTTATGCCTGCATTCACATAGTATTGTTTTACTTGAAACTTCCCATTGATGATTAGGACTGTGATTGATCAGTCTCTTATTGGCAAATGTGCATACTGTGCGTATTGCCTCGATATTGCCTTAATTCACAAGGATTATAAGCAAAGATGAACAGTGGTTAGCAGTGGAATCCAGGGCGCGCGTTTCATCCTATTTAGGACTCGTCAGCTGTAAGTACCTGAATCTTAAAGTTGATGTTCACTCTGGGACTCGAACCCAGTACCGTTCGCTCCAAACGCCATCGCGTTATCCACTTAGTTACTGAGTCCTAATAGCCACTTGCTTGTGCAATGGGTACATCCAGCCGACGTGTCCCAAATGGGACGAAACGCGCGTCCTGGATTCCACTGTTAGCTACTGTCCATCCACGTTTATTTATGCCTGCAGTTATGTGACAAATGAATTTTGATATTTTGGGTAATTTCAAATAGAAACTAACCATTCATTGTAAATGATAAGTCATGCTGACTAACTAAAGCTTCTCTTAAGGTAATCTGAATATTTAAATTTGAAAAATGAATTTCATTTTATTCAGATTGAATATATATGTGGCTTATGCTACTATGTACTGCAGCTATCTTAAAAACCTGAAGTTTTCATTTGAGCTTCAAATGTAGAAACGATGTGTGTAAAGTAACGGGTAATTGTGATAAAATCTTTAGATTAGCATGACTCCAAATCAGTATTTATCAGAATCAGCTTCCTGGGAGCTACTGACATCAACAAAATGAGTTAGAATATAGTCTGAATGTGTTTGATCATGATATATTGAAGTTAGATCCAGATACTATTAGGGAAGTAATCTCAATCTTTTATTTAATTTACTGATTGTAACATTAGCTAACCGAACGAACAGACTACCATAAAACACCGTATGGACTTTGTAAACAAAATACCAAAGAACGACACTCAGGATATTATTATTAATTAGTGTCGTCTGGAATCCAAGAAAAATGGACTAAACTAAACATAATAAGGATCCAGCGTACTGCAAATCCTTACAAGAAATCGATAATCAAATCACTTGGTATTTATTACATTCTAAACTTTGAGTTTAAGGTGTGCTTCCAGCTGTTTTAATAAACGGTTTAATATTTTGCTTGTAACTTCATATAAAAGTGAAAATTATTTGCATTTCATTCTATCAAAGTCAATAAAAGGCCTGCGACAAATGTGAATAAGCCCACGTTGCTACACTAAATCAACATAGCAAGATGAATACCATAACAGCAGTAGTTGTAGTATCAGTGATAACAAAAAAGCTTAGACACGGATGATAGCATTAGAGGGGGGAGAATGAACTCGATTAATAACATGTGTTTTCCTAGTTTTTATGGGACTAACTTCTTTTTGACTAGATAGGTAGACGGGTACTGCCAAAAATATTTTTTCTCTCATTACTTAATTGATTGCTACCTGATTCATTTGGCTACGTTTATTCACTAATCTTCTCCCAATGAGTACACTTTAGCTTCCATTGGTGGTTTTAGTTTATCTTTATAAATAACCCATTAGAAAGTTAACATCTGTGATTATAGGTGTAAGATATATAATTTGAGAATCTATTTTCACAAAAAACTTACTTGATCTCAACCCCATCATAGGAGCTAGCTTGGTTTAAGAACATGTTAGTCGATAGCTATCAATAACACAAGAGTATCGTTGAAATCATGAACCCATCTGGGCTAGACCACCATTAAAGGCTTGAATGAACTGGAAGGTGGTCTCGTTCTAGTATGGGAATCCTAAGCAGTCCTCATCCACGACCACACACTCGGCACTTGGACCTAGGAGCTTCTGTAGAGGTTACTAAATTTCACTTAAATTCGACCATACTGAAAATTACCATGTGCTCACTGTTGGCTGGCTTAGAGAGGAATTTTTCGGAGTTCTAGTAAAAAGTCGTGATCCGTGGGATTAATCAGTATCGAGTTTGAGGCAGTTACCCACTGAGGATAATGGAAAATGATCGATCAAAGTTTTGGATTAATTGAGATTAGAAATCAACATCGTTGGATCTCGTCTTAGTGGTCTAGAGGTGAAACATTCGAGAACGCGACTGGAAGTGCGGGATCGTGGATGCACACTACTGAGGAGTCCTATACCATGACAAAACTGCCGTCCAATGCTTCCAAATTTTCAGCGGTGGTCTAACGTAGACCGGTTGATGAATTCAATGAAATTAAACAATCTCTACAACCCTATCGTGAAAACACAAGAACAGAGTTTCTTTAGATACAGAATAGATGGAATGTACTTAGTATTGGAATCCAGGACGAGTGTTTCCTACTATTTGGGGCTCCTCAAATGAATAAACCTGGATCCCAGAGTTGATATTCGCTCCTGTCATTTGTTTAGATTTTAATAAGTGTGCTAAAATTAAACTAAGTAACAGAACAGTTTATGAGTTAATTAAAATATATAGAACACAAACTTCTGTAATTACCATAATTTAAATAAAACAAGCACATATTGATAAAGCGATTGCGAAAATGAAAAAGTGACATCAATCACAACCAATTACACAACGTAATAAAAAATATTTTTATAAGAATTAATCGGTCTAATATTGACTTTACTTTTTGAAAAGATAGGTGCAAAATAATGGATTTACTGACGTCCGAATCTCTCCTCACGAATGCATAAGCTTGAAAACCGATTCAGTAACAAGCTTTAGAGCTTTCAAATGAGAATTTTGCAATATAAGCAAATAGACAAATTTAAAGAACTATTGAATTTTATCAACAAGGCCAGCATAACTGGAAGTAAAATATAAACTTTCAATAGCCACTGGTTTTTGAAATATTTCAAGGTTAACCAGATAAAAACATGTGTAGAATTACAAATGATATTATATCTAGTTTGGTGAAGTGAGGGAACAATAATTTAGTAATGGATCCAGCGAGAAGTAAGGCAAATTCGATTGGAAAATAATTTATACGAATATTCGTCAATATTAGAATGAACAGTTTGACAAAAATTGGGCGAAGGGTATAGAGTAGCTGTTATTAGTTGTGACCACCGATTCGAGAGCAGTGAATTATCGATCGGAACAATGACGTGTAAACCCGTGCGAGCAGGCTAGAGTTCTGATTGGTCCCGCTTACCGCATAGCCCAGCCAGTTAAGTCCAGAACACAAGTCTCAGCCTCTGCGATATGAATCATGTATTTCAAACATATTCTGTTTATATACCAATCAAACACACCACATCGTGCCATAAAATAGAAAATAACATTTGTACAATATTTGGCCAACAGGAAAATGACACGTGAAATAAATATTGACCAGTAGAAAAACGACACGTGAAATAAATATTGACCGATAGGAAAATGATACCATTTCAAGTTTAAGGATAGCATTAGACTTAACAGGATAATTTTTGGAATATTTTTCTGAATATCTCAACAGAAGCCGTTATATTAGAAATAACCTCAGAGGTTGAAATTATTCTGAAGAAGCCTAAACAAGTTTGCTAGACGAAACGTTGAAGTTATTTAAATTTCAGTCTCTGAGATTATTTCAAATATAATTTTTACATATAATGAAAAATAAGACTCATAAGACTCGTAAGACTCATTATTAAATTCAAAAGGAAAAGAAACAGAGATAATAAATAACCGTTTAAACTTTGGTAAAGTTCTTCATTAATAGAAGTTTTCATCACTAGAAAACTCATCCAATAAATGAACGTAGGAAGTAAAAGGAAACAAAAAGGGTGTGAAGAATGGAGTATATAATAATCAGTGCTTAAAGGGAACGGAGAGATCGGGAAAATAAAATAATCATCGGACATTCAGACAGGATTCTAATTACTTTTATTAGATTGATCAGAAATCGGTCTTCTTTTCTAAGAAAAGAGACACATACTATCGGGTGAACGTCTGGCTCTCTCTCTCTCTCTCTCTCTCTCTCTCTATATATATATATATATATATATATATATATATATATTTATTTATTCGGTTGACCGTCGTTCTCATTTTCGTTCTTCTCACTCATGTAGCCGGTTAGGTTTGCGTACATAAAGCTTGCTTATCAGTATCATACCCGTACTCTGAACAGTACTCTTAACAGTATATTTCCCAAATCTCGTACTGTCTCATAATTCACACTACTAACGAGTTTTAACTTTCATTAATACATTGAAATGAACATGAATTATGTATTTTTATGGAATATATTGTGTAAAACTTGTTTCGGTAGTGTTAGTAGCTCCTGGTAATTCCTAGAGAAATTTTCTAGAACTAAAGGTAGATGCGAAAAACATTTCAGTTAGTCAGTGATTTTTGGAGTCTTTCAACAGAAATCTTGAGAACTATCGTCCATGCTTTCTTTATTTTCATTGGGAAATGACTAAACTTGTGACCAAACGTAACATTTTTACTGAGGTCTATAAAATCTCATAGTCAATCGTAATCCCACAGACATCCCAAAGTTTTTTAAATATTCTAGATTTTGAAAAGTATGAAGTTTAGTCTTTGGAAAGTATATATTTAGCTTGAAGCCACTTTATGTGCTAGGGGTGTGTAAAGATCTGTTTGTTTGCGAAAATGTGGAGAGCTTACAAGAAAAAAGTGAGCTGGAGAATTAATGACTACGTAAGATGGACTTACATTTAACAATTAAAATTATGAAAAAAACATGTCAATTGAACTTAGTCAATAATAGAGCTTTCCTAATCGTACTTTGTTACTTTTATTTCAATAAACAGTTAGGAAGAACATGCATCATATTAACCACAGTTTTAGGAATTGTTCTATGAGACCTCAACAATTTAATTGATCTATAATATTATTCAACTTTTTTTCTTACAAGGTACTTAACACTCTAAAAATGAGATTAACTGAAAACTTATTATTTTCGTTCTGCTTTTGATCATGATTGGAAGTGGATTATTCAGGTACTGTATTTGTGCAATTCTTAAAGACAGACAGTTATCATGTCGAGTCATAATGAGGCTCTTATTTCTGTAAATTCGGGTAATTATTGATAGGAAACATACCACGGTAGGAATTTGAGGGAATAATTGGAAAATCATGACCAAAATTTCAGTTATCCCCTATGCTTCCATTAAACCTTGAGTAACTGCCACAAATCAAATCAATAGCTACGCATATGGAAATTTCTTGGATTTTATTACCCATGATTATTTTGATGGATGTTAGGTTTTCAATCAATGTGTTATTTTTGCTTCTAGTATTGTAATTTGCAGTAAAGCTTCCAGGGGTTGTCTATATTACTAAGGATAAAATGTTTATTTTCAGTAGTTTTTATGTAATCCTATGCAATCCTTGACAGTTAACGACTATGACAAATTTCCGCCGCTATTCGACGACCGTTTTAATACGAACCGTTCTAAAGCGGTAAGGTTTCCAGGACGCTTGTTTCGCCTCGATTTTCGTGTTCTGAAACTAATCGGTTTCATTATCAGTTTTTTCATGATTTTAAAAACAAAGAGAAACTACAAAATATTGGTTTTTTATTATTGTCAGTGTGTGTAAATTTTTCTATAAAGAACGTTATTGTATGATATTTTTCTCTCTACTGTAAGTTATGTATATACTTATATATATCAGCTTTTGCTTGGTCACGCAAGTACGAGTGTATTTCGACATGGATAGTTAATTAGTACGTATGTGTTCTATATGAACATCAGACATGTTGCACGTACGTTCTTACACGAAATCAGTACTTTAATTTTTCAGTGTAATTTTATAGCACTAATGCAAACGTAGTAAAGCGATAAGCATTGGCAAGAGGTTAGCTTGCTCGATTCGTTACTTTTAATGAACGTTTCAGTCCACAAAATCATTATTGACCACTTAATGAGATGCAGGTTTGCTTAAAGAAATTGAATAAACTTATTAGCCACGTGTATTGGAGTCTAGTGTTTTTTATTTATCCAGTCAAAAATCATTTTAGAGTTAATTTGTTATTCTGTTATTTATTTCAAATGGAGATTAGTGAATTCTGTCTTCATTCATAATATTTTGATTTCAAATCGGAATAGCTCTACGTCCCAAGAATAATAAGTTTTGACATGTAATGAAAATATGGATTGTAGTAAATGTGAATAATCAGGTTTGGGTCTGATACATAACGTTCATTGTATTATTAGTTACACTTTCAAATCCTACCAATGTCAACTATACGAATTGAAAATCAGCTAATCTAAAATTGGAAGTGTTTTTATTTTTATGTTATTCATTGTTTCATAAATTTATCAGTCGTAATAATAAAAAAGACCGTTACTTAAATTTACACTTACCAATGCTAGGGTGTCCAGAGTCCATTATGTACCATCTATAGTTAATGAGCAATGAAAATGAATTTCTAATATATGAGCTATAATTACGTTATTAGTTTTAGGTTATTATCTTGCAAATGTAAGCCAGCTGAAAATACATCGTTCATCATGGTTTGATGAAAATTTACTTGAGTGTTAGTTAAGCCGACCTTAATATTGTTGTAATAGTGAGTTTATCTAACTAAGTAATTGTCAACTTCTCATCATATAATTCTACATTCATAACGATTGTTGCTTAATATTTTCACTATGAAAAGCTATAGTAACCATTTTAAGGTCAAAAAGCATTTCGATAACATCAACTGATTTTAATCAGGCATAAATTGAGTTTGGAATCACCGATGGAGTGTGATCATAGTCCTAGAAATCAGTGGGAAGATTCAAACAGGTAATACAGATGAATCAAACTTTACCACTTTACACAAGCCACTGGCTATCTGGACTCAGTATCTAAGTGGATAGCGTAGTGGCGCTTCAGGAGAGTAGTACTGGGTTGAAGTCTCGGAAAGAACACTCACACTGAAATGTAGGCACATCCAATTAACCGGACCTTGATCCCACTGCTAGCTATTATCCATCTCTGTTTATAGTCTTTGTGACTTAAGACAATATTGAGGCTATCCGCACAGCATGCAAATATGTCAAAAATAGACTGTTCAATTTCAGTTCTAAACATCAATGGAAAGATTCAGATGACCAATATAAACGAGTACAATGATTATTTTGCGTAATTTGTAACTAAAATTTTTGAAACGACTGCTACTTGTCAAGCAGTGCAAATAGTAAAAATATCGATATGAGAAATCGATTACGAAAGTACTTGAGGAATATATGTTTCAGACATTCAATAATGGAGACAAAAGATAAACGACGAAAAGGAATGCATGTGAACTGGAGTGTAGCGGTAAATAAATCCCCAAAATAAATAGCTCTGTAAGTTTTCGACATTGGATGCTGACCATAGTACACACGTTTTCGTTCGTCGAGACTCGCATCGACGACCGTTCGAATCAGCATACGAAGGACCCTTCAAAGTTCTTCAACGTGAATCTAAGTACTATATAGTCGATAAGAACGGAACCAACGATAGCATCAGCATCGATCGCTTCAAAGCAGCGTATTTAGAAGGAAATCCTATCTACGTGGATTTTCCTTCGATACAATCGAACGACACGACTCCGACACTTATAATACCTCATCTGACAACCAACACACACGATGATACTTCGACAGTATCCGAAAATAAACTTAAAACGACGCGTTCTGGAAGAAGGGTGAGATTTCCAGAACATTTAAACGACTATTGCACGTAAGGCACTTCTCGACATTTTATATTATTTTTTTTAAAAAAAAACAATTTTAATATGCTTATATATTTTTATTTCTATTTAAAAAAGAACAAAACAAAAAAAACAATTTTTTTTAACGCTACTACGTGTTCATGAGTTTTTTTTCCTTTTTTTCCGCCGACATTGTGTTTTTACGCACATACGAGTGTATTTCGACATGCACTTACAGTTTCTTTTTTCTTTTCCAGGACGGCTGGAAAAGAACGATGACGTTTATGAGGAGCCGAAATTTTCATTGTACATTTTCTTTTTTTACTATGTTGTACCTCCGTCCCATATAGTAAGGAAAGACGACCAGACGCTGCTAAATTTAGTAAGCTATCAGAAGAGTGTTTACCAACGACAAACTCGTTGGGTTTAAACTTCTGGCTGGTCACGTCTTAGGGTCATCACTGCCCCACTAGGGGGGGAGTGATCTGTAGCGGTAAATAAATCCATAAAATAAATTGCTCTGTAAGTTTTCGACATTGGATGCTGACCATATGTTTTAGTGGACTCATCTAGCTGAAGGCGCTCGGTCAGGCATCCGCACCAGATCACGTGTGGTAACGCCGTGCTCAACATCAACCGCAATCGCTAGCCAGATTAGATCAGAGAATTCCGATATATTGGTCATCGCCAAATATACTCTTCCGATCTCCTCGACTCTGTCTTTTGATTTCTCTGGGTGGGAACGAAATACATTAGAAGGTGTCACTGGTAGAAGCGTTGTCAAACACTGAATACCTGTGACATCATCAGGAGTATCAGACACAGTCAACTCTCAGTAATAATTAGCTCAGTCTTTATAAGCACGAAAGCGATACACGTAAATAAGCAAACACATATGCACTAGCAGACACACATTTATAAAATGTGACCAACGAAGCCCTTGCGTCAATAACGAGTTCACATTTATTAGTGATAGGACAATTAAAAAAATTAGAATAATTTATTTACGCAAAGATTAGAACAAACTACTTTTACGTGCTAATAGAGATTTATTACAATGCAACCATACGCACAACTCATCAGTTCACGTGAATGAGGAAATCCAAAGACTGATAATGTAATAGTCACATCTACCTCTTCAGTGATAACGTTTTGTATCAATATGACTGACATGACTCCACGGTGACACTCCTTGGTCAATTGTGTAATCGACTTTCATCAATTCATTCATAGAACTAAACTGCGGCTCTCACAGTTAACGATCCTGTTTAGACAACTTCATCGTGCCATATATTCTTGTTCTGTGCGACTCTTAGTGACTGTGGCAACAATCACCAGTTTTTTACACGTTACTACCGAATGACCAATAAATTAGGGACTTGAAATCATAAATATCTTTGTCTTCGGCTATACTTCTGCACTCTTTGAGGTGCTGTGAAATAAGGATATACTTTTTAAAAACCTTTATACAAGAAAAACCATCAATGACAATGGCAGACATACTGCTTCCAGCCAATGGGGGTATGATCAATTAAACTAACTCGTGATACACCAATTGTGCTACCGCTCTGCTATCATTGTTTCTAATGAATTCGTTATTTGTGCTATTTGTACAAAAAATATCAATCACTTTTCACTGCCATATATTTCAATGCTACATATAAGAGCTGTTTAAAAGTTATATCATTCCTTACTATTATCACCACAAACCATCTTATATCCTTACAAGCTGTACATCATTCTTAATCATGTCAGAAACCTAAGATTCTTGGATTTATCAGTACTTGTTTTTGCCCTATTGGTTTTCATCTCTTTCTTTCGATTTTTCGGCCTACCATCACCAGGGTGATTCTCATGGATCTTTGAATGACCTCCGTTGCGCGACTACCAACGACACATTTGGTAACGACTCAAACGGGTTTTGAATCTCAATAGACATTATTGTATGGTCAGTGAAGTGTCACAGAACCCCAGCCAAGCGATACTTCATGCTTACCGTCCACTCGTCGGATAACAAATAACTGGGCGATGGGGAGTTTGTCAAGCCTCGTCAAGGTCATGGACAAAGAACACTGAATAATCACTTACCCTCCATGCGCAGGCAAGATAGTCGATTCTTCCAATGATCAGGTCGTGGGAAGCTAGGTTTGTGCTCGATCATAAAGTGTGACTTCTACCTGAAATATGAGGCCCGACGTTTGCCATTCATTTCGGAGTTCACTTACAAATGAATACGGTTATGGAAAACTTTAAATTTGCCAATTGATCAGATCTTGTTTAAGCTATCAAAGTATGCTTGTGGAGATAGACCTGACAACCTTATTTTGTAAATAGTTTTCAGTGTTATTTCTATTTGTTTTGTCAATTTTTCACTGTATGTACATTTATCATTAAATGACTGTACGTGTTGTTTTAGTCAACGACCTTGAACACTTTTTCCGTTGTAATTCTAACATAGCGTGACACACATTTTCGGTTGTTCACAAATACACTATTACGCACATACCCATTGTTCTATTCTCGCTCGTTACCAAGTCAATTGCGTTCTAAACTGGATATTATCCTCATTTCAGACTGCAGTGTCATTCCCATTATATCCTACATCAAAGAAACTTATTGGCGTCATATTTACCTCTGTGGGATTATTATGCATTTATAATTGTGGATTTTTGAGACCAAAACTCAACAGAACACGCAACGACTAGCCGATTTAAGTAACGTCCCTAATTTGTTATTGCATTTGTAACATTTAACTTGTAAATATTAATATTACTATTGATTGCTATTAACTTTGTTGATACTTTTGCGTTTATATATTGTTTGGTCCATCACAATTATTTGGTGAGCCTCGATTATTTTTTTATAGACATTTACTATATATATCTACATAATTTTTTTATTATTATTAATCGGCATGACACCATATTTTTGTTTTTGTCATTATGAACTCTCCGGGTAAACTTATTGATATTGATAGTTCACCGACCAACCTTCTAAACTCTCCACAACCAGAGGATAATGTTTTAAACTCAATCAACGCTATCTCGGAACTGAGATTACCAACGTACGGTGTTAGTAATCCCAGGATCTGGTTTGCACAGGTTGAGGCATTATTTTTGTCGAGAGGTATACGCTCGCAAGCGACAAAATATGCATACATCGTTGGAGCATTACCCATAGAAGTGGCAGCAGAAGTCGGAGACCTGATAGATAACGTACCAGAAGCGGACCCATATGACAAAATAAAAGCCGCAGTAATCCACCGTACTTCGCAGTCTGATGAAAAACGCTTACAGCAACTACTCACCGCATGCGAGTTAGGGTACAAAAGACCTTCACAGTTGCTTAGACACATGAGACAACTAGCAGGCTCATACAAGTTAGATGAAGCATTACTTAAGCAGATGTGGTCACAAAGGTTACCTTATAGCGTCAGACAAATTCTCAGCGTATCAGGAGCCACTGTCAGTCTTGATGATTTAGCAGACATGGCCGATAAGATAATAGAAATATATCCCGATAGTCGGGGAATTAACACTGTACAACCCGCTAGTAGAGATGCTATGAACCCTACTCTTGACATGCAGCAACAAATGGCACACTTAACACGGCAGCTAGCATCACTGCAGGCGACTATCTCCACCATCCATTCTCGACGCCCCAGATCTAGGTCCAGAAGGAGGTCAGTATCCAGACATCGTCTTAGGTCACCTAAGCGGGCAGCCGGAATTTGTTGGTATCATTCGAATTATGGTGAGAAAGCACGTCGTTGCACAAAACCGTGCAACTTCACGGCAAGCAAGCCAGACCATCAGGGAAACGAAGTGGCCAGACAGTAATAGCGGCAGCTGCTACTGGCCAACATGTCAGCCGCCTCTTCCACATCAGGGATCGTATTTCTGGCTCAGACTTTTTAGTCGATACGGGAGCAGAAATCAGCATCATCCCACTCCATCTCTCACGCAGACAACATACGACAAGCACTAAATTGTCCTTGGTAGCGGCTAACGAATCAGTTATCAAAACTTATGGAGAACAATCTCTTTTATTAGATCTCGGGCTCCGTAGAAGATTCACATGGGTATTCATAGTTGCTCAAGTCAAACGACCCATCCTCGGGGCCGATTTTCTTAGTGCGTACAACCTGTTAGTTGATATGACCAACAAGAGATTAATCGACGTAAACACACGTTTACAGGTAAGTGGTACACTCTCCAACGACAACGAGATCCATGGTGTCCGAATAATGAAACCTGTGAACAACAACTTCAACGACATTCTAACAGAATACCAGTGCATTACGAAATCAGATTACCAAAAGGAAGGTAACCCACAGCTGGTACAACACCATATCACTACCACTGGACCACCTATTAGCGCCAGGGCGAGGAGATTACCACCAAGCAAGTTGCAAGTAGCTAAAAGAGAATTCGAACATATGGTGCAACTTGGTATTATCAGACCATCCAACAGCCCCTGGGCCTCGCCGTTACACATGGTACCAAAGAAGGACCAAGATTGGCGTCCGTGTGGTGACTATCGACGATTAAACAATCAAACCATCCCGGATAGGTATCCCATTCCACATATACATGACTTCGCGTTAAATTTACATGGTAAATGCATCTTCTCGAAGCTCGACCTAGTGCGAGCATATCACCAAATTCCAATGGCACCGGAAGACATTGAGAAAACAGCCATAATAACACCTTTTGGTTTGTTTGAGTTTCTAAGGATGCCATTCGGATTAAAAAACGCTGCGCAGACATTCCAACGCTTCATGGATAACGTAACAAGAGGCCTTGATTTCGTGTTTGCATACATCGACGATGTTCTCATTGCAAGCTCATCTTTAGAAGAGCATATCCAACATGTCCAGACCCTTTTTGATCGTTTTAAAAAACATGGCGTCGTCATCAATCCTTCGAAATGCATATTCGCAGTCCCAGCCTTAGAGTTTTTAGGACATTACATTGACTCTCAAGGCATCAAACCACTCCCAGAAAAGGTTGAAGCTATTACCAATTATCCCGAACCAACCTCGGTGAAGTCATTACGACGCTTCCTCGGTATGTGTAATTTTTACCGCCGTTTCTTACCACATTGTGCTGAAGTATTACAGTCATTAACCGATCTGTTGAAAGCCGACAAAAAAGGTACGAAGAGAGAAGAATCAAACATTCAACCTATCTCTTGATGCCAAAACAGCGTTTGAAAAAGCAAAGTCGATGATAGCTAATGCCACCATGCTACAATATCTAAATACTGACCCCACAACCCACTTAATTCTGTGTACCGATGCATCTCAAAAAGCCGTCGGGGCAGTATTACAACAACAGGTAAACAATATGACTACCCCCATAGCGTTTTTCTCCAAAAGATTGTCACCAGCCCAGGAACGCTATAGTACCTTTGGACGGGAGTTACTTGCTATCTACTTAGCCGTTAAACACTTTAACTTTTTACTACAAGGACGAACTTTTACCATCATGACCGATCACAAACCTTTATGTTACTCATTCCACACATCGTACGACCGACATTCACCTCGCGAAGCACGACAACTGGATTACATCTCCCAGTTTACGACAGATATCCAATTTGTCAAAGGACACACCAACGTCGTAGCTGACGCATTGTCACGTAAGGACGTAAATACCCTGTTACGTAAACAAGACATCGATCTAGAAACCATCGCAAAACTACAAGTAGACGATGCAGATTTGAAGGTCTGCCAGGAGAAGTCTAACTTGAACCTTAAACCAGTACCCATCCCTTTCTCAAATACATCTATCATTTGCGATGTTTCAACGGGTAACAATCGCCCTTTTGTACCTCTAGCATGTCGTCGACAGGTATTTCATCAACTGCATGACCTTTCTCACCCAGGAATCAGAGCCACAATCAAATTGGTTACTGAGCGTTTTGTGTGGCCAAAAATCAATTCAGATATAAAACGATGGACGCGAAGCTGCCTACAATGTCAACGCAGCAAGATTCAAAAGCACACGATCAGCCCAGTTGGCAAGTATCCCCTGCCGGAAAAACGTTTTCAGCATATCCACTTAGACATAGCTGGTCGATTGCCACCATCTAATTCATTCACTCATATTCTCACTGCGGTGGACAGGTTCACAAGATGGGCCATAGCATGCCCTATTGCTGATACTTCTGCAGAAACAGTAGCCGGCGTATTCCTTGACCGTTGGATAGCAAATTACGGAGTACCTTCTATCGTCACTACCGACCGTGGTCCCCAGTTTCAGTCTATCTTATTTCAGGAATTCACAAGACTTCTGGGCGTGAACCACATCAAAACAACAGCCTACCACCCAGCAGCTAACGGCTTGGTCGAAAGATTTCACCGCCAATTGAAAAGCTCGCTGATGGCACAAGATGATACGACAAAATGGAGTGACGCATTACCACTTGTACTCCTGGGTATCCGTTCAACTATAAAGGAAGATATAGGTTGTACAGCCGCTGAGCTAGTTTACGGTACAACCCTTACATTACCAGGTCAACTAGTGGACCCAAACACTTTAACACTAACGGACCCAAGTCGTTTTGCTAGCCAACTGCTGCAAACCATGCAACGAATCAAAGCCATACCGCCTCGTGAACATAACAATCGAATACAACTCAACAGAAATCTAGAAACATGCAAGTTTGTCTTTGTTCGAGTTGATGCTGTTAAAAAGCCATTGAAACAACCTTATGAAGGACCATATCAAGTAATTAAAAGAACGACCAAACACTTCATAATCAACAAGTGTGGAAAGAAAGAGACTATCGCTATCGATAGAATAAAGCCTGCTTTCTACGAAGCACAACTTGACAAAGAACATACTATTTCACTGAACCAACACCGTCCAGCAACCACCACTACAGCAGACAGGGAAGAAAAACTGAGTATCAAACCTACTTGTTTAACGCGCTCAGGCAGAGCCGTAAAAAAACCCAAACGCTATGTACATTTCGCCGAATAAAAAAAATCTAAATAAACAATTACTGATGTACTATACGATTATACTCACCCGATTTTTCCCAACAAAATCCATGATTTTTTTCCTTTTTTTTTACAGTGTACATAATTAACCATATTTTTTTTCCCACAATTATTCGTTTTGTCACATTTTTTTTTCATAGAAAAAAATTTGTTACAATAATAAACGAGTAAACTCTATTTAATTATTCATTTGTTGTACACACACACACAAAAAAAAATAAGCAGTTCATTTTTTTTTGGGGGTCAGTAACAGTCTGCACATTATTATCATTGTTAGCAAACCAAGCTTTTAAATGACGGTATTCTCATTACTTTTGTTTGTCATGCTATGCCACATCACCGCTATTTTCACGCAATAACACACTGTATATTGTTAACGTACATGTCATACGCATCTCCACATTGTTAATTGGTTATTATTGTAAATATTTTTTCTTTGGTATGAAAATTTTTATTATTGTTATTGTAACCAGTGTTACCTCCGGACACTCTGGGGGGAGCTATGTGGAGATAGACCTGACAACCTTATTTTGTAAATAGTTTTCAGTGTTATTTCTATTTGTTTTGTCAATTTTTCACTGTATGTACATTTATCATTAAATGACTGTACGTGTTGTTTTAGTCAACGACCTTGAACACTTTTTCCGTTGTAATTCTAACATAGCGTGACACACATTTTCGGTTGTTCACAAATACACTATTACGCACATACCCATTGTTCTATTCTCGCTCGTTACCAAGTCAATTGCGTTCTAAACTGGATATTATCCTCATTTCAGACTGCAGTGTCATTCCCATTATATCCTACATCAAAGAAACTTATTGGCGTCATATTTACCTCTGTGGAATTATTATGCATTTATAATTGTGGATTTTTGAGACCAAAACTCAACAGAACACGCAACGACTAGCCGATTTAAGTAACGTCCCTAATTTGTTATTGCATTTGTAACATTTAACTTGTAAATATTAATATTACTATTGATTGCTATTAACTTTGTTGATACTTTTGCGTTTATATATTGTTTGGTCCACCACATGCTTACAAACTGGAATAAGCTAGTAAGGTTCTAATAATTATGCCGGAAATTATATTCTAAGATTGGTACGAACCCAACGTTTGTAGCGGCCTTCTGTATAATGCAAACAAATGAACTTGATACAGCTTGCCACCACGAGTGTGACGTCACATTTGATAACAAGAGGAAGTAAAGACAAACTCGGAGGAAATATAAGGCATGACAGACTTCATAAAGGGGGAATTTCAATTTCGCCACTTACTTCAATCGTTTGAAAAAAGTTCGTTGAGAATTTTGAGTGAAATAAACCAAAGTTTCAAGCGAAATATGTCATTCGTATAAATATATGGACCTTTGGGGAAATGAACTGGAGTCAACAATTTTACCAGTTCACTTGGTGCCGACAAATGGGAAAACATACAGCCTGCATTGGCACTATTGATTACTGCGAAACTATCAGAATGCCACCAAATGGCCGAGAAATTTCAAGTCGGAGCAAATCGCGATATCTTGACAAGGGGTGATCTTATCCGCAACGCAACCATGTAAACTTAATGTATCGCACAGGGTCATCTGTGCGTTCAAGTAACCACAGATTTTGTCATTTCATAATGTATTTTTAATTAAATAACTAGATTATGTAGTTAATTTTGCTCTGTTTTTAATTTTTATTCGCCACGTCCGACTGCGTTACACTGTATGTCCATTGCACGCTGGGATGATATCTCAAGTAATAGTGATTTTTTTTCACATAGTTGATTGTTTCCAGATAGACTGTCAGTGCATGATTTTACTGAAGAAAAGTTTGTTGTACTGTAAACTGTGTTTCTATGAACAACTGCCTGTTGTCTTCAGTATGAAAGCAGTTTATATGTATCCTTTTTTTTCTTAGGTAAGTTCAACTGGCCTATATTTCGTGTTTTGGTTTTATCGGCTTAATTATGTCCATTTAACTACTTTGAGGAACATGTCTTTGCAAGTGAAACAATAACTATGACACTTGCTTAGTTTAGTGTTCTTGGTTGTCGTATAATTCAGTTTAGTTGAAAGAATTATGATATACTTAAGTATAGTGCTTGAAGCCTGTAACGAAACAGATCAGTTTAGTAAGTAGAGTTGCCTGTTTCCAATGTGTATACGGATTCAGATCAGTCTGATTAAAAATAGGAAAAAACGTGCCTTTGATGCTGTTGCTGTCATACATTATAAGATAGCGATATGTATGTTTGGTGTTTATTTCTAAACTGTACATCTATCACTGACCATATTTCATGATCACTGTCATTAAACAATTTCCCCAGCAATAACATCGATAGCAAGATAGCTAAGTGTCTGAGCTTTTAGTTGCCCGCAAAACAGCAGTATACAGTCTTAGAAGATGAGTGTTCTGTGTCTCAATTAAATGCAGCTGGCTGTGGACAAATGTTAAGAATCTTTTTGACAACTGGGACTTTTAGTTTATCATACACTTACTCTGCTTCTATGTTTTCCTGTTAAACTAGACTCAGATGCATGGGAATACTTAAATGGGAGCAAAATAATAAAAGCATTGCAATACGGTACTAAGCCCATGTTATGCTTTGCGCAAGTAATAGTAGCTGACCTTATCTAATATTCATGAACTCAAGGTAAATCACAACTGCATAAATTCTTTGCTAAAAAACATGTGATTTGGTTATTTATCTATTCCACATTTCTGACCAAATTCATCACTATTTTTTTCATTTAGAATGCAACAGGAGTGAGCCTTCACAGACCCTAGAAACTGTTTCGCCCTTGGAACTATGGCCCTATGGAACTGTTTACGGGAGACCCAACGAACAGCAGATTATAAAAAGGATGCTGGACGTCCATTATAGTCTCACAACCACTTCCAGTATTTTTTTGACTTTTTTTACTCTTTCGTTTGGGAAAAAACAACAAAAACTGCAGCTTAACATTACCAATACAACTTTTAAACGGGAACTTCGTTTAAACCTTTGTTTGATATTCGATTCTTAATGAAAGTTCTTGAATAAATTTTTGAATCTAATGCTACTTTGTTTTATCTACTTAATCGTTGCAAGAAACTTGTGATAAGCGAGCCTATCAGCACCTAGTTCATGTGTTCAAATGGTTGTGGACTGAATAGAAGCTTTCGCTTAACAGGCTTCCGTGTCTAGTAGCGGAGGATCACCAAAACCTCCAGGCAGGAACCTAGGTATGTTAACAATAAAAGAGGAAAGAGAAATTGGTAAATCATAGTATGATACTATCCTTAAGAATAGATCCACTTGCCTCTTAAAGGACTCCTGGGAAGTCGCTCGGCGGGCAGCGGATTCCAGCATTTGACAACTCCTAAGGAGTAGGAGTTGCGTCTACAGTCCGTTCTGCTATGTTGTGTCGCTGGTTTCTGGGACTAAGCTTAAGTAGGTGTTTTAGGGGATGTCCAGAATTGTTAAGGTTATTGTAATCCATTAGGTCACCTCTAAGACGTCTATACTCTAATGAGTAGAGGCTAAGTGATTGGAGGCGCTTTTCATAAGGTGATTTGGTGCATATCTTCGTCATTTTCTTGCGAGACTTACATACTCGGGTCCTCTCATAACTCATTCTAACCACCATGGGTTGTCACGGCAGCTGATGGATGGACACGCGTTACACATCCTAATCGTACCTGCGTCTTATCTCATAGCTTCTAATTCAAATGACAAGCAAGCAATGCCCCTACCCGCACTAATGGAACACTAGTAACTAAAATGCACCCCGTATGGTACCTTACACTGGTTTACGCACTCGCTTAGCTCTTTAGTGAGAATATTAATACGGTCCTGCTGAAAATCCCATGAACCCCTTTACCTTCATCAAAACAAATAAGTCTGTATTTGCTGCATATAGCAATTTTATTATTCAAAAGTAAGATATAACAGTTAGAATTGGAGTAAAATGGCAGTATACAGCAGATGCACGTGGTACATGTCTTCATCGATTAACTGAAATAGAGAATACGGATATCAGCTTAACAGGATTATTTAGAAAGACTAGTGTCTAATTTGAACTTACTGCGTGAGAAAGTTATACTGGAACTACGAATGTTGTAGAAATAGTTTCTCGGGGCGTACGAAGCACTCAGACTGTAAGACAGTTGTCCAAAAATAATTCGAATATGAAGGCGAAAATTTGCAGGTACCTTTCATCGTAAGGGTGAACATATTAGGTACCAGTTGACATCATACCGTAAGAAAACACAAATTTGCGAGTGGTGAAATATGATCTATAAAAAAGTGAGCTTAGTAACAGTTAATCACCTTTTTACTCCGTGATCATGACACTTCGGCTTCCTTTTATGGCCAAAACAGCAAACATACACTACACACTGGTAGCAGATTTCCGGCTTTTCAATGTTAAGCTTGCTTTAACACACTGCATAACGATTACAACCCCTCTATTACTGCTATATGGCATATTTTCCATAACAAACCCTCTGCAATAAATTGGTAGCATCTGTGACTTCATCTATAGTTGTCGGAAGTCTGGGTCCTTTCGAAATCAATACTGATATACCCTACTACTTGGCACTCTGTATTAGTTTGACTCGTTGGTGGGATAGTGTTTTCCATAATACTGAAGAAAATTGAAAAAACGCAGACTGTTTCCTTTCGTTTTGCCGATAACATCATAAAGGACAGTTAGGAACGAACATGCGAACAGTTAGAGTCACAGGCGGCAGCAACAATTATTTTAGCTAAATAAAAACGAACTTCGGCTTCGGATATCTAGAAAACAAGGTAAAACATCACCGATTGTCGTTTAAAACCGTAAGGTCTTATGTTAGTACTAGCCAGCTTAGCTGAATAAATACAGTGACTTCATTAGCAGCAGGTAAAACCCAGAAAACAAAGCAAAATCAGGAAAAATTTTGCTCCAACGTTCAGAGTATTACACTAACTTCTGGATTTTAGCACACTGAAACATCAAATTCTGTAGCTACACAAAAGAAATAGCGGAAAAAAACACAGAACGAAGAAAGCCGGCCGACATTTTATAACACAAGACTAGCCGGATTGCCCGAAGAAATACATTGACTTGAGTAGAAGCAGCAAAAACCCAGAAAACATCGCTGATTCGAAATAAACTTCACACCAACATATAGAACATTACACTGACTGCGGCATTTTAGCACACTGAGACATTAGATTACATAGCTTCACAAAAGAAATAGCTGAAAGAAGCACAGAACGAAGAAAGCCGACCGCTATTGCTTACAAAGATGGCGGATGTAATAATTCCCGCCTCATTCTGATTGGTTGCTAAGTCGAAGGGCACATTTACGAAATTGAGTTGCGTTTAGTTGCAGCCCTTGACAAGTCTATCTGCTCACTAACTTAACTGTTACCATTAGAACAAAATAAATTGTTTACTAAAGTCTGAGCAGGAGCGGATTCCGCAAATTGACTGATGACCATCCCTGAGCAAGCTGAAGAGTATAATTTAAAGGACTTAAAAAGAATAATGGTCCTTTAGAGTTTTATTCACGATACGTATGGCTTGCGATAACTCAGGTGATTTGAGGGGGACGATCTTTTAACCTGTTGAGGCAAGATTTAGCTCTGGAACTAACTCAGTCACAACAATAAAGTTTCGCCTAATGACTAACAAGCCATGTATAAATTTTGAAAAGGTGAATGGATTAATTAAGATTATAAAAGCCCATGACACTACTGAGAAGTCAACTCGATTCATTAGCAGTGGGAAAACGAGAATAACTAATGGTAGTTGACGGAAAATAACATTATTAACGTAAACATAGTATATATAATTACATCCTATCAGTTAAAACAGCGGTCATCGAAAGGGAACTATGAAGCAGACTAAACCAAGCCTATTATGAATTATAGGATCAACAAAGCCTGATAATAATACTTATATCTCTTGAGTGCATGAATCTGAGTGGTTGTTTAATTTTTTCGCTGAGATTTTAATTTTGGTTTTGATGTGAACCGTTCGCTCTCATTCATTGTCAACAAATGAAAAGAGACAGTGTTAAAGCGATATAGTTATGAATATGAAGTTAGACATTAACACCGTTGGATGCCAGCTCAGTGGTCTAGTGGTTAAGTGCTCGCGCGCAAAGCCAGTAGGTCCTGGGTTCGAGCCTCGCGTGGTGCGGGATTGTGGATGCGCACTGCTGAGGAGTCCCATACTAGGACGAAACGGCTGTCCAGTTTTCGATGGTGGTCTAGCTTCAATCGACTCATGATTTCAACCTGTGGAATATGATCTCTGTTAATGACTTCCTTATTTTAGCAAGACTTCGAGATGACTAACCCGTTGTGAACGCAATCAGTGAAATACTACCGGATCGGTGTTGTCGTAAAACAACAAAGTTTTTAACCAGTAAAATGGTTTCCAATCCAACCGCTCAGTGAATATAGCATTGTCTCTTTCTTAACATATTGGTCGATGGTGTTATGTTTGGACAAGGATTAACAAGCAAAAAATCACGACACATAGGGTGTCAGATATTTTACATTCTACCGCCTTTTAATTTAGTATTCTCATGTTCATCTAACAATTGTTCTTTTAATTTCATTTTGCGACACAATGAAACTTCGCTTTAAAATGACATCTTATTTCTATGTTTCCGTAGAGAGACAGTGGTTCATCAATGCTTTGAAAGTGATCTTTTCATTGGAATGTTGTTAATGGGGCAAAATCCTTAGAACTCGTGTAGTTTGTTTAAGTCTATCAATTAGTTGTACAATTCTAAGGGTCCCCGTCAGCGCTTATGTTCTAAGTGATGTATAGACCACTGAGATTTTGACCTTATGGCAGCAAAGTCGAAAAGGTTACTGAAAGTTATAGATGGAATACGTTCTTGGAATATTAGCTCGTCTCAACCAAATTCGTCACCAAAGTCAGCCATTGAAATCGACGAGTATTTAAAGACTGAACATTTCCAAGTTGGAAAGGTAGATATTTATTTTCTGAATGAAAATAATGTCCTCATACTCGTTTTCTATTGATATCTTTTTTCAGATCTCTGTGCAGGGTTTTCCTCACCAACCGACTTGCATCGCTTTTGATCCCGTTCAACGAATTGTTGCTGTTGGAACGAAGTGTGGGTTCATCAGGATGTAAGTTGTTCACATATTATTACATGCTTGGGATAGTTTCGGAAGACCAGGTGTAGACTGTAGCATCTCTCATCCCTCAGCATCTGCTGTCCTTCAAATATTCTTTCTCGTCAACGAGGTAAGACACATTCAATGCACATATGATAACCTACTGTCACGAGACGTTTTACATGAACAATCTGTATGGGATTCCAAATTTCTTATAAAAGCATGGGCTGTAAATTCTAGACTATAGTCATGCGTAGCTTACAGCATTATATGCGTTTTGTTTGTTTCTCGAACTACCTAGATGTTTGATTTTATGGAAACAAGTTTTCACCTTTTAAATATAACGATAACGCTCATTCTCAGTTCTTATTCAACTTCCACGCATATGCCATAAACCACGTCGCTGAATGTGACCCAAATACTATTTTAAGATCCTTAGTTTATCCTATATTTCTCTGTAGCAACATTAAGGTTATTAAAGTATATGTTTAGGAAACAGAAGTTTTACTAGTAGCAGTTTCATAGCTATCGTCCTCATCTTGAGCTATAAGTCATCTTTCAGTTTAAGAAGAGAATTGTACTTTCTCGGTTGTTTCTTATTGTTATGCGCAACAAACAGTAAATTGAACTTGTGGCGAGACTAAAATTTCTGGACGAACTAATCAGATATAAGATAACGAGTCACGAATTTGGCGCGGATTTCATCCATACATTTGGCTGAATGGAGTTTTGGCATTACAGTTCGTGACGAAAACCCTAAGTCTAATTTTTAACCCTTACCATCGACTGTGAATGAGAATTCTAACTGCTTTATAACCGTTATTTAGTCCTAATTGGTAGTTGTTCACCCTCAAGGTCACTTCAGTGTCGCTCAGAGGTCGTCCATAAATTATAGTCTCACCGAACTTGTTCTTGAGGTTCGACCCTGCATACAGGTGTACTTCATCGTACATGCATGGTTTGAAATAAGTTGTGGTGTCCCTTTCTGTATTGGTTCATTAAATTACGATCATACTGTTACGTTAGTTGCCCTTACCATGTGTTTATTGTTAGTTGGGAGTGAGATAAAACTTAAAATTATATCATAAAACAGCAATTTAAATTCTCATTTTTCTAAAATGGGGATTTTACTTATTTTCAAATCATCTCAAGGGTGGATTGGTTTCCATTTGTGGTGACGACGTTGCACACTTGTGGAACATAAGACAAAAGAATCCAGAAATAGTACACTCTTTACAGTTCAAACGTGAACAGTAAGTTAAATGTGTGTGATGTGCTAACTAGCATATTTATATATTTTACTCATTTTGTAACATTTTGTTTGTAGGATAGCAATAATGTTGATTGTCATATAGTAATTATTTTAAGTAGTCTTTTAATCTTTAGTTTCTATCATCAAGTCGTTTCGTCCCTCCACCTGTTTTTTTACTCCGTGGTCTTTTAGGCATACGTACTAATTGCATAAACGGTTTACTTGAAATTGATCTTAGATTGGCCTATACATTGTTACGTTTACACAGTTTCTATCATGAAGAGATAGTACAGGTGCAAAAAATGTTGTAGAGCCAAGACTGAAAGCACGAAAACAATAAGTTGGCGGAGTAGTAAAGTGGATGACTGTGTAGGTTGAGATTGATTTCGAATTGTATCACTTAATTTTCTCGAAATACAGTTATGTAGGAGCTATTTCTTACGTTCAGACTTCTTTCTAAGCAAGACAGCCCCAGTCTTATTTCGAGAGAGAATCGCTCGTTAGGGTTACATTGTCTGATGAAAGTATCAGCCTACCAAGGTCAACAGTATTTTACTGATATATTTTCTAAACCTTCATAACTTTCCAAGCTGTTAGACCGTGTGATAAGACTGAATAATGATTGCCGCTGAAGTTTGAATAGGATGTTTTGCCTTTTACCTAGTTTCAGCTTCATTTTCATTTATTTGCGTAGACAAGTTGATGGATCATCAGGGACCGTATGAAATGGTTTTACATTGCGCTATAAAAAGTAAAGAAATAAATATTTCGATCGTATAGGGAAGCTTAAGAGTTACATAGTACTACATCAGCGTTAGATTAGTTTCATGGTCTATATAACTCAGTAAAATTTTGTATGGTCATATTTTTAATTTGTGTTCTTGGCTTCAAATGCCGGGGCTCGATTGGTACTATTTGATGATAACAGTGAGTAGCGAGTGTAGTGAGAAGGAATTTGGATTCATCTCACACATATATTTGTACTGTCTGCATTTGCCGGAGTGGTTTTAGTACCTGTAACCGACACCTCTGAGGAATGTAGGATTTAGTCGTCCGACTGTGTTTTAGATGGGTTATCACTAAATCGATAAAATTAGAAAAATAGGGTTATGTTTTGTCGTTAAGTTCACGAAATCTATGATCATCGATGGCGTCGGTTTTGAAGTTTGTTTGATTGGGACTCTTGAGCCGCGCAATTTCTCAAAAGTCAGTCAGAAAAACACATTAAGAAATGTGTATTATTTATCACGGATTGTCTTCAATTTCTGGCAATAAATAATAAGAATAAGAAATGTTTATTAGGATTATTTACTGCCGTAAAGTCAAGACGATCTGTGACAATTGGCGCACATTTCTTAATGTGTTTTTCTGACTGAGTTTTGGGAAATTGAGGGGCTCAAGAGCACCTGTCAAATATACTTCAAAGCCGAAGCCATTGGTAATCTTGATGCTTAGAGCATTGTTAATTCCACGCATAACTAGTAAGACATTATAAGAATATTACGTTACGAAGTTTTTGAGTAAGTCTCTTTAGACTTCACATTATCCAGGTCATCAATAAAATGCCCTGGCTTCTATTTCTTTATCTCCCATATCATTATTTTGTGTCATGTTTTGGTGCCGTATATGTACCAAGTTTATGTTTTGAATAGACAGTAGATAAAGTATGACTTTTCTCCTGGTCCCCCTCACAGTGCTATTCCCTATACTGCGAGAATCAGTGCTCTTGATTTCATCACAATCCAGTCACCTTTCCTCACGTGGTTGAATCTCAATGAACAAGCATTCCAGCCAGTGTAGCTCGGGTGGGTCGGGTAGTAATTAAACCTGACTACTGCATCAAGTGGCCAGGTATAATTTCTGGTTTAATTTTTTAAATGTAAATCTAGCTGATTTTTATGAATTGTTGCATACACGACAAAAGGTGAACTTGTGGAGGAGGCATACAACCATGACAACAACTATCCGTTATTATGTACTGTGTTTTATTCAGTATACTTCAAGAACTTGTCCCTCACATAACGATGTTTAAAGAGGACCTTATTATGAACAACAGTTTTCCGTTGTGCTTTTGACGTCGTTTGAAAAGTTTGCGCAGAAAAAGCACTTTTTAGTTCAGTCCAAAATTATGTTCATTTACATTTCTACAATAAAAGCCTCAGCTTCATTTCTTACAACACTAGTCATTTGGTTTGATGTCTAAAAATATGATTCGTTTTTACGTTATATCTCCGTGAACCACCTAGGTAGGAGTGTTAAGTAATTATTTCTCGTCTTTTCAACATTCATATGCTCCTGTGAATGCTGGTTTGACACAATACCCACCACACTAATTATGCTTTCCACTTTGAATATTGAAAGAATACAGGTGTATTATCGTGAGTTAACCGGCGTGGGAACTTAGCTATGGCATTAACAGACGAATATCTCATCCAAAATCTTTTACTATCTAGCAACTACATTTCTGAAGTATATTAATGTGCTAGCTCACGAAAGAGGTTGATCAAAAACGAGTATGTTTTCGGTTATAACCGGCTGCAGTAAATTCGGCATGATTGTACCTTGAGGTTTTTGTGAAACATTAATTAGTTAGTACTCATTCCAAACCAGTTTTGTCGTCTTACGAACAATGTAAAGATGCTCCTTTCTCTTGTATGCTGATTGTTTCATACAAACCTTGTGCATGTTATTCATAAACACAACACCCGTCAATTCTGTTTTTAGAAACGGTTTGTTTTATTGATTTCATTTAATCAGTAATTGGTTTGTTACTACCATCATGAAGTTTCATAATATTTTTTGCATCTATGTAGTTGTGAAATAGTTTTATATCCTATAGTTTTCCATTCACCGGTGACCACATTTGACGTTATTTTATGTTTTAGTTTTGATAAAATATTTTTGATTTAAGTCAAGTTGTCTGTGTATACAGTATTATCATCATAATGTTATTACTTCAGTTTTTACGTTTCATGTCCGAATTTTTTGGACTCATTACTTTTATGTACCTACACTTTCGAACAGTAGTCCACTATAAACACCACTATTTGGTTATTTAGTGCATAGTTTTTGAGATGATTATTTTATGTTGTTTCGTACAGACTAATTTTATGAATCCATGAAATGAGTAGTCTCATATAGTGGTGAGGATGCATTTTGGAGTAACTCATTGATTAACCCTTAATTAAATGCTTATCAAAATAATGAACTATTTGCCTTAGTCACTTGGTCAAGTTGTGTTTTAGCAGTAAAAATTACGCTACCATCATATCCCTTTTATTGATTTACTATAAGAATAAACTGTGGGACAAGTTACGATCAGGCAAGGTTTTTGCATAGGATTCTAAGTTTTCCGTTAAGAGTGAAATCCTGATTAGACTGTGGCAATTGTGTTTGTCTTACTCATAAATCTCCATAAGTTTTGGCGAAATTTCGGGAAACTTCAGTACGACACTTTATTAATGATTAAAACATTCAGTGTCCACAACTACAGAAATTACAGAAGTCTGTGACAAACATATTGGTGTTCATAGTAGTAGGAAGTCTGATTTTTCCATTTAAACAATTAGATCAGACTGAATGAGTGGTTACATAGTTTCTTTAAAGTGCATGTTGTCTTGTTTCTGGATTCGTGGTGTTAGTCTTCTTTTCAAGAAAGGGTACTCGTGTTTATCAACCTACCTAATCATGGGGTTAGTTAATATAGCCCTATCCATACGGCGAATATACTGCGCAGAGGTCCGTCTGTATGACTGTGAAATATGGTCTATGGATAGGCTTCAGGTTTTCAACCAGAGGTGCATTCGAAGCATTGAGTGAATAATATTATGGTTACTTATGGGGCACTATGAAGAGATATAAACTCGGTTGTCCCAGCTAAAGCAGCTGGGACATTTATTACGTACACCGAACCACTGCCTACCTCGACGGAAAATTTTAACTGGTATTGGAGTAGGAATAAAGCTAGTGGTTGCGAATCAGAATTTATTTATTAAAATAAATGTTGTTACAAATGGTCACCTTAAAATAATCGAATGGGATTGTAAAAAGACTGGGAAAGTAAGGGGGCTGTAATCAAGTAAATAAATAAACAGAGTGAAAATAAAGGAAATCCAATGAAAAAAACCCACTTTTATAAAATCATTTTCTCAAGCTGTACTTTCGTATTTATAGTTGTCAGGTAATTATATGAGTATAAGAGGATAGAGAGAGAGATACACCATAAAGTGATCTGAGATTTAAAATATCAAAAGATTGCTTGGCGATCAAGAGGTTAGACAAGAATAAGCAGATGAGGATTATTTACGGGTCAGAAATATGAAAGATGAGTAGGAAAAAATAAAAACGTAAAGGTAATGATAGAAATTAAATAATAATCGTGAAAAGTTATTCTCATCTAACTTCTCAATCGTTAAAGTCTTCTTCTATCCTCTTATACTCCTATATTTATCAAAAAATTTCAAATACGAATATACGGCTTAAGAAAATGATTGTATCAGTTATTTTTTTCGCTGAATTCTCTTCACTCTTATTCAGTAACACAAAGGGTCGCTTTTATTAACTAAATAAAAAACCAATGAAAGTAGTAAATAATCAGTGATAAGTCTTGCTACCGTTCGGTAAAAAACAACCAGAAAGGACTCTGTTACAAAAGCCATTCATTTTTATAGAAAAATTAAGGAAAAATTACAAAAGGTTCGTCCCTGGTTTGTATTCTAACACATGTCTGATAAGTTTTCAAGCTACTAAGTCATGCCATCTCTAGGACTCGAACTTGGAAGTCGTGATACAGCTATATGTTCCACTCCTGTACGGTTGTCTCTCATATCCTGGCGCTAGGACATAAACTATATACTTCTCTGGCTTTTCCAACCATTTCCAGCATCGAAAAATAATAGACGGCGCGGGAGCGTCGAGGATGACATGCGTAACACATCCAAGCCGTCGAAGCTTGTGTTTTAAGGTGGTGATATCAAGTAAGTTGTCCTCACTGCACCCAAACACTCATTGGTTGACCTCAGCGTTATTAACATGGTATCGCCACTGAATGCTAGCCATCTTCCGGAGACGACTATGATGGAACATAGTCATCTAACATCCTCAACTGGGGGAGGCTAGGTTTCACAAGCATAGAGCCAAATTTTTCCCAGCGACATGTTACAAACTTTTACAGGCAGACTAACATTACGACGGCGACAAAAATGGGCTAAATCGACAGAAGCTTTTCTAGTTTTTACTACGCGTAGATTGAATTCGTCACTTATGTCGTCACCAGCACTCGTACAACTACCCAGTTACACAAAATTTTCATTTACTTCTAACGGATCATCGCAAAGAGTGAGTGCGGACACAAACTCCTCCCAGTCTTGTAAAAGTGCTTCGGATTTAAAAGTTGCAAAGTACACGCTATGCCTACGGACGCTGATAAAATGTGGTTTGTTTAGCTTGAGTATCGTCATAGTAAGACAATATCATATCATATTCAAGAGCGGAAAGTTTTCAGACAATCTATCCACAACGCCAATACTATTAGAGCTGTTTCAGAATGTCACCGTTGACAAAGTTGGAGAGGAATGATGAAATTGGGCAACCCTACCTAATGCCACTGTGGAAATAGAAAAATGGTAAAAGCAGGTTGTTTGTCTTTAATTTTTATTGAAATGGCCAAATCAAAATATAGGATCAATCCATGAAGTAATTGACTGTTGGAGGTTAAGGTCCACGCAATAACCTCAACAAGTTGTAGGAGGCGTCGGTCGACATATGCCCTATCATTCTGCTTTTTCAAAACATGCTTAGTGTTTCTAATTATCATTACTACTTCATTGTTTAAACTCCTTTACTATTCACCTTGTGCTTATGTTGTAGGGCAACGTAAACTAGTATATATTTGTGCCAGATTCTACGTTGATTAATTCTGGCAGAATTATTAATTACCAATGACGACTATAATATTTAGTTGTTATTTATTTCTTGTTGAATGTATTTTAATAGTTGAATTCATGAGTTGATCTAAGCTAGATCACCATTGAGAACGCGGAAGCACTGGATGTCCTAGTATAAGACCCCTCAACAATGCGCATCCACGATTCCACACGTGGGACTCGAACCTAGGACCTTCGGTCTCGCGCACGAACGTTTAACCTCTAGAGCCGGCATCCATTGGTGTTAACGTAAAAGTTCAGTCGATCCATGATGTTGCGCAACCCTCTATCCATTGTCCAAGGTGGATAACCATCTCCACTCAACACAGATTGAAACCCACTAGCCAAGGCTTCTCACTAGAACTGCAGTGATCTAGACGTTAGGCGTCAGCGCGCAAGTCCGAATGTCCTGGGTTCGAGTCTGGTGTGCGGTGTTGTGGATAAGCAGTGTTTGAGGAGTCCTGTACTAGGACGAAACGGCTGTTCAGTGCTTCCGGGTTCTCAATGGTGATACAGCTTAAATTGACTCATGACTTCAACTGTTAAAATTACTACTATCTCCACAGATCCCATTCCGAATGTTTTTTAATATGGTTTGCGGTCAGTTTACAGTTCACGTGAAAGTCTGCTTAATTTTTCTCTCTTAGAAGATGGTTTGACTCATAGCCTCTTTTTTGTCATAGGTTAAAGTTTAAATAGTACAAAAGTTGTGTAATGTAGCTATAAAATATTGAGGTGTGATTACTTACAAGATACAATGGTGCGTTGTATCACTAGAGAAATATTACTAGTCTAGTCACTAGTTAGCTTACATTCCCCTCGGTTCGAATTTTGTTGTCAAGGTTACGTATTTCCAATATTTTCTTTGATTTTCCATGCCCTAGACATAACATTACGAATAGCGATTTAAAGACTTGAAGTTACTGTTGCTTCTCAATTACAATAATAAGTCATATGTCCTTACATATATATGTCTGTACAAAAGCTTTTTATCTATCATCTGATTGGGATTTAACTCATTCGGTTTTGTTTCATTCTCAAACTGTCAGTCTTTTAAGTCAATTTTTTTCTGGTGGGATTTCAGTGTGTCTTTGAATGATAGGAATAATCCATACAATACTGTCAATAATAGTTTTATGCTGAGTTTCTGTGAAATCTCATAACTATCTTACTTTCAACGTTAGTATTGATACCTCTACTAACTTGTTGGTGTTTTGTTTTATTGCGATATCAGGTAGCTAATAGTTACATATGTTAACGTAGACATCAAAGTACTCTAACTCTCCTCTGCCTATATGTCTTATTCGTACACTAGTCTGTCAGTGTGTTTATTTATTTACTTTATTTCGAAATAGTTTGATGATTTCATTTTTTAGGTAAAAATATAATACAGAAACTTTTATTCTCCTTCTAACGTTTCCTGTTTCGGACAGTTTTGGGATTAGTCTTAAGAAATCCAAATACAGAACTTAATAATCATTTCTACTTTTTGCAAACTTATTGAAATTCTACTGGACTGAGTGGGATTTGAAGTCGAATGCTAAAACTATTAAATTCATTACCCCAATTCACTTTTTTATAATGAGGTTATAGAAACATGTAATAATTTCAAAAATGCAGCTACGTTTTATCCACTTTATGTATTCAGCTTTTTAGGTTTCTTAAGATGAATAAAAGACCCTAGTTTACAACCATGGATCAGTTAAGAATATGTATATTTCATAAACTTAGGTTTAAATTTCTGTGTTCTTATGCCTGCTGTCTTTCACAGTTCAATAATAAATTATGTGGAGGTCAAATGCTTTTGATATCAATAATTGGTTTTTTGATGTTTTATGGGCTCTATCACTTGGTATCATGAGAGAAAATTTTGGTGATGTTAAATATTACTAAATAAGCGAACAAAATTTATTCAATATTATATTTTTGGTACAATATAGAATCCTCAGCACAAAGTGTTTCAACAAGTTTCCTTTTCTTATTTCTTGATCGATCCTGACAATAGATATTGAATGATCGTCAGTTAGATGTTAGCAGTTCAGGAATCGGCATCTGAATAGTGCTTATTTTTTTCAGTGCATATTGCCGGTCACCTTGATGTCTCTGATTGTACTTTTTTTGTAACTTGTACAGCGAAAGGTTGTGAACTTTACATAAACACGCCTGAATAGGTTATGCGATTAATAGACATAATGATATGTTAAAACAAACAAAACATAACTTTTTGAAATATCTAGATGGGAGGAACTGGTAGCCCATATATTCGAGCAGGCCGCCAAAGTAGTCTATGGGAAAGATTAATGTTTCAAGACGTCGCCACAGACTAATACTATGTTTTTTCTGTTCCCGAATACAGGCTGTCTAATGTCTGTATTACTTAAACAATGGGATCGTGATACATTTTAGCGTTTTCATCTAAGTATAGCTAATTTAAAATATCCTCTTTAGGGTTACCATCAATTACTTTTTGAGAAGGACAAAGTGTTTGGTATTTCATTATGATGTCGTTTAAATTATCTCAGGGCTCTTACCTTACTGAGTTCTTTTTTTATTTAATAGCTAGTGCATAATAAAATGCATGGAAGTATTGCTTCAATACTACAAAAAGAAATTATTATACATACATAATTCTCTCTTTTCTCTGTCCATCCTTGTGTTACTTTTCAAATCAGCAAATACAGATAAAACCAATAAGATTTATTCAGCTGGAGGATTACTGACCACTATTATGGCGAATATTCCTTCTCATATCATTTCTTAAAAGAACTGTGATGAGTTTATTTTGCGAATCAATTTTTTTATTTGGAGGTCGTTATAACTTGTGGCCTGTGTGCCCTGCTTATTGTATGACGTAACGATACCGCCAATTAGAGAGCAGTGAATTATCGATCGGATCAATCACGCATAAAACCGTGAGAGCAGTCTAGAGTACTTATCGGCCCTGCTTCCTGCCTAGCCCAGCCAGTTAAGTACAGAACATCAATCTCAGCCTCTGCAATATGAATCATTTATTTCAAGCATACTGGGTTTATGTACCAACCAGACAGGCCACATCGTACCATAAAGTAGGAAACAACATTTGTACAAGATTTAGTCAAAAGTGGCTGTGAGTGTGGGAGGTAGTAATTAATAGACAAGGCATAACTCAGTAATGGTAAATCGTATAATAATAGTTCATAAGTCAGAATAAAGCTCATAATAAGAGGGACATGAATATATATAGTTTAGTTATTTAACAATTATACGATAAAAATATACGCATAGTATTGGTCCATAAATGGCTCCAAAAAGTTACCATTCATTATGCTTATCCAGACATGACAGAGATACTGGTTACCGTAATGAGATACTAATATTTATGGTCAGTAATATAAGTCTGACTGACTTAGTTCCTTACCAGTTGATCAAGAATTAAATTTCACAGTCATGCTATTTTCTTGAATAAAAGACGCTTTCTTCGGGCTAGTGGTCTTAGCTTTGATTTTAGTTCATTTGGAAGTTTGCATCAATATTTTCTCATCGTGTTTAGTCATAGCTATGTTATTATATCATTGCATTCGGTCTATAGATAGCTATCTTATCCATTCATTTCAATAGTTCTTCAACCATACATCATCCAATCATAAAATTCTAATACATAACGGTTCCTGAAAACGAAATTCCAGTTATTTTGTTTATGCTCTTCATATATAGTACTTCGTCATACTGGGGAAATGTTTTGCTATCTGTGATTACGTTAATCAGATTATAACTATTTTGTAAACCATGGAGTACTAAAGTCCTATTTTCTCGAACATAAAGTGGCTAAATATCAAAGTTCAGACTAGTGGATTTCATGAGTCGGTAGGATGAAATTTGGTTAGGTAACTAACTATTACGTTGACTCAGATATATTTACTCATTCCAATTTTACTTATATTTCTGCAATCAAATAAGATCATAATTTAAAAAAACATATACTTTTTATGTTCATAATTGTTTGAACATGGCATTAATAATTTTGTTCAATCTTTATTCAATTTACCAAATAAGTCCTTATTAGTCTCGTTAAATTATTAATTTAAGCTCTGGCTTATATGTAAAAAAACTTGACTTGGTCACATATTCATCTGTAGTCTACATATTACGTACTTGTTAGTTCTTCGAGCTTTTTGCGAGAAGTTGTGTGTTCAATTTCTTCTTTACATAGTTAAATATTTTATTCACCAAACTAGACTGATTATATCTTTCAAACTAAAAATATAGTATTACTAGTTAATGATATATACCTGAGTACTGTGTTGATCAAAATATATTTTCATACAGTATGATCATTCTAGTATTTCTCTTTGTCGTCTATATTTAACTAAATACTTTAAAAACGAACGGTGTTTGCTCATCGGTATAATGAAAAATCCAACTTCTCATTGATTCAAATATATTGTGGTCCAACTTTACTGCCACTGTCTTGTTAGGGCTAGCTAATTTTGTTTACTACACTGTATCACAAATCATGTGTGTCAGTTTGAAAATATGGGCTCGTAAATTAAAAGTAGTGAGATATGATTGCTGGATTACGCAACAGGAATTTCATTATGATAAAATTCATTGTTAATTGATATTTATTTCGTGGTTTCACACTAGGCCATGATTCCAACCTTAGTCTGTAAATATCGTTTTTCATTTTGTTCATAACGTTAAATGAAAAAGAAGTTGCTTGTCTAAACAGTGGATTCCTTGTATTTCAACAACAGAACTGAGTTAAAGAAAGTTGAACAACCTTGGAGAACAAGTGAACACTAAGCAGATGTTCCATTTTAGTTTGGTAGTCGTCAACAGTGCTCTCACGAAATCCCTAGGGATCGAACCCAGCAGCTCGAGGTCCATCAGCAGGCTGCCTCCAGACTTCTAATGGGCTGCCACCCAATGAATTACGTTTCTCGCTTTAATTATCTTATATTGCTGTGCGAAGATCATGTGTTCACCTACCGATCAGAGTAGGTAGACTGTATTTATTAGTTAATTTATGTATATAAACGTTCGTTATATCTTGAAGATTATTAACTACTTAACTGATGGAAACTGGATTTTTGAAAGAAATTTCTCAATCATAACTCTTCTGACTTACGTCTAGAGAAAAGTTTTTTTTGAGGAAGTATTAGTATATCTATCATATTATAATGAAACTATTAATCGGTTATCGCCAGCAAATTATTTCGATGCATAAAATCCTAATTGTATCCAAATTTGACTATTAAAGTAAATTTGTGTTCATGACATTGGTACTTATGTAACAACTGTTAGTTGAAAAATTCTGTTTATGTCGTAAATTACGACGATAATTGCGTAGAGTAGTTCTTATAGTTTAATGATATTATGAAATTAAGCAAACTCAGTGTAAAGTTTTTGTACATATTTATGTGAGCAAACATAGTCTTTTTAGAACTATATTTGTATATTCCCATGAAACATTAAAATTAGCGACCTTAATTATTAAAAAAATAACAGAATGTGCATAAACGCCGTGAACAAAAACACTTCAAAGGCAATCAATTTAGTAAGATATACTTGAAGATTTATTAAGCCTGATCGGGGGGCTAAAAGGAATGGTTTCGTTTCTACTTTACTCTCTGGATATTCAGTCATTATTCTGTGGGCAATAATAATAATTGTTCTATTTTTTGGATATTTTTGCAGTTTTGAAAATAAAACAAATGAATCCTGGATACACTTATTGCATCGTCAGTACTTTCTTCCTTAATCTTTGTAAAATTGTAATCAATAATAAGGAATTTTGTGAATTCCTTATGTTTTCATCGAGAGATAAATAAGATGAAATAACATGAGTTGAAGTGATGGATCGTACACTCTTACTGACTATCACATTATGCAGCGTACTACAATGGTTTGGTTAGGTAACGTAGGTTGGCACTTAGTCAAAAACATTCGAATGCCAAAGTTATTTGTTAATAATATCGTGTTGTGTTCACGATAAGAAAACTTTGCGCATTCATAAAAAACTAGGAAACACATAAACACCTTAATTAGACATACTTCCTTATGTTTTAGTGAAGTGTTCCTTGTTAATAAGCGGAATTTAGGATCTCTTGCGTTCACCGTTACTATGCTCAACTATATTTTGAGTCTTTTTAATGGAAACCAATTCCCACTATTTCAACTGTTCAAATTATTTAAGTGAATAATAATATTGAAATATCTTCAGCTCTTATAATCTAAGTATAGATTTAATGGCACTCTTCTGAGCAGTTCAATCTACTTTAAACCCAAATTCGTGCGAATATATTGTTATAATTAGTTATTTGAAAAATATTCTCATTGTAAGCGATTTGAATTAATAAGTAATACATTTTTCTCTTTATTTAGGCGTAAGAGGTTTTCATCCAATCAGGTTTTATTTGCTTTGATTAGGTTCACTTTTATTAGTACATAGATATTATCTTTCATCCAAAATTATTCGTGTGGTCGATTTCTTTATTCATATCAAGAATAATTAATTATCACAGTGACAAGCCCATATTTGAAGAAAATCACAGGAAAAACTGACGTCTATTTAAAGCCATATAATAAGAATAAGTAGATTATGTGAACAAAACAGAAAACAAATATTTCTGTAATTTTTTTCACTTATTGTATTGGACTGTTCCGACTGAAAATTATGTCGAATTGTTTCACTCCTTTTTGTGATTGAAACTGCCTTACACAAATAAGATTATTTCGATAAACAGAAAGGGATAAACAATTTCAGACTACCATCTGTCATAGATGCCTATTGATTTTGCCGGACTTCATAGTATACCGATATTAATTTAACTAAAAGGGGAAGTAAGGAGTCATTTTGATACGAATGGTACAAGAACAAACAAAAATAAAGAATAAACACACCTCCACAATTTCAGGTGATCTTGAACCGATGTTCATGGTTTTCAAACACTGATTATATCTATCCTATAAACCATATGATGTCTGAACTTATATAATCTCTTCATGGATTGATGTTATGTTTTGGTCTGTTATTTCTTTCAACTCTTACAACTGGCGGTAGATTACGCTTAGGAAACAGAATGGCTAAACGAGTGTAACAAACGTACCCATTACCATAGTTGATGTAGGTTCACAATAGATTTCCCAATCGTACAGGAAATGTACCTGCTGATTAGGTGGTTACGAGATGCATACTATTGAAATCTCCTAACCTACGCATGTATTCTGTCTTCGAGGGTTATATCGTCTCTCGTAAAGAAAGATACAGAATATTTCCTGAACTTTTGTAGACAGGTAAACAGCTGGGATGCTTTACCGGTGGCATAAATCATCTCAAAATCGACAAGTTGTATATACTCTCGTTGCTTTTTTTACTAAACATTCACCTCTCATGTCTTATCAGATTTCCAAAATATATAAAGCGTTTGACAACCAGCTACCTTCAATCACTGTGATTAGGGATCGGCGCAGACATATTCTGAAGAGAATTTTTGTAAACTCAACAAATGTTTGATGGTTATCTGTGTAGGATTATTCTCATTTGCTTACTGAAGTGTTATACTAAGTTTGAACGGGTTAGAATAAATCTACGATACATGAAGTTATCATTTTTGTATTAACTTTTAACCTAATTAGAGGAAAAATCTTAATGCTCTTTTTCTTTATGTTGAGACTCAAGAGATCCTCAAGACCACTTCTCTGGTCTACACTGGATAGTAATCTTTTATCCTCCAGAAATGGCCAGTGACCTATTTCGTCTGTCGTTAAGTTAATATGGGGATCGTGACATAAAACAATGTCTTTCTCCCAGTAATTATACTTCCGTTGTTTCGTCCTCTTATCTGATCAGCCATAGGGTTCGAAGATTGAGAGTTTTAAAATTGATTTTAGAGAACTGCGACTGCGTTTTATTAGTTTGAATTGTTTACAACCAGTTTTTGTCACTGCTTGATCTTCATTATTAAGTTATATAAGAGGATACAATCAGAAAATACTCTAAATTTAGTTTTGTGTGATAAACTATGTTCCTTTGTGTGAAATGGCAACAGGCCTCAGGAAAATGGTTGTAAATGGACAACACGTCAGAAATGAATTTTTGTTTAAACCTATAGCAAACTTATCAAGATGGATGTAAAATGTTTAATTGTGTATAGTATTTCGTTCTATGAGAGATATTCGTGTAATCGTTATTTGAAGAAAAACAGGGAATATATGTTACTGGTAACGGTGTATGTTACAGAGATGGTACAATGGAATTTTATTTGCTCCAAATATGGAACATTTTTCCATACGAAATTACATTGTTTGCTCATAAACATAACACTTCAGAATAATTTGCTGTACTTTTTTTAACATGAATATAAGCGATTCATGATATTTTTTGGTTGTGGTTAGATGTGGAATTCAAAATGCGTCTGTCCTTATTTGGATGCATCCTGCCACACTGACAGTAAAATTAAGTCGTTTGTAGCAGTAGTACGAAAGGACATAATCGGAATTTAACTCTTCGTCCTTAATAAAAACCGGAATGATCCTACTGAAAAGAAAATTGGTTAGTAAGTCTAGCTAATTTGGTTTACAAAGGAACATGAATTTTTGTGTAATGTATGCATAACCTTAGAATTTTTAATTTTTATAGACTGCCTGGTTTGAAGCTTCATTTTTATGGTAATCATAGAAATGTTGAGAACTGCTATCATTCAAAATGTTCTTTTAGTTGTAAATTTTATTGCTGCCTTTGATAAACTAGCCATACATTAAAATAAAGTCTCTTTGGATTCTATGTTTTATTCTTGTTTCTGTAACCACAGTTTGACCTGCGGTCATCTTCCTGTTGGCAGCAGTTGGCTCTATTTGGGTACTGATAAGGGCAACGTGAATTTCATAAGTGTTCAACGGTTTACTACATCGGGCTATGTGATTAATTGGAACAAGGCTATCGATCTGTAAGTAAAACAAATGCCAGAATAATTTTAATTCATACATGTTTGTTGTTCGGATCTTCCCACTGATGATTAAGACGAATTAATTAGTCTCTTTCTTGGTATATGTTCATCCTGTGCAGATTTCCTCGATAGTGTCAGTAAGTTATATGCATTCTAAGCAGAGATGGATGGTTGCTAGCAGTGGACTCAAGAATTTGCGTTTCGCCCTATTTGCGACTCGTCACCCCATTGCACAAGCCCGTGGCCACATGGATCCAGTAGCTAAGGGAGTGGATATCAACTCTGCGATGCAGCCTCATCCAGCTGATGAATCGCACATAAGTTGAAAAGGATTCCACGGCTAGCCACCATCCATCTCTGCTTAATTACCAGAAAAGATAATTTTATCCATATTATGTACGTTATCGTCAACATATTAATAACGTTTACAAGAATTCCCTGTAGTTTACCTAACTTCTAACTTTTCGAAAATGGTACCTCTAAGAGAATTGATTATGATTAACACTTGAGTAGTTGACTGGATTAATCAATGAAACAATATTGTTGACCATCATATCGTATACAGCAATTTTATTTATGGCTTTAAGTTCAGTTTGTGCGATAAGTAATTTGTGCGCAATTTGTTTCAACCGGTCGTTATTAAATATATTCGGTCATACATCAGTTAAATAAGTTGTTTGATGAAGTTAATATATCAGTAGTCGTTAAAACTGTTTTATAGTTTTATCTTGTTTAAAGTTTTTTATAAGTGTGCTACTAAATCGTGCATAACTTGACATTCTTCCCATGTCAGTCAATTCTTTATAAGTGTATAAAATTTAATTTTGTTATCATTTCATTTCTTTCAGATCTCAGTCGTCGCATCCGGGGAAAGTTATTCAGATAGCTGAGAATCCTCAAGATCCTAACAAGATTCTTATTGGTTATTCTTCGGGATTTCTTGTATTATGGGATCTAAAAACCAAACAGGGTGATGCTCGTTTCAAACATACAGATGTAAGTCTGTTTTATTGTTTTATTTTCCGTTCCTAACATGATGTAATGTACATGTTTTTTTTTCTCACGAGAAACGTAGGGCTGCCCTAAAATAACTCGAAATTGTGGTTGATTGATGGACTGTGACACCTGACCATAGTTGCTACCTTGACCGCAAGGATTAACATTACTTAAGCGAATAACAGTCCTAGACAAACAGGAATATAAAAAGTTGTATAAATTGTAGTCACGCTACTAAAATAGACATCGTATTCAGTTTCTTCGTTAACACCAATGTACTGTTTGAAGTACTTAGAAAAACGAGTAGCTCTAGAACCAGAGAAATTATCGCTACACATACTCGATCAGATGAGTTTTCGGGAAACGAGGTTCTTGATACGACACTCAAAAGTTAGCGGATTTATTAGCCTAGACATTCGATTATCATCTAGTGTACTGGGAAATAAAATGCTACGTGTTAATATAATTAAAGACGGAATCTTGATCAACTTTCAGACCAGTCTACTTAAAGGATAGGCAAAACTATTCAACGAATAGTTCAAGTAGCATCCATTTACTTCAGTTATCCCCGACTGTAGCTGCTACTTTAACGTGGTGATCGCACTCACCTATCATAAAGCCCCCGTGGAGCTTTATTGGATAGAACAGTTGTTTCCTTAGGTCCTACCATGCCTGGCAGGTCGGTTAGGGAACAGTCAAACTGAGAACAGCAACTCAAGGTCCAAGAGCGAAGTTGTACTGTTGACTGTGCTGGGGTGTGACAGCAATAAAGTGTTTCCCTCAGACAACCACTATCTGCATTGATGCTGCCTAACAATGGAAGGAAGGGGTTAGATTAGGTCGATGGTAAAAATGCCACATTTCACCTTACCCTGTGCGTTTTTTTGTTGCGAGCAGTAAAGTTTTTTGAAGTATAGGGCTAACACATCGAAGACTTTGTATGACCGGTTTCAAGCAATGGTTCCTTGGGTTTTCGGTCTCGCTCCACTGTTGGTACGGTCACTACTAATCAAGTTTCTTTCTCAGGTTCTCCAAAGAAGGAATATCCTTCCACGATAAGGGCAATCGGAATCAGATAACTGTCCTTGTACCTTTAGTAGCACATGACATCATCTTGTTCATAACCAATCCCTGTCTCCATCACGGAATTTTACATATACTTCCACTATCATCCCTCATTATTTGCCTTCTGCCTTTTCGAAATGTGCTCCCAGTGCTAACTATTTAAGTTCATAAATTGCTACCACAGGTCTTTTGAAACCGCACTGTTAACTACTTGTTGGAGATTTTAATATTCGAGCCCTATGTCAAATCGGACAACAGGCGTCACTAGCTATGACCTTAGTGTCTCGTGCCTTTTATATATCTTGTTTTTCCGAAAGACACATAAATGATCTAAGTGTGACCATTCACTCTATCTCAAGAAAACAAATGTAGAAAAGACTTATGTTAATAATGTCCTACTGTAAATAATATTTTCTTGAACTTAGCTTTCTGGGTTCGATCTCATACCAGAAGTTTCGCCTATCGACTTCCAATACCCGTATGATATGGTCCTGGTTGGTGTAGCGGCTGACAAAATACGGTCTTCTGACCCCCTCAAACAACAATGTTAGGATATTCGTAATGCGTTTCTCTCCCTCAAAATGCAAAATATTGCTTCAAGACTGGTCCGCATCAACTCATAGACTCATGATGGGAAGTGAGATAGTTGAGTGCGCCTGTCGTCTTTCTTAGTTTGGGAGTCTCATCGTCCCTGGTGGGTTGGTGTCCGACGGAATCTTAGCATTATTCCAGAAAGCTTGGTTGCCTTTAGTTAACTTGCGTCTCTTACGGCGTAGGCGAGATGTCTACCTGTAGCCTAAATGGCAAGTGTACTGAGCAACAGCCCGTTGTGTAATTTGTTATGGCTGTGAAACATATTCTACGAAAATAAAAGACACGTATAGGCTGAAGGTTTCTTCGAACAATTGCTTAGGTTTTGTGGAATGATCGAGTGAGAATGTTGAGATTAGGCATAGAGTAATTGATCAAGTCGATAAATCGGTTGATGGTAGAGTTAATCTTCACAGAATGATATAATTAGGACATGTGCTATATATGCCTAAACACCACCTACCTCGATGTCCTGCGTTATCTTGTGTTGATGTAGGCTCGATGAAAGATAAGAGGCCAAACCATTATGTACTACAGGTCCATGAAGTCACTAACTGTCTTTCTCAGTCATGATATTATATTCAAACTACATGGTTGGTGTTCGCATGACTGTCGTAACCAATCGTCGGAGACTTTTGCTGATATGTCACAATCGTTTGAAATTGGCCATTCACTCGTTATCTTCCTCTCGATCTTGAATTCCAGTATCCTTTCGTATATACCTTTCTAGTCTGTCTTTCCGAACCATATTCCTAAGGTTTAGTCTTTTTATCATTATTACTGCGTTCCTTCGATCTTTTTTGTTATTTCTATCTCGTCATGGTTTTATGATATGGCAACTTCGGCCAACGCACGTGTGCCGAACTCTGTGTCGATAATGTCTGCCCGTCTGGAATTTTGCCGCTCATTATGTTTAACCCATTGGTTAATTTTAATATCATGGTAATGATTTGTCTTTTAGAGGATCACTGATAATATTTACCGTTTGCTTGCTGCAAATTCTGTCCGTTAAAAATGACTGTTTTAGTGTTATTTTTCTCATTATATGGTTGGTTATAGTATCTCTGGTAGCATTTTAGCACGTTGGTCGTTGTTACATGAAAACTGCATATTTTTTACTGTTATTTTCTATCCAGTGATTATTTTAATATACATTTTTTTGTAGAGTTTGTATAGTGTAGTCTGGCACTGGGATGGAAAAAGTTTCCTTACTTCGCATAATAATGGTTTACTTGCAACTTGGTTAATTCGCCAACCACAACGTCCAGTTTCTGTGATCTGCCCACATGGTAAGGTGCTTCCTTATTAAGTGAATTATTGTGATAATCCATCGCATAAAATATCATTCTCATGCTTTCTAAAGCATTGAATTGAAGTAACAGCTAAGTCGATTTGTTGCACTAATTTGAATTATTCATTTTGATTTTTTGTAGATTTAACATCGTTACAATTAGTTGTGATTTCTTTATCGTTACATACTTTTTGTAGCTAAAACAATGTTTTTCTGTGGGAAACATCAGTTTGTTTTATTGATACAATTTCTTTCGATTTCCTACCCTGAAGGATTCAGTGAAAATTTGGACTATCTTATGTTACTCTATACTTATTACTATCATTTATCGAACCTTATGTCCTAATGAACTAAGTTAGGTTTAGCGAAACTGTAGGAAAGCTTTTTCAGTTTTTTAGCTAGAGCTAATATCAGTTTTAACACTTTGATCTCTATAAAGTGTATTGTCATGCCGTCTAGTTAGATTTGTAGTAACTCAGCTAAATAAGCCAATATTGGTTTCCGGAGAAGTTATAATGTGTTCATAGCTTTATTTAAGCCAAAAATGAATTTAAGTCAACTCACATATCTGTTATCGTTCTGATACTTTGTGTTGTACGAAAAAATTTACGAGGCCAGGATTTGTAGATTTCATTAACTTTATACATAAAATTTAATCTTTTTTATGTCTACCACTTGTTAGTCTAGAAGAATCACTGTCGTACTAGCTTTCGTTTTCGAAATTTTACATCACTTTTTTTTTACAGTGATTCATAGCTCAACAATATTTATCTAGGGTGTATTGCTGTTAAGGATATTGATGGGATACTGTAATCGGTGAGTGGATAATATATGGTTCATTTTCAATGAGAGCTGCATATACGCATCCATGGTGCTTTTAAAAAGACAGTGACGAATTTTTTACACTTATCAGTATATTCTTATTATGATGTCATCTAAAAGTCACATTGGAAGACAGTAATTCTGATATCCAATGGTGTGAAAGGATGTTTTGAAACCTTTAAGTGGTGTATGTGATCATGGTTATTTCTAACATCAGCTACAACGTATGTCCGTGTTTCTACGATTTTTTTATAGCATGACAATGTCGCTATCGACATATCACTGATTGCCTTGTATGTTACATATGGGATTTATTATTGAAGGTAACTGCAAAAGAGTACTGCAGAAGCATGAATATTAGCTTACATAGATTGAATGTATTATTTGGTTGTTATTAGGTCTAAATTTAATTTGTTACCTCGTGAATTACCCCCTCACTTGTCGACTTCCAATCACATTAGTCTATGTAAACCTCCGTTACATGGTTTAAAGTTTTTACTCGTTTGTAAAGTACCAAAGTTTGCTAATGCACAATGATATCTGGCGGCAGTTTTATGGAGCAGAAAAGATAACTGAAAACTGATCAGTATTAGTTTCTCAGTAGATTTAAATTTAATTTCATCTATTCATTCGTATTACTGAAAGTGGGCATTAGCATACAGATATAGTTCGTGATTATCATTTCCATCATTTAATTCATATGAATTTTACAAAAATTCACCTAAGTAAATATATATATATATATATATATATATATTCAGAAATCCACAGATAACTAAATGCCCATTACTATTTACTCTATCTCGTGCCAATCTCTATCATTATAAAATCAATTTCAATGAGTTTTCTTCCACGTCTTAATTTTACACTCACCATTGTTAGCATCAAATATTCTGACGGTATTTTATGTCCGCGTAATAATAATAATAATAATAATAATAATAATAATAATAATAATAATAATAAGCCTTTGTTATTCGCATTACCATTATTACTTTGATGATGATATTCTTTCTACTTTAGTTGTTGTTCATCCATCATGTTTTTCACTGCTAATCATCATTTCCCTTAATTGTTTTTTTATTGAGTTTCCATTCGTATTTATTGTCATCCACACGATCCTTACTATTATTATTATTGCTATTATCTTTTTTATATCTTTCAGCCCCTGGTGAAGCGGTTCCAGATGACTATATATTTTACGAACCGATACGTTTGGTAGAATGGCTGCCAACTAGAAATGGGTTAGTTCTTCACGTTTATAATTATTGCGAAGGTCCTAAATGTAGAAGTGTTGCGTTTCATCGATTAAATGTTTCATTGATTCCTGGTTTGAAGTATTATATATTGGCACATTTTTGTATATCATAACTGTACTTTGATAAACGATATATTACTTAGACAACACTAGTTAGATTACTACACCCATTTAGGCTTGTGTTGTGTTGAACCGTCCTCCAATTTATAATACCTGATTCCAACACTCGAAACTAACCTGCTAATTGAGTGAAAGCTTGACTGCTTAGCCGAAATTTAAATATATACAGAAAACTCATCATTATAGATGAACGTCTAGAATAGTCGAACCAGAATTCAACCAGTGGTATGTTTCTGTACCTCTTGAAAGATTGAACTAAAGCTCAACCAATGCCATGCACTCGTCAACATCCATTGCCTATCATTTGGTCTCGAAAAAAATGTCTGATCACCTTACTCTTCTTGGGACGTAGCCTGCCTGCCAAGGTTCTCCAGTCAACTTTGTCCTGGGCTCTTTCTCGTTGTTGATAAATGCTATTCATCGTTTGATATGTCTAATTTCCAGCGCCTTCTTTTCCTTGGTCTTTCGCTTTTCAATTTGTCTTGACGAGTCCTAGTTAGGGCTTGCATTGTGATACGGTTTGATAAGTTCTTTGTTTCATTAACTGGCAGCTGATTTGTTTGCTACCAAAGTAGGTTATTGTTGATAGTCTCTGCCCATTAGATATGAAGTATCTAGCGTTGACATTTTTCTTAAATACCTGTATTTTTTGGTGATAGCTGTGATAGTTCTCTAAGTTTCAGATCTACTCTATGGAGTTGTTATAACGTTTATGTTGAAAATTCTAAATTTGGTCTTGTGTAACAGTTCTTTCGAGCTCCAGATATTGCTTAATTATTCTTTCACTAATGTATATCTATTTGATAGTATTTTTATTTATTGTTGGATACAAGTGACCAGTTGACTTGTAAAATGTTCGAGTTCCTATCATAAGTTCAAATTACACATTCTGAAAAAATCAATAAGGACAAGTAATAAACATATTAAGAGCTAAATTAAACAGGTAATGTATGAAATGTAGTGGAATTACAAAACACAAAAAAATCGTTTTGGTGTTGTTAAGTTCACTAAACTGCATTGTTTAATTACAGTATTTTTGCTGTGCTTGTGGAAAACATCAGTAATTTGTGTAGAAGTGAGCTTCTTAGTTATTGCACCAGGAGTAAATCAATTCGTCCTGTTGATCTTGTTTTTTTCTATAAGTTTCGTTGTCCTCATTCGTCCTTGTACTCAAAGTGTCTTAGTCAATCGGACTTTCTCCATGTAGTTGATTGACATTTTCCTTATAAGATTTGTATTAGTTTTTCATTTGATTCCCGATTGGTCCGGGTTCCACGCTTCCAGAAATTTTCTAGAGTACTTCTATTTCTGTCAGTCCAGAATATTGACGTTTTCATGGTCAAATTTATATATATATATATATAGTTTTCTATATGGATTAATATCCCTGGTAACGTGTCGTATCGTTCTTACTATAATCTCTCTGTATTTTCACAACAAAAACCAAAACTATATACACAGATTAATTGTCAGCTCATTTATTCATTGACAGTTATAATAGTAATACCAGTGCTTGCTAAGCTTTCGTCAATGTCCTTAAAATGATTTCTACTTTTTTGTTTCTATTCGAAAAGAAAACAAATGAACTCTCTCTTCCGTTAGTTGTAGGTACATTTTGACCTAGTCAGATGAAACAATTAAAATAACTGAAAACAATGATTTTTTTTTAAAAATTTCGTATGTATATACTCAAAGTAATAGAGGAATTATGTGATATTTTTGCTAGCCTAAACGGGATATAAATTGTTTTTAGTTTAATTTATTTACCATCATTTTATCATTCTTCTCTCAAAAACAAAACCTTCAGTGAGTTAATAAATGGATGTTTTTTTTAAAAATGTATATTTTGATTTTATCTTCTGCCATCATATTACAAAACAAATAGTGTTGTTTCAAAGTTTCTTTTCAAGTACCTAACAGTTTATTCTTCCTTCTGTTATTTACTAAGGTTGTTGGTTTATTAGATTATAAAAGTTCAAGAAAATCTACTGTTCATCTTGCTTCTTGAGTTTTTCTACTGTTCTTATTATTTTATATTTATTTCGCTTTATAGACAACTCAAAAAGTAACATAATTAATGTTGATTTCGACTAATGAGGATTGTGTTACGTTGGTAATGTGTATGTATCCCCAGGAGATTGGAGTTTGTTCGATCTAAGGCCATTAGTTTAAACTTTATAGCTATATTATTCTCTATGGTAGTTTGCAATTAGTAGAACTTAAGTTTCCTAGGCAAAAATATAAAAACACTATAAGTTGAACTGAACTTAAATCTTTAGTGTGACTTAGAAATTTAAATACGCAAGTAAATTCACTGCAAAATGTAGATAAGCTTTTATATATGAAGACCGTTTGTTATTAGTGTCAAGCTTTATAGAAATAATTTTCAACAAAGGTGGCCTACTTGAATATCTGGGTTACCTGTTCCTCTCATCTAGATATTTCAACAATTTGTATTTTTGTTTGTTTTAACACATTGTTATGTCTATTAGTCTCGTAACCTATTCAGGCGCACTTATGAAAATTTTACGACTCATCGCTTTAAAATTTACAAAAAAGTACAGAGAAATCGTGGTGGCTGGCAAAATGCATTAAAAAAGAACATTAATCGGTAGTCGATTCCTGAACTATTGACTTCTAACTGCCTATCATCAATGGAAAAGGTGGGCTATCGTCAGTTCCTACAAAGTCTAAACGTATATCGTTATTGTGGTGTAATCACAGTTCAAGAATCCTGGTTAAATGCTTTACAAGTCGTTTGTTTAGTATCAATACAAGGGTTCAATATTTATCATCAGTATATGTGACTCGTAAAGGTGCTCCATTATTTTGTTTTGATCACTGCATAATTCGTTTTCTACCAAAAGTATGTTGAAAGCTTGGAAAGATTAAACTCTTACATCAGTCAAAGAAAGTCAAATATGGGAATTACTCAGAAAAAATATCCAAAGTCTGAAAACCATGTTTCGTGCGACAAACTGGGAATTATTTGTAAACAAATAATTGGAAAACACCTTTCATGTTGTCACTTTTTATCTTAAATTCTGTTCTGATATTTGTTGTCCCACTGAAACTGTTATTGTAAGCTATGATCAACTTACATCTCCACAACTAAAATTATTACATAGGGTAAGAGAAAGAATGCTCGAGGAGAAAAAAACCCCATTGAAGGTCGAAAGCTAAATGGTCTAACAAACCAAGAGATGAGACGTCTGAACTCAATGTTTTCTCTGAAACTCCTATCTCGTAAAAACTTTTCAAGTATGTGGAAACTGTTTTAAGAACTTACAGGTGAGAGGTTCATTAGAAGCCATAATCAGCTGAATGTTTGAGACTTAAATAAGTTTTTTGTACGTCAGTCATCGGATGTCATGCTTCCGACATCTGCAGGTTCGAAGAATAATTGTGTTCCGATTTTCACTGAAGCGGATGTTCGCAAATGTCTCCAATCACTTAGGACCTGATAAAGTCTCAAAATTCCTTTTCAGAAAGTGTGCTGATGTTCTGTGTTATTCATTCACGGGCATCTTTAACTGACCGTTCTGAACTAATCTCATACCGAAGTTGTGGAGAAAGATAAATATAATCTATAGCAATCACTTCATCTCTTAAAACAGTAGAAAATATTGTTGATTCTCCCACTTCAACCTGCATTAAAAGAGCACACTGATCAGTTCGCTTACAAGGATACTGTTGTTCTACATCATAACATAGTGTTCAGCTTGGAAAAGTGTAAGAAGTATGTTTGATGCGCTTTTCTGAACTATACTTCTGCTTTTGATTCTGTCCCAAAACAACTTTTATTTAACAAGTTAATCAGCGTCAACATTGAAAGCTGGATAACCAATTGGCTGTGCTCCTACCTCTTTGGAAGAGAACAGTACACTGTTTGAGGAGAGTGTTCAACTTCTCTACTGTCTCATAGTGTGCTACATGGGACTGTTCTTTCACCTCTTTTTTTCTGCATGATCTACCATCTTCCACAGAAAACACTTGTAAAATATGCGGTCGATTTCACTGTATTCATGCCGATTTCTACCTCTTTACATCCCATAGAAATGAATGAGTTTGTGTATCGTAATAAATGGTGACCTGTTGTTGATGGTCTCTTACTTAATCTGTTTAAATGTCAAACTGTTAACTTTTACCTGTGACATGAACAGCAACTAAACACCCTGTTGGAATCCCATAATGTTTGTACTATTGGAGATTCTTTGATACACAGTCTCGAAGGTCAGTTATCTTGATGTTACCTTTTCCTTTGATCTCTCTTGCTCTTCTCATGTTTTATTGTTATTGAAGAAAGTTTTCTATCTGACTTACTACATAAAGAGGCTGCATGTTTTCGGGATTATTGAACATTTACTCTTACAAATAGTTGATTCTTGAATATTACCTATTATTTTTTACTGTTCTTTATTATTATTCCCCGTGGTTTTGAGAAAAAGATTTTGCTGTATTGCGAAGAGCTATGAAGGCAGTTAGCAGGGTGTGTGGTGTATCTTTTGAGGTCATTATTATTATGTTTGTAGATGGACATCTAAAATCTTTCAAACTCCTGGGAGGTGTTTTTTATCAGATACTAACTATCCAATTCATTAACATCTTTCTCCTAGTATATCTTCTGGTAGAACGAGACGTCAATACGCTAGAATCTATGCACGCATGTAAAAATATGAAAGCTGTACGATACTTTATCTAGCAAATATACTATATGACGAACAGATTGTTAGAACTGACCTACTCAATATCTTGTATTCCTAAACATGATTCTAATTCAAAATCATTTTAATAAACATTTCATTTAATTCCAGAAGGTTGCTTAAAATATGTATACATGTATGCACTTATTGGCTTTTTGTTTTGTAAAATAAGCTTGTTGAAATACTTTTTGCTGAGACTTCTGTATTGTACCAAAAATATAATAAATGGAATAAATCCATTAATGATAAACAAATAAAACCTTAGTCTGTCACAGTTTATCTGTCTTACTAGTGAATCGTCGATTATCATTGCTATTATATTATTTTGATTCCTTTGCTATTTATTTTTTTTAACTTCTCGTCGTTTTAATTTGATTTGGCAACTTAAACCAGTGGATATTTGTTTCAGGGTCTATGGATAGATGTGCAAAAGCTTTAGTATCATAATACTTTTTATTCATGACTGCTAATGTTTTGCTTGTGTCAGCTCATGTGATTACAACAGTCCTATATTTTTTTAAATGAGTGTGAAGCTATCAGTTTTTATGAAATGTTAGGTGTAAGATGTTTTTGTTTGGTCAAAATGTGGGATGTTTTTTGATGTGGTAAATGAGACTTTTACTGGCAGTTGTTCGGTTAGTGGTGGAACAATTTCTAGAGTCCTAAGTGGTTTTCTATGAAAATTGACTTTTAATCCTTTCTCTCGTAGAGTGATTTCATGGTCGCTTGCTTATCTGTATGAGAGATTATGAACGATTCTTCAACCATTAGAACTAGACTTAATTGTTAAGATTTTCTTTTTCTTGAATCTATTCATTGTTTGTTTGTCGGCATTTCGACATATTTGAATAATAACATTCTCTCTCTATAAAAAGGTTAACAATGGTGGTTATACAAGCAAACAAAAGGAGTGGCAATGAGATCCCTCATGTCTTCGATTGTACCCAATCAAATATTTTCGCCAATGACATTAAACGACGAATTTGTCCCAGATATCTGGATGATAATTTTATCGTTGTGAAAACACCTTTCCTACGAATGTTTTTCTAAACTAATCAATACACTATCATCAAACATTAAATCTACCTACCTGCATGATATTAAACACGGTCGCATATCATTTTTAGTTAAAAGAAATCTAAGTGGAGCTCTTAATCTAATTATCTTCCGAAAACTAACGCACTTGAATCCTTCTATTGACTTCAATTCAGCACATTCATAATGTGCGTACATCTCTCTGGGCAATTTAATAATTTTCCTATAAAGATTATTAAAATTGCAGTAAAACAAATCGAGTTGCTGCTAAGTAATAGTTCGAATGAAATACAATGGATGATTACTGTAGTTTTACCGTGCCGCCATAGTACCACAGAACTCCAAGGATTCTTATAACAATACAGAATTAAATCATATTACAAAACAACTAACTCCCTTCGAAATATTATTGTTCGTACAGAGGATAAGATCTCTTTTATGTCGATACAGAATTATGTTTACGTATTATAATGTGTCGATTGTAATGCCTTTCATATTGGAGAGTCATCTCGTGAAATCCTGATTCGAGCCAAAACACAGCTTGTTTTCCGCACAAAAATTAGTTTCCATGTTTTGAATTCATAATAGCCCGTCAGTATTGCTTTTCATTCATTTTTCTGTTTTTTTTTTTCATATTTTCTGTCTATTACATGTATAATCGGAATTCGCCAAAATTATTTAATTTCTAGGCATTAAACAAAATATTACAAAAACTCAGTTTTGTAAACTTCATGTTCACTGTTTCATTTTGCTTGTATCATATCTGCTAGAGATTTCTGTATTCGGAATACGTGTCTTTGCAATTGTACATTAAAGATTTTTTATCTCAGTTAAATTATTCAAAATTTAGTTCATGTACGAATCCGGCTTTCATTTACAGCTGATTGATCACTGGGTTGTGATCATGGTCATGTGTGTCAGGTCCTATCGACCAAGAATCCGGCTTCATTTATTCAATAATTTAGTGATTACTTTAGGCCACCTTTAATTCTTTATTTGCAAAGCTGTTTGAAAGCATGTTAATCTCTTTTCTAGAAACTTGTTTTGGGCTAATTATTTCTATATATATACTTTGAAAAATCAAGTTTTTCATCAATGTTTTATTGTTTACTTGTATGGAGCTATTCGTTGTTGGAAAAATCGCACACTATTTCTCGAGTTATTAATTTGAAATTCTTGCCTTACTGATCGCTATTATACGTTTGCGTAGATTTTGACTACATATAGTGGTTTAATAATTTCAGCTCAACATCCTCAGGTTTCCAAATCTCCCCATTCATCACTGACATGTCCACCAGATCATTTTACACTAAATCTCCTTTAGAGTTTTTAAAAAACAGCTAATTATAAATGTTCATAGAATAATCATTTATCTTCATCGTTACACTGATTGTAAGCTTATATGTCTTTACGATAAATTAACATCTATTATGATTATTACTAAAACATTTCTATGCTAGTCAAATGCACTCTCTCACAGTTCCTATCGTTTGTTCCCTTTTATATTATACTGTAAAATAAATGGAATATCTGTTTGCTAGAATATATTTTAAAAGGATATGTATCAGTTGCATGTACTATACTTTTGTTTATTTGTAATATCTACGGAAAAAGTGTATTTGTCAGTCCTGTTTTTTTCACTTTAGGTAAATTGAATATTATTATCACTCGCAATCAAGTTTGTCTAATTTTCACATTATGGCTAAGTGGTATTTTATAATTCCATAAATGTCAACTGAATTGTTATCATTCTGTACTGTTTTTCTATATTATTTAAATTATCAGGGTTGTTGTTGTTTAATAATATTACTTTTTCTGATGTGATTCTGTGGAAACTAATCCACTCTTATGATCGTCTACTACTTTTTGTACATATATTTATTAAATTGTGTATGCATGCATTCAGTATCATATACTGTATATGATATTCCATTCTGTGTGTGAGTTTCCTGCTAATTTCTCTCAGTTTAAGGTAGCTAGATATATGTTTGTGTGAATATGTTAATGCTAACAGTGAAACCCCATTCTTTTTGTTACAATATATACCAAATCACTTATTTCTGCGGTTTCTTCTTTCTACTTTGTCCACAAAAAATCCTATTTTTTTAGAAGAATAGTAAAATGAAGGAGTCCCCTTGGGAAAATTCTCTTTTTCTTCCTCATATATATTATTTGCGATAACTTCTTTTGTTATTTTCCACTTATACTTAATGAGATAAAATAAAGAATTTAGTAAATAAATTTTAAAAAGAAATTGAATTCCTAGCATGTGTCACATTACAAACTACCCTGTGTTTAACACAAGATTTTATTGCTTAGACATGAATGCGTTTCATGTGATTTCCGTTTCATTTTGTTGCTACTTGTTTTTGAATTTATTCAATTTGATACACCTATCTATAATACAAAATGTTGAGGCAAAGAAACGTTGATCAATTTACATTTCACAAAACTGACTTCAAAAGAATACACTGAAGTTATACACGTTTTTAATTCATTGGAAATAAATAGGAAAAAGATTTATTGATAAGAAGAAAGGTCTTTCCAATAAGAGAAAAAGGAAATCATTCATAGATATCGTAATTTAGATTGTCTTCGATTGATACCCACTCTATTTAGGGTCATCTTTTGATACCAGCTTACTAGATATCAAAAATTTGTAAAAGTACGTGAGCAATACAGTGTTTAGATCATGTGTTTATTATCTTCATCATGGAACTTCAAGTGTGTTGAATTTGTCACTAATTTTGACATCTCTTTTACTTTAGCGAACCATTCATTATCTTTTCTGGTGGTGGCCGTTCTCCTGGAGCTCAAACTGTCATTCATTCATCAGTAGCTACTACTAATGTCTCCTCGACATCGTTACCTAATTCAGATTCATCTGAAAATGACCCAAATTTATCATCATCATCATCATGTATGATTTCTAGTAATCATATGTTGACTATCAAAAGAGGCAAAAAGTTGGTCGTTTTACAATTGGATCATAAACTTGTTCAATTTACAACTCTTTGTATGTCTCCTTACACAAGTGGTACGTAATAGATTTCCCACTTTTCTTTTCTTTCTATTGGTATTGATTGATTGAGTTCATTGTCTATTTTTTATTGGGTCCAAATTAAATTATTAAATAGGTATTCTTTATGTGAGAACTTTTATTTACATGTCTCTTCGGAATGACTGCCTGTGTACAGTTACTTGTTAGTGAGCTGAATAATTTTGGTTTTGATACTAGCCAGTATTGGGGATGGTTTTAAGAAAGTTAGGGTCGACCAATCCAAAACATGGCACCAGTGCTTGAAGTCACTAACTTCTGGTCTGAGCCATGTTGGTAGATGCAGAATACTTGGTTGGGGTCCGCGTGACTATCGTTACGAATGGTTGGAGACTGTGGGTGACATGGCTCAGAATCTATCACAATGGCGTAGGTGTATATACTCTTTGTCTTCCCTTAAGCTATGAGATTCAAGTCGCTTCATATCTTTCATTCTACGAACTAATTCTTTCTTCCTGTACTATGTTCTTATATGCAATCTTTCTATTATATATAACCACCACTGAATCAACTACTTCTATGAATTCGGTGTTCATCTTGTTGTGCTAATGAGGTATGGCGACTTGGACCGATGCATATATGTGTCTGGTCCGACGTTGTAGCTGACTGACTGATACCTGATATTCCAAGTTGTAATCGAGTTACAGATCTATTGGCTTTGTGTACAATTGTTTCATAAACTGCCGCATAGTTTACTAATATAATATCGTCACTCAAGCAAACCAGTATATGGTGACATTTCCATTTGTTATGTTAAACAAAATTATTTTATTAAAACTGCTTAATGATACTGTTTTATTTGTGCTTAGTGAAAACAAAGATGAGCTACAAAATTACGTTTGTTTATAATCTAACCTTACTGCTTGATCCTTATTTATTCCATATCTAAAGATACGTTTCCTTAAGTAACATCGGAATAAAAAGATATCATACCTTATATGCGGCGGGCTATTTTTGAAACAAAGTATCTACTCTTGAGATGCATTTTCTGTTTTGCTTTTTGGACATATATTTTTCTGACGGCTTTTATGAATAAAAATGTTCCAACAATCATTCTATCAGAATGTTAAGAACACTAACTAGAAGTGTCACGTTATTTGTACACATATGTGATTTGCATTCGTTCTGCTTATTCTATTCTTACTTAGACAAGAAATAAAGTAATTTAACAATGCATAACGTTTGTCCCCCACTGGTTTGAAGTCATGTTTGGTTCCTCTAGAAGGTACAATCGTATTGATAAAATCCTTGTAAACGCGCACTTACGAGATACAAGGAAACGACTTATACACGACCACAAGTTATTCACAATTTAATTGCTACTATAATTAATGATATGTGGCAACTTAAATACAGTAGAAAAAATAGGAAAAAATTTGACAATCAACTTAGGGAACTTATACTGTGCTAGGAAAAACTTAATTATAAATTCAGCTTAAGTTATTTCGTGCAGACATGAACACAGTAAATTATATTTCGTCCGAATATTATTGTCTCTAATCAGTAAAATTGTACAAAATATTCAGTTTTTCCTTGTCTTTTTATTAAGCGAGGTTTAAGATCAAATTGTATTTTTAATTAATTGCTTTCTGTCCGGTTGTTTATGCATGGTTAAATGTCTAAACTACGTGCTTAGTAAAGATCACCGGTTAATATAAGCCGTGTGTTTCATCTTATTTTTCACTCATTAGATGGATAATACTTACATCTAGTTAGCTGTTGATACATATCTGGAGACTCGGACTTAACACTACCAACGAAACATTAAACGCTATCATAGTAATCACTATCTATTGTGAAGCTGCATTCAAAATCTTTTCTAATACGTTTACATTCTGATCGGTAATATTAATACTTATTCTTTTTTCAGAGACAATGGATCCTTATGCAGTTGCTATATTATTACAAGAAGATCTTGTTGTTATTGATCTTTTATCTACAAAGTAAGGATACTGATTGTTTTTTTCTAAGTCTCTTTTAGATTTCTTTTAAAATTCCTGTGAATATACTTGAACCATTTACCATTTTTGTTTTTAATTTTGAAGCTTCGCAACATTTGAAAACCCATATCCAATGGATTTGCATAGTTCTCCTGTCACCAGCTGTTTATATTTAGTTGATTGTCCTGGAGACTTGATACCTGCTTTCTATTCTGTTAGCAGTCGTCGGAATCGTACTCAAAGTGGCACGTGTGCTGAACCTGATGTGTTCAGCAGTCGCGAATGGCCTATTACTGGAGGAGAATGGCGATTAAGTAATCAACAAGTTCCTGAATTAATCATAACGGGGTATTTGATCAATAATATTATACTTTATTGCGTTCAGTTATTTTTCTGTTGACTTTTATATTAATTGTTCCACTATGCGGTGTACACACATATTAGCGAAGGGAAATCAGTGTAGTTACCTTGTTTGAGCTTCTACATCCATTACTATTCTGTGATGACAATTACGTTTAAATTTGAGTAACTTTTGCAGATTCAATCTTCTTTCCTCAGTTAGGATGGTATAATTACCCTAAAATATTTCCTACTAAGTACTGTCCCATTGAGAATTTGCATCTTGAATAAGTCAGCACTCAGTTTCTTGTAATTTTCAGATATTCCTGTTTAGGAATGGTTCGATTGTGATTTATAATGTTTATAAAAGTAATTGATTATTCGGTACCATCACTCAAGTCAAATACTAAGAGAGTTCACCAATATCAAATCTCTAATCTTATGAAAAGTAGAAGTATGTGAGAAAGTTTAGTTCGTTTCATGATAATTAAAATAAGTATATCATTAAGCCATCTATCCATTATGGATATCGTCCTCTTTCAATATTGTCGTGAAGCTTTTCATTTATCCTGCATGTGACAAAAATTATTCAGTTTTATTCGATGGAAAGTGTATTTATTTTTTAGATCTAACATGTATCTTTGCTTACAAAACTGAGGAAAGAAGGTGATGTAGACAATCGTTAATAGTTGATAGTAAAGGAAACCATTTAAGTTTCCTTTTGGTGTATGCCTTTACATTAATTACCGCTTATTGACAGCTCTGCTTTGAACAATCAGTTCTAATCACTCATTCATTTTTGATGGACTGAAATGAGTGGGTAATGCTGTCTATTTTCATATTAAAAATTATATCATCAGTTGGTTTTAGTGAAGTAGTGTGTATACATTATTAGAATCTGGTATAAGTGAGCAACCTACCAACTTATTAGATAACATTAAAGTTGTGTGAATAGATTCGTGAACAAAAGCACATGGGTTATATCACTTTTATTTCTCACTGTAGAAAAAACATATTAATATTGTCAGTAGACAAATCATTTGTTCATATATATCTTTAGTGGCTAAATGTTATCGCGTAATACTAATTGTCTCAACACTTACATCTATTTTATTATTTCGAATTGAGAGCAATGTTTTCTACGTAGAACAAACTGAAATGGATAATATTTACTCAACCATTTAAGACTAGAGGTTACTGTCCATGTAATACGGATTCTGTGTATTCATCTTTGAAAAATTCCTATTATTGGCTACAGGTGTGAATTATATTGATTGACTTCCAGTATGTTACAGCTGTATCTATGCATTGGATGATTACATTCGAATTCATATAAAAAGTTTTTCCATTAGTATCATACCACGATTTTAGATAGGTTCAGACATTGTACTTAAGTGCTTTAGTTTATTCATTGGAACTGGCATTGGATTCATTATTATTTTCTGTATAAGCTGCCTCTAACAAATTATCACATTTTCGCTATGCGCATTTTATAGACATGCTGATGGATCTGTTCGATTTTGGGATGCATCCGAAGGTTTGTTTATATTTTATTTAGTTTACGTTGTTCTTCAATGTAACACTATTTCTTTGTGATCATTTCTACACTGATTGCTTCTGTTTACTCGCTCTACCTATGACTACCATTTATCATTTTTCCACTCAAGCATTTTTTTGTCAATAAAATAGTAGTGAAAGTTTAAAATGCGCATTTTAATTCATGAAAAAATTCCTTCTGTGGTCAATCATATTAATAGATATCGTTTCAAATGTAGAGTAACCGCCCTTTTAAAACCACACATTCTGTCTCACGATTGATTATGCAAACTTGTACTTGGTTGTCGAAGTAGATTTTCTGGTGTTGTATTACAGATCTAGATTAGGACTCAATGTTCATCCATATTCGTCAACTTCTGCATGTTTTCAACTAAATGAGAGTGGTTTAAATATCTAGTGTTTATTTTCTTGTTTAGGATAAAGGATAAATTCCACAGTCATCCAAAACACCTTAGTATATGAACTTCATTGTCTCAATGTAAATAACACGTCCTAATCAACCTATTTAGTTCCCATTCAATGATAAATTTCTTTTCGTAGAATAGAGTTGTGTACACAATCATGAATGGTTGATTAAAAAAAATACACATTGCCTGTTTACTTTCTATTGCGGTTTTGTTGGAATTTATATAGAGGTATGGCTCTTCAAGGTTTTGACTGTTATGATTTTATCTCAACACACACTCATGGAATTTTGTTGAAATAACAGTGTTTTATTCAACTCAGCTTTTATTGGTTTGATACTCACTTGACAATATGAACTAGAGTGGCCTTAATTCTCCAACGTACCTAATTAACCTTAGAGTAAATAGTGAACGTGTTTCGCTTTTTCCTCATATGTTATCCACGAATTCAAGCTCACAAACTTTTAAAACAAATTTTCTATTTTGATCTTTTCTAGTTTCGTTGACGCCACTCTATAAGTTTCGTACTTCGAAGTTGTTTGCAAACCCATCAACTAGTACATCTAATCCTGTTGAAACAGGCAGTTCCTCACTTTCTGATGCAAAAGATATCAATGCTCAATATTCTTCGATTTTGTTAGCAACTGAAAGCGATCCTCTTGCCATACATTTTATGCACTTCTGCTCGGATTCCCGTAAACTGTTAACTGCAAGCGGTTACCATACTTGTTTATTACACTTCAGTCGTCGAGAAATAAATCTTGAAACTGCAGTAAGTTATTTTAACCATAGTGTTTCATTTCTAGCCAAGAATCGTTTTCTAGTCATAGAAATATATCATTGTAACAAAAAATCTGATCATTCGGTTGTTGATATTATTAAGCCTGGTACAAATTCGTATCACTGCAGATTGCCACACATCATACTGACACTGCAATATGGTTGTAATGGCAGAATTCCAGTATGTTTGTTTATATTAAGTACATTTGTACTGACGTATCCAACTGTTGTGAATATAAATGTTGTTTAAAGAAAAATGAGCTATTTATTCTCGTGAAAAATGTTAACCTGAATTGTTTACATCATTTATCTGTGTATCTAAATATATTTTGAAGCATTATTTAAGCATTTCGATTTTTAGTTTGTTTATGCGATAAATGAAGTTGTCTTTTCTTGTTAGTCATCTTACAATATGGTATAGTATTAGTACGGATTGCAGATTTCCATTTTCCTTTTATTTAACTTTTTCTATAATATTATTTAATGGATGGTTTTTAGATGAGTGCAACTTTTGAAATTTTTATCCGAAAACATGAGTATTGACTGTTTCATTCTGGTTACCACTTCCTGCTAGGGCTCCAGGATTTCTTCGGGTTCCCAACTAGTGAGCTCATGATTATAACAATTATGAGGAATTTTTATGGAGATATGTTTAATTTATTTACCGGGGGATACGATTGTAAGCCGGGGAGCAACCATTAACTGTTTTGGTATATCACTAATTGATTTAAAGCGGAAATGTGTGTCAGCCGGTGATCTAATCGTTGAGCTCACTCTACGTAACGTCAGTTTCTTGGGTTCTATCCTCGGCAGGGTCATTTTGCAAACTTACTCAATGTCCTATACCAGGACGAAACGATTGGTGACTGCAATCAGCTTATGATGTGAATTTGGATTTTTTGTGAGGCCACATTGTGGCTTTTTACGAGCGAAATATTATTTTGCTGATATGATCGTAGTCGTCGGTGAACGTATGATATGTTACATAATAAATTAATTATGCCTGGTACTCCTCGTGTTGGAGCATAGGCCACCCACCAGCACTCTCCATCCAACCCTGTTGTGAACGATCCTTTCCAGTTGTTATTCATATCTGCTTCTATTTTCAAACTTAATGGGTTCTTTGGCCTTCCTCTTTACCGCTTCACTTCAGGATTCCAAGTTAGGGCTTGCCTCGTGATGCCGTTTGGTGATTTCCATAATGTATGTCCTATCTACTTCAAACCACTTTTCCTCATTTCCTTTTCAGTTAACAGTCGGTTTTTCATCTCCCACAGAAGGCTGTTGCTGATGGTATCCGGCCACCGGATGTTGAGTTTCCTGTGTAGACAACTATTTATAAATACATGTACCTTCTTGATGATGGTTATAGTAATTTCCCACGTTTCAGCTCCACACACTAGGACTGTCTTGACTTTCGTATTGAAAATTCTGACTTTGATATTCGTTGACTGTTGTTTTGAATTTCATATGTTCTTAAATTTTTAGGAATACTATCCTTGCTTTGCCGATCCTTGCTCATATATCTGCATCAGATTCTCAACATCCATCGATGATGCTTTCCGGATTTTCGCCATCAAGTGTGATTGGTTTTGTTGAAGTTCTCCGTTCCGTATTTGAGGATCTTGCTTTTTCCTTTGTGTATGTTAATGCCTACTGACGCAGACACTGCTGCTACACTAGTTGCCTTCATCTGCATTTGTTCGTGTGTATGGGATAGGAGTGCTAGGTCACCTGCGAAGTCCAAATCGTCTAGTTGGTTCTGAGCTATCCATTATATCTCGTGCTTTCTCTCATATGTCGTGGTCTTTATGATCCAGTCGATCACCAGGAGAAAGAGAAAGGGTGAGAGTAAGCAACCTTGGCTGAAACCGGTCTTTACTCTGGATGAGTCTGTGAGCTGTCCTCCAAGCATAAATGGATCCCAAAAGTTACCACTCATTCTTCTTGTCGGGACTTTACATCTACTGAGTTTCCCATCTGGTTCAGCAACACTGTTGAAAACATTGTGACCTGTGTGCCCTGTTTATTGTATTACGTAACGATACCGCCAATTAGGGAGCAGTGCCTTATCGATCGCATCAATGACGCGTAAAACCGTATAAGCAGTCTAGATTCCTTATTGCTCCTGCTCCCTGCTTAGCCCAGTCAGTTAAGTCCAGAACATCAATCCGAGCCTCTGCGATATGAATCATGTAATTCAAACATACTCGGTTTATATACCAATCAGACAGACCACATCGTACCAATAAAATATGAAACAACATTTGTACAAGAATCAGCCAGATGTGGCTGTGAATGAGGGAGGTAATAATGGTAAAACGTATAATAATAGTTTATTTATCAAAATAAAGCTTATAATAAGAGGAATATGAATATGCATAGTTTAGTTACTTAATATTTATACAATAGAAATATACGTTTCGTATTGGTTCATTAATGGATCCCAAAAGTTACCACTCATTATTCTTGTCGGAACTTTTCATCTACTGAGTTTCCCATCTGGTTCAGCAACACTGTTGAAAACATTTCCTGGTACTGACAGTAGTGTGATACCTCTGTAGTTTTCAAATTTGCTCAGATCTCCTTTCTTTGATATCTTGATGAGGTGTCCTTCCTGAATCGAACGTGGTGCATGTTTGCAATTACTTCTGTGTCTCAATTCAGTGCTTCAGCTGATATATTGTCAGATCCTGCTGCTTTTCCACTATTGATTTGTCTGATGTCCATCCTGATTCCTTCGGTCGTTGGTGGTGTGACATCTATAGGAAGGTTTGTGTGTGCTGCTTCGGTTCATGGAACTGGTCTGTTCAAGAGCTGCTCAAAGTGTTCTACACGTCATTCCTCTGCTCTTGGATCTCAGTGATTTTCTTTCCTTCTTTGTTCTTGAGCGGTCCCTCTTATTTACTATGTCTCCCTATCAGTTGTTTCATAATCCCTTTTGTTGCAGCTTTTTTTGCTTTCGTTGTTAGGCCTGTCTTCTCTAATACTCTTCTTCACTTGCTGGTTTGCTTCCATGTATTCAGCTTGTGCCTTGACTTTGGCTGTTCTTGTTCGGATGTTGTTATTTGCTGTCTTGTTCTTCCTTTCTTGAATCTTGTCCGGGGTTTCGATAGAGATCCATTCCTTATTGATACAAATATGATCTATCTGGTTCTGTGTAGTGTGATTCGGTGGGATCCATGTAGCTTTATGTATGCGTCTGTGTGGGAATATTGTGCTGCCTATAATCAATTTGTTGAATGCACATAGATTTGCAAATCTCTCGCCATTTTCATTTCTCTCTTCCAGTCGTATGACATATTGATAACAGTATAATTGATTATTTAGTTGATAGATAACATATTGCGGTCAGCTTCTCCAGATCGATTATTCACAAGAAATGAAGCGTCACAGTATTTGATAACAGGTTTCGAACTACTCAACTGTATTAACACTAAATAATCATTTGTGTATCAATGAGTTATGATGCATTTTGTCATGCCTACTCTGTATTTTGGTGGTATCAAGTAATTTATTTTTAAATTCGCATTATACATCCTTCAGCGATTAAATTTTTTCTCATCGTCTGCTCTGTTTTTTCTTCCTTTTAAAAGGATGCAACAAGTTAAGTGCTACCTTGCTGCTGGTATATATATATATATATATATATATATATATATATATATATATATATATATATATATATATATATATAACGGTTACATACAGTTATCGTGTATAATTCTTAGTGGTAACTCCTTTTCGTGGTCCCTATAAAACCACATGGTGAATTTCTTTTTGTTATTTCCTGTTATAACACATGAAATGAAGAATTTTCCCAGTCCTATTTATTGCTTACTTTCGTCCATCGTTCTCTCTGCCTTCGTTCATAACTGAATGATTATGCTAATTGTCAACCATAAATTTTCATCAGAAGAGTTTTGTGGAGACTTTAGTAATGTAATATTTGAATTCATGAATTAATAAAAGGTATACCACTATGGACAACATGGAAGCACTGAACGGCCTTTTCATCCTAGTATGGGACTCCTCGGCAGTTCGCGTCCACAATCCCGCCTGTTGGATTCAAACACAGGACCTATCGGTCTCGTGCACGAACGCTTAACCTCTAGACCACTGAGTCGACATCTAACGGTGTTAATGTTTAACTTCAACCAATCCACGAAATTGCGCCACCGTCCACCATTGTCTTCAGTGAGTTACTATCGCACAACTTACCCGGTTGAACACCACCGATCACGGCTTCTCACTAGATCTCCGGGAAATACCTATTGAATCCAGTCGAATCCTACGAGCAGGATTGTGGATACACACTGCCGATGATTCCCATACTAGGACAAATCGGCTGTCCAGTGCTTCCAAGTTTTCCGTGATGGTCTAGCTTTAACTGATTCTTGAATTCAACTATTAAATTATAAATTTTCCTTTGTATATTATACATCATTCCGTTTCATTGCTCTTTATTTAAATGCATATAAAACTAAGCAACATCATGGATACAGTTTTGTGCTGTGTATGTGTGTATTTGAGTGTAATTATATATTTGTGTCTGTCCGTTTTTGTCATTGCTCAGTCTTTTTTTCTGCTGTTTGTTTTACATGGTTTGTCTGAGGAAAAAAGAAAATACTGTTCTTTCCTGATAATTTCTTAAAACTGATTTTCAATTCACTTTGTTTGTTATTAATTCCCTAATGTCATTAATCTCTTTTAATTCTTTATGCGTTTCAATATATTCACTATTTATATTGTTGTATTTTAATGGGCTGATAACTTCCTAAAACAATTTTTCCCACTGTAGGTATTCATTAATTTTTCTTGAATTACAATTGCCTGTATCTTGTTAGTTGAAGTCGTATAGATCGTCTGATTTACTCGAAGAAATCAATGAGATGCACTTTTATGGTTGTCACTTTTTCCTAATATCAATGATTCCATAATCTGTAACTCTGTTGTTGTAAAATTCTTTTTTCTCAGTATTCATTTGTAGTGTTTAATGCAGAATTATAGTTTTTTCATAAAGTATAAAAACCATACATTAAACGCTTCATTTATAAATCTTCCATCAATTGTCCTTTACGTCCTCCCTGAATCTTTAAAATCATATTTCCTTTCTGTTTTCTTCAATGCAATCTTCCCAACCTTCTTTTGACAGCCATTTCACTTCTGATTGTTGTGACACGCTACTTATGTCTATCGACATAAGTAACATGCACCACAATTTACTAGGTTATGTTCTCTTTAAAATTTAGGCATTATTATTGTTTCTTTGCTTAGCGATTTGTGATTTGAATTTTTTTTGTGAAATTTCGTTCTCGGAGCTAAGTGGTGTAATTGCGCGATCCCAATTGTTTCCCTCTCTGAAATTTCTGTATAAAATCTGTCAAGAGGAATTTAAAGATCATTGAATCATCGAGTGAATTATTCGATCATTTTATTAAATCTCTCATATAGATTTAGGATCAGATTAAGAACATTCAAACCATCAGGATCTAACACGAATAAGCCATTCAGTTGTGTTAATGCAACTCTACCAAAATCATCCTCCCAATCTACAAAATTTAGCCGTCTCAAATTCAGTTTTATCAAAATTTTGAATTTGCCATGAGTAAACCTTATATGTGAAATGAACTATTCGGTGTATGTGATAAATTGATGATATTGTAATTTAAGCTCTAATATTAATATTTTATAGTCAAACTAATTTATTAACTTTTGGAAAATATTATTTTAAAGTCAGACCATTAATTAGTTTCTTGATATATTTTTCCCCATTATCTATTCGTTTTTAATAATATCTGATTGTTTTAACATGAAAGTTCATTTCCTTCACTATGTGTTCGTAAAAGCTTCATACAAAATATCATCCTAATAATCTTTAAGCTTTATCATTAGATAAATTGAAGTGGCTCTATTGGAATATTTTTTTTCATAATCTTGTTACTTTTTTTCAACACCTTTTTTGCCTACGACCAAATTTATCTTTATCTTAAGATGTAAAGCAATTCATTGTTTTACCTACTTTCATGGTTTTTATCTTGCTGTCGGTTTATCTACTATTTCTTCTTTCCTCAGTGGTTTCCATTCACGTATTTGAGTGCACTGCACACAAAACTTATGGCAGACTTAATTTTCTTTTCTTATCTCAGTCAGCTACAACGTAAGACCAGACACATATATGCATCGGTCCAAGTCGCCATACCTCATTAGCACAACAAGATGAACACCAAATTCATAGAAGTAGTTGATTCAGTGGTGGTTATATATAATAGAAAGATTGCATATAAGAACATAGTACAGGAAGAAAGAATTAGTTCGTAGAATGAAAGATATGAAGCGACTTGAATCTCATAGTTTAAGGGAAGACAAAGTGCTTATACACCTACGTCATTGTGATCGATCCTTTTTTTTATCTATTGTTTATTGTCAGTTGTTAATCGCACAGTAATCAGTCTCATTATAATTTGTAGATCATGCTTAATCTGAATGCCCTGGACGACCGTTTCGTCCTGGTATGGGACTGCTCAACAGTGTGCGGTCCTGCACGCGAGAGTGTAACCCAGGTGTATCGGTTCCGTGCGCAGACCTACAACTTCTAGACCACTGAGTCGGCATTCAATGATGTTGATTTCTAACTCCAATCTATCCGTGATGTCGCACAACACTTCATCCATTATCTGAGTTGGATTAAGCATGCTCGTGCGAAGCCAATGTTCCTAAGTTCGAGTCCTGCGTGCGGGATCATGGATGCGCACCGCTAAGGAGTTCCATACTTGGACGAATCGGCCGTCCAGTGCTTCCAGGTTTTCAATGGTGGTTTAGCTTAGACTCGTGAATTCAACTGTGAAAATTCTACAATCTCCACAAATCCCTACACTGGTAACATTTTGATCAACATTTTTCGTGTTACTCATAAGTAGCTGTAAAATAGTACTAAACGTTCTTATGCAACAACCTTATTTTTTTCTCACCAAATATATTTAATAAATGATAAAATATGCACCAAAGTTTCACTCTTCATATTGTTATGATCCTATTAGAAGAATTTCTACTTCATTTGACACTTATATTCAAGTCGACAACCATAACATATTGAACCTATAATTGATTTATTTCGATTCACATGTTTATGGGATCATAACTCAGATAGATTAATCAAACTAATGGTCAACTTCAGATAATTATAAAATATGTTGTAGAGCTGTTGAGGATGATAGAGTCACTTGGTAAGCGTCTTATTTTTGAAATTTTATTTTGAAAATTTGAATTTTTCATTTTCATTTCACAAGCTCCCACTTTTACCTTCAAGTTGTATTTACCATTTGGAAGGACCTTAATTCTCATTGGTTCGTTTCCTCTTTTCGTACACTATTTTGTGACGTTTCCCAAGGAAATTTTTGTACTGTATATATACGTTTGAGTTGTGTGCTTGTTTGTTCGTGCTTCCGACCGCCTGTGGAATATAATTTTCCCTCGGTCGAATCTGGTCTCCTCCCTCTGGAGGTGAATTGAATAGCTTAGCTTGTCTTATCGTTGTGTTTTTGATCGTTCGTTCCGTTTGCCAATTTTAGTTGATCTCGTAATCACTTCAAACGTTTCAAGAACACAGTTTTAGTCATAAAATCAACTTTCTGTACATTTAGGTTAAGTCTAAATTTGACAGAGTCTAAACTCTATCTTACATAACAGTCTCATTGTAGCAGGCAAGTGATTCTCGACACGCTATGCAAACACGTGCAATAACAGATTATAAGAATGTTATGGACATACTGAACATAGCATCAGATTCTGAGTCTAAAACTTATCGTATATTTCTTGTTTATTCTACCTGTCTATTCTTCTCGAATCGAATTGTCTTTAATTAATTCTTTCTACTCTTAGTGATGCTGTGACTAATTTTACCAATCATAAATTTGTCGTGATAATTTCCTCTCTCTGTACTCATGAAATGTAATAACTATAAGCGGTGCAAAGATATGCTAGGGTCTGTCTTGATTGACTAAGTGACTTCGAAGTTGCATTTACGCCTTAGAAAAAACGTTTGTAATTGTCAAAGAAAGGTGGTAAAATAATTATTTTAGCTACACTACTAGAACGTTATTCTCATGTTTTTCATTCGTGCGCCTACTATCTCACGAAATATGTCAGTCAGTCATAGCAACCTAGAAACTGACATAAACGTGTATACTTCCAAGTCGTTATCACTTTAGCACAGAAAAATGTAATGAAAAAGTAATTAACAACAGAACTGTCATAATTAGAAAGATTCAACGGAGAATATAGTTCTAAAGGAAGGTATGAAATAGTAGGATGAAATTTATAAAATATTGTTAAAACTTATAATTTTGCGTAAGATAAAAGATGAGTGATTCTTAACCTTTATGGTAAGTTTTGAACCAACAATTTCAACCACTGAACATGATTATCTATCGAACACTAACCAATTACTTCAAACTTGAGGATGCCCGTTCGCATGCTAAGCGAGCGAGAGCCATAACAAAGCAATTTTGACACGTACTGGAAGATGGCTGGGAAGCCAACTCCCTTTTAATTAAGCGTTACTCAATATTTAGTCAGACAAAATAAAGCTACAGACATGTGATTAATAGGATAAAATGGGCACACACATATACGCCCATATAAAAACAGTCAAGACTGACAAGCGAATAATTAACAAGGTCAAAATATGACTCGAGTAGAATGAATAGAATGGAATGTCCGAAAACTAGAATAAGATATATTATGGGCTAAAATTAATGACTAACACTACATAGCCCCCTCGTAGAAAATAGCACATTTAAAAAATGTCTGTTTTCGAAAATAACACTGAAGTGATATGAAGCTAACGTTAACAATAAGTAGCCAAAAAAAATTGTACAACACTCGATAAAGTACAGTGTCACATGAGGGGTGAGTGTATTATATGAAAATGTCATGCTTATGCAAAAAAATACATGAATATCGCACAGGCTCGGACAAAAATGAAAATGTTAGCATGTGAATATGACCAAATTAATGAGCGTACAAAAAATTAACATGTACTGATGCTATGACTGTCTGAACGATAAAATAACAAGTTTGTATGAGCGATTCAAAATATCGTGAGAACAGTAATAAATTGTTTGTTGGTATAACAGCGAAATAAATCGTCAAAATGGCTAGAGTAGAATATGTCAGAAATTGGTCTGTGATGCTGACAAAATAGTGAAATATGCGAAATATATGTTCTGTTGAGCCGCAGCAGAATAAATCGCATTGACTAGTGATGAGTGAATTCGAAATTAAATGCGTAGGATGATAATAGGCAAGTCGTGAAATGATATCTGCATCGACAGGTGATGTTCGTTGCTGTACTGCAATTGATAATAATCATAAAATTTGAAGTCAGTGAACGTTGTCGTCTGCGTGATGACAGATGCATTGAGTCATCGTTAAATATGTATTGGTAGAAGAATGACCGGAGGAACAGAATAGTGACTGAGTAGACGAGGTACGTAGAGTCGTATTCCTTTTTGGTCATGAAGCCTAGAGTGGTTTGTGTGGTTTGAGGGAGATGCGCTCGATCTCGTTTGTTACAAAACCGTACCAAGGCATGACAAAAATACCAATACATATGATTAGTGATGGAGACGTATGAGACTGACTTGGATGTGACAAACAAGAGTGTATCTTTGAGAGGCTAGCTCTAAACTCTATGTTCTGATATACCGAGCGATGGGTACAGAATAGAAATTGCAGTACTCGAATAGCGTTTTTGAGTGATAAGTGATGCAGGATGTAGTTACGCACGTGGAAGAATAGATAAAATGAGCGTAATGGTTACTAATCAGCTAGTCAGAAGCATCCACAGACATAATAGGAGGCGATTTCGAAATGAAAAATGTATGTTGTGATAACATAAATTGCGGACCTCGACTAAGTGAATGAATGTAATATTAGATCAAAATGACATGAAAAAAATTGGAACGAACTCACTTAAAGCAGGAAAATTTCACGTTTTTGAATAGAAATATTCCAATGAGTTTTAGATGTCATTACGTAGAGTGGAATTTTCATAAAATGATAATTTGTTCAGTGAGTGATATGATTGCGAAAATGTCAATTTAGTGACAGCACGAACACGGTTAATAATTCCACATTCGGTCATGATATTGATAATGTAATAATAAGCATATAATGGTAATTTGAATCGTAATGGAACAATCCGAAAAATGTATCAATGAGGATAATTGACATGAGGACAAAGTATCGATAAGATAATACGACTTGAGCACGTCCATGTCATGTTGCACAGGCTGTGCTGATTGCGTCGGACTGGAGATTGCGCTGGCTTCGCTGAATATGTTCGTCGAACGTATAGAGTGCAGAGGTGCCTTCATCGACGTAGCTTGCTGCGTTGCGTTCGTTGTCGGCGGGCTTACCAATGAGGTGGAGGCCCGTAGCTTGATTTTGTCCTCATCTAGATCGACGATATTCGTTGGAGGGCTCACCACTTTTGGTGGCCCGTAGAATCTGACTCCTATTTTGATCGTATAAATGTTTGCTTTCGATTATTCTCGTATATAATAGTCGACTTAAATCGCGTTAGTCCATAACGGAATTAAATAAGTCAATTAACGAGAATGGCATTTGAATACATATATTTTGTATGTAAAGTGAATGCGATAGAACAAAGCGAAATGACGCGCAGGGAAGATGGCTGGGAAGCCAACTCCCTTTTAATTAAGCGTTACTCAATATTTATAGTCAGACAAAATAAAGCTACAGACACACACATATACGCCCATATAAAAACAGTCAAGACTGACAAGCGAATAATTAACAAGGTCAAAATATGACTCGAGTAGAATGAATAGAATGGAATGTCCGAAAACTAGAATAAGATATATTATGGGCTAAAATTAATGACTAACACTACAAACTCAACAGCATGATACAGACCAAAGGTAAATGACTTGTCTAGTCGATGCAACCTCTTGATTTATCTTCCCCTAGCAGTTTTCCAGTAAACTCGTAATCTAGATAGTTATAGTCTTTCTTTTTTTACCAAATAGTCTTGTATACTCTGTATGACTTCATCTGTGTCACATCAGAAAAATGATCGGCTTCTGGCATCTCCACGACGGTTAACTGGCGCAAGTAACATCGAGTTTATATGAACGTTCCTGAGTTGCTTACTTACTAATTGTGTTTGCATATCACCATGTACGTTTAAATTGCGAAACAGTGGAATGTGACCCAATCCTATCTATGCATTTTGCATTTTTTATGAAGTTGGAATGCTGAGTTTTTATTAATAATAAAGTTTTATGATTACTAAGTTTGACCGCTAGCCTAATTAGTCCTTTGTTTCGATACATTAGTACTTGAGTCGCCTTCAAGTACTTGACGTAACCATCTCTTTTAGATCCCGACACAGTAGTATTTCTCATAATATTATTAATCCTACTTTCACAGTTTATTTACAAAAATATATGTTACTTGCTTACTTGCACCTGTTGCCCACAATGGGGCATAGGCCATCGACCAACATTCTCCAACCCACTCTGTCCTGGGTCTTCCTTCCTAGTTCTATTCAATTGTTGTTCATTCTTCTCATGTCTGTCTCCATTTCTCGGCATAATGTGTTCTTTGATCTTCCTCTTCTCCTTTAGCCTTGAGGATTCTAAGTGAGGGCTTTTCTTATGACACAGTTGGGTGCTTTCGTCAATGTGTGTCCTATCCACTTCCAGAGCTTACTACTCCTCTGGAATCTGGCTTGTTCTCACCGACAGTAGGTAGTTACTGATAATGTCTGGCCAACGGATCCGAAATATTTTGCGTAGACAACTGTTAATAAACACTTGTATCTTTTGGATGATGGCTTTCGTAGTTCTCCATGTTTCCGCCCCATACAATAGAACTGTCTTGACATTTGTATTGAAAATTCTGACTTGGGTGTTGGTTGACAGTTGTTTTGAGTTCCATATGTTCTTCAATTGTAGATATGTTGCTCTTGCTTTGACGATCCGCGCCTTCACATCTGCTTCAGATCCACCGTGCTCATCAATGATGCTACCCAGATATTTAAAGCCTTTTACATCTTCCAAATCTTCTCCGTCAATTGTGATTTGATTGGTCCATGCTGTGTTGTATCGGAGAATCGTGGTTTTCCCTTTACGTTTGTTGAGACCTACTGCTGCTACACTGGTCGTTTTCTCCTGCATTTGTTGTTGCGTGTGCGATAGAAGAGCCATATGATCTGTGAAGTATAGATCGTCCAGCTGAATCCTAGCTATCTACTCTATCCCATCTCCCTCCAGCTGTTGAGGTCTTCATGATCCAGTCGATCACCAGGAGAAAGAGAAAGGGTGAGAGTAAGCAACCTTGGCTGAAACCGGTCTTTACTCTGGATGAGTCTGTGAGCTGTCCTCCAAGCATAAATGGATCCCAAAAGTTACCACTCATTCTTCTTGTCGGGACTTTACATCTACTGAGTTTCCCATCTGGTTCAGCAACACTGTTGAAAACATTGTGACCTGTGTGCCCTGTTTATTGTATTACGTAACGATACCGCCAATTAGGGAGCAGTGCCTTATCGATCGCATCAATGACGCGTAAAACCGTATAAGCAGTCTAGATTCCTTATTGCTCCTGCTCCCTGCTTAGCCCAGTCAGTTAAGTCCAGAACATCAATCCGAGCCTCTGCGATATGAATCATGTAATTCAAACATACTCGGTTTATATACCAATCAGACAGACCACATCGTACCAATAAAATATGAAACAACATTTGTACAAGAATCAGCCAGATGTGGCTGTGAATGAGGGAGGTAATAATGGTAAAACGTATAATAATAGTTTATTTATCAAAATAAAGCTTATAATAAGAGGAATATGAATATGCATAGTTTAGTTACTTAATATTTATACAATAGAAATATACGTTTCGTATTGGTTCATTAATGGATCCCAAAAGTTACCACTCATTATTCTTGTCGGGACTTTTCATCTACTGAGTTTCCCATCTGGTTCAGCAACACTGTTGAAAACATTTCCTGGTACTGACAGTAGTGTGATACCTCTGTAGTTTTCAAATTTGCTCAGATCTCCTTTCTTTGATATCTTGATGAGGTGTCCTTCCTGAATCGAACGTGGTGCATGTTTGCAATTACTTCTGTGTCTCAATTCAGTGCTTCAGCTGATATATTGTCAGATCCTGCTGCTTTTCCACTGTTGATTTGTTTTATGGCCATGGTGATCTCTTCAATTGTTGGTGGCTCAACATCGGTCGGCAGTTCCGTGGGTAGCTGCTTCAATGTCGGATGGATTCATCAGGGCTGGTGGATCCAAAAGTTCCTTAAATTGCTCTGCCCACCTGTTTCGTTGTTCTTCAGTGTTGGTGAATACTTTGCTTTCCTTGCTTTTCACTATTCCTTCTTTTGTACGATGATTTTCTGCGAGTTTCTTAGTTGTATCATACATTTGTCTCGTTTTTCCTCTTCCACATATTTACGTTTGTCTGTTCTGATGCTCTTCTTCATTTACTTGTTTGCTACCTTGTATTCAGCCTGTGCCTTTTCTTTATGTGCTCTTGTTCGGCTGATATTGATTGTTCCCTGCTTATTACTCCTTTCTTTAATCTTATCTAGTGTATCAAATGTGACTCATGCCTTCTGATGGTGCTTCTTGTGGCCCAGAACCTCATGATATGTTGAAGCGATTGTCTCCTTGATCCCCTTTCAGTTGTTCTCCATAGTCGTTCCTTCTACATTGAGTAGATCGTGAAAGGCCTGGGGCCTATTGCTGAGGGTTTTCTTGAATTCGTTGAGTCTGTCAGTATCCCAAAGAAAGGCCGTATCAAAATTTTATGATGTTATCCGCCCTGTTATCCAGTGCTTCTTGAGTTTCAATTTCATCTTGGCGACCAGCAAGTGGTGATCTGAGGCTATATCAGCCCCTGTCTTAGTCTTACGTCCTCCATCGTCCTTCTGAACTTTTTATTGATGGAGATATGGTCGATTTGGTTTTGTGTAGTGTGATCCGGTGCAGTCCATGTGCGTTTTTGTACGTTACTGAGTTATTTTTAGGCCTTGGAATTGATATTGTTCATTATCACAAAATTAGTTTAACAGTATCGAATCAAATAATTTAGCCACTCCATATGTGTACTGTAGTGTTTATAATTTGATTGAAATTTCGTTTTTATGTCATTCACCTCTTCTTGTCTAGTCGGGTTTATGAATTATAAATACAATTTAGACTTCAGGATGTTTTGTAGTCTACATTCAGCTAAAAGTACTATTAGCATGACAAAGTATACCTTATCTGATAACTTGTGTTTTTAGATTTTTTACTGTATGGGAATTATGTTTTTTTATATAATATATGTATCCTTATTCTTCTGTCTGTGATATAAAATATTAGTACATAAGCACACCTCAACGTTTTATGTCATATAAGATAATAGAAATATTATCTAATACCATAAGAATCTTCATGTGATTAAATATGAAATGAAAAACCATTGTTTCACGCATGATTTACTCATTTGATAACGAAAAATGGAAATTAGACAAAAGTGGACTGAGTGAATATGCATATTTTTATCAGGTGTTTAAGCATTATAAGAATATGTCGTTACCCTGGTGAATTTGAAATTCTTATCACTTGATCTCACCGTACAGTTTAAAGCAAACTCATCTGTTTTTAATTGCGTTAGAACTGTTTATCAAAACTCAAAAGCATATGATAGACATGAATGTTTGGTTTTGTGCAGTTCTATCTTAATAGATAACAAATGCGTTATAGATTTTACGATTTTTACTTTCATCAGTTAATATTCATCAAAAGAGATATTGATCATCAATGAGTACATTATTTCTCTTTTGTATCATCTAAAAATTATTATACACCTCAAGTTCATAGCTGCTTCTCTAGCTTTAAATTTATTAAGAGTATTCAATTAATTATTCCTTGGAAACTTACTTATTTTCACGAAAAACTGGTGTGGAGTAATATTGGTTTATTATTATTATTGATGTCAACAGAGTTATACACAACAGTTCAGATTACTGTACAATCTTATTCAGCGTTATGAATATCGAAGTTGGCTTGTAATCCGAACACTAAGACATTTTAATTAGATTGAATTAGTCATAGGGTCTTCTCTGAAAACATTTTAATCATACCAGTGCATCTCTAAAATATCCATTTGTTTTCAATCTATGTATCAGTGTGCACTTGTTTAATCGTTTCATTTGTTCAGCGTACACAAAAGAAACATATTAGTCGTTATCGTCCCGAGGAAAAGAATCACATGAACTGCATAAATGATAGTTATTTTCGATAAATTTTGGGACATACATGTTTCTTCATGTCTATGTAGCCAAATGACTTTATTTTCTCTTAACAAATGAAAATCCTAGTTAGTTTCTACATGTACTAATGAATTGTATACCAATATGTTTATTGGTTCTTTGCGTACCTATATATATAATTGACATAAAAGTGTCGTTTAAGTGGTGTATTATTTCAACGTTAAAATATTAGTTTGTCGTGTTTTTGTTAAGTCACTTGATTTTTTTCCAGCAACTTTTCGATTTCAGTGGATATAATGACTGTACTGATAAGAAGTAGGACAATTTGTTTTCACTTTTTTACATAAGTCTCAACATTATTATCTCCTTCCTGAATCAATCATCAATTCGAAGGCAACTTGCCCAATCAATAATTTTTCATGATCCCGATTTCGTTGTGATTTATTGTATATATATATTTATTGCCGCCTGTCCACTCATGCGTTTTCCTTGTATTTATCAAGTAAATAACTACCCTTCACACACTTCATCATCTCACTAACGATTACATAACCTTTGTTTCATACTTGGAATCTTCTGGCCATTTTTTGTGATGCTTTACTTATCTTTACACTAACATGTATCACGTAATAATAAATACGTTTGTTCCAAGCTTCAATGACATCGTGTTCACTGCTTTTTTTGTTTACGTTTTATATCATTCCGATAATAAAAATATGATTTCAACTTTCCGTTCAGTGAATATATTGTACCATTTTATTTTACTAGTCTGTTTTTTACAATTTCAATTTTAAACTCTTCGTCACACAGAGATGAACACCTCGTAAGTTTATTTTCTTGTTTTTCATACGCATTTTCATCTGTTTTATTTATGTCAGGTTATGGATATCAATATGGCTTATGATGGATTAGATGATATTGGTTTCGCCTATTCAACTGGTGATACTTTCTCTGATGATCATTTGAATACTGCTGAAAATTTATCCGGTAACGTGACTAAGGATACTGTCCAACAGTCATTACCTCATGTATCCAGTGGGAGTGTTAGCTCTTATCAATCTGCATCTCCAACAGAAAGGGTGGGTTTTGTAAACAATGTAAAGGCATTTGGTTTTTTTAAAAAGTATTTCTGTCATGCCAACAGTAAAATTAAAACTTTCAATAACCAACATTTCATCTTAATCATCCAACGGATTAATAATAATAATTTATATATTCTGAAAATAATAATTACAGAATTCACGCCAGTTTACAGGCATGTTTAATTTCATATAAATAGTAACATTAGATGTACAGAACAAACATGTGATAGAAGAAAGTTTTAGGTATACTAGTTCACTGATTGTTTAGATAGTACATGTATTACAGCGATCCAATGCATCAGCCGGGAACTTTTAATATTTCTTAAATGGACAGCCCGATGATTTATGAACGGTGTAATTAAAGGTCATTTCGTGTGCCAGATCGAATTAATGATAATTTTCTACAACTAGAGAAATTAAAATGAAAACAGAGAGCACGGAACAACGAAGCAGTAATCACCAAAATATGTCAATCAGGTCTACCAAAATGCGTGTGTCATGTGACACAGTGATATAACGTTGATGTTAGATGTTATTCAAATTAGTTAAAGTTACTTGGGACGGTGTTAACATAAAGTGACAGCAAGTAGGTGGTTTTACTTAGGGAATGTACTAATAAAAGTGGCTAAACATTTAAAGTTCCTATAATATCACTTGTGAAATTAGATACACTTACAGGTGCTAGAATATTCAATGCATTTTCAGAGGAGCAGTATGCATCGACGCAGCGAACAAATAATGGGAGTGATTTTATCGTAAGGATAGATTGTGGTAGGTTATTCCAGAGTCTAGAAAATTTACATGTGAAGTAATTCATATAAAGAGATGATTTAGAATGAGTTTGTTTTACTAGTGCCAAGGAATTACGGATGTCATAATGAGAGGTTTCTGCATACTGAATCGCGTGATCGGATGTAAATGATAGTTTATGAAGTAGTTTGAAGAAAAAGATAAGATTTAGTTTGAGTCTCCTCCTCCATAAAGGGTCTAGCCCAAGTTTATTACATCTAGAATTATAAGTTAAGGTACAATCAGCTCCAAGAATACGAAGTGTAAATCGTCTCTGTACTGATTCCAGCCTTAATTTATCCTTTATGAGCGCACTGCTAAGAATAAACGTGCAGTATTCCAGAAGAGGTCGAGCACAAACTTTGTACATTAGAATACGGGACTCAGTGTTTTGAAGATTTCGAGTTATGTAACCTATTAGACGTTGAGACTTAGAGGTCTGTTTTAATATATGTTCTGTAAACGACAGGTCTTGGGAATATCTAAGTCCTAAGTCTACTACTGTATGTAACCTAGGTAACACTTCTCCATTTATGGTAATGTCTAGGTTGAGTGATGTATTGCCGAAACATATCCATCCACATTCAGCCGTATTAAGCTCCAGTTGCCATTTTAAGCACCACTGTGCTACCTTGTTAAGCTCCATGCTGATGCAATTCTGCATATTTTTCAGGTCATGTGGAGAAAATGAATATACTACTTTAAGATCATCTGCATATAGAAGGGGCTTACCGACACAAAAACTTTCACAAATGTCATTGATAAACACTAAAAAGAGCAAAGGACCTAAGACACTACCTTGTATTACACCACTTCTAACAGGGACAGTGTTAGACAATGAAGAGTTAATTTTAACTATTTGATGTCGATTGCTGAGAAAGGAATCACACCAAGCTAGCAAAGGATTTTAAACCCTATAAGATGCGAGCTTACCTATAAGAAGTTGATGGCTAACCATGTCAAAGGCTTTAGAAATGTCCAGATATAGCACTAAGACTAGATATCCTTGGCTACTTAGAGAATAGACTAAATTAAAGAAGTCAAAATGACATGTCATGCAAGAACGATTTTTAACAAATCCATGTTGAGTATCATTGATAAATTTTCCAGCAAGTAAATAGTTGGAAAGTTCATCACTTATAATTTTTTCCATAATCCTAGAAATAACTGGAGTAATATTTATTGGCCGGTAATTGTTCATGTCAGTCTTATCTCCAGATTTGTAACGAGGTATGATGTACGCGGTTTTCCAACAGTAAGGGTAAGAACCGGTTTCCATAGAGTAAACAGCTTTAGAAGAAGAAGTTGAATATCTGGACCACCATATTTGTAGAGAAATGATGAAATCCCGTCTACTCCATGACCTTTCGAAAGCTTAAGGGTATTTATAGCCTTATTAATTTTCATGCATGTGAAGGAGATAAATTTTATTGAGTTGCTAGTCACGCACATAACTCTTGAAGCATAGCCACTTATGTTTTCTACACTATTCGCGAATATACTACTGAAAAGGTCGGCCATGGTTTTAGAGTCGTATATAAAAGTGCTATTATGCTGAATGCATGGTATATCAACATTTTGAGTTGCTTTAGCGCGTTTATTGAAAAGGAGAGTTAATTTTATGTACTTTTGAGTTAGTATTAAGTGCTAGTATCTCCTCATTAATGGCTTTTAAACTATGTTTCTCTTTAATTTAATTAAAAATTATTGTTATTTGTGCAACTGCCGTGAAGTCATTTGACTTAAAATAACGACTCTGTAGGCGTCTTAGCTTATTACGATATTTAGCTGGTATATATAATTCGTAAGTTTTACTAAACCTGTACGTTTTATGAGGTACACAGGAATCTAAACAAGAGTTAACGATCAGATGGAATTCGTCGATAGCATCCATGAGACTGTTACATGAAAAAAAGTTATCCCAGTCTGAATGTTTAATCAGTGAATCCAGGAGGTCCCAGTCAGCATGCTTATAGTCTCTTTATTGACAGGTTTTTTGAATGGGTCGATTATAAGAGGCATAGATAGGGAGAGCGCAGACTACTATCTTATGGTCACTGCTTTCAAATTCATGGTATACTTTTACAGATAGTGGGATGACATCTCTACTAAATATTAGATCAACTATACTATCGCCTCTGGTTGGGGTACGTACCCATTCTATGTAGTAGATTATCGAAAAAAAGTCCTGTATAAAAATATCATTTGCAAGGATTATAATTTTTATATATGAATGTACTTTGTGTCACCAAACCATTTTTGACTTATTCGTTACTTCATTATGGAAGGAAGAAATTGAACATTTTGTTAAGTTTTAACGTTTTTATTGCGGATACATGGTTACATAATTAATGATTGGCAGTTGTGTTGAATTCCCTCATGTATCATACCATATCACTTTCATCTCCTGAAGAGTACTTATTAAAAATGGGATTTGTATTAGATAATTGTGAAAAATGGGGGGGGGTATGTCAGATACTATATTTATCACAAGCAAATTGAGACAAAATTACATTTCGTTAGATAATTCATTGAGTCACAGTCAACCTTCGTTCTGACACTAGTGTTTGTCGCCCTAATTTTCTGTAACGTACATCTACGCAATGAGAAAGGAAACTGACTAAATGAATATAAATATAAGGGGGAAAATAATACCAACTGAGGTAGGAAGCCTATACATGAGAATTAGAGTTCACACGGAACAGATGAAACCGAATAATGACAAAAATGCAACGAAATTAAACTGAATATTTTTAGAGGAAGATAGCAAACTATCTCGGCTGTAAATAAAATAATATATTTGTAATATCTCAATGAGTAGAAACATTCAATTTTCTGACGTTTCGTAACTCAGTGTAAGACACTTCTTCAGAGAATAAATAACCAAATAAAAATAATTAAATAGTACAAAGGAACCTTTGTATATAAATATATTATAGTTATGGATAATAATCTACCCAATGCTCAATTCATTTAAAACTACCAAGTCAAACCTTGGTAATGATACCCATCTCAGCTGGTTCCACCATAATTGATTTTGACGCGTGTTACCTAGTCTTTAACAATAACATACGAAGTTTAAGCCAGATATTCGTCTGAATTCAATGTACACACTTTGGTTATTCTGAGATCATCTCTCTTTCCATTCACCCAAAGTTTTTCGAATTCCCAGACTGTTGCAAACTGCGATTTGTATTAATCGAAGAACTTCGGTTTTAAGATACTAACTTTGTGTCAACTAAACAACATTTTTGAACCAAACACTCTGTAATGGATAACTATTTTATAGTTTTCAATTTTCTACTGTTTAAAATTGTTCTTCAATCTTCTCTTGATAAAAACTTTGTATACTTTGTTTTCAACCTTTTATTACTGTATGTAGGTTTCTTTATTTTCTGTGCAAATTGATTACCGTGCTTTACAGTGGTTTGAATTGATTGTGAAAAATATTTACGACTTAAAATGTCCTACAACTTTTACAGTATCTTCTTGCATACATTCATTGCGTGACTAAACTGACCTATTTAATTTTTCTTGAAGCGTTGTTTTTTTATTAGTTCTTTTCATTTCGCTAATTTGTCTAAACGTTTAGTGATGTGTATATAGAGTTGTGACAATATATTCTTATTACGGAGTTCTATTCGTAACCGAATTTCCCGTATTATATACTAGATCTACTAACTTTCCTTCTGATTATTTGATCTTCATTTATTTCAAATTTCGCACCGTCAAAAATATCTGATGTAATTTTTCTGATGAAAAGATCAATAAATATGTAGCTAATCCAAACTTTTTTCCTTTTGAAATCTGATAAGTTATTCATGAACTGTTAAATGCTTACTTAGTAGTAGTTCTGTTGTATTCTATTAGATAGATTTTATTTCGTTTCCCATCAGCACATTTGTGATTATTTGAAGTAATCATGTTTCTTGTTTTCCACAGATGAATGGAAAAGGAATGTACTTATTTTGTGACATTCAATGCACTTAGAAACTGTTTGCACATGTTCGTATTTTTTTTAAATTGGAAGATGCGCACCATTTAGATGTATGAAAACATGTGATCGAGAATTCAGTTGATAAACTGGTTGCAAGAATGGTTTTTGGTGGGAATTTTCTTTCTAGTCTAAATGGACATAGCAGCTGCTCACTGGGTTCCGTGTGAGTACTGATCAAACAGAGTGATTTCCAGGTTATCCCGCGTGGTGCGGGATCGTGGATGCGCACTGCTGAGGAGTCCCATATCAGGACGAAACGGCCGACCAGTGCTTCCAGGTTTTCAATGGTGGTCTAGCTTCAACTGACTCATGATTTCAACCTGTGAAATTTCTAAAACTCTCCACAAAACCCATTCTGATAAAAAAAATGAATAAACTGTGAACGAAACAAATTTTTTTCTGGATGATTATCAAAAATTATTATCAGTATTCTTTTTGTGGTTTTTATTGTTTGTTTAGCGGTTATATATTCTTGACATCTGTGACTAGTGTTTATCAATACCTATTGTCTCATATCTTTATGCGTATGCTTTCATGCAGGCATTTAACAAGACATATTTAGGGACAATAATGACGATACGTAGATTGCTTTTATTTTTATATATCTATCCTAAGAAATACGCTGATCGAAATTTCATGTTTTCTGTATATTTATATCACAATAAATTATGTCCTACGTTCTGTTGGTCTAAATGTTATCGCTTTCGTTCTATTGTCTTACTGTAACTAGCGTAATTTTTCTTTATCAAGTATTTGTTATTTCAACTTCGGCATAAGTAGTCCACAAGTTTAATAACTAATATAACCAGTTTTTATTCAAGTTTTCAGTTCAACTCATCGAAAAAAATGAAAGATATTACTAGCATTCTGACTAGATTTACTCATTCCTGTCAGTCGAAATTCAATGGAGAAGATAACTGATTATTCAACAACTAAGCCGTTTATGTTTACTTTTTAACAACCTGATATTTCTCATATCTCAACGCTTAACATTGACTTGTAAGCGCTTCGTACTTCCACAAACATCTCTGAAACTTAAGCTGAGCTCCGAACAAAGAAACAAAATACTTTTAGTATGTAAAGAAGCTTTACTCTGGAATTTACTTCAGCACATTAATAGGTTTAGATATGAACCTGGTATTTTGGGAGCCTTTGGGAACATGCTACAGTTAGTAATAAAGTCGGTATTTATCCACTCAGGATATAACACATAATCCGTCGTTTTTTTTCATGGGAAGCTCATTTCGATTGATTGGACAAGTATTTTCAGCCTTTTCTCAACTTCTGAAGAGTTTTCTGAGGAACTCTTAAGCCCTACTAACACGAACTCTTAGAAACGATCAAGTTGTTGACTAGAGTTTGTCATAATTAAACTCTGAACAGCAACATTTAGGACATTCGTCGATTGTTAACTCGATGACCTATAAAATCAGCTGATGTGTTATACAAGTCACATTATATTATTTACATAGCTTCCATTCTTTTTATCTTCATGCACATTTATTGATTTTATTTGTCCTTTTCCTTTCCGTTGTATTTACATGAAATTCTTCATTTAATATTTTTTTAAAAAACTAAGATTATCTAGTTTTTTTTTATTTTTATTTCTTTAAACGATCTCTTCGGTCACATTTTACTAACTCATATTTCTGCGATGACATTTAGTGTTATCGGATTTATTGGCCATTATGATTTTCAGTTTGACCATTTTATTTTTTTAATTTGGCTTGATGTTGCTATACAAACTGGGTTGCTTCACTTTAATTTTTGACTTATGTTCGGAACAAAACTATTCTTAAAGTCTTGCTTTCTCAACCATATATTTGCGTGTAGAGTATCAACGTGGAATTGTTGTTGTGTATCATTTAAAGCAGAGCCCGCAAACGTGAACTACTGAACGATTGTTATATTTTCCTTAGGGTCAAATTATTGCTTTCTTAATGTAAGATTAAATAACATTTCTTTATTGTGAAACTAGTGATCTCCACAAAGTTTATTCTTTTATCATGTGTAGTATTAAAAGAGTATTCGACATTCTTTCTTCCTTGAATAGGATTTACGCGTATTCGTTCCAGTACGTCAAGGTAGCCATCATTGGCCTCCTGGCTACCAACCACTTCTTGTTTGTCGTGTAGGCATACTTGGACTAAGCTTTGAGTCAAATATAAAGTCAAGTACCGATCCTACAGCTTCCTGTCTCATCCCTCCGCCATCTATTACAGCTATTAGTATGAGTTCAGCTTTTAGTTTGTAAGTTTCAAACTTCCTAATTATAGTTCTTTGTTTACTTTTTAACTAGATCGTCGAACACAAATTATTTCTAGGTGAAAAATGTCCATTTTTTTCGATCATTCTACCATCTGTTTGTGAGAAAATCTCTACTTCTCATCCTGTTTCAATTGTTTAGACGAAATTACCTTTCGTAGCTCTAATGGTACAACCTAATCACGGTACCTGTTCATTAACTGCGTCCTGAATTTACGCAAAAAAGAAGTCTAATTTAAATCTGCTGAACCGTATAAATCTGATCATCTAGGCTGACTGAGTTATTTGTTTCAAATTTTTAGTCAAGTTGCTTGAGAGTACACACCAGTTTCATTCTGTCAATCAAACTGTTCATGATTATCTTGTGAAACGTTGGGTCATTATCTTTCCTCTAGCCTCTAATGTGTTTAAACCTTTGAAATCCAGCTCACAATTCTTCACTGAGAAAATAATATTCGTTCATGTTTAGAAAAGTTTATCCTCATTTAATTTATCATGTGCCTCATCAAATGTTTATGGTACCGTAACTCGTCGGGATAGAATATAAGCCTTTCAAATCACACCTGACAGACTGCTTATGTTCATAATAACAGTTCATTTAGGCTTATTATAAATATCAAGCTATTGTGGCACATTTTAAATGCTCATCTTATTTTTTTTACATCATTTTTTAGTCATCATGTACAAAAGGTTATTTCAATTTACTTACAATCGTTTTAGTTATCATTCTAACAGCGGAACTATTACTTGTTTTTAGAATGGCTATCGGAAGCGAATTCGGCATTGCTGTTGTGGATTATGTTCACAAGATTTGCTTGCTGTCTATTTCATCTTCTGACTTATTAAGTGAGTTTTTTAAATTTTTAACTATACTATCCATTATTTTCTAAATATCTGTTTTTTATTATTGGAGAATTGTCGAAATTATTGTTTAATTTACAGCTTGTTCTCATGAAGTAACATCATTTGATATCAAAAGGCAACTGGATAGCTGTTTAGTCCATAGTCTTGGACTTCTTGGATTCATACTTTTATCGATGATTAGTAATAATGAAATCGGGCGAAGGTAGTTAGGTTATGAACGTGTATTGTTTATTTGTAAAGAATCGGTTTTAGTACTCCATCATTATACTTTTGGACAATGTAACAACACGCATTACAATCTAATTCATCGATATCTCAATTTTATTACATTATTTATGATACCCCATTTCGTCTACTTAATACTAACTACTTCTTAATCTCATCGATACATTTGACCGGGTTAATTACAGTCAAACCTTGTTGTTAGACGATGAATATTGATGCTACAATACTTTCTTCTCCAACCATTTCCCTTTATCTCTTTTGGTGGATTTTTGAAGTCAAACTAGTAATTATCACTAGCATGAACAAAATGAATAAAAAATTGCTGTCCCCACTTTTGTCAGTGTTTGTTTCTAGAGGGAGTTCCCTTTTTTTAATTGTCTGAATTTGCTTTTCGTCTTATCTGATTTTTGTTTTTTCAAATAGTATTCTTTACAATAAACGTGCATTATTACTGACTACTCTTGAACAAGTAGTACACATATTTAACTGACCTTTTTGTCTAAGCAGTTAGACGTTATTAGTTAATTTTACGTAGTCTATGCCTGAGATGACAACCTTTTTATGTCTCTGTGGTAGCAAGAATTTTTTTGCAGTTTGATAGCGGAATATTGTACCTATACATTTACTTATTGATTTCATTTTTTATTAAACTTATGTTATTAGTGGCTCTGCGATGGATTCAGTCTTTTTATTCTTCAATCTTAACGATTTCATTAAAACTCCATTATTCTGAACATATGTTCATCAAATAAGAACACAACCACTGTTTTATAGTCTCATTCTCTTCAATCACTCTCAAGAGTACTAGATTACTAACTCTTTCTTTCTAAATTATTTATTCATTATTTATTTATTTGAACACATATTGGTATAAGGGGGCACCAAATATATATGCGCCACACAAAACAATGAGAATGGGAAGAGAGAGAAAAGGAAGGTAAGAAGCATAAAAGAGGAAAAAGAACAATAACGACCAGATTAGTGTAGGGTAGTGTAAAATAATAATTGATCTCATTGACGCGTTGTAGTTCCAACCTTTTACAGCCAGACTGACATCACGAAGGCGCCAAAGATGGCTCAGGTTGGCATAAGCCGCTCTGGCTTTCACTATCCGTAAATTGGTCTCATCACTCACGCCACCACCAACACTTACTCAGCTACCCGGATACACAGTATAGGATTAGAATCCTGCCAGTCTTGTAGAAGTACTTTGCACTTCGAAGGTGCAAAGCACATACCATACTTACAGACACTGATTACCAACTGGTTAAGTGAGGATTGCATGCCTTGGGCATTATCGCACAGTAAGACAATACTCAAGGTCAAGAAGACTTTCTCCAGGCAACAGATCCACACCACCATTACTTACATCCATCAGAGCTGTTTCCAGAATGTCGTCGATGGCAAAGTTGAAGAGGAATGGTGAGATTGGGCAACCCTGTCTAACCTCACTGCTTGAATGGAACAATGGAGAAAGGTGGTCGTATTCCCTTACTCTGTCTGAGGTGTTAGTATATAAGGCTTCGAAGATGTTAATAAACTTCCCAAGCACACTCTTCTTCAACAGACAGTCCCAGAGAACAGTCTTGTCCAACAAATCGAAGGCAGCCCTGAAGTCAAGAAACACTACGATTGTTGGCCCTTGATAAATATGACAGTGTTCTAACATTTGGTGAAGGGTGAACATATGATCAATACATCCTCGACCAGAACGAAACCCAGCCTGCTCCTCGCGAGTCAATCATTCTCGGGTTTTGAACAACCTATGAAGTATAACGGAAGCCAATAGCTTGGACGCAATCGCAAGTAGACTTATCCCCCGATAGTTGTTACAGGGACGACGTGAACCCTTTTTAAAGATAGGGACAACTATCGACTTATTCCATGACGTTGGTACACTCTCTAGCTCCCAAACCTTTGTGAACAACGTCGTCAATCCCTTAGTCAGAAAGTCACCACCATATTTAAAAAGGCCAGAGGTAAGTCATCTTGGCCCCGTGACTTGTAGCGTTTCAAGAGTTGGAGTTCCTTGCGGACTTCCGCCTCATTTGGTAAATCAGTCGTCACCGGCCATGGAGGACAGGACAGTTTGACCGATGTTGCCAGAGCAGCAGACTAGTTGAACTGCCCTTCGAAGAGTTCTGCTCATCGTCCAAGACGTCGATGGATGTTAGTAATTGGCATCCCATCATCCTCGCGGATTGTTTCGCTCACACCAGACTTGTACACAACCACGCCAGCGGTAGCTGATCGCGATGTGATCAATCTGAGTCCAGGCTTGAGATACAGAGGGAGGACGCCAGGTGGCATGTCGGCGATGACTGCGCCGGAAGTTAGTGCTAGCCAGAAACAGGTTGTGGTCTGTGCACAGTTGCAGTAGACGGTCCCCGTTATCGGTCCTGCGACCAACAAGTCCCCATCGGCCACCTAAACGACTCTCTTCTGTGCCCAGATGCCCGACCTGAGCATTCAAGTCTCCGGCTAGTACTACAATATCTGTCGAACGCACTTTCTGGAGAAGAACAGTTAACTGGTGGTAGAATTCATCCTTGATTGCATCCGGGCTGCAATCTGTCGGGGCATAGGCGAAGATGACGAAAAGACATCGTTTCTCACGCCGATTCCTTCTTACTTTGATGGAACTTTCTAATCTAACAGCACATAACCGACTATTAATGGGGATTCAGTCAATTAGTGCTGCCTCAGCTCTGGCGCTTAGTCCGACACCAACTCCAGCAAGACCAGACGAAGATGCCTCAGGGTCCCCGGATAAGCGCACGTAAAACAAGCTTTTTGGGCGACAGATGGAGAGCGAATTTGTAGTGCTTCATCAGAGTCTTGAATACGAGTCTCGGATAGACAGCAAACGTCAATATTAAGACTTTCTAAAAACATAACCAGCCTTATCTGTTATCCGAGCTGCATAAGTGTGCGAACTTTGAAGGCAGCCAGTTTGAATGGTGCACGTGGTTTCATAAAAACTGCTTCAGTACTCATATTCGGTGGTAGCATACAATTTTCAACCAGGCAGTGACTCGAGAACGTTTAGATAGAACCGAGTTTCCACCGTAGGCGAGCTGCTGTATAAGTCGAAAAGTAAGGATACATAAAGTGGGAATAAAAGAGTGAATAAATGACGTAAATAAAAATAATAATGTGAATTGTTTGACTGTTAGAATTTTCAGTAAATATCGTCATTTTTATTTCATTTGTGTGTGGGCTGTGATACTACCCGGGTGCCCAAACCGAAGCAGGTGGTTTTCTTAGGGGGCCACTCCCCGAGCCTTTGATCTAATGGTCTTACCCTCAAGGCAGTGGAGCATCGTGAGGAGATGCAGTCCCATAGCAGCCGGTGACCAACGATTGGTTCATACGCCATTTGTTCCCTCAGGATACTGGAGCCCATGTGCACCATTGGTTTGGGATCCGGTTAAAGCGCTGGACATTCGCTTTTCGTCCTCTCATTTTTGTAAACAACACCTTCGCCACTAGAAGACAGTGTGTAGGACTTCCCTGGCAGAGGCTGTATACGCGTGGCCATGTGAGAGCATTTCGAGAGGGGCGGAGGGCCCACCCCACTCTTGGCCATATCAGGGCATTTGCGGGCTTATTTCTAGATAAATGAAGTTAACCTTTAAATAAGATAATATTACTCAGGGAAATGCTTTTGACTGGATAATCTTCTATAAAACTTCTTTGTTCATCATTTTATTTTTTTGGGGGGTCGATTAGTTTGACACTGTTCATTCGACACATATTTAAACCAATGTATCGTTTCGTCTCAACGGTTGTTGCTACCTTAACGTGATGGTCGAGCTTGCCTGTCGTGATGAGCCAATCCAGCTATACTGGCTGGAACAATTGTATACTGCGCGGCAGTTCGTTCTATTCTACTTTACGGTTGTGAAACATGGCCATTAAGAGTTAAAGATACTCGTAAGCTACTAGCATTTGACCACAGATGCCTTAGAAACATTGCTGGCTTCTGCTGGGATCACCGGGTAAATAATAGTGAGGTTAGACATAGGGTATTAAGGAATGATGGCAAATTAGTTGATGACGTTGTAAATCTTCATCGACTGAGATGGTTGGGCCATGTGTTGCGTATGCCTGAACACCGTTTACCACGACGAGCAGTGTTGTAGACGTATGGAAGAATGTTAGGGGCGACCGAACCAAAACGTATCATCAGTGCTTGAAGTCACTAACTTCTGGTCTGAACCATGTTGGTAGATGCAGACTACTTAGTCAGGGTCCGCGTGACTATTGTAACCAATGGTTAGAGACTCTTTGTGATATGGCTCAGAATCGATCACAATAGCGTGGGTGTATACACTCTATGTCTTCCCTCAAACCGTGAGATTAAAATTACTCAATATCTTTCTTTCTACAAACTAATTCTTTCTTCCTGTACTATGTTCTTATATGCAATCTTTCTATTATATATAACCATCACTGAATCAACTACTTCTATGAATTTGGTGTTCATCTTGTTGTGCTAATGAGGTATGGCGACTTGGACCGATGCATATATGTGTCTGGTCCGATGTGGTAGCTGACTGACTGAATATATCATTGATTGTACTTTGTGATTGTTTTTGTTTGATTTTTTGTTAACAACGCGTCTATGTTATTAGTTTTTTAAAACCACGCGCTACTTCATATGTTAAGACCTCGTGTGACCTCCTCCAGCTCATCAAATAATCATTGTTTTATTTAATTGATATTCAGTTAGGTAATTAAATCATTTCGTCAATAATTGTAGTTATATATTTCAGCTTATTATCATAACAAATGAAAAGTGTTGTCAATATTATCAAATAAACAGTTTACATGATTTTTATCAGTTCTACTAATACTATAAGTATTTATTTTCGCTTATTAACTAACTCCATCAGGTCGTGGTCCTATCAATCTAACTGGGTCGTCTGCTTCGGGTGAAGTGAAATTCTGTGATCAGGTAGTTAATTATATCTTCGTTAGTTGAACTCCCATTACCATATGATTTTTGTGTTTAACCATTTCTGAAAAAATGTTTATATGTAATGAAACGATGAATACCAAAGCGATCATTTTAGATTTAGGCAAAAATTTTTCTGTACCTGTCTATACAGATGTATTATTTTCGTTTTCATTTCAAACAGGCTTTTTTTCTATAAAATTTAGCTCTAATAAAACGGTGATCGAAAATGTTAACTTCCTTTTGTTCATGCTAGTCTCACGTGGAGGTTCAATTATAAATCAACCCGATTCATTTATATCAGGTTAATTAGTTTAAATATTCGCATAAAAACATAAATATTGAGTGCATATTCTGCAGTTTAAGATGTGCACATATTTATCTTTTAGCATACAGTATTTTTTCTATTTATGATTCATCCTAGAAAAAAGGTTTTATTTGATCAGTTTTCCATTTTTTGTTAGCATGTTTGACGAAAATCATGACTATAAGTTTTTTTTCAAAAGATTCTAATGAAGAAATAACTGAAAACCAAATGAGAGCCTTTTTGAATTTTGAACTATTTACCTTATTCAAGTACCTAGATTTTTGGCGGAAAAGTGGAATTTAGCAAATGTGTCAGTAAACCCATTGTTGAGATGTTCGTGCTAGTTTTCTACTAGCAAACAGGATTTGCTAAGTGGTAGTATTGAAATCGAACAAACTCCGAAATCCATTTTTAATGTTTTTTAGTGCATTATTAGTTTTGTTAAGTAGCAGTTAGCCTGGATTCAAAGGAACATGATAGTTTCTTGCACGCCATGAGATATTTAGATTTTAATGTTAAATCCATAAGTGTCGGTAGTTCAGTCAGTCAGTCAGTAACAACGTAGAACTTCGTACGTACGTACATCAGTTCGAGTTGCCAGTGGTCGATTCAAATCCCGTAGTGGTAGAAGTAATAAGAGTATAAGCAGTAATCAGGAAGATTAGTGTTTGGAGATGTTACTTAAAGACTATAATACAGTGAAATAAATTTGGGAAGAGAAAAAAAAGAGACAAGGAGGAATAAGGAGATCAAAATCTGGGAGAACACAAAGATTGTATGTGTTATATCCGGTGAAGATTAAATAACAGGTAACTTCCGAGGACTATTCATGGACTAATATTCTATAAACATTCTTATTGTATAACTACTCAACAATTACACTATGTATATTTATATTCCTTTTATGATAAGCTTTATTTTGACCTATAATTTATTATTGTACGATTTACGGTTCTTAAGTTATGTTCAGTTTATTAACTACTGCCTCCCACATTCACAGCCACTTTTTGAGCTTATTTGTGTACAAATATTATTTCCTATTTTATGGTACGTTGTGGTCTGTGTGATTGATATATAAACCAAGTATGCCTGAAATAAACGATCTGCTCTGATTCGGAAGCTGGTATTGTGTTCTGTACTCAAGTGGAAGGGCTCGTAGGACATAGGACCAATAAGGACACTAAACTGCCCACACCGGTTGAACGTCATTGGTTGGCCTAGTGTGAAGATTCGTATAAGTCGTATTCGGATTGGTAGATAAATCGTGCGATAGAAAAACCAGACATCCAAGGTCATAACAGTATGCACCTGCGCCATTGCAAACGATTTTGAGCCATGTCATTCAGGGTCTCTAACCATCGGTTGCTATCATCTCGCGGTCACCAACCAGGTAGTCTACATCTACCAACATGACTCAGTCTACTTGTCAGTGACTTTATGGACTTGTGCCATGTTCTGGTCTGGCCGCCCCTAGCTTTCTTCCAACCTATTCCTATACCACTGAACATCGCACGTCCAGGAAGTCGGTGGTTGGGCATACGTAACACTGATGAAGTTTCACTACTTCATCAATTGATTTGCCATCCTTACCTAGTACCCGTTTCCTAACAACTGTGTAACTTACTCGATGGTCCCATGATATACGAGCAATGTTTCGAAGACACCTTTGATTGAATGCTAGTAGCCTACGAATATCCTCTACTCTTACCGGCCATGTTTCACTGCCATAAAGTGGGACGGGACGAACTGCTGCGCAGTAAACACGTCCTTTGGTTGATAGACGGATATTTCGCCTACGCCATAAATGACGCAAGTTGGCAAGAGCTAGTCGAGCCTTCTGTATCCGTGCTGAGATTTCGTCACACACCAGACCACAAGGGCTGATGAGACTTCCAAGATAAGTGAAGCGGTCGACACACTCAACTACTTCACTCCCTATCACTAGTTCGGGTGTCGATGTAACCCAATCCTGAAGCAACATTTTGCATTTCGAGGGAGAGAATCGCATCCCGAACATGCTTGCATTGTTGCTTAGAGTGGTCAGAAGACTCTGCATTTTGCCAGCGTCTTCACCAAATAAAACTATGTCATCTGCATATTCCAAGTCAACAAGTGAATCTCCTGGTAGAAGTTCAACCCCTGCAAATTTAGATGAGGAGAGTGTTATCTCTAAAAGTACGTCGACCACAAAGTTGAACAAGAATGGGGAGAGTGGACAGCCCTGACGAACACCACTTGAGGTAATCAATTCTGATGACAGTTTGCCATAAGCTCTCACTCTACCAGTTGTGTTCGAGTAGAGAGCCTGTATAAGGTTAATGTACTTCTTTGGTACTCCTTTCAGTGACAAACACTGCCATAGAACCTCACGATCAACAGAGTCGAATGCCGCCTTAAGGTCGAGAAATACTACCATTGTGGGGCGTCTGAATGTGTGTCTGTGTTCTAGAACCTGACGTAGTGTGAATATCTGGTCTATACAACCACGTCCAGGTCGAAAACCAGCCTGATTTTCTCTAGTCTGCTCTTCACGAGCTTTGATTAGGCGTCGAAGTATTATTGAAGCTAATATTTTAGATACTATATTAGTCAAACTGATTCCTCTATGATTGTCACAAGATAACTTTTTTCCTTTCTTATAGACTGGCACAATCAGTGATTGAGACCAGTCAGATGGGATTACGTCCAGTTCCCAAATTCTACCTAAGACCTCGGTTAATCTCATTGCTAATACTGGACCACCATCCTTAAAAATCTCAGGAGTAGACCTGTCAGGGCCTGCTTCTCTCCCTCGCTTCAGATTTCCTATGGCTTTTTCAACTTCGTAAAGGGACGGAGGACCTACATTAACTTGCCATTCAGGTTGACTAGAGATCGTGGGAAACCGAAGTGTGGCTGAAGGCCAGTTGAACTGATCCCTAAAGTTTTCTGCCCATCGATCCAATCACCTGGATTGAGAATGAATAATATGTCCATCTTTCTCTGAGATTGTTTCGCTAACAGTCGGGTTCCTAATTCCGGTTTCCTTAACGAGTCTGAACAATTGTCTGCTATTACCTATTGTCGCTGCCTTTTCCATCTCTCTTGCTTTCGCTACCCACCACTGTTCGCGATCATTGCGTAGGCTTCTTGTCAGCTTGCGCTTAAGCTGACTCCGCTCTTCATTATGTTCAGAGCCAGGTGGAATGAGTTTCCGAGCATCTATCAGTGAGATAGATGCTGCTGAGATCCAGTGTTGCTCCCTAACCTTCTGGTTTACCTTACTAGCAGATATCACTGCTGTTTCCACAGCTTTTCGGATATCATTCCATGCTGCATCGGGGTGGGCATCACCTACATGGTTGCCTAACTGTTTTCCTAGTTGTTCCTGAAATATATTCCTAGCTTGATTATCATTAAGTAGGACCCTAAGAGGTTTCCTTGCAGCGTCTTTCCTACGTCCAGTAAGACGCAGACAGATACGCGCTCGTACTAGAGCATGACCTGAATCTAAGCATGTGCTCCAGAATGAGCGACAGTCTTCTATTGAGCCCCTCCATCGGTGGCTGATAGCGATGTGATCTATTTGGGTCCAACGTTGGGACGAATTAGGGGTCTCCATGTTAAAAGATGTTTTTCCTTATGTTTAAAGTTAGTATTTGCAAGAAAGAGGCGGTTATCTGAGCATAGCTGCAACAGACGGTTGCCATAATCTGTTCTTTGAGCCACGACCCTATAAGATCCACCCAGGTGTCTTTCCCTATCACTTAGTTTACCTACTTGAGCATTAAAGTCACCGGCCACTATTACTACATCTGAGCGCCTAGCTTTTAGGAGGAGGTCGGAGAGCTTTCTGTAAAACTCATCTTTTACATCATCTGAGCTGCAGTCAGTGGGAGAATAGACAGAGACGACGAAGAGGCAACGACGAGTGTCCCTATCTTTCCGGATCCTTACTGTTCCGTTCAGTCGGACAGCGCACAAACGACTGTCTACTGGGATCCACTCTGAGAGCTAGTTCTGCCCTAGGACTCAATGCTATACCTACGCCGGCGAGGCCACGGGAAGCAGAATCAGGGCTTCCAGATACACGAAGCGTAAATCGAGTCGGTTCTTTATTTTGGCATGGTGAGGTCAGATGAATGACGCTACTCGGATCCTGTATGTGCGTTTCGGAGACGCAGCACACATCGATGGCGCGAGATTCTAAAGTCCTAGTTAAGGAAGCCTGCTGTCCTATTTGGCAAAGTGTTCGTACGTTAAAAGCTCCTACGTGTAGTTTAGATCGTGGTTTCAGGAGACCAGGAATAGCGTTCCACGTACTCGAATCGTTTGCCCTAACGGTGCGAGGTGATAAAGGGACGTGAGAAGGGTTAGTCATGGAGATAAGACGAAAATCCGTGAGGTACTGTGAGGTGTGACATTTTTAGGGTCAACCTTTTCTAATTCCAACCCTTCTTGTGGGAAGGAACATCGTTGCAGATGCTGGTTGTCCGAGGAAAACACCTCACTGCTGTCACACCCCTCTACGGTCAGCAGTACGACTTCGCCCTCAGACCTTGAGTGTCGGTAGTTGATTTGAAATAATTATCAATAAGTTGCTAAAAAGGCTGACAGTTTCCTCAAACTATAAACGTTTGCTTACAACTCTGTCAGTTGCCAATATCCACTGTACTATAACGTTAATTTAGTTTGTGTTCGAATGAGACAACCATACAGAAGATCAGAGATAACTTAAGACCCGTAGTTCGTTTGAAATTTTGCTAATTCATGTGTCATTTTACTGCTGTAATGAAATTACTCTACTAAAGGCTCCATTAATATAAATTTATACATTACAAGCCTTTCTGTCCGTCATTCTTTTTAATAAAAAATATGGTTTATGTATAAACTGTAGTTAGTTGACTATGACATGTTGACGCTATTCATTCTCGAGGAAACACTTTAGAACTTTAAAGTTAATATATGACTATTCGTAGAGGATGATCCTTGTATCCGAATGTTTCTGAACTCATTGACTGACATAATTCAGATCATTCTTTACTTTTTAAAGTTGTATCATAACCACTTATTTTAAATTGAATATTACAATAAAAAGTTAACACGATTTTCTGTATCACCCAATTTACACATGTGATGATCCTTGACGCGTCTGTGGAACATCCTATCAGAAAAATCAAATAAATAATTCATGTGGCGTTGAGGATTTATCATTCTGGCTCAGAATTTCTATACTCGCATCTTTTTTGTCTACTGAAGTTTTACCTTACAACATGTCGGTGATATAGGCAGATCAAAATAGTCATTAAAGACTCCTTCCTTTTTTATTTTTACTGTGTTTGGTGTTATGAACTTTAAGTGACTAATATTTCATGTTTAGCCTACTCAATTAAAGAGATTAACATTAATAACATATCTTTTCAATGAATTTAGTTCCTTGCTTTATAAATGAGTCAGTTATATTCATTGATTTCAATCTTATATTATATGTTTACGTAGGTGTATCTGAGTGTGTGTTTATTGTTTACGTGTTTACCATGTTCCCTCCTAATTTTATTTTACTACTTTTATATAAAATGTTTCTCTGTAGTTGTTAATTGAGTGCTGTCTATCTTGAATACATATGTTGTCTTGTATTTGTTTTCTTATGTTATTGTCGTGTATGTCGTTAAATTTCTAGTATTCTTTCAATGTTGTTATTGCTCAATCATCTCGTAGAGCTTCTATTCAGGACCATTCATATTCTCTGGAAATATATCTTCTTCGATACTTGATCAGTCTTTTAGCAACAATCCTATGGAAGATTCAGTGTCATATCTAGTTTCAGGGGCATTCACCTCAATTAATCATCGTAATGATTTCACTGATACTCACAAGAAACGCTAATCAAGAATAGATATTTTCCAAAGTACCCAAAAATGTTTGTTATCAAAAGCAAATAGTTCTATTGATAAACGTCATCGAATAATTACAAAGTATTATTATACAGATGTTAAAGTTATTAATTCACTACTAAAAGTCAGAATTAATGAACTTAAAGTTGATAATAATGATAACCTGAACGGATCATATAAATTTAGAAAGATTTCTCGTCAACATTGACTCGCGCGTCATCACCATCGTGATAATCTTATTTGTTGCCTGAGGTTAAGAACTTCAGTCAGCTGAAAACTACTAGTCCCTTAGTAGCTGTTTGTGAGTGAGTTTTTAATATATTGCTTGAATTTATGTATACTATATCTCATATTAGAACTGTTGTTTATATTTTACTCCTTTTTGTGGTAATATTAGATTTTCTATGTGTAAGTGTTTCAGTATTCTCGCTGGTTCTCTACGTACAATGTCCTCATTTGCATAGGTTTAGTAAACATGGCTGATCTCTATGTATTCATTTGATGTACATTAGTAACTGCTATTACCACTGGTTAATTACTAAGACTTGCACTTTTCAGTTTTCCCATAATATGTGTTAATGGTTAACTTATATTCCTTTTCTCGCATACATAATAATATATTATGAATTAGAATAATAGTTCAGCTGGCTCAACTTCGTTGGCTAATACATGCATTATAAACAATCAGACAGCTTTGAAAAACGTCCACTCAAATTCAGATGCTGCACAATCGAGTGAGTCATCTAGTACCGGTTATACAACACGCTATGTATTATCAAGAACTACAACTGTCAAAAGTGAATTGAAACGTGCCAAGTCCCAAGGTCAGTTGGTTGATTAGTAAATATGTATTATGATAAATAACGTTTCTGTATTATCTGTTGTTTTATTATTTACCTCTCTGAATGCCTTATTGTCCCTGTGCTGTCTTAAGTCACTCTCATTTAACCTTGATCGTTTCATCAATCGTAACGATTATATATGAAGGTTACATTATTTTCAGTAACAATTCGAAAGACAGTGGTAACGATAATATGTACCTTTGTTGTTAAATTGATAATAAAATGTTAAACGTTGATTCACAGCCGAAGACCTGATTAATTAATACGAATTACTTATATAACATGTGTACAATCTTTAATAAGTTACGTTTTTTCATTGGTGATGCATAACTTACTCGAATTCGCACTGTTATTCAGTACAATATACACTCATATGAAATATAAGTACAATTTCCCAGACGAATTCATTGCTTAAACTTGACCTTTTTGTTCGGTTGACTATACAAAATTCAGTACCGAAAGATTGAAGTGTATTGGTGTATAATTATTTGATTTGGTTTTCTTCTCATATTCCTTATCTTTTGTTGATTAGTCTCTGGATTAAAATGTGTGTAGTAACTTAGTTCACTCCATTGTGCTGCGTTCAGTTTAATCAGTAGTTTGTTTTAATATACATATCAAAAACCTAAACATGACTTCTCTTCGACAGATTTGCCTGTTCATTCCCCTCCTAGTTTGTAATTTTACCAATCCTTTGAAATATCCTCAAATAGATTCTCTGTTTATTAAGTATGCATTGGAGTAAATATTGTGTCACAAGTAGAGAGAAAATGCATGATAAATTTATTTTACAGTCATACCGTTTCATTTCCCGTACAAAGACTATTTCTAACAGAGGAACCTTTTACATGTAGTATAATTATAAGCAACCTAACTGAATTATTTGTTGTATATACATCCATTTATAATAGTGGTTTTGGCCTGTCGAACAAATCAATCATCTCGTCAACAAGGACAAACGTCTAATGCACAAAACACTTCTTCAGGTTGTTTGATTTTACCGTATTCTTTGTGTTGGTTTATGTGTGTCTGCTAGTGTGTATGTTGTTGTTAAATTACCAGCATTCTCGTGATATAAAAGATTTAAAGTTTCTCCAGTCGATTCGTAAATCTTATATTGAGATTTTTGGTGGGGAACTTCTTAGCGTACTCAATGAATGACCTAATAATTCAAATGAATCTTTTTAACTACATTTTATGTGAATATGTATATCAGTTCTTTTATCACCACTTTATTTGCTGTTTACACGTGCTGAAATTTTTAATCCATTAAGGTTGGGTAAACAGATATTTAAAAATTTTCCACTTCATAATTTCTTTCGGTATTTTAAAATGCATGATGAGCTTTATCAAGGTTACAATATAATTGTGCTAATTTATTCGTGAATGGGCAAAAATTTGTTATTTTCATTGAAGCATGCAGTAATATTATTTGGACTGGTTTATAATATTATTCGTTTTCCTTTTTGAGTAGCCGAAGTTATTTTTTGCATTAAGTACAAAGGGTTTTTCTCGAGTTGGTGAGCTGGAATTTTAACTAATAAAAGTTACGGTTAGATTAACACTGCAATGTAATTCTTCATTAAGCTGTACTCGACTACATAGGATTAGATATCATTCGATTTCACTGATATTGGTGCTTTATTTAGACTGTCTTCATGATTAAAATAAATCTACTGTGCAAATCTTATTAATAACATTTTAAATACTAGTCATTTTATGTAGAACGAGATATAAGTATTTATTTTTAAAGTCACCTGGATAAAATTTTCATGTTCGTTCACTGCTATGCCTTAAAGATTTCTCGTGCGTTTTGGTGTTCTATTCAGGAAACTCTTCAGTCATATTACGTCAACCAGGTATTATTTAAATCGATGAATAATTAGAAATCTGGAAAGAAAATGTAGATGTTTTTAAGTTCATTTTCAGATGTATACTTATCATAAAAAACTAACTGCTTTATGAAATAATGACACTCATTAACTGTATTGTTATCGTTCCTGGTGATCTTAGCAACGGGGATGGGATACTGTCATCATTTTCTCTTATTACGATCCAGCTGCTCTTATTGCTTAGTATTCTTGGGCACTACTTCACTCGGAAGGTCTCCAAACCAGAACACTGTTGAACAGGAACGTAATTATATTCCAAATAAAAAGGTTGAATGGAAGTAGGAATCACAATAAGATAAACGTTAGTATACTTATTGTCCTCACATAGGAAGATTCTAGAGCCTTCTCCAAATGTCCACTAGCAGTGACCGGATAAGAATCAGTGTACCCCAACAAAATCCTTTACGGAATGTGCTTTAATCCAGTCTACATCCAGCTAACATCTAACCTATGAAGCATAATGTTTATCGTATACAAATAACTTGAGGAATATTCCAAATCTGAAGGTTCATATTCTCTGGTTAACAGTTAGTCTATGGTAGAAAACTTTAGATGTTCCTGATAAGCTATACCAGTAATAAAGTCCTACCTCTTACTTCTTTGAGTTTCTATTCTAATCCAGCGAGTAAAATAACTGTACGCCTATTTCTCTTTTTTGTATTTGGATGGTTTTTTCTGATCAACCATTTTAACAAGTGTTATCTTTTCGGCAGTTACTCATATTGTGTCATTTAACATCTTGTTCGTGTCCAATTTTTTTACACATTATATAATGCTTTTACTATTTTCAACTATCTAATATTTTACGCAAAATTTTTTATTCATATAGTAATATTAGCTTATTTTTAATCACTTTAAGTAACCGTAGACATTTCATTTCCATAAACAGGTGTGTTGTATGTAAAAGCAGTTATATTTATTCCGTATATGTACATATACACATGACTAACTTTTATTATCGAATATTTTTCTGGCTTCGTAGGCATGTGTATTGTTCATTTTTTACATTAATGGATTGATAGTTCATTGTTCGTCCTGCTGAAAGTTATTCTTATGGTCATCTTTCCACTAATTTTAAAAATTATTTTCCCACTTTCGACGTGATATACGTCCATACTACTTATATTCCATATGAGCGTCTGAAGTAATGTATATTCATATTTGTATCATTGTTTTTTCTGCTAACTGGTGTGTTTGCAAGAATATGCTTCGTTTTTTTGTGATATTCCTTAATGCTGTTATCATGTTTGTGTTAATAAGGTGCATGTTATATATCAATATCTGAACGAACTGGAAGTCTTACATTTTTTTTCTTAATTCCTTTCTCGTTTGTTTTCATGTGCGTAAAAATCACAGAAAAGTGCTCCGATCTTTCACAGTTTTCACATCCGGGAAGTTTAACCGCAAGTTCTAGCTCATTAGATAATCTAAACTGTGAGACAATTAAAACAATTTTATTCAGTGAATGGATATCCCCTAAACAAGGTACGTTTTATTCATAAAGTTTGTGTGAAAAGAATAGTAATTTTTTGTAATATCTTACCTTTCCTCATACATTATTCTGTATCCTATATATAGACTTACATTTTGTCCCAAATCTCTGGATCGGGACATCTCGTGGATGTGTCCTTGCTTTGAATCTAAAGTATCGAGTATTGAATAATGTCCCAATCAATCACTCATATTGTATTGGTAATTCCTGTTCCTTTTTCTATTAATAGTACATTTTCTGCATTGATATATGTTTACGTTTGTGATTTGGATAAATAACGCTACATTATATTTTAATTTTTCATTATTCATATTAATGTATGCGTTGTTAGTGCTAATTAACTTTGACTTGAGCTCCAAAAATGATACCTTCTTATATATGTAGAAAAAGAGCTCTTCCTTCATATCTTGCAGGTACACTTTTTGAATGAATACCGATAAAAGAGAAACGTAGATCAGTCAGCTAGTAATCGATTCCAGCCAAAAATGTCATGAGTCAACTTGGTTTATTGAACACGTTACGAGCCCCATCAATGATTTCGAGTGAACATCAAAAAATGAACAATATAATAAATAATGTAATACTATTGGACGACTAGAAATCTGCATAATTAGTTAGGGGAGTCATTAAATCTAACAGCATATCAGTTCTTATCGCAAACATCGAGATAGGTGATGAGAAAGAGAAATCTGCATGTTGTTAAACTAGGTGAGAGGAAGCAAAAGTGATTAGTAAGCATATTTGATGTAGAAAAAATCACAGCGATATGTCATTGACCCACTGTGCTGATAAAGCCTTATCTAGTTAGCACGATTATACTTTCTTTTGTTTGGGGACGTTATTCTTTTACATGCAAAATAATATTTCGCAGGAATTAGGTTGTAAAAGAAGCCTTGGACAGATGATTTTGTCTGTGTTTTAGTTCAGTAACAACTAACCCCATTTACTCATTTTAATTGATAATCCCTAATATCAGTCCTCTGAACACTAGATAAATGATCTATGTGAATTTCCTTCTTAGGTTTCAAGGGATTTAATTATAGCTAACTGGTATTTGGTGTTTTTGTTCTGAAAATGCTGATTAATCTCTATGATGTAATGTGAAAACGAAGTGTTATGATGCTGTTAATCGTAGAATAGCTATCCTTAGTCGTTAAAGTACTATAATAATGATATAACATATTCTAAAAATAATAATTACAGAATTCATGACAGTTTATACAGGCATGATCAGTTTGATTTAGATACTAATATTAAGTGTAGAGAATACATGGAAAATTAGATTGTTGCAAGTTTTCTCGTTCAAAAATTGTTTAGATAGTACATTTGTCAAACGTATTACAACAATGAAAGGCATCAGCTGAAAACTGTTAATTCTTTGAATGTGAACATCCTGTTGATGTATTTAAGGTCATTCTTGGCGCCATAACAAATTGATTATAACCATCTATAACTAGAAAAATTAAAATGGAAACAGAAAGCACTGAGCAACGAAAGCAGTAATTACTACGATAGGTCAGTTAGGTCTACCATAATACATGTGCCAGGTTATTTTATGATATACTGTTCGTGTTAGATATTTTTCAAATTAGTTAGTTACACTTACGTTGTAAGTGTAAAGTAACAACAGATAGGTAGGTTTACTTAGTATATTCAGTAATAAAAACAACTAAACATTTAAAGGTCCTATAATCTCACTTCTGGAATAAGATACAATAACAGGTGTAAGGTCGTTTATAACATTTTCAGAGAAGTAAGCATCGATGTAGCAAAGGATAGGAGTGTCTATAGAAAAGAAGAATTGAATTTTCTACTTTTGAGCCATTATGAAACGCTAACAACTCTTCATTAATATTTTTCTTTGATTTGGTTAAAAAATATACTTATTTGTGCAACTGACGTGAAATCGTTTGACTTAAAAAACATTTCTGTAGGTGTCAATTTGTTACGATATTTAGCTGGTATAAATAATTCGTTAGGTTTACTAAACCTGTACGTTTCAAGAGGTGTGCAGGAATATATACAGGAGATAGTGATCAGATAGAATGTGTCAATGGCATCTACAAGACTTGCTTAAGTAGAAGGTATCCCAGTTTGAGAATCTTGCCGGGGAGTGCAGAAGGTCCCAGTCAGCATGCCTATAATCTCTATATGAATGGGTTTTCCGTATGGGTTTGTTATAAAAAAGACAAATAGGGAGAGCACCAACTACTGTGTTATTGTCACTACTTTCAAATTGATTGTATACTTGTGTAGACAGTAGGATGATATCTCTACAAAATATCAGATCAAGTATATTACCATTCATTGTTGAGATACAAACCCACTGTGACCAGCAGTGTATGTTAATTGACGCTGAGAATTCACCATTACATGACTGACAACTACCGGTATTCCAGCTTATTCCATGGTAATTAAAACATCCTGTAATAAACTTTGTATTGAAATTTAAAGTAGATGTATGTATCAATGCATTAATAATGAGATCATTCACATTATCCGAGCTACTTTCTTGCTCTGTCCACTTGTGTGAAAAAGGTTACTCTGTTCACGTCACCAGATAAAGTAGAAAAGTATGGTGAGTGAATAAACGACAAGGAATATTGGACATTTATCTCACTTAACTAATTACCTAAATCCTGAACTGTTTTATTGATTTTCTTTCAAATAACTATGTACCAGCTTAAATGGCATGTGCATCTCTTATATGTCTGCATGTCATATTGGTATGCATGTTTGTATATCTATCCTATATCTCTGTATGCAAGTTGATTACTTGTTAAATAACTGTCAATTTTACTTGATTAGTAGAATCTATCTTGCATTTATGCTCAATGTTAATATTGATTTTCGTCTTCAATCTGCACACACAAAAGCAGTGTTATGTATACACATATATTATTGAGCTTGAAATCCTTCTGAACTGAAATATAGAAAGTTCATTTGTATTGGCAAGCTAGCAAAACTAGCTATCTAACTTATTCGTTTTATTAAGACATCGGTCTTTTTTCTCATGATGAAATAATTTTATTATAGAATACCCAAGTATATATTGACTACTCTTGTTTAATCACTAAATTTGTATTGTATTTTGGAATGTCTCGCTACTTTCTGTTTATCCGAAACTAATAAGAGAGTATTAAATACTTAATATTTAAATTACTTACTGTGTTTTCAGTTGCTTGTCCATTCATCCAATGCTTGAATTTTAATTAATCCATAAGCTTGTAACAGTATTTTATTGAGACATCGGGCAGATTAACTAAATTGTAGTCCAATCTAGCAACTCTTAAATAAACTTTGTTATATTTAACACTTGAATTCATGAACTGATTCAAGCTAGACCACCATGAAAAACCTGTAGGCATTGGACGGTCGTTTCGTCCTAGTATGGGACTCAGCTGTGCAGATCCACGAATATATAGTATAAATATTTTCATCTGGATATTTTGGTCTTTTTTACTGTCCATAAAATACAAATGTTTAACATGAATATTTGTAACCAACTTCTGTATGTGATAATTAATAATAAAGTGACACCACGGTTTTCGGTGGGAAATACGTAATCTTAATCCGATCCAAAAACCAGTCAGCAATATTTGTCATGATTTCTGAACGATTCTTCCCTTCTTTCAGCTAAAACCAGAGGACTGAATTTATCGATTAAATTTATCTTGTTAAAGAATTATTTCAGTAGCTCGATAGACTAATTTTGTCAAAATGTGAATCAAATATACCTCTATCTTACATTCTGTCAAACAAGTCTTAGTTAGGTTTCTATTTTTCATTTAGAAAACATGAACGTTCATGTGTCTGAAATTCGTAGTTCTCACTGACACATCAACTAGATAAACATTTTACAGACTGGAAAATATGATTATCAGATTTTAATAAAAGTATTAATAATTGGAATATACTTTTTTTTAAATAACTGTCTGTAATCACTTACCACTCATCAAATTGATGTATTATTTTAATTTGTTAACGGAAAAACTCGGTTCTAGGCATAAAAAGGACTAGAGTGGAATGATGTTGAATGCTTTTAGCAAATTTACTGGGTCCAACTCGACAATGTCCATTTAAGACATTTTCGTTTACTTGAAGAGTCAATTTAAAAAATTACAATTATATACATTTCTCAATAGGATTTTAACTGTGATCCTACGTTAACTAACATCGAAATATATGGTCATTGAAAATTTGCTACAATTTTATCAACTAGTAAGCCTATGTTAAAAATCTAACCATCTGAATTTAATATTCTGTGTTGATTAGTCTTTCTAAATGGAATAATTCCTCGAAGGCTCCAGTAATACACATTTCTCCAATCTTTTTATTTCTATCTACCCTTTGCCAATAATGTGCGCGCATATGTGCTTCTTTTAAGCAAACACATAGAGGTCGAAATTAATATAAGTAATCTTGTAATATTACTGGCTTATATCTTATATCTGTAATGTATAGACTACAAAGATGCTTAATGAGTGTTGTCACAGGCCTGTTACCACACCCGTTCAGAAATATTGCGGATTTTTAAGACTAATCGCAATAAATACTCTAGAAATTTCTACTTATTTATTTATACTCTTTATTTTAGCTTCTTTGTATCGTTTACGTGGAGATATTATTCACATTAGCCTGTTGGATAATACCGGTGATATTTTACCGAGTCCTTCTGAGCGTTGGGATGATTCATTTATTTTCAAAGGTGGTGCTGCCTCTGAACTTTCGAAACAAGCATCTCTTATATCTTGTTCATCCATATGTTCTGAAGGAACTTCTATGTATACTAATGCTGACGCATATAGTTCAACTGATACTGGTTTCAAGTCTTGTGGTGGTGGTGGTGGCAGTGTTCGAGCATTAAAAGAGTCAGTTATTCGACAAAATACAGTCACCACACATACGTCTTCAACATCAACATCCGGTCACTCTAGTAAGCACACAAATATCGTCTTTTCTATATCTTATAACACTAATTGTTGCATATTTTATATTTGTGTTTCGGACGTATTTCTCATATCAATCTCAGTCGTGGGATAGCATTCCTTTTCAACGTCTATGTTTTATTCCTATTAATAATAATTGACTGACGATGTGAATTTTTGCTAGAACAGTTGACCGGTCTCTTGACAACCATTTTTCATCGTAAGATAAATTTAGACATTTATCTAGTTTGTCTTAATATATCAAATTAAGATTTTAATTTCTAACCGCCTATTTATTAATTTCAAGATAACTCTATAAAACTATAAATCCACATCAGTTGAATGAGTGGTAAGGTTACTAAGTACATTCCCCAAACCTGTCTCACCACACTTATTTAGCCACAATTGTACGCCGATAGTTTACGCATCAAAGATTCCAGTGTTTTCATAATTAATATTGGTTTGGGTGATAGATATTCTAAGCTCCAATCAACTGATTGTTTAGTATAGCTACTATTTTATTATTACGCAAATTGCATTCATTAAAGAATCTGTTTTTTACTTCTCGCAACATCTCTTAAGTTCAAGTGTAGTGTTGATTGGTTATTTTCGGCCTATATTTAGTTGTAAAGAAGTTATATATTATCAGTTTAGAAAATTTGATCTTAATTTATATTAAAACTACTAGTTTTCTATTGTTCTTTCTCTATGAATTCCAAATTTCATAATTAGCTAGCGTTCACTGACTTCCTGTCAAGTAATTGATAACTATCTGAACCTTGGACAAAGTATGGATAAATGTTCCAACCTAGTTTGTCTATTTTATTGTGTTTGTCATGAGGCATAAAGATTTTGGATTCTATACCATGTAAACCTATAGAACCTGAGGCATCACAAACTAGGACGAAACAGCTTTACAATAACTTCTATGGTTTTTCATGGTTCCGGAATTTTACCCTAAACTGAACTAATTACCACTTATTTTTACAACGAAAATTGAGATTCGTCTCCTGATTGAGACGAAAGTGTCAATCACTATAACGATGCACTCAGGATACTAAAAGGGTACTTTAAAGAAAGTTCACCTTATTTTATGTGTCTACGTGAAGTATGTTTAGCGTGTTGTTGCATAATACTGAAATTCTGCAAGTCATCATTTTTGGTTTGTTTTATACTTTCTTCAGGTACTATACTATCCAATACTATGAGCGGTGGTGTCAGTACATTTCAGTCAAGTGGTACAACTGGACTTGATTCTCCTACAACATCCAAAGGTTTTATCGAGTGTGACCGACAGCTGGTTGTCCTTTGTTCAGAAAAGCAAGCTCGAGTAGTTGCACTTCCTTCACAAAATTGTCTTTATAAGGTAAAACTACTCTTATTTGTTGCAGATAGAATTCCATCATGTTTAGTTTTAAACTAGGTCCACTAACTTCATTCCTTTTGGATACTATTTTAATCTTTTTTTTATACAGGTAAAAATAACTGAAACAAGTCAAGTGGTACGTGCTTCCGTACAACGTTTGAGACCATCGCATAATAGCGGAACATCAACGGCTAGTTTCCTCGCATGTTATCTTGCAAATGGACATTTTGTTGCCTTCTCATTACCGAGTTTACGTTTACTAATGGATGTGGATTATTTACCGTATACAGAATGTGTAAGCCGTTCGTTTGCATTTGGTCAGTATGGTCAATCTGTGTATTTGGTGTCGCCCTCAGAATTAGCTAAAATCACCTGGGCATCAGATGTTTGGTAATTCCTGTTTTTTTGTATTCATTAATGTTTCTCATCATTATGAATATTTTTGTCATGTTTTATGACATGTGAATTTATGTATGTTTTAGTCTCTTCAGTTGTGCTTATTTTCACAGCAATTGAATATATATAAATATAAGTGGAAATTCCATAAAACCCAACTAGCTCAACAGTTTATGGTGATTTATAATGAGGTAATAATATTCTGTAACCCAATATAACTGCAAAGCTAACGGTCCTTACTATTCATTTTTGATATCATGATGTGTATTAAGACTATAATTTTTATCTAGGTTTCTGTCTCTGAGCCCCATTAGTTAAACTTTTGACTTAGATTTCTAACCCGTAAAAAACTACTGATTTCATAGGATGCATCTTATCATTCGTCAGTTCATTCAGAATGGTGGAGTTTAATGTCAACTACTGCTCTAAAATCACGTTTTTCGGCTCATTAATGCGAAACTTCCTTATCCACTTATCGGTTGAGAGACACTATCACTTTTGACATTCTCATTTTAATTTGGAAACCATTTACCTAGAATAAATACATTGGTTGAGTGTTACTAATTGAGTAGACTTGTCAAGTCAGATACCCAAAAGCTTCATATTCTATTGTCAAATTCTTATGATCATATTGTTCGTTTTCAAAAAGTAGTTGTCAGTACAGTTTAATTTTAATTGGCTGCGCACTCCTTACACCCACACATATTTAAAAAGCTGAATGTTATGACTATTGATTTTAATAATTATCATGATTACAAGAAGGTTTTTTTAACACAAAATATATTGCTATTATTAAATGACTCTGAGCAAACCAGGTAACAAGAGGTAGGATTCTTTTTGGCTATGAATTGTTAATGTCAATGGGTTTTTCCAACTGATTATTACTCAATATTTAACAATACGGTTGGGTTTTTTAAAGCTGCACAATAGAGACGACTTTAAGTTTTGAGTAAATGGTAAAATATTCCCTTTGTCACTATTGATTATCAAATATATTCCTGGCTACATTCAAGTCCTTGGTTTATGGTCCCGAGTGATAAGTGAAACATTAAATTAACGTACTAGTTTCACTTTAAAGGCTACATAATTCCAAATGCTAAAAATATTCTTTTACAAATGTTTCCTTAGAACAGTTTACCGTAAATATTTCTCATATCTTGCTCTATTTTTTGACTTACAGTGCGAATTTACGTGATATGCAAGGTGAGATATTTCTACCAAGTAATATGCCAGAACCTCCTAAGAAAAACTTTTTCAAAAATTTGTTAAGTGGAACTTTGGTATCTTCATTAGATCGAGATGAATTGTGTAAGTTTGACCATATTACTACTTCCTGTCACAGTTCTTTTGCTGAGTTCTCATAATTTTATTTCATATACCGTTCATACTATTCTTTTCGTAAACCACTGATAATTATTTAGCCTGCTCTTATTTCAGATTGTTTTCCATAATCAGTCAACTTTCTTTTGTTTACAATGAGTTATCCTACTTTCAGTTTTTGAGTAGTACATCTTTTGGCATAGTGAGACTTTATCGACAATCTCAATGTCTTTTGTCACTAATATTTAGAGTGATCATTTTGTTTCGTATCATATTTACGAACTCATACAATAGGTTTTAGGCCAGATTCGTTCAGTGAAACTAAGTGAAAACTTCGGGTTGCACTGGATATAGAGTGAAGTTAGCAAAACCTAAAATCATAAATTAACTCAAATAAATGATTGTAGTTGCCTTAAAGTGTATTCAAATTATTCAGGTTGTAAATTGAAGATGATTTCTTTATTGAGATGAAGCAAATTTGAGTTACCATTATATATATATATACTGAATGCTTTTAACGAACGTCTTCTGACTAACTTTTGCGAAATTAATGTTGACAAGTTTGCTTATGCGTACCAAATTGGTAAATAGAAGCCTTGTTTATCTGTAGATTACATTTGATACGATAACTGCATTTATATGTATATATGCTACGAAAAAGTTTTAAGTTGGAAAATGAATGATATGTTTATCTCAATTGGGATATGACAGGGAAAACTAGTAAATTATTCCTTCCCTTACTACATTTTGCATTCTTCATTAGCCATTTATTGTGAAATGAGTCATACTATCTGGGTTGGAAGCAGTTTTGATTCCCTAATTTTCTCTAGCGGTTTAGTTTTCTGAAGTGAACCCGGTTAGGGTTTAGGCACTCCAATAATTTTATCAATTGATCGCACCGTTGTAACACTATCATTTCCCAAGTTTTTGCATCAAACAAGGGTTTCGCCTATCACTTAAAATTAAATGGGTCATTTTAAATTTTGTCTGACATTTCAGTCAGTTTCTCATTCTTGGAACACTTCCGTCAGCGTTTAAGCAGTAGTAATAAAATGTTTACGTAGTCAGGACTAATTAAAGATTTGTGTGTGCCAATTTTCTCATCTTCAATTTGATTTTATAACTAAGAGTTAACCATTTCGATCGTGGTAAGAGTATCAGATTGAATAGTTGAAAGAGTTAATGAATCAACTCAGACTACCTTCGATTGTTATATTTTTTTGGCTCAGTAAAATTGTTATTTGCACACTTAAAGTGACATTTACCATATGTCATTTAACTAAAAAAGGTCGCGTGCAAGCCTAGTAAAAGTATATAATCGGATAACTATCGTAAGAAATATTTAGACAAGCAATTTGTCTTCGGTAGGAAGAAAATGTTTTTATCAGTACTGTTCATTTTGTGGCAGCCTTTACCAGTCATAGAAAGTGCAAAATCAAGCTTGAACTAATTTCTGCATATATAAATATTCTGGAGTAAATCAGATTACAATAGTAGATATAGTGGCTATGCTGGAGATGAAAGTGGTTTCAGTTAAGTTGACAGTAAGTCTGCAAGTTGGAAATAATCAACAACTGTATGTTTAGTAGAATTTCGAACACCGAGTGGTAATAAAAAAGATTAGGCACTGAAGATACGACTCGAAAAGAAAATACAAATAAATGGAATAAGACAAAGATTTATGAGCAATTTAGAATCTCAGGATTTGAGGAATGACAAAGAATGGATACACCTGCGCCGTTGCAAACGATTTTGAGCCGTCATTTAAAGTTTCTAACCATTGGTTACGATAATCACGCAAAGGATTAGTTGTGAGGATAGAAGAACAATTAAGAGATGAAAGAGGGATTCAACCATCAACAAGATAGTCCCGGGTGTTTGTAGCGATAGGAGGGCGGTTGTTACTACTTGGATTTTTCTTCGTGATGGACCCCAAAAAGCTGAATTTCTGGTGGTCTTAGCGACCTGGAAACGTGACCGCAAAGCACAAAGTAAAACTGCTTGAGGCCGGTAGCGCACAGCCTTTTATGGGAAGCTTTTGATGAGTTGGATTCGCACTTTCAAAGGCCTTACTGTCGAGGACGGAAATCCTTGGGGTAAGGTGTGACATTTATAGAGTCGACCCTTTCTAACCTGTTGCTTTCGTTACGAGAAGAGAGCATCGCTAAAGATGCTGGTTGCCTGAGTGAAACACCTTACTACTGTTACACTCCACTCCAGTCAGCAGTACAACTTCGCCCTGTGGCCCTAAGTTTCTGCTTCTAGTCTTACCGTTCTCCAACCGTCGTGTACGCAAGATACTCAATTCCAGTCGGCCAGAAACCATCAGCAACAACCTACTGTGGGAGAGAATAAACTAGGTTCCGGCTGAGGAAATTGGGAAAAGACACTGGAAGTGGAAATCACCAAACTGCATCATGAGGCAAGCGCCAACTCGGAATCTTGAAGGGAACCGGTAAAGAGGGAGGTCGAAGAACACACTACGTCGGGAACCGGAAGCAGACATGAGAAAGATGAATAGCAACTGGGAAGGATTGTCCAGGACGGAGTTAGATGGAGAATGCTGGTGAGCGGCCTATGCTCCTTGACGAGGGGTAACAGGTACAAGTAAGTAAGCTCCCCAACCGACCTACCTGGAATAGTAGGGCCTAAAGGAATATTTATTCCAAGCAATATATTCTAGTTGAGTTATCGCAATAGGTATGCCATCAAATCAAGGTAGCAGCTGCGGTCGGGCGGTTACTTATTAAAGATGTTCAAACTCAGTGTTCACTGAGCACACAACAAAGATAAGCAACGAAACATTATCTAGGTTTGTTGGCTGTAAATTACGATTACTAATCGCCTTTACTGTTCTCTTAATCATCGTTGTTATGTAATTATTGAAACATATTTTGACTTTTTTAATATGTTGGAGCATGGTAAACACAAGCCATGCAAATTCCGTATGCAGCCGCACTTTGTCAAGCTGCATTTTACTTAGACTATTGTCTTCGAACCAAAGTTCTCATTTTCATTGATAGTCATTGTAATGAGATATTATAATGCTCAACACAGTAGTCACAAATCAACACCAGTGGATTTAGGTGGTTTATATCGTGTAACAAATACACAGAAATTCTCATTCTCTAGTTTGTTCTTGCTTTAGTTGGTGAAGCAAGTTCGGGGAAGGGGACACCTGGCGCTACTACTCTGCTACCAAATGCTCGTTTGGAAAAGTTATCTGGTCAAACTGGTGCTGCCTCTTCTGAAATTGCACGAGCTAGAAATGCTGCTATCGAACGTGGTGAGCGGTTACAGCAATTAGACCTACAAACGCAAGAGATGGCTGATCAAGCTAAAGGTTTTGGTCGTTCTGCTGCTATTCTCGCTGCCAAATACGAGAAAAAGGACAAACGCTGGGGTTTGCCATTCTAAAGAAGACTATTATTGCAGCAATTGACCCTTCCTTATTTCCCTATTTGATTGCTCTCAGGTAACTTTGTTGACTTAGTATTTCGGGGCCTACAAGATTTCGTAACTGTGTTCTATCTCACTTTAACCTATGTGCTAAAAACAATGATGAACGATATTCTACTTTCATATTGAGGACGAGTGAACATTATGTTTATATTTTCGTTCTTCGGTTTTCCTCCTTAATATATATATATCTGACGTAATAACATGTACGATGTAGGGACTTACGTTTCTGTATGCTTGTGACTAATCGTCACTGTAACCGTTGTTTTTGTATTGACTGTGGATTTTGAACTTCTTATTGTATTTTCTGTTGCGTTATCAAGATGTTTATATTTGAGTTATTATTTTCTAGCATCATACGGAGTTCTTGTTTGTGATGTCTTACACAATTTGTGTTGTTGGTCACCACTCTATATCCATCAGATATACATCATAAATATTCACTTGTTCAAAGGAACATAATTCCTCCTCTTGGTTAATTTACATTAACAACTGTGATTGCTATTTTTGTTGTACTGTTGGATCATATGACAATTTTGTCTCACCACTCACTTTATATATATATACCTTCTAGTCTTCATTAGCTGAATCTTAATTATTTCATAAGCTTGTAAAAGCGTCGAACGCATTATTTCAAAATCGATCGCTCTCTTCAGAAGCTCTCTGTCACATTCATCCCTAAATTTATTGGGTCATTTTACTCATTCATTATTTTTCATTTCGTATGTTCTATTTATATCATTAAAACTTAGAAACAAAATAACAAACTTTGTCCATCGTTTTCTTTCTTATGATAGTTTCACTTAAGTTAGACAATCCAGTATACGTAAAATAAAGAAAACTCCTGATTATTAATCAATAACTGATAAGTAATCATCGTGCTTCTGTACATTGAAGATTTATGAAATTCATTTTCCCATACGAAGGCACATTAACTTAAGGTAGTAATTTTTGTACTGTCTGTTTATGAGACTAAAAAATTGATGAATGAGTTACGCTCACTCAATCATATCTATGATTTGATTGGTTGTATTCAAGCTGAACCCAACTCAAATACATTTAAAACATGGTCAAACATCATTTATAAATATGATTACTACCGGCAGTGCATTTAGCTTAGCAGCAATGATCAGTTTAAAGCCAACCCTACTTGTCGTTATGATTATTTCCACCATACAGATTAGTGAAACAGCTGTGGCATCCAATCCTCGTACATTCAATTCAAATTCATGGAGAGGCAATACGTATCTCGTATCCTATCCAGCCTCAGAACGTTCACCATATGCGATGGCACGGCAGGATCAGCAAACGAATCTCCCGGGTCCTAAAACAAAATACATCAACCGTTACTCCACTTTTCAGTCTGATGTACCGTCCTATCCACTATTTGTGCAACCAACCATGAATTCTGATCCCAAACAACCAACATATTTAGTTGAACAACAACCTGTACAAAGTCACACAGCTATCACGTATCCTAGTGACCAACAAATCCAACCAACTGCAACAAACACTGTTTCTGATGACGAAATGGAAATCACGCCTAGGACAATTGCTCAGAACCCACAGTACTCAGACTCTTCTATTGTTGGTGGCCCGGATGATGGAGTTATCGGGAGTAATGGCGGTATTCTCGGGAGTCCGCAAGATGTCGCAGTAGTTGAAAGTGCAGGTCAATCACTTTATTCCGGCGATATGAGACAAAACCAATATTTGTATCCTAGTCCAGTACCACCAGATCCAAGACTTTATAGTTCGCCCATGAATCCGCCTCGGTATCAATTAGATAAACGTATCAATACTGCATACTATGGGATAGGTCAATATGAACAGCCGTTGTACAGTCAAGTACCTAGAGGAACTATGCCCTCATCACAGTATACAAATGGAATTACAAGCGCTAGTATGTAAGTTCTTAAACTCCATAATATAGTTTGATTTAAAAGTCTTTGATTACTTCATTTATGGTTGGGGCAGAAGACAATTTAATTGCTTATTAAATATGAGTATGTGCATAGCGGAAATAAAATCAATAACTAGGTAGTATAAAGTAAATTTTACGTGGGTCGAAAACATTATGAAATTTCATACACTTCAAAAGTGAATTCTGAGAAGTTTTAAGATGAACTAAGTTCTACAAGTATTTGCAAGATTTTGAGTGAAATTTTAATAAAATGCGTAGTTTGGGGAAAATGTATTTACAGTAAGTGTGCAAACATAACGATAGTTAGATGAAAGACTGTTTAGAGAGTTGAAAAGTAAAGTTTATTGAGTTAATGTCCAACTGATACAACCACAATTTCATCTTCTGTAGTTAGATGAATGCGCCAATCGGAAGGTTTTAATGTGCAACCATTAGAGTCATGTAACATATGCAACAGACGGTTTTGTTCTTCAGTAAGATTATCTCTGAAAATTAAGAAACAAAATCGAATGACTGTCTATATTCACTGCGAAATGGCTTTGTATGTTCATCTTTAAAATAAAAAGCTAACGGGGAAAAAATATTGGCAAAATCTAAAAGTCTTTAAAGCTAATCCAGAAAACTGTTTCTAAAATACTAACCATAAGAAATGCGGTATACTGTACATGAATATGCTTTTCGTTCTCAAGTTAAAAGTTTACACTTGCGTAAATACTAAGTTTTACTGAAATAAAGCGGTACTACTAATCTACATAGTGCATAGAAATATTTCTGAGTGTATAAAATATCCGACTCTAACAGAACATTCTGAGAAGCTAAATGGAATGAACATTTAAGCATTATAAACATTAAATAACAAAGTCACAAAAAGAATAAAGCGGTTTAGTGGAAGAGAGACAAAAACCTGCTTCCGTATTACAATCAACATGTGACAGATTTAACTGTGATTTCTATTTCAGGTGTTAAGAAACTACTTCATCCAAATACGAAGAATTGACATCCCTAATTCATTAGAACATTGGCTTTATAAGATATGCTGCTTTAGTTAAATCAGGCCTAACGAAATAGAAAAATTGTCCGACATTGTCAACACATATACACAATGATTTATTTATATATTTAAACCATTGGGAAATAATTGGGGTTGCAATAGGATTTCTAAGATGACTCTTCATGTTTTTCTTAAATAATGTAATTAGTAATGAATATGTATATAAGAAACAACCATTTAGCTTGAATTTAAACGTTAAAATTACAACGTACCAAGTCTAATGCTCCCTATTTTCCTTTAAAAGATCGATAATTAATTTCTACGTATTTCAACTTACTGTGCGAAAAGAGGCGTACCGCAGCTTTGCGTTTCAGTATCAACCTCGTATAAGTAATTTACAAACGCAGGAAGTATGACTTCTTCATTACAAGTGGTTGTGATGTTTTGACCGAGTATTCGGAATATCACGAGTCAGTAATAATTAATGTAAAGCCCGGCACAAACGTGGATTACCTCATATTACCATAGCGCATTAACATGAGTCAGTGAATAACAAACGAATCGAGAAAATGAAGGAGCGAAGAAAAGCCGGAAACTGAAACTACGATTCAAAAAGGTATAGCTCAAGAAATATAGGACATGAAGGACTGAGCAGAATAAGATAAAGTCCGAATGAATTTGCAGTATTGTAAACGATTCTAAACAGTCACCTAACTTCTCTAACAATAGTTGCAGTTTCCGTACGGTAACCACCTATGAAGCCTGGATCAGTCCTAGTTTATTAGGCGAGTCCTAGTTAACCGTCAGATTATTAAGGCCAATATTCTAGACACTATATTAATCAAACTGATTCCTCTATGATTATCACAAGAAGATTTGTACTTCCTTATACAGTGAACAATGATTAGCGATCGAGACCATTTAGATAGGATTACGTCCAGTTCCCAGGCTCTGGCTAAAATCACAGCCAACTTCTAAAGTTGAACTACTATACCTAATGATCTCCGGGATTAACTCATTAGGACCTCCTGCTTCCCCCTTTTCAAGCTTTACAAGGCCTTTTCAACACTGCTATAAGAAATCAAAGGGCGAGCTTAAAACAATTGGGATTTTTTAGCCAGTTATTATCCATCAGTATGGTCTAGAACAGAGCAAAATGACATCACAAAGTGTAAACAGGCTTCACCGGATTAAATAGCTAATTCTTTGGGTTGGGATTTAGGAATATGGTTTATTTGAGGTGATAAGTACATGAAAATAATTGACCAGTTGATAAGTCTACTACTATAATCTTGCAGTGAACAATCTTAATTTTTCCTTATAATTTCCAACCTTTTGAGCACTACATTTTTATTTTTGCTGATGGTTTTACGTGATGTATGGATCTCATTCAAAAACTTAAACGACATTTTCTTGATTTATGCTGGCCTACCTTTTCACTCTGAACTCTTTTTTTTCACAAGATTGCTGTAAAATATAACCGAATTGGAATAAACACAGAATGTGTTACGTACTCTACTGTAGCCCAATTAATGTTTTTATCTGACATACTTAGCAGCTAGATAATAACAGACATAGAGATAACATGTTTAAGGTACACTTCCTTTCTTATGAAGTATGAGATTTCTTTAAAAGGACAACGTGAAATGTAATTTTCGGCATTCCTACCACATTCCTGGAAACATGAGCAACATAATTTAAGAGAAATTTAACTTAGTAAAAAAACTGAGTTCTGTTTTGCGTGTATGACCTAGGTTAATGAAATAATTGCAGAGAAACTATATTTTTTTAATCAAGCGCTTATCATGTACACCTACATTACCTTGCATCACGTTTACGTTGACGAGCTTTAACCAGACGCTTATTTAGTGCCTGCCTTTGTAAGCGAAGGTCAGCCAGACGTTCTGCTAATTCATCACGAGCAGCAACCTTAGAACGGCGACATCGTTCGGCTGCTTGACGGTTAGTAGCTCGTCTACGTGCATCCGACATAGCTGTTAGCTGAATGTAGAAAAGAAACAAGTGAACGTTAGATTAGGAAAATACGTATATGTTCCAGAATTCATGGGAGTACACCTGTTAAATCTGAGAGTCCGGAATACTATTTGCTTTTTAAAATAGAATATTAATTTTTATTTATTTTAACACATAGCTATTGGTACATGGAGGCACCAAATACATATGCGCCACACAAATCTCATTTGATAGGTGTGAGAGCTGTGATACTGCCCTGGTGCCCAAACCGAAGAATATCCCCATAGACTGTAAACAAATACTAAAGATAAGGTTTATAACAATGGCAAAATACATTTTTTTCTAGAAATTTATCTACCTAATTTTAGAGCTCTGCAACTGTAGGCCTCAACATACACATAGGAAAAAGCAAGATCCTTAAATACGACACGGAGAAGACCAAAGCAGTCACATTTGATGAAGAAATTCTAGAAGAGGTGGAAACCTTCACGTACCTGGTCAGCATCATCGATGAACAAGGAGAACCGGATGCAGACGCAAAAACAAGGACAGCATTTCTACAGTTGAATAGTATATGGAACTCAAAATAACTGTCAACCAATATCAGTCAGAATCTTCAATACGAACGTTAAGATAGTTCTACTGCACGGAACTGAGACATGGAGAACTACCACAATCATCATCAAAAAGGTACAGGTATTTATAAACAATTTTCTACGCAAGATAATCAATGCCAGTCGGCCGGAAACCATCAGCAACAGCCTACTGTGGGAGAGAATAAACTAGGTTCCGGCTGAGGAAATTAGGAAAAGACACTGTAAGTTAAAATTACCAAACTGCATCACGAGGCAAGCGCCAACTCGGAATCTTGAAGGGGACCGGAAGCAGACATGAGAAAGATGAATAGCAACTAGGAAGGATTGTCCAGGACGGAGTTAAATGGAGGATGCTGGTGAGCGGCCTATGCTCCTTGACGAGGGGTAACAGGCGTAAGTAATTTTAGAGTTCGGGTTTTGGGGGATAGAGAAGTTGGAAATAATAGGTGACAGAGTTCAAAATCACTTATAAATATAACTAAACTTAACCTTTATAAAGTCATACATGCTTGTTTTCTCAGTTTCTCTGATTCTCATGATATGGTTTTCATCTACGTAATTGAACATTACGTCAGTGACGGAAGAAAATCAGTTTTACGTAGTTGATACATTATTTTCCACCAATAAATTGATAGCAGTTTCAACAATTAATCTAATACGTAAGGTAACTTACCTGTTCCTCTGTTAAACCACGAGTGGCTCTCAGATGGCGAAACTCTTCATTTGTCGAATATACGACATCTTCATATGAAAATGGGACTCCAGCAACCTCAAGTACATCAATATCGCGAATATAACGGTCAGATCGCTTGCTGACTGCTGAATTGGAACATGTTGAAGACGAACTTTTTTCGTAGACATTGTCTTTAGAATTAGAATAGCTGGACGAGTTTTGATGATAAAGAATTGGTGAGATAATTTGTGATTCTGTGTCTAAAGACTTATCAATGGGTTCTGAGTAGATTCTTTTGTGTTCTAATCTTGAAAGTTTACTATTATCTAGTGGCCAATTACCAGACGTGTGAACAACGCTATTTGTGTCGACTAACTTCAAACTTCTTGAATTCTGGAGATTATTGTAGTGAATGAAATATTCCTGATCAAACTTATAGTCAAGTTCTGAATCAGAGCTTGAACTACACTGTACAATATTAATTAACTCCTTGTTATCATCGAGCGACCCGCGACGATCATCTAAACTGCTTGAACTTTCACTCCTTAATTGAGGATCTGTTTTTCGATGCAAATAGTTCACCGACTGTGTCATGACATCTGAAACCCATGAATTATTGTCTGATAACGGCACAGTAAAAGTGTTTCCTGAAGGTTTTAAGACCTAAATATAATTGAGGGGATTTCAAGTAAATATTTTTGCACGAACCAAAAAACATTAAAGTCATGTGTGGTGGGTTTCAAGAGGTACAAGTACAACTTGTTTGCAAAATATGTGTGCATAATATCTGCATATGATCACTTTAAAACTTAACGAACAATGGAAAAATAATATACATGACGTTAAATCTACATTCGTTTAGTCCAGATAATTATTTAGTAACGGTGCCTATTTATAACCAAGTTTCAGAATTAGTTGACAACCGCATAAACTTGACATAATTTACCTGAAATTGTTGAATACTGATTACTAGTTTGATCTCGTATTTTTTTGTTGACTAAGTTTGCTACCGGGCTAAGAAATCTTGCAGTGCACATAAAATTCTGACAGTATTCAATGGTAAGTAGATCGTTAATGCAACACACAACTACAATAAAGCACGCAATTAACTTTGAAATCTATAAAATAGAAATCTTAACTCAGTAAGGGTGCAATTTAAATGAAAAAAGTATACGCATACACAATCCACTAACTATTTTTGATTTAATTTTCCAATGTACATTATTCATATGCTATTTTTATTGATTCTTTAAATGAATGTGAACAAGCATGAAAGAGTACATATGTACTACTAACTGACCTGATGATGAATATTTGTATTTTCACTATAACCTGAACAGTTTCTTGAACATACAGTAGAATGAGAAAGTAAATCAACTTTTGTCTCTTGAACAGAAACTTCCTCACTGTTAACTGACTCGACTGAGGAAACTTTATGACCGGACGCTGTTGGTAAACTGGAAGTCGCTTTTTCTTCATCTGAATCTAGATTGAGAGACAGCAAGGAGATAGACTGAGCATCAACTGAATCTCGGTTGTTTTGTTCAACCCATGAGTCCGTAGGGGAAATAGGCGGAAACCCCGTAGCAAACGTTGGTGAAGGACTGGGGAAACCGTTGACCGATATATCCGGATCGGCAACCACTTCAACTTCACAAGTATCAACAAATGACGAAGTCCCAGCTTTACAGTGAACTAGTGAATTCTAAAATACTAGATTTGGAAAAACGTAACTCACCGTTTTTGTAGATGCTCCAGGGTATACTGATCTGAAAAGTGACAATGGGAGATGGTTAGTCTGGAAAATAAAATGTGCTTCCTCCACGGAAAGTTCTAGGTCCATTTTATGTAAGGCTGTGATAAAGTCCTGTTTCTCAAAGTAAGTAGAAGAAATCGCATGAACCTGGGTCGATAATATCCCGTCTCGATCCGCTGGGATTGTTGATGCTTCCTTAGATGGATACTGTAAATTAGAAAAAGTCATAGTGTTTGAAACAAGTAAATGAATAAAGATGTTAGTCTGTTGACAGAATTAAAATCGGAGAAAAACTCATTTAATGCTTAAACTAAGAATTGATTCCAACTTCAGACCAACAGTTGGTGTCACATTGAACACCCGTTATGGACAGAAAATTTTTTCATCTGATATAGAGCTCGACTCATGGATGAAGACCTCATCTGCGATTGTTTTTCTCATTTAACTAGTTCTACTTTAATTCAGGTATTCCTAATAAAATGTGGATTCGAAATATTACCTCACCCTTTTTCAACGCGGTCGCAACATTTCTACTCTCATAAATTCATCCTCTACAAACTAAGGTTAAAAGGTGAGTGAAAGTCTTCTTCCATTTCCATTTCCATAGCTTCATGACTAGCCTTTCTGATCAATTCGCAAGTAAACCATTTACTCATCTGAGTCACCTTACTGGATCTGTTTCTCTTGACCTTGTTTAATATTTCACCATACCACTCTCCCACCACCTTTATTCTATCAGCCATGTTAATCATACACAAAAGATATATAAAATCAGTACACTAACATTGCGTTCTTTGATTCCTCGTTGTCGGATACATATCTTTATTAACGCTGACAACTCATCAACTTAACACTATACGTTGATCAATGGCCTATCAAAACACATACAATCTAACTCATCACTTGGTCTTTTCCGCAAAAATGCCCGTACAAACGTGAGCAAACTCAACTACTCACACTCGGCACGCATTATTTGCGACCTATCACCTGTCCTTATAACAGAGACGGTGCTCTACTAACATTATAGACGAATCTAGTTCATTTGAAGGATATCAACCATTTAGAAATAGTAGTACATTTATTTGAGGTGGTTACATCTGTTATTTGGAAAACATCTTTTTGATGATGAATTTATGCTTACTGGGTTACCATCTGTTGACAAACCATGTCCTAAACTGTCACCGGGCTATCTATGCGCATCCCCTAATTCAAATAAACAGCTTCTCAAATTCTCTATGTCTCCGAACGTATCTCCTCGCTCTCATTTACTTGGAGGATATTACGTGACAACAATGTCCCTATAAGTCCCCGCTAAGTATAAAAAACTAGCAAAAACAATTGAATCCTACGGACGGATACAGAATGTTTTATTCCCCAAGTCGAACAAAAACGCCGTAGACCTCATATTTACATACGGTATCCTTCCGAGTACCATTCATTTTAGCTACCTGTTTACACGTGGCTATCACAGTGTTTCTCTCTTAGACATATTTCTGCATAATCCGAGTAAGCATAACCCGTCCGTCTCTTGATGTGGAAAATTCAGGAGGAAGACCTGAATCTACTGTTTAGAACTAACTGAGAAGCCTTCTTTTAAGATGATGAATCGATCTCAATCCTAGTTACACCGTACACAAATCTCGAATATCTTTTTGACCAAATTTTCCAATGACACCTTTCCAAACCTACACATAAACCATTCATAAGTAGTTAAATAAGAAACAAACTCTTTTCCCTCAACTCAGTTTCATAAACTTGGTGACTTCAGTCTTAGTAACCATACATACACCATGTTCTCAAAAACAATTGTGCTAACGAAAGAGAAATCCAATGCTTTGGCGAATATCAGTAATACAGCGACCAAGAGCATATTCAAAGCGCAGAAACTCTGTTGTCCTTAAGAAAAATGAATGAAGGATGCAAACTATAACATCCCCTCTATGCCAAATAACGGAGTCAAATATGATGACCGACAAGTCATTTGTGAACTACTAAGTGGCTGGTTCTCCACCGATGTGAGTACATCTCATATCCCTGATACAGATGCTAACTACTTTGCAACAAACTCTCAGTAATACAAACTTCAGTCTTAGCAGTATCACTGATTCCACCAAAACTTTCAAATTTAGTAGAAGCTCAGTCACCAATGGTATCGCATCTCTTTTCTTCAGGAAGTTAGTCAGTCAGTAACAACGTAGAACTTCGTACGTACGTACATCAGTTCGAGTTGCCACACCACATTAGCACAGAGATGCAGTTGTCGATTCAAATCCCATAGTGGTAGACGTAATAAGAGTATAAGCAGTAATCGGGAAGATTAGGGTTTGGAGATGTTATTTAAAGAGTATAATCCAGTGAAATAAATTTGGAAAGAGGAAAAAAGGGACATGAAGAATTCAGAAGATTAGAATTTGAGAGAACACAAAAAGTGGATGCACCTGCGCCATTGCAAACGATTTTGAGCCATGTCATTCAGGGTCTCTAACCATCGGTTGCTATCATCTCGCGGTCCGTAACCAGGTAGTCTACACCTACCAACATGACTCAGTCCACTTGTCAGCGACTTCATGGACTTGTGCCATGTTTTGGTTTGGCCGCCCCTAGCTTTCTTCCAACCTACTCCTATACCACTGAACATAGCACGTCGAGGCAGTCGGTCGTTGGGCATACGTAACACGTGTTCCAGCCATCTCAACTGATGAAGTTTCACTAATTCATCAATTGATTTGCCATCCTTAGCTAGTACCCGTTTCCTAACAACTGCTTACTTGTCCGGTGGTCCCAGGATATACGAGCAATGCTTCGAAGACACAATCAGTGATTGAGACCAGACAGATGGGACTAAGTCCAGTTCCCGAATTCTACGTAAGACCTCAGTCAATCTCACTGCTAAAATTGGACCGCCATCCTTAAAAATCTCAGGGGTAAACCTGTCAGGGCCTGCTTCTCTCCCACGCTTCAAATTTCCTATGGCTTTTTCAACTTCGTAAAAAGTCGGAGGACTTATATTAACTTGCCATTCAGGTCGACTGGAGATCGTGGGAAACCGAAGTGTGGCTGAAGGCCAGTAGAACTGATCCCTAAAGTTTTCTGCCCATCGATCCAATCTCCTGGATTGAGAATGAATAATATTTCCATCTTTTTCCGATACACGAAGCATGAAACGAGTTGGTTTGTTACTTTAACATGGTGAGGTCAAATGAATGACGCTACTCGGATCCTGTATGCGCGTTTCGGAGACGCAGCACACATCGATGGCGCGAGATTCTAAAGTCCTAGCTAAGGAAGTCTGCTGTCCTATTTGGCAAAGTGTTCGGACGTTAAAAGCTCCTACATGTAGTTTAGAGCGTGGTTTCAGGAGACCAGGGATGGCGTTCCACGTACTCGAATCGTTTGCCCTAACGGTGCGAGGTGATAAAGGGACGTGAGAAGGGTTAGTCACGGAGATAAGAAATTTATTTGGAGGTGTAGGAAGGATTTGAATGTGACCAACTTGGCTTTGTGAGTTGTTACGGGTATGAGAGCTGATATCACTTGAGGAACCTGAAAAAGAAGTCGGATTAGTGTTGGTCTTAACGACCTGGGAGCGTGATCGCAGAGCCCAAGGGACAACTGCTTGAGGCCGGTCGCGCACGGCCTTTCTGTGGAAGGTTTTTGACGTGTTAGCTCCGTTCTTCAAAGGGACTTACCGCCGGAGACGGAAATCCGTGAGGTAAGGTGAGGTGTGACATTTTTAGGGTCAACCTTTTTCTAACCCCTACCTTCATTGTGAGAAGGCAGCATCGCTGCAGATGCTGGTTGTCCGAGGGAAACACCTTACTGCTGTCACACTCCTCTACAGTCAGCAGTACGACTTCGCCCTCAGACCTTGAGTTGCTGCTTTTAGTCTTACCGTCCTCCAACCGACCTGTCTGGCATGGTAGAACCTACAGGAACATATGTTCCAGCCAATATAGTTCGGTTGGGTCATCAGTCAGTCAGCCAGTAACAACGTAGAACTTCGTACGTACGTACATCAGTTCGAGTTGCCACACCACATTAGCACAGAGATGCAGTTGTCGATTCAAATCCCATAGTGGTAGACGTAATAAGAGTATAAGCAGTAATCGGGAAGATTAGGGTTTGGAGATGTTATTTAAAGAGTATAATCCAGTGAAATAAATTTGGAAAGAGGAAAAAAGGGACATGAAGAATTCAGAAGATTAGAATTTGAGAGAACACAAAAAGTGGATGCACCTGCGCCATTGCAAACGATTTTGAGCCATGTCATTCAGGGTCTCTAACCATCGGTTGCTATCATCTCGCGGTCCGTAACCAGGTAGTCTACACCTACCAACATGACTCAGTCCACTTGTCAGCGACTTCATGGACTTGTGCCATGTTTTGGTTTGGCCGCCCCTAGCTTTCTTCCAACCTACTCCTATACCACTGAACATAGCACGTCGAGGCAGTCGGTCGTTGGGCATACGTAACACATGTTCCAGCCATCTCAACTGATGAAGTTTCACTAATTCATCAATTGATTTGCCATCCTTAGCTAGTACCCGTTTCCTAACAACTGCTTACTTGTCCGGTGGTCCCAGGATATACGAGCAATGCTTCGAAGACACAATCAGTGATTGAGACCAGACAGATGGGACTAAGTCCAGTTCCCGAATTCTACGTAAGACCTCAGTCAATCTCACTGCTAAAATTGGACCGCCATCCTTAAAAATCTCAGGGGTAAACCTGTCAGGGCCTGCTTCTCTCCCACGCTTCAAATTTCCTATGGCTTTTTCAACTTCGTAAAAAGTCGGAGGACTTATATTAACTTGCCATTCAGGTCGACTGGAGATCGTGGGAAACCGAAGTGTGGCTGAAGGCCAGTAGAACTGATCCCTAAAGTTTTCTGCCCATCGATCCAATCTCCTGGATTGAGAATGAATAATATTTCCATCTTTTTCCGATACACGAAGCATGAAACGAGTTGGTTTGTTACTTTAACATGGTGAGGTCAAATGAATGACGCTACTCGGATCCTGTATGCGCGTTTCGGAGACGCAGCACACATCGATGGCGCGAGATTCTAAAGTCCTAGCTAAGGAAGTCTGCTGTCCTATTTGGCAAAGTGTTCGGACGTTAAAAGCTCCTACATGTAGTTTAGAGCGTGGTTTCAGGAGACCAGGGATGGCGTTCCACGTACTCGAATCGTTTGCCCTAACGGTGCGAGGTGATAAAGGGACGTGAGAAGGGTTAGTCACGGAGATAAGAAATTTATTTGGAGGTGTAGGAAGGATTTGAATGTGACCAACTTGGCTTTGTGAGTTGTTACGGGTATGAGAGCTGATATCACTTGAGGAACCTGAAAAAGAAGTCGGATTAGTGTTGGTCTTAACGACCTGGGAGCGTGATCGCAGAGCCCAAGGGACAACTGCTTGAGGCCGGTCGCGCACGGCCTTTCTGTGGAAGGTTTTTGACGTGTTAGCTCCGTTCTTCAAAGGGACTTACCGCCGGAGACGGAAATCCGTGAGGTAAGGTGAGGTGTGACATTTTTAGGGTCAACCTTTTTCTAACCCCTACCTTCATTGTGAGAAGGCAGCATCGCTGCAGATGCTGGTTGTCCGAGGGAAACACCTTACTGCTGTCACACTCCTCTACAGTCAGCAGTACGACTTCGCCCTCAGACCTTGAGTTGCTGCTTTTAGTCTTACCGTCCTCCAACCGACCTGTCTGGCATGGTAGAACCTACAGGAACATATGTTCCAGCCAATATAGTTCGGTTGGGTCATCAGTCAGTCAGCCAGTAACAACGTAGAACTTCGTACGTACGTACATCAGTTCGAGTTGCCACACCACATTAGCACAGAGATGCAGTTGTCGATTCAAATCCCATAGTGGTAGACGTAATAAGAGTATAAGCAGTAATCGGGAAGATTAGGGTTTGGAGATGTTATTTAAAGAGTATAATCCAGTGAAATAAATTTGGAAAGAGGAAAAAAGGGACATGAAGAATTCAGAAGATTAGAATTTGAGAGAACACAAAAAGTGGATGCACCTGCGCCATTGCAAACGATTTTGAGCCATGTCATTCAGGGTCTCTAACCATCGGTTGCTATCATCTCGCGGTCCGTAACCAGGTAGTCTACACCTACCAACATGACTCAGTCCACTTGTCAGCGACTTCATGGACTTGTGCCATGTTTTGGTTTGGCCGCCCCTAGCTTTCTTCCAACCTACTCCTATACCACTGAACATAGCACGTCGAGGCAGTCGGTCGTTGGGCATACGTAACACGTGTTCCAGCCATCTCAACTGATGAAGTTTCACTACTTCATCAATTGATTTGCCATCCTTACCTAGTACCCGTTTCCTAACAACTGTGTAACTTACTTGATGGTCCCATGATATACGAGCAATGTTTCGAAGACACCTTTGATTGAATACTAGTAGCCTACGAATATCCTCTACTCTTACCGGCCATGTTTCACTGCCATAAAGTAGGACGGGACGAACTGCTGCGCAGTAAACACGTCCTTTGGTTGATAGACGGATATTTCGCCTACGCCATAAATGACGCAAGTTGGCAAGAGCTAGTCGAGCCTTCTGTATCCGTTCTGAGATTTCGTCACACACCAGACCACAAGGGCTGATGAGACTTCCAAGATAAGTGAAGCGGTCGACACACTCAACTACTTCACTCCCTATCACTAGTTCGGGTGTCGATGTAACCCAATCCTGAAGCAACATTTTGCATTTCGAGGGAGAGAATCGCATCCCGAACATGCTTGCATTGTTGCTTAGAGTGGTCAGAAGACTCTGCATTTTGCCAGCGTCTTCACCAAATAAAACTATGTCATCTGCATATTCCAAGTCAACAAGTGAATCTCCTGGTAGAAGTTCAACCCCTGCAAATTTAGATGAGGAGAGTGTTATCTCTAAAAGTACGTCGACCACAAAGTTGAACAAGAATGGGGAGAGTGGACAGCCCTGACGAACACCACTTGAGGTAATCAATTCTGATGACAGTTTGCCATAAGCTCTCACTCTACCAGTTGTGTTCGAGTAGAGAGCCTGTATAAGGTTAATGTACTTCTTTGGTACTCCTTTCAGTGACAAACACTGCCATAGAACCTCACGATCAACAGAGTCGAATGCCGCCTTAAGGTCGAGAAATACTACCATTGTGGGGCGTCTGAATGTGTGTCTGTGTTCTAGAACCTGACGTAGTGTGAATATCTGGTCTATACAACCACGTCCAGGTCGAAAACCAGCCTGATTTTCTCTAGTCTGCTCTTCACGAGCTTTGATTAGGCGTCGAAGTATTATTGAAGCTAATATTTTAGATACTATATTAGTCAAACTGATTCCTCTATGATTGTCACAAGATAACTTTTTCCTTTCTTATAGACTGGCACAATCAGTGATTGAGACCAGTCAGATGGGATTACGTCCAGTTCCCAAATTCTACCTAAGACCTCGGTTAATCTCATTGCTAATACTGGACCACCATCCTTAAAAATCTCAGGAGTAGACCTGTCAGGGCCTGCTTCTCTCCCTCGCTTCAGATTTCCTATGGCTTTTTCAACTTCGTAAAGGGACGGAGGACCTACATTAACTTGCCATTCAGGTTGACTAGAGATCGTGGGAAACCGAAGTGTGGCTGAAGGCCAGTTGAACTGATCCCTAAAGTTTTCTGCCCATCGATCCAATCACCTGGATTGAGAATGAATAATATGTCCATCTTTCTCTGAGATTGTTTCGCTAACAGTCGGGTTCCTAATTCCGGTTTCCTTAACGAGTCTGAACAATTGTCTGCTATTACCTATTGTCGCTGCCTTTTCCATCTCTCTTGCTTTCGCTACCCACCACTGTTCGCGATCATTGCGTAGGCTTCTTGTCAGCTTGCGCTTAAGCTGACTCCGCTCTTCATTATGTTCAGAGCCAGGTGGAATGAGTTTCCGAGCATCTATCAGTGAGATAGATGCTGCTGAGATCCAGTGTTGCTCCCTAACCTTCTGGTTTACCTTACTAGCAGATATCACTGCTGTTTCCACAGCTTTTCGGATATCATTCCATGCTGCATCGGGGTGGGCATCACCTACATGGTTGCCTAACTGTTTTCCTAGTTGTTCCTGAAATATATTCCTAGCTTGATTATCATTAAGTAGGACCCTAAGAGGTTTCCTTGCAGCGTCTTTCCTACGTCCAGTAAGACGCAGACAGATACGCGCTCGTACTAGAGCATGACCTGAATCTAAGCATGTGCTCCAGAATGAGCGACAGTCTTCTATTGAGCCCCTCCATCGGTGGCTGATAGCGATGTGATCTATTTGGGTCCAACGTTGGGACGAATTAGGGGGTCTCTATGTTAAAAGATGTTTTTCCTTATGTTTAAAGTTAGTATTTGCAAGAAAGAGGCGGTTATCTGAGCATAGCTGCAACAGACGGTCGCCATTATCTGTTCTTTGAGCCACGACACCATAAGATCCACCTAGGTGTCTTTCCCTATCGCTTAGTTTACCTACTTGAGCATTAAAGTCACCGGCCACTATTACTACATCTGAGCGCCTAGCTTTTAGGAGGAGGTCGGAGAGCTTTCTGTAAAACTCATCTTTTACATCATCTGAGCTGCAGTCAGTGGGAGAATAGACAGAGACGACGAAGAGGCAACGACGAGTGTCCCTATCTTTCCGGATCCTTACTGTTCCGTTCAGTCGGACAGCGCACAAACGACTGTCTACTGGGATCCACTCTGAGAGCTAGTTCTGCCCTAGGACTCAATGCTATACCTACGCCGGCGAGGCCACGGGAAGCAGAATCAGGGCTTCCAGATACACGAAGCGTAAATCGAGTCGGTTCTTTATTTTGGTATGGTGAGGTCAAATGAATGACGCTACTCGGATCCTGTATGCGCGTTTCGGAGACGCAGCACACATCGATGGCGCGAGATTCTAAAGTCCTAGCTAAGGAAGTCTGCTGTCCTATTTGGCAAAGTGTTCGGACGTTAAAAGCTCCTACGTGTAGTTTAGAGCGTGGTTTCAGGAGACCAGGGATGGCGTTCCACGTACTCGAATCGTTTGCCCTAGCGGTGCGAGGTGATAAAGGGACGTGGGGAGGGTTAGTCGGGGAGATAAGAGAGGTATTAGAAGGTGTAGGAAAGATTTGAATGTGATCACCTTGGTCTCTTGTGTTGTCACGGGTATGAGGGCTGATATCACTTCCCGGCTGCCCACACCGTGGAAGGGTATTTCTTGAGGAACCTGAAAAGGAAATTGGATTAGCGTTGGTCTTGACGACCTGGGAGCGTGATCGCAGAGCCCAAGGGACAACTGCTTGAGGCCGGTCGCGCACGGCCTTTCTGTGGAAGGTTTTTGACGTGTTAGCTCCGTTCTTCAAAGGGACTTACCGCCGGAGACGGAAATCCGTGAGGTAAGGTGAGGTGTGACATTTTTAGGGTCAACCTTTTCTAACCCCTACCTTCATTGTGAGAAGGCAGCATCGCTGCAGATGCTGGTTGTCCGAGGGAAACACCTTACTGCTGTCACACTCCTCTACAGTCAGCAGTACGACTTCGCCCTCAGACCTTGAGTTGCTGCTTTTAGTCTTACCGTCCTCCAATCGACCTGTCTGGCATGGTAGAACCTGCAGGAACATATGTTCCAGCCAATATAGCTCGGTTGGGTCATCACGATAGGCAAGCCCGACCACCGCGTCAAGGTAGCAGCTTCGATCGGGTTAATGAAAATTAATGAATATCTGTAGCGTCTACTGAAAAGTCTACGCGATAATATTGAGCAGTGATGAGCAGAGGAAGCAGAAGCGATGGGTCATCACGATAGGCAAGCCCGATCACCGCGTCACGGTGGCAGCTATGGAAGGGATTTTTCAGGAAGCCGGATTCCGATATACCGATACTCTTTACTATTTCTTTATTAGCTGAAACATACCCAGAAACCTTAAAGGTAACTTATGTAGTCTCCGAACAATAGACCGAAATGAAAAATCTAGTACAGAACTGCAGATCAATAAATAATACCCATCATCTTGCGCACAACAGAAGTGATTAATCATCAAACATCTGGTCACCTACGAGGGGAACGTCTAATCGATCACTTATAACACGGCTTCCTTAGAAAAAGGTCATGTGCAACGTGTCTTATGACTCGCATTCGCGACCGAAAACAACTAGTAATCATACTGCACATCTATATTAATATGGACTTTGATATAGTACCTACCAACCCCTTAATCAATAAATTCAAGTTCATAGAAACTACTAATCCTCTACTGAGATGGATCTTTTCTAACGAACAGATTTCAAAGAAATAAAATCAAATCTGAAACACCCACATCTCAAAAAATAATCAGTGTTGTTGTCCAAAGTATTGTCTTGGGTTCATTGTTCGTCACAATTTGTATTAAAGTATATGCAGATGTTTCAACAAAGGTAAGGTCTACTCTACAGAGATACCTGGAAAGTTGTCTATAAGACTGACAGCGGTGAAGTGAGATGAACTACGTAAACAATCCGGAATGAAACTAGTGAAGTAGATGTAAACAATGAAGTTTAGAAGTCAACATGTAGAAATTCAGTTTGTTGTGAATGGGAGACACGCTAGTCAAAATATGGCTCACATTTAGTAACAACATAATCCCCAAACATGTGTCTACGAATGTCTTAGAAGTGTATCACTGGCATAGTCATGTCATCTTCGTACATGTTTACATTACTGTTGGAGTCGTACAAATTAAGTTTTATTCTCCATAACCTTTTTCAAAATGAATCCAGAACTATTTTACACAATACATATCTAAAACCCATCATTGAATACTGCTGGTTCTTATTTTTCGATATATGCCAATCTGAGAAGCTGAAGGTGCAAGGAATACAACGATATTTCGCCCGTAAAATTCCCAAAATCGATTCTCCTGACTATTCATCCCGATTTCACACTCTAGGACTTGAGCCTTTCACGGACAGCTCGGAAAACAAGTGGAATTTCTAGGTGACCATGACTTAAAGGTTAATGAAAATTAATGAATATATGTAGCGTCTACTGAAAAGTCTACGCGATAATATTGAGCAGAGGAAGCAGAAGCGATGGAAAAGGCGGCCGAGATAGGTAACAGTAGACAAATTTACATACCTATCATAAAAACAGGTAATAAAAATTTGAGACTATTTCTAAAAAAGATGGGGCAATAACCCACTTATAGCCAATGAAACTGGAACAATGGGCAAGACAATGAAGAATGGTTTGTGTTTTTTAGCTTCCTATCAGTTGCTCACTTTTACTAGACAACCCAAGGAGATATCAATATAGACATCCCGAGTCTTAAAAAAGCAGGAAAAGACATATCTACTCTAGAGTAAAGGAGAGTAGCAGTTCCTGATGAATTAATCCCGGAGATCATTAGGTATAGTAGTTCAACTTTAGAAGTTGGCTGTGATTTTAGCCAGAGCCTGGGAACTGGACGTAATCCTATCTAAATGGTCTCGATCGCTAATCATTGTTCACTGTATAAGGAAGTACAAGTCTTTTTGTGATAATTATAGAGGAATCAGTTTGATTAATATAGTGTCTAGAATATTGGCCTTAATAATCTGACGGTTAACTAGGACGCCTAGAAAACTAGACTGGTTTCAGAACTGAATGTAAGTATTTCGATCAGATATTCTCCCTTCATAGGCTTTTGGAACACAGACATACCTACCGACTCCGAACTGTAGTTATATTTCTAGACCTTAAGGCAGTGTTCGATTCAATAGATCAACAGGTTTTATGGTATTGTGTCATTGAAAAGTGTACCAAGGAAGTACACTAACCTTGTATACGCTCTCTACTCGAGCACTGTTAATCGAGTAAGAGCTTATGGAGAGCTATCGTCAGAATTGATAACTTCATGTGTTCTTCAGGGTTGTCTGGCCACCTCACTTTTATCTAACTTGTCATTGGACATTATTGGGAGAAAGCTAAGCGTGGTCAAACCAAGCCGTGGCATTTCTCGAAACTGACCGGTGAACTGAATTATATGTGAAGTAGACTGCCTGGTTGGGATCTGGATGACTGTCGCAATCAATGGTTGGAAACTTTGGTCGACGGAGCTCAGAATCGTTTGGAATAGTGCAGGTGCACAACTTTTGTCGGCCTTTCTAATGTTTTAACTTACCTCGTAAATTTGTTCGATTCTACTAACTTTCTTAAATCATCCCTTGTGTCTAATCTTTTTTCTCATCACTACCACTGTTACTACATCTACTCTAGGATTTGCTCCGATTATTTTATCTAGCCGTGTGACAACTTAGACTGGTGTATATATGTCGTGGGTTCTACATCGATCATGACTGACTGGTTGACCTCATTTACCTTATACCTCTAGTAGTCTGAATAACAGATTGAGAGAGCTATTGAATACTAGAGAGGCTGAAAACGCAATAGGTAACTTTGAGCGATGAGGACAAAAGACCTCACAGGTTAACCCCAAAAGTTAAGAATGGTTGACGAACTTCACTAAATCATAAGGTAGAAATTAGTTAATTGACCCAACCAATTAAACGCTCCATATATTAGACAGAACTTAATTTTATTAGTTTAACATCGACGGTTAATTGTCCTAGTTTGTGAGAAAGGGCATATAACCACAGAGGAAACAGTTTGTTCAATGTCATATTGGCTTCTGATGATTAGATGGAAATTAAGAACTAAAAACTGGGGGATATCAGGCTAGTTCCAAACCTAGATGTTGTTGAAGACCCTAGATGAGATAGTTCTAAACCGACCTAAAAATGTAATCAACTCTGAAGTCGGGACAGAAATAGGCTCAAAGTTGCAAGTTTTCTTTCTTATTACACTGTGCCCATGAGGGCCGCGTACTGAAGTGGAATGCTTGTCTTTTATATCTGGCATTATATTTACATGTATATCGTTACCCAGAATACAAATAAACACATCTTACGAGAAAATGGCGAGAAGTATGTGACATCTATATAATTTGACGTGGCGAACATTTGGATTTTTACGTCTTTGAAGGGAATTTACGGCTTGTATATAAGCTAGTGATACTGGTCTGTCTCCTAAAATGGATGTAGAGGTTCACGGGAGCATTCCCTAGCAAACCACTAAAATGCAGTTAACATCAATAAAACACAGAAATCAGGCATTTTCAAATTCGTCCTCAAACCCAGACAGAACTCCTTAAAGAAACATAAACACTAACCTAATATTGTGGGACTCCTCAGCAGTGCGCATCCACGACCTCGCCCCCTGCGAGATTCGAACCCAGGACCTGCTGGTTTTGCGCGCGAGGAGTACCACGATAGGACGAAACGGCCGTCCAGTGTTTTCAGGTTTTCCACGGTGGTCTAGCTTCAACTGACTCATGGTCTTAACCATTGAAATTACTATAATATCGACAAAACCCATCTGATACTGATCTAATAGTCAGTAAAACGGGTGACTATGCCAAATATCTAAACAGACTAGATTGTAGATCTACACTTTGGGAACAGAAGAGTAAGAACCTATGTGAGTGTGCTACTTTGAGTTTATTATTTTCTTGTGCGAATCAACTAACAGTCCGGATACCATTTCTCGTAGTAGTTGGTTCCCAAACTTTATTGCTCGATGGGAAAAACCCGCATACTACGAGGACTCCGCTTATGTATAAAAAACCGCTGACGGACTGGAAAAGTCTCAAACTAGTGTGCCTCACTGTGACGAATATTACGTAACATTGAACTATTCCAAATAATAGGTGCTAACAATTATATACGATGATGATAGTAATGTGACAGAGTTGCAATGGTTTTGCATTTATTAACACAACTAGTTAGATCAAAAAAACAGTGACCTCTTATTCAACTGAAATTAATGAGCAAACCAAAGAATACTTACCAGTTCATGGAAAAGGACAAACACAGAAATATTTATTTGTATTAAACTGTTTACACCAAAGTTGAGCCCCTTTTGTTTGTAGGGATCCACCAACTGGTTGAAAAACACAAGATCACATCCCCAGACGACATTTTTAACTTTAAAGTAACCGTCTGATAACAAAACGAAAAAAACCCTAGGATTGCCCATTGTTGCGCTCAGATTTGATTGACCTCCAGAGTGACTAATAGTTTATTACTATGTGACGAGCTGCCTTCAATTGTTTAATTTATCTACGTTTCCGTTTTGTTGTTAGTACAACGGCTTTTTCTCTTATAAGGGTAAGGTTACACATGATTACAATTGCCCTAATAAATTTAATGGTTACTTGGGGATTAGTACATTGTTAGCTTGAGTGGTTGAAATTTTCTCAGTTCAGATGAGTCACCAGAGTTACCAATTGTCAGGATAGGTTACTGGCGGTTGTTTGTAATTACAATTGTAGAATAGGAGTTAGAATATTGAAAATTGTTGGACAGAACTGAATAGTCTTAAGAGGTAAATAAGTCCCCAAAATAAAATGTCCTGTATGTCCTCGACATTTAATGCCGACCCGACTAATTACAATGGACACACTTAGCTGAAGGCGCTTGGTCATGCACCCACACCAGATCACGAGTGGGTACGCCGTGTCATGCATCTCTTGTAACCGTTAGCCAGCTTAAAGTGGACGCTTCCCAATATATCGACATTCTTTCAAATATGTCTTTAAGCCTCTTCACTTCTGTCATCTGATTTGATTGGGTTGACATGCCTTGATCATAAAAGTGTTGTCAAACTTCGAATACCTGTGGCATCTTTAGTGGTAAGACTGGCGTGATTTAATACACCGAATAGTAAAGTGTGAGTCTGTTCCCTTACGGAACATTATCTATCTTTTTTAATATCATTTTTATATATTGTGATATTTTTCTTCGCACAATGGTAAATTATATCTTCGTAATGACGGAACAGACTCCTAAGTTGTTTAGCATTAAGACACTTCTGACACTGCCATTCTCGCCTGATAATAAAGAAATCTGGTTCTATTATACTGACGACTTTCACGGGCACGGCGTGACAGCCACACACCATTACCGTCTAACTCCATTGGGCCTCCAATCATTCGAGACACATCATCTACGCTGGTGATTCGCAGGACCACTTCTTCCAAAACATAGAGCTGCAACATTGCTAAACAACAAAAATGATGCAGGAGGTCATTGGTCGACGGACCTTTGATAGCAGCCTGTTTTAACAGCTCTTCTTGTCAATTCTTCCTCAACAGGCGAAGGCAGTGCATGTGCCGTTCCAAAATAACCCTGTAGATGAATTGACTGCACCTGCTGACCGGACTCTGGAGATCATTAGAATCTCCCTAACGATGAGGTCTATTCCATCAAAGAAAAGCCTCAAACAACTAAAAACAACGTTACATACTACTGACACAGTCTAACTCGTCTCCTCGATATTCGTAATAATTTTAGACGATCCGAACTTTTCGGAAAAACTCGTAACCACAAACATCTGTCTGTAGAACATGAAAAACGGATAAACCTTACTGGTGCCGGTACCGAACTTTTCGTGGCACTGGGCTCCAACAGCACAACCTTTGAAGCCGATCATGCAATTAGTGAAAAGACCCATATTCAACAATTGACACGAAAAGAAGGTTAATTATGTAGGACGCGGAAACATTAATTCAATCCATCGGATGGCATCGCTCAGCCTTGCAGGCGTGCTCATTCTTGGGTCAATTATCTCTTTCTTTCATATCAAATATAGTGTTCTATCTCCCGTCTAAATGTGTTCTGCATCATATAATGGACGAGTCGGTGTAGATATTGATGTGATTTCCACGTAAGATCTTGTAGACTACGTAGTCATATGATGGTTAAACTACAATTTTAGGATTTGGTCTATTATTAGAGCAGTACTAATAATAAAGTGGATCATAACTCCACAAGCTTTAAGCCGTCCGGAAAGAAAAACTTTTCGGTAAACTTCACAGCCAGCATGTGTTAACTGCAACCGCAACTGGCGAACAAAGCCGTTTCTTACACATCACAAATGTGACTACGAAAGTTCGATAACTCATCGGCACTAGGGCAGAAGTAGGTATATTTCCAGCAAATTTAACTACCGACTGCGCGGACCTGTTTACCGCTCACATTCGTGAAATAATAAACTGATTACAACATATGGCGAGCGATATGTTCACATTAATGTGGGTTTACGCGAATTCATCCACTAGATTACTGTTTTTGCAAGTTTTTCTATGCTAGTCAAAGGTATAGACCTGATAAAACATATTCTACATACCTACACGCACAAATGGGAGTTAATGGACAGAAATGCTGATGTATCTATCAGTTTAACCTCCTTTTCTGGCTGTAGGTTATCCTCAGTAACTGTTAGGCGCATAATCGATCCATACTACCAACGGATACTCGATAAGTACGGTAAAATGTACCAAACGCAATCAAAATTACCGTATGTAGCACGCCATGTTGCACACTGCATCACAACTACAGGACCACCTGTATTCTCGAAAGCGTGACAACTACCTCTCAAAAAGCTAAGGCTAGCACGAAACGAATTCGACCACTTGATAGACTTGAGAATCATCCAGTCCGTGAACAACCAATGGGTATCCCATTTACAGATGTAGCCTTAAAAGCACGGCAATAATTGACAGTTTACGGCGACTGAATGAGAAAACCATTCCTGATCGTTATCTGTTGCCTCATATTCACGAAGTGACAGCTACCTTGAAAGACGCAACTGTTTTCTCGAATATCTACTTTGTGACAGAATACTACCGATACCTCATGGCTGCAGACGATATCTCTAAAACTGCTACCATCAACCTCTTCGGGCTCCATTAAGTTTCGCTCATCCCTTTCGGCTCAAAAATGCTGCACAAACTTTCCAGCGATTCATCAATCACGTCTTCATAGGTCTCAACTTCACTTACACATACGGAGGTATCTGCCTTATCGCAAGTCCGGACAGACAACCTCATCTCTAGCGTCTGGACTACGTTTTCGAACGACTCAAACGACATAGAATCAGTGTACATATTCAGAAATTTTAAATCGTAAAAGACTCCCTAGATTTCCTCTGACACACTACTGCTGCTTGATGAATCCACATCCTGAAAAGCGAAGCCCCGGTCATTTTGTATCACCCAGAAATGGCCATAATCGAGCAATTGCGTGCGTTCAGTAGCTTGACGGAATTCTATCGAAAGTTCATACCGAATTGCACGTTTCCCACTAAACCCTCAACAGACCAAATTCGTGGAAATGAGAAACCTATCAATTCGGATGAAAATGCGACTAAGACACTCCTCACTGTTAAGAGATCAAAAAAGACACTTTTAGTCACTAATACTGGCAGTTTGAAATCATAGCCCCTATCATCATGATTGCTAGTCGGTGACACCTTTCATCATCATTTACGACATCAGGTTTCATCAAGGTGATAGTTAAATTAAATATATTCTACACGATGCATTACAACTAATCCCAGAATTACCATGTTACGAGCATATCAGACAGTTTCAGCTTGTAAAGTATGGGTTATATATGGGCGCAGTATTATGTGTTGCAGTAAAATGAAGCACAAGATTTTTAACAAAGAATCAGTAGTTAGGAAGGTTTAAAGACAGATGTGTGCTTATCCCGCCAAAGAGAATAGAGTTGGAATATGAGGCTGAAACAAGGCGTTAGGTTACGAACCAAATGTGGTGTCTGAATGAACTAATGATTCCCTTGTACTTGTTGAATGCTTGATTTTGAATTCCAAACGTAGTACATTTGTGCGTCATTATCTAGTACTTCTTGATCCAACTGCGTTTTTTCTGGGATTCTTGGTTTTTACTATAATTCAAATGCTTCTAATTATCACATGAAACCAATTGAAGGTCCGAAAAATATGTGCGGAAAGTTGTAGACTGATTGGGACTAAACAGAAAGGAACTCACATCAGTTGGTGGTCAACATATTACTAGGATGTTCATTCTAGTGAGGTTGTAGTGGCACTGGGTGGAGAAAAACCCAACGAAGGAGAAAGCAGGATGGATGAATCCAATTAATTCCAATTGATCGGGCGACATGGCTTTGCCTTGCAGGCAAGGTCACTCTTGAGTGTCGTAACATAATCTTTTATCCATATTAAATATATTTTTCTATTACCAATAATCCTTACTTCCACTTTAACTTTCTCGATCAATTTTTACTTATGTAAACCCACTATTCCATTAGTCCCCTGATTAATGCTCACATGTATTATCGTAATGTTATATCGATTAGTGTTCATAACATATCAACTCAGTCGACACTAAAAACTGGTCATGTATAATAATTATTAGCTCAGATGGTTCATTACCAAGCTCTAATAACATTTATGTGCTTCAGCGAAATAAACTTGTTAGACGTCGAACTCTAGCAAATATGACATGTAAATAACCTAAATATACATTGACAAGCAACGTAAGCAAGGACTAACTAGTTATCTGAATCTAATTCTTCATATTGTTTCTTCACTTAGCGCCGCACTGTGTTTTAAAGCAAGCACTATCCTGTAATATCTTTTCTCCCGACCACTGCCTTCCTAATTTCCCATTTTTAAGTTCCATTGCTAAACAACAAGTATAACACCACTCCAAAAGCATACGGTGAGTTTAAAGTATAAATTTTCCGCAAACATAAGGTCACTTTGGGTGGTTTATGCAATGACAGCCACTAACGAGTGACAAAAGGTCAACAGCACCAAGCACCCTGGATTTAGTTGCCATGCTGCATGTTTTATTCTGGATGCTTTTGGATAATTGCTACTAGTCACGAATGGCCTTATATATGTCGTCTATTGAATCTAATTTTCAAAAATAATCCAGGCGAGTTTAACTCTTTCGCTGGATGGCTTACTGTACTTAACATGTATATGTTTTCACTGAGATTAGTAGTATATATTGCATAGGAACCGCTTCCCAAACGTTTTTGGTATAAGAAATATTTAATATCTTTATACTACAATATACTACTAAAAAGTGTGTTGTTTAAAGACATTTCTTAGTCCTAGTTGCTTTTGCCACATATTTGTAAGTGTAATTAGACTGAATACAGAGACTTCTAATGGAAAATTTATAACTCGCCATATTCCTACCTAAAGTTCCACAAGTTGTCCTAATTTTAAAATTATTTTTCTGGCCATGTTTGTTGTTTTTAAATTGTCAAATACCTCAACTACCTGCGTGTTACCCTGGCCCGTACATGCGTTGCATTGTATCTCTACGTCTTTTAAATTCAAAAATCGTTTGAGTCGTCTCTAATATTTTCAATAAACCCATCATAGTCACTATTGCTATACGTATTTGGGTTTATGAATTGGTTAATCATATTATTAGCCTAAAAAGACGAACTTAGTTTAAATAATAAAGTTACAAATTTAGGCACTATCAACTGCACTAGTATAATAACTAAACTCTCAGGTAGTTGTTGGTTAAACAAACATTTAAAATCAAAACTCCGGAACCTACTAATAAAATTTTTGAATAAGAATTTATAATACAGTTAGGCATCTCGAGATCTTTAACACTACATACCTCTTCCATTTCATAAGCACATAAAACAACAATACCTATTTTCAACTGGCTACTCCTCAATCAACACTATAACTGGTTAAATATAATGGTTTTAGGATATCGTCCTAAAGCATTGTCATGACTCGACAATCAGGCTCATTATGATTGAGAACAAGTCAATCAATCTGTGATATTGAGGTTGTTATCTTACGCTCACCATTCAGACTAATGTTTCCATTTTTATGCAGGACCTACTATTTTACTAAGACAACATATAACATACTTACTCGGACTTCTGCATTAGGACTGTGTGGCAGGCATCGGATGGATAAAAAAGAAAAAAATCAGACAACAAAAGACATACTTATTAGTTTTCTTAACACTTTATTCTCCATATGCACTTTCTGTTCTAGTAAACAAACTTCCTTATTCCAACCTTGACTTCCTTTCTTTCATTTAAACTTACTCCACCTTGATAAATATCACAACTTATTGTTCTTTATCACTGCATTCTCTCATCTGGAGCCTCTGATGACATTCCACTCCAGCAACAAGAGCTAGTGCGAATTTATTCAAATAATTTATCATACCCTTGTCTGTTCCACCACGAAATGTTAAGCATTGTTTATCGTTCATATCCAAGTGCCTTGTGGCTCCTCGGTTTCTCTTTTTTTCAGAATCTTGCTCTGAGGGTACAGCTATGGAACTTCTGACATCTGTAATAAACTAGATGTACGTGTCTTCCCGAGGTCATGGTTCACACCAGGCGCTCTACAAGTCTACTTTATAACAAGTATAAACTTAAAAATTTGCACTGCATGAATACTTAGCACGACCAAGATCTTAATACAATTATGCCAAGATTGAATCTGGTGTGTAACGTGCCACTCCGGAGAATGTTTTGAAGATTACTCAGTATATATGAAGGAATGAACTGATATTCACTTTCCTAGATTATATTTATTTAACAACCCTGCTTGGGATGCATGCTGCGAACCAGTAGATGTGGTAATTTCTAGATCCATGTCTATAAGAATGGCGTGTACCTGTCCTTGCAGAAATATACTATTTTTACTATCACGAAAAATCCGCAATGTTAGGATTAGGTCAATTATTAAAGCAGTACTAATACTGAAGTAGACTATAACTCTACAAGCTTACGTTTCGTAGTGTCTTGTGAAATCGTGGCCATCGATGATTTTTTGGCATAATATATGTGAAAGGATTTATAATTGCGCAGTGTATTGTTCAGGTGAGGCCTTTTTAGAATGTCTGTGCACCCAAGGTAGCCAAAAAAGGAAATATTTAATAAATAGTGACCAATGTTGTGTTGAAAGAGGGAAGTGCAGAAAGTAAGCTACGGGATCGTTAAAACGGAAAACTAAAATGGATGATTTATATAACTGCGAACGGTCAGTTTCTACCTTAGATAATGATTTGTATCTGTTATTACCGTATATATTTTGTTTAAGGTACAAATGTATATGTATGATTATAAATATCTGTGTTGTACTTCAGGATTTCGGTGTTTCCTTTGTGAACTTCCGGGTTTCTGCTACAGAAGCCGCTTCCATGGTGATTGTCTTCGTCCCCATTTGTTAGTGTGTATGTGGTAGCATGTCTAGTTCACTTACATGGTCTAAGTCCAATGCCCGATGTATCCACTGCAGTCCACGCTTCTGCTGAGATGTGGAGGTCTTCTTAATCAAATCAACGGGTAACGAAAAAAAGGATAGATGAAACAATGAACTTCTCAAACCAAAGAGTATTGTAGATCATCAACGTAGATGGTCTGTGTCGAATGATTGGAGGTCTACTCGAGTTAGACGGGAATGGCATGACGAACCAACTAACTTAGAAGTCACACCTCGTGGTCAGCAATTAACGTGAATTGCCCCTTCAACGTATTAAAGTACTATGGCTACTCTGAATACCGTGCAACACAATGGACGTTACTATGAAAATGTATTGGTAAGAATGAGTAGAGAGAAGATAGAGAAACCACCACCGCATGCGTCAGTCCATGGCATGCGATCAACTGATGTGAGTTGGTTGTCCTTGAGCTTGACAGGGATCAACGATCCGTTTGATATGCAGTGACCCAAGTGCCGGATGATTTGGCTAGGGCTTAGTGACATATTAGTGGCCCTACAGTATGTTAAATAAGAAATCATACTTTAAGCACAATTATACCATGTATGGTAGACGATGGAGTAAACGGTACATAATCAGCCAACAATAATTGAGGAATGGTTAATAGTGTGACAGCAGTTAATAGGTTTAATGGAAGTTTATAATAAGTGAGATGTTGGAATGTAACAATATAGATATCTGCTAATTATACAATGAAGATATAAATAATAATATTCGGGAAAGGGCTTTGAGCGTTTTAGATCTTCCAATATTCATTCTGTCACAGGATCTATCACCACAGGTCTCGTTGTATGCTGAGATTATCAGGATGTGGGGGAGGGGAGAAGTAAGGAATGAAGGTGACAGTTCAGAGCGTGTTAATGATAGAAGTTATCTGAATGGTCTAGAATTTGTTCTTTACATGCAAATACTTTTAAGCGTATTGCAGTTTAAATTAGTAACTAGGGTACAGACGCACAATAAGGAGTAATGTTTAACTACTTGTAGTATGTGCATAAATTGATCTGGGTGTTATTGTCAATCGAGCAGCTCACTGTCTCTTTTAGGCTAAGGCTGACTGGTTACTCGGTCTTAGGACGAACGGACAGTGAATATATATTCCAAAAAGTACTGACATATGTGTCTGAATAACTTGATCATTGGCTCGGGTCCTCTTAAACACTTAACATTTAAATTTATTCTCAGAATCACAGAGTCGATGTATGACGAGATATTAGGTAAAATAGATATATTCCCCCAGTCATATCGAACTAGAAAAGACTTGAACATAACTTTTAAACTGACTAATGATAATTTTGTGTTCCACGTATCGCGATTCTTCTTGGATTCGAAAACCGAGCATTTACGAAGACACTCCAAGATGTCAACAGTCCCATAATAAATTACTTCTCACGTTACTTCTGACTGTCTTATCGAATCATCAGCGGGCCTAACTCTTTACCTCAAAAAGATAACTGAAATCAAACGAACTGGTAGACTATTACTAGGATTAACACAGGCCATTCAGCATGTTATATTTCTTAAAATGATGCCGAAATAGATCGTGCCGTCTGTTATCAAATAATGAATGTTCATGCTAACTAGTTTTAATCACCTCCTGAGTTAAGAACATATAGTTAAGGTGAAAAGACGGATTGTTCTTTTTCAGTGATACTTCAAGATGAAATGTACTATATCTTAACTCTAAAGAAATCTGGTGTTTTACCTTGTCGTTTCGAAGGTTAGAATATGGGAACAATTTCGAATTCTTGCTAAATGTCATCTCTCTCCGCATCGGTTGCAGAGGCTAATAAGCTTACTTCTAGTGGTTATTCATCAGTTCAAGATCCTGTTCGTTTTGCAAGGCGAGGTGCATTGCGAGAAAAGAATGTCTCATATGTGAAGGGTCATGAGTTTGTTGCACGATTCTTAAAACAATTCACATTTTGCGGGCATTGTAAAGACTTCATATGGTATTTTTTGGAAATCAATATACGTCATCTCTATTTTAGGGGCCTTGGTATACAAGGTGTTCAGTGCAAAACTTGTCTGTTTACGGTTCATAAAAGGTGTTATCAACTAGTTACTTTTCAATGCCCTGGCGCAGATACTGGGCCAGATACAGACGTATGTTTGAAACAATATGAATTTATTTAATTACCTAGTTTGAGAAAAAGCACGATTTCGTGCTGTACACGTATACAAGCCCAACATTTTGTGATCACTGTGGTTCTCTTCTTTATGGTTTGCTACATCAAGGGTATAAATGTAAAAGTGAGTAGTCGTATCTTAGATAGCTTTAAATGCACATTTGGTAAATAACTTTACGTTTTTCAATCATTTACCTAATTCCGTTTGGAGAGAATGTCTTCAGTATGCATTCTGAATAGTTTTATTTTGTAATCTACTGAGCAATGCTTACTATTTAGTAATTTTCTAAAGCATTCACATCATATCTAACAATTGTGTTTAGCTCTAAATTACTTGTTGTTTGATCTGAACTTTACCATTGCTGTATATTAAAAATAACGATGTGTTTTCTGCCCCTAGTATTAGATTTGGTATTTTATACTAACGCTTTTAATAGAATTGAATTAAATGCGGATGATCTCAATTTCATTCAAAGTTAAAGCTCATATAATGTTTGCGCAAAACTGCAGTATTCTTGTATTAGATGCCTGACTGAAATGTTACGTTCGAATTCATGTTAGTTTATTTAGTTACGTAACCTTTCCTTTTGTATCGTATAACTACGAAGTCATAGTTACCATTGTCTCAGGAAAATGTGACCGTAGAAACTAATTCTTAACTGTATTAAACTGACTTAAGTCTTAGATTACTACATGATAACTAACACAAATATATCACAAATAAAAGAACATTTACAGGAATGGACTTCTGAAATAGCTTCCAAAAGCTTTTCTAGTTAAAATGTGTTCAATCTTACTAGAATCACATAAAAAGTAGTCAAAAGCAAGGTCACCCTGGACCCAAAAAACTGGGTATTTAGGATTTTTTTGCTTTTGTAGTTCATAATCTTTCGAAGTATTTGGATATTTTATGTTTTAAGATTAAAATGGATACAACTGATTCATTGTAACTCACCTGATTCATCATCCTAGATTAATAAGCATGGTTGAGTAAACGAATGACATGCCAACAATATTACCTAACAGTAGTGTATGTAGTGGAATTACTTAGGAATGTTGTGCAAATGCGAGGTGCCTAATCGAGTGAGTTTTAGTTAGAAATTTAAAGAACTAGAGAATCACTGATCATGCATAAAAGCTTTGTAGATTTCAAGTCGTATGCATCTGATGTGGTTGTTAACCAAAAATGCTAAAGGGCTGGGGAATAGGAAATTGCAGTAGAAAATTAAAAATCAAATCGTCACTGGCGATGAAATCTAGGATGCATGTTTCATCCCACTTGAGACCCGTCAGCTAGATTTATGTGTGTTGATGGCCATCCTGAAATTCGGACACATTGTTTTTCCTTTTATGTTACAATAGGCCATCCATCGAACTACTAAGTTGATATATCTACTAACTTGTTTACATATTACGAAGTTATGCATATGTGAAACTTAAACTATTTTATATATATATATATATATATATATATATATATATATATATATCAGGATAGTAGAAGCAAAAAAAATGGTAAAAGTGGAATAGATTGTAATACAAATCAAGCTACGCAAAAAAGCAGGCTTTGAAGATAGTTGTCGAATAAATAAGCATAAATTTGTTGATAGGGAAGACAATTACTGGTAATTATTATACTATCTCACTTAAGTTGCATACTTAAGACTGTGTAACATTTACTAATTGATGATGATTTTTGTGTTATCCGTTTAATATTATCATATTCAATCATCTGTGGCATATAAAACTCTTAAGAACCGCTGACGGCAATTATAGAAACTATGATTGCTATTTTGAATAGAGGTTTAATGTATTTTAAGTAATGAATTTTATTAGCCTATTTGTTGCTTCTATACAGTTTGTCAAATTTTCTTTGTCACGTTACAGACTGCAATCTAAATGTTCATAAGAGATGTACATCTAAGGCTCCACGACTTTGTGGAATGGATCATACAGAAAGGAGAGGCCGGATGAAGGTTTCAATTACAGCTCAAACAGGAAGATTAAAAGTTGAAAGTAAGAACTTGCTTTTCAGTTACTTAATTTGCTGAAAATGAAAGTGACTTTTAATGCACGAATTAGCTCATGATCATTTAGTTTCTACAGTCGTACTAAATTTAAGTTACCTAACCACTGAGCAATAAGTGGTTGATATGGTTATAATTGACAGTTATCAATCCCCACTGACAAATAAACATGCATAGCTAAATACTGTGTTGTGATTTCTGGAATTATTTTTCTCATAACATCTAAAATCTCACTTTTCACCATTGTTAATTTTAAGCTTCGTTTGATGGTTAGCAGAGAGTTGTATGCGATCAACAAATAACCACCGGCAGTAAGTTTGATGGCAAAATATACTTGCGTGTCAGAGGTTTTGATCTGCTTGTTTGTTAATTCATGATTGTTCTAATCTCTAACTTGTATTTTAAAATTTGTTCGGGATGTGTCTCGTGTCATTTTGATAGATAATTATGAAAACATTATTTTTTTCTGTCAGTTCTTATTTTTACATACTCTGTATTACAAGATGTTTGGATCATAAGAAACAATTTTAAATTAAGAATCAACTTTTTGTTCATCCACACAACGGCGACTTAGATTTCACTTTGTTGATTTTGAACACCTACGGAACATTAAATTCTTACACTCATTATGTATACTTTCGGTCAAGATTAGTTTTTTGTTCATTATAGATTTCAACTCGAGCTTTAAGCAAATATTCAGGTAGAGTAAAATTTCAATCGTTCTAATGAGTTTGCGGGAAGCATGAAGGCTTTGCTTTGTCAAAGTTAACCAAAAACAAAACGTTTAGCATTAGGCTTTTATTTAACTTTTTTTCTTTTGAAATATGTCTTTTACAACATTTTAGATGATCAACCATGGGAGTTTATTTTGTGTTTATTTTGGTGATGTTAACAAATTTTAGGTTCTACAAAAAGGAATTCTGCCAAACCTAGTAAATGTTTTTCTGTTGAACAAGTAGCTGTATCAGACAAAATGTTCCTTATCTTGATATTTGTTTATTATTAGTTCTTTACATTTTGGATTGGAATTATGTTTTCCGTTTGCTAATGTTCGTGGTACTAAATCGTTTTTATCATTCGTTAGTGTTTTACCTCAACTTATCGTTTTTACATGATTTTCACGTTTACTAGGAAAACTGTTTGCAACAATCCATTTTTACACAAGGGTCATGCATTTTTGTTTTTAATACCATTATAGCTTACAGATTTGTTTGCCGGCTAACTAATAGCTTACTTATGGCCTCGTTGCTAACACGTAATACAGATTACCGGTTATACTCGAACGAAGTGATTGTGTGTTGTTTGTACACATATAAGCAAAAGTTCACTGTATTTCAATGTATACTTGTAATGAACATGATGACAGTTTTCGGTTCAGCACATAAAAGTAAATGCAGTTCCGCGTTTGTCAGAAATTATACATTTTAAATCTAAACTGTGTTACTTCTGAATGAGACAGAAAACTGGAGTCGGGTAGTTAGCATTCCGTAACCAGAAGTCTTAATCCACTCCTAATTCCTTGCCCAAGTGTCGATTTTCAAGTTTATTTATGAATGAATTTCTCTAGTTCCGTTTATTCATTTTGATTTATTGAAAATATCAGAAAAGGGACTGAATGTGTGTGAATTTTTGTTATTTGTGTGGCTTAGTCATTAGTGTTTGGATTTTCAATGTTCCCATTAAATCATAATTACAGTTTCTGCTACATGCTTTTGATTCAGATTGTTGTAACATTGGAGAATTAATCTTTGTGCCCATCAGTATTGTTCCAGAAACTAATTACAACAGTAAATTGTGGCAGTAGCAACGTTACTAATACATATATGTTTTATAATTTACATATATTCAAAGACATATTTCTTTGAGTGACCTGTATTTCGATATTGTGTCTGTGATCATTGTTTTACAATTTATTTACTGTTGAGCACTTATTTTTAAACATGGCTATGATGGCTGCCAACTGGTTATATAATAATTAACAATATAATTATTGATATTGTGGATGATTTGCTAAAACGTTGTGACCATATTAACATTCTGGGAGTGAATATATGCATCGGAAAGGTTGAAGTACAAGTTTAAGTTATATAGTTGAACTATCGATTATTACTTTGACAATTATCGCATTATTGTTAAGGAACTTATAACATTTGCTTATATAAACTGGGAGTGCATCATTGATTAAAAAGCAAGTATATATACTTCACTTGATTGATGAGCTATTTCTAATTATGAAGTAACTGTCATCATAAAATGACAGTTTGTAAAACATTATAAAACCCGGAGGGTCACTGAACACATATCTAATTTATGATTTTTAAACAATTTAAGTCTTGTTTGGTGTACGCAACAGACTGGTTTATAGCGTTTCAAACTTTCACGTCTGAAGATCGATCTAGCGTGTTAATTAAATCACATGTTGATCAATAAAAAGACATTTAAAAAATCACCAGTATTCAAAATGACCAATTTTAATCATAGTTTAAGAGCTCCACAGTAGTGTTGTACAATATTCTTGGATGATTCTTGATAGTTTACTTCAATAATTCTCAAAGGACGTTTTAACCAATATAGATCGACACAAGTGGATTAAAAATAGAATAAAAATGAGTCTCGATTATTTGTTATATTTTTTAGATGATATTAGTTTATTGGCAAGTTAATTGGATGATGATTCTCATAAAAGTGTTAAAAGTATAAAGTCGTTTTTTAAAATAATATGTGATGTAGAAGATAATATTGAAAACGAAGAGATCGGTATTGTTGACGTTAGCTACACTTTAGCTCACGGTTTCATACCCTATCGTATTGGTGTAATATCTTTATGATCCAAATAACATGTTAGTGTGTTTTTCGTCTTAAATCCATAGCATGCAACGGACTGATCGAAAAATGCTTCTTTTAACATCTCATTTATGTTTGTTTGATCATGCCATTTTTTTGTGGTGTCTTTCTTTAAATTTGATAAACTTGTCATTCTGAAATAATCTCCAGCTGATTCCAGTGGTTTATATCTTTTGTCGTTATTCTGGCAACTGTTAAGGTACATTTTTGTCAACTATGTATTCTTCGGATGTGGCATAGTTAGATTTTTTCAGAATGTACAACAAAAAGTAGTAAATTACTAGAAGTTATCGAATGATTTTATCCCAACACTGTTCCAGTGCTTACAGACTGATTTCCGTATCGGCGGGAAATTGGTCTGTCAACCTTTCATAGGAAAAGTTGAATCGTATTCTACAGTCAAATAACAATCAAGATCTTTTCATTCAGCTGATGTTTGTTGACTGACGTATTTAGTTGTTGTGCTGTATTTTCTGTTAAATATATTTAGATAATTTATAAATTGAGGAAAAATACATGTAAACTATAAGTCAGTGAACAGTAATTTCAAGTTTTATATGTAGACATAAATAATAAGGGGATGTGGTAAATTTATACTAAGGATGGTTTATTAACGTTGGAGATGGTTTCTAAAGTTCCCATTTGTACAATTTTTAGTGAGACAGAAAGCTTTGCCATGACAGCCTTATTCACTGTTCTATATTTGCATTAAATGGAATCTAAGTTATTTTCCTTGCATATACCACAATAAAAAATGCTGGATGTAGATTAAAATAAAATGTTTGAGAAAAAACACTTATGGTAAAGGATATGATTAATGTTTGTTTGAATTATTTATTTGTTATCTATCTAAGTGAATTCTATTTGTGAAATAACGTTTATTTGCATTACCTTTATATGTTCATTAATAATAGTAATTGCAAAACTGCTTTTATCTGACTTTATTTTCTCAAGTGGCCACTAATCACACTAGGTAGATATATTGCAATTGTGCTTACTGGTATCGATCAATTGCAATGTAATAGAAAAGAAGCGATTTTGGAAATAGAAAAATGAATAATTCGGCATTTGTACTTCAAATCAGAAATCGTACTTAGTTGGACATTTGAAACTGAGAATTTAATTATTTTTCCTACATTGTCGACAGAATATCCTTTGATATAACTAATTCGTTCAGTATATTTTAAAGAGAACAACTATCTAATAAATAACTATCGGAAGTGATGAACACAATATGTAAATCTATGCTAAAGTGGAATACCGCCAATCTCATTTATATTTATGTACTGGTTTTAGTTCATGTGACGGGTTTCATGATCAAATAATTATTTGAATTACTTGTATTGTATTTTTCTGAACTCTGTCATTTTGACTTGTCCGTCTCAGTAATACTTGCTGGATGCGTGGATAAAAAACATTAGATTTAGTAACTAGGTCAAATTTATTATAAAAATCCAACCAACGCTCAGCACTGTACATGTTCGTTGCTACTCAGTTACTGAACAGTTTAAATATTTCCATTTCACAGATGATGAGTCATTCCCTGAATGCCTTGATATCAATGTCAGTCAGTCACAAGCAACGCAAAACCTGACATTTGTGCATCAATTCAAGATGCCATACCACATTAGCACAGCGAGTTAACGTTATCAAGACTTATCCCAGTGCAGTAGAAGTAGTAACACGGTCTGAAATGAATTTTGATCCCACTAGAAGGATTTAGTTCTTCGAAATTGCAGATACACTTTGTTGACGAGTACCAGATAATACAAAGCTTATTGATCACCTCCAACCACCTAACATCGAACACAGTTCACTGATATATCAAGTTTACTAGGTTAGGGCTGCACCGAAGCTCAGACAATTAATCATCACTAAGGTCCAGACAAACACGACATCGGTTACTATTTTGTGACGAATTAGTGTTACTAGTTTTATTACTAAAGTATAGTCTTTCTATTTTTCTTAACATTTTAAGGATTTCTATTGCATTCTCTTATATGGTATTGAATAAAGATGTTTTAATTAAAATTATTCGGTTAGCGTAAATATAATCGCTATGATAAGTATATCGATCCATTTTTGGAAAAAAACTGGTCTGTGGTTAAAAAAGAGTATAGAGTGAGTAGATTTAATACAAACTATCAAATTCATTGTATTCTTCAATGTTGAAAGCTCGTACAAGTAAAATTTTAAGGTGCTTGATTGAGAGCAGTCGGTCAATCTTTTTGTGTAACTTGTTATTTTATTTGACTGAAATGATACAACATGAAATCAAATCATTTAAAATATTCAGTTTATTAAAGATATATTGTTTTGTGTCATAATATTTCATTGTCATTTTATTAAATAAATTTTCCCATCATGTACTTTAATTTATGACAGCGAATAGAAAAGGACCTTAAATGTTTTTTTTTTAAAATAATTTTGTTTATCTAATATGATAATGATACATCCTTTTCGGTCATTTTATGATTAATTTAGATAGGGGTCACTTATTTTTAATTGATAACTAAAAATAAATAACTGATCTATATCACTACACATCATGATCATTTTATTCGACACTTTTTGACAGATAAAATGTTTATTCATTTAAAATAAGGTGATCGAAATAGAACCCTACATATGTCCTAATTCAAACTGATCTAATTTCTCCAGTGAATCTTTACATAGATTTGCTTCCCAAGGTGCACATTCATATTTGACTGTGAATATATATATATATATATATATATATATATATATATATGTTTTGCAAGAATTTTCAACAGGAATGATATGATCTTATTCAATAAAAAATGAATCCATCTGAGGTCAGTATTTAATCAAATAGTAGTTATGTGCTTTCATTACAGTTGAATAGATAAGTAAAAAAATATTCGTACAATCGAAAATAACATTTGATTTTATGAAAGAATTAGGTTATAAAATTCCAAATTGAACTCTTAATATTGTCAAAAACACCTTGCCTATTTAAAATACAACGATTAGTTCAAGTATCATTTAGGCGATACAAAAATAGAAATAAAATACAAGCTGTAGCATAAATAAGAACCTTTTATAAACAAAACAATACCCTTTATTCATTTACAAAAAAATCTCTCATTTACATTATTTCGAAGGATTCCCTATTCATTGGTGTATAGTTGAACCACAGAGAAATGTTGTAAACAGGTACAATTATCTAAATGATGCCTTCATCTAAATAGCTTTGCGAAAATCATATTCTTTGTTATTTTATTTTAAATATTTCTGAAATTGAATCATATACAGTTTATTTTTTTAAAATATTTTCCAAAGAATGAATTTGCTGAAATAGTCAAATGAGATGATCTCATTTATAAATCTGATGGGAGTTGCTTAAGGGATGAAGTCGTATTTAAAAGATTTGGAAAAATCGTAATATCTGTGAATGATTCTTTAAATTTTTTGTTGATAATCATAGAGTCTCATTTTAAAAAAATATGTACTGGCGTTAATTAAGCGATTGTACCACCTACAAATTCACCATCAAATATTGAAAATGATTTCAAGATATTTAGACGAACTCAATTTATTCACTGGAACCTGTCATTATTTATTTTTATTTTGATTCATTTGCTATGGTGTTCAATCCCTTCTAAAGCGTTGTACGTTTTTACGAATTTGTATGGAAGTTATTATGGATTTCGATTTATATGCCTTATAAGTGGTCTTTGACATTTCTTATCTTATGAAATCTCAAATCAATTTATGAGTTTACCAAATAAAAATCTAATTATGTTACTTTATGGTGCATATCGGGTTAGAAAATATCTTGAATAGACACGGAAGTATCTAGGACATTCGAAGAAAACTCAGGAGTTATTTTTTGCTTTCTTCATTTCGTAATTTTATCAGCCTTACCTGCTTTGCGGGAAATATCTGAGGTAAGAGAAGTGACATTTTATTCTTGTCGGTTTTATTTAACTACCCCTTTTATTTATTTCAGGAATAACTGTTCTATATATGTTGTGTTTTCACAGCATGGAAATCCATTCACCACGTCGAAGTAGTGTCCACGGTTAAGGTTTACCAAGTTTCATGCATAAATCTGATGTGAATGGATTAAAAAACAAGTTTTCGTATTCTGTTCATAAATTTCTTAAAAGATGTTGTTTTGAAGAAACGAAATCAATTATCTAGGAAAATAAACTTCAAAATATTTCTTCACTTAAGCATTTTAAAATGCGAATGAGCCAGTTAACATCAATTATAGTGATTTAATACTTTCTATTCAGGTTTATCATGTTTATTTCCCCTTTAACAAATCAAAATTTGATGCAGTTTGATAATTACTTATCAGTGTATGTTTGTTTTATATGGTTCTTCGAAAACGTTCTGTGTTTTATCTCACATTTGTTACCTAATGCAAATTTTAAGCTGTTGATTATTTTTTTCATTTGTTTAGGAGTTATTGTAATGAATAAACGTAAAAACTAACCACCTCACACAATCTATGATTAAACATATTCATCTAAGTGTTCGACTAAACTTTTGAAGAACCTTTATGTTATAAATAGTACACTGAAATTATCACGAGTATGTTAATGGATTATGTGTGTAAAATATACACAAAAACATGTTAACATTTATGGAACATATACTGAAAATAGGTTAAATGTCAGGAAGATAGTTTTGTTTCCTAAGTATTTTTATGTTCATTTACATATCCATTTATTACATGAACTAGATATTCACGTGGTGCGTCCAAATAGGATGTCTAACTTAGAATAAGATTTCGTTTTTCTAAGTTAAAAATCTTTTAATTTTGATTAATTAACATCTTTTAATGCTCGGACAGGATTCAACTTTTGTAATATATGACTATTTATATATACATGCATACTGGACAATTGGACTATGCTAACTTGATTCAGGTTATTTTGTGAATTTCTCTAAGTATATTTCATAGGATATATATATATATATATATATATATATATATATATATATATATATATATGGGCGTAGAACTGGATATAACGCTTCAACTGTGAACTCTGTTTGTAGAGATTTCAGTAGTGAATGGATCAGATTCCTCATTTAAATGACTAAAAGTCTACATGTGTAGTTGTAAATAGCTCATAAATTATTAAGCCGTATACCGGTCATCCAGTAAACTCTCAGTATTCATTTAAGATCTTTAGGAAGAATGTTTCTAAATGTCCTCTAGAATTAAAATCTTATTGATGGCTGTAACACCAACTAGTAATAGCATTTCTAAAGGTTACCAACTCATGAAATCCAGGTAGGTTGTTTAGTAGTTTTTGTCAGATTTTTTTATGGTCACTGTTCAAGCAGTTTGATGACAAGCATTACTACTTATATATAATAATGATGATTTTCAATACTCCACATTCTATCGTGCTTATTGGTAATATGAAGCTGATAATTTTATTCGAGGTACAACTTTTATTCAAGTTTAATAAATTAAAGCTCCTATTTCTATCAAATTTATTACCTCTTTTCATCGACTATAAATTTATTAACTTCATATGGTTGCTTCCTTTAAGTTATTAATCTAAGAAATGTAGTTGATCACATTCAAGTTGAATAATGTTCACTATCAACAAAAGATGAAATTTCCCATTTTCAAAGTTAATCATTTCCTAGTTTGATATTTTCAGCGTAACAATAATGTATGACTTTAGTTGTTGTTACTGTAATTACCTTTGACTGTTTTTATTTTATTTTAATTTGGATTGTCTAGCTCATTCAATGTTATATTGAACAGTTGTCTAAACCTTTTTTTCTTAAAGTTACACAATATAAATTGATTTTAGTTAAAAACCAATTCACTATGTAATTTGATGATCAAGTTTACGATTGTTGTTTTTAAAATAAAAAAAACAACTATGTTTTTATTAACACTAAATTTCTTTCACATCTATTTACGTAAACACGCATACTATGAATGAAATGTAGCTATACTCTTTCGTTTCACCTTCACAGTTATATGTTATATTTGATACACTTCTGTTCTTGTCAGTTGGATTCAACTAACTATGAAGTTGTATAAGTATGACTTCTTTTATAAAATTATGGTATGGACAAAATTATACTGAATTCCAGTGAAAATAAACAAAATAGAAAATTTTAAAAGGTTCTTAAACAATATAATTTTGTGAAATAATAAAATATAGTTCTTATTTGGTGAAAATATTAACTGTATGTATGGGATTCATATAAGTTGCCCTACATTAGGGGACTATCCAGCGATAGATGTTTGAAACGACGCAGCTTTACAAGAGGCGAGTGCAACATAACTTTGGCATTGAGTAATTTAAGTTTAAATCCTTTTGACAGTTTTGGTTTCTTCGTGGTTTGAATAACATTTAAAAATTGAGTATGAATAATCGAAAATTTTAGATTCATGGCTTCTTGCTGATTGTATTTGACCGTGAAATACAAAAGTGTTTTAATCGCTTGGTTGGTTAAGAAATATGAAATGTGGTAAGACGTTATTATATGTATTTATCTTTTACACTAAACCAGCTGAATGGATCTAGAAAAGTTATTAGTATATTTTTGTTCACTGGTCATTCACGAAAATGAATCAGGCCTTACATTCATATTATTTGTAAATGGCTCTATGTTTCTATTCATTATCCCTTATTGTCTAGTATACCCAAATCATGATTAGACGCGCGGTCAAGATTTTGTTTTTGGCTAAAGTGGGTATGTTCAACATTCATAAGAAGTGAATTTATATTCTAGTACTTCACACTATGATATAACCTTGAACAGTACCAATTTTAGATTTTCATAAACAACTGTTTTTCATTCAACATTTTAACGTCACTGACATCTGGACACATTTGTATCACATACAGTTGCGATTAGGTTCTATTTAGATACAACAAGCAATATTACACGTACACAGATTAAAAGTTAATAATCAAAGTTATTGGTAAAAAAAATTTTGAATTCTGAGTAAGGAGCACTCTAGAAATTACATGTCTACAATTTTGACGAAATGTTGTATCAGACAATTGAAAGACAGTTACTGTTTTTTAAGCACTTTAGATCTATTTCGAATGTTTGCCGTCATTCACCTTCGTCTAAACATATTGAATGTTGAGTTTGGAAGTAACGAAATAATAAAAACGCAGCAGAATTAGTCATTGGGCAGATCTTTGATTTTTCTAGAAGCTTTCTACTTCGAAATGTGTTATTCACAAGGTTTTCAGTAAAATTTGATACATATCTACATTAGACTATTTATTAAGTTGGGAAGCCAATACTTGGCTGACTGGAATACACTTACATACATTGTTGTTGTTCATTGCACTAAGCTCACTGATTTTGACAAACACTGATGGTTGTATAAAATTACATAAAAATAAAAAAATATCATATTGAGTTATTAATAATTAGTGGATCATTTCAGTCCTAAGAATGGTTTGTTGAATGTTCTGGTGTTTCATAGTTTACTTTGCATCATTTTGGTAACAGTAATCGAAAAATAGCACAGCAACCACTCTGTACTCATTTGGTCACTGACTAACCAATCGTAATAGCTTTCAAATGTAAGAGATTTTTCCTCTGTTTCATCACTAATTAGTATATTTGTGTTACTGAGACAACCGTATAGACTCGTTATCTTTCTAATTAAATTACTATTTTAATTTATAAATTGTTTAATAATTCATTGGTCGTATTGTAGCAAACAGACTCCGTATTATCAGGCATCACAATAAAATCCGTAAGTTTTAAAATAATGTCAACACAACTAACAGACTTATATGTAGTCAGTAACCGTGTATTTATTTCAATCTTATCATTTTCTTTGTCTTATCTTTCTACTGCTACTACTACTACCACCCTGAATAGTAGTATGTACTTTTATTGTTTAAATTTCCTCCGTCTTATTATTTATGAAAGTATTATGATACGAAACGTTCTACTGGGAATAAATTGTTTGTAGTAGAAGAAGAGAAAAAAATCTTTTGTACATACCTCTATGTACTTTAGCTTTTGTCTTTCAATATTTCCTACTTGTTGGAGACTAGAACTCAATCTCAGTGGGTTTTGAAAATCATTCATAGCTTTTTATGAATGGCTTAAATAATCTTTCTACCAAACATACTGAGCCACTGCTTTACATTGTATTTCTATTGAAATCGACAATGAATTTTCGTTGAAGGATAATTCATGTACGTTCTGGATTTTTAGTGCACAAGTTTGTTTTATTCATTTCACTGTGGTTCTTTCCTTCACAAAATCTGGTCATGTAGTTATCTTTTCTTCAGAAAAAGTTATTTCTAAATGTATACAAACAACCGTTTTAATTTTCTATCCCTGTCAATGTTTCTTCAACCATTTTGCATGTATGATCAATATGACAATCATTTATCTTTTCATAATGTATGGTTGGATATAATTCGTAAGAATTCTACTTTTAAGACAAGTAATAAATTTGAAAACAAAAGCTGTCAGTAAGTTATATCAGTAAGTACTATTCGTAAATTCCAATTGTGGCCACCACTGGATACATATATACTAATAGAGACTGGTCGCAATTCTGTCCTGAACATTAATAAAGGGATAATACAAACCCTTTTGAATTATACTGGTAATCACACTCATTGAAAAAAACAAGTGGATATCTTAACTTGAGAAATTAAAGGATCACGTGATGACTTTTGAAGCGACGCGTGTTGTGTTTGAGTCTTAGTGTGAACGTCTAGAGCAGGATATATGTGCATTCAGCTGAGGTTTTCCAAATTAGGACAAAACGCACATTCCAAGCTCTGTTGTTAGCTGCGACACAACTTCACTAGGACTTGTGAATAAATGGTAACGTCGAATCGATCTACTCGGTTGCATACTTTAACTTCCACAGATGGAAAATGCAAACACTTATCATGTTAAAAACATTGGAAGTGTAACTTTACTAGTTTAAACTAAAATATTAGGGTACTGTTTGAAATAACCTTTAGGCGTTAAACATTAAATAAGTGGACTGTAACGTCGACTTTAAGTATTTTTGTATAACAAAATACGAGATCATTGACGAATAACAAGTAGATGTTGGCTGTTTCATTGGTCACATGATTTGAACTTTCACTAGTGTTATTTGAAATAGGTTTAAGTGCTAAATGGTTGGAAGTAATCGATTGGAAGTCCTGAATCAAAATTTTCTTTCAGGTGCTACTCAACGGCAAACTGTATCTAAATAGACTGATATGCTCAGTAGTTACATACTAGCGATACCTAGACGGAAGTTTCTGTATACAACCGTAAATATAACACAGGGTTCTTGTTATTGTGACTGCGACTGCTACAAAGCTTATTTTCTTATATCGAGGAAGAACATATGTAGAATACAGTTTATACTTGCCAACCAATTAGATTTCATGAAAACTGTTGGTGATAGCTGTACACTATACCAGTCGTTATTTCCATGTAGCAGTGTTCAAACATTAATAATTATAGGTAGCTTGCATTTGTTCTATTTCATAGGTCTATAACTTTGAATTCACCAGTAAAGTATTAAAAAAAAGGGATTTTATCGTGTAAATTATTTCTTTCTCTGTACCGATAAGTGAGATTTTTGAGTAGATGAGTATAAATGAATTATTTCAACAGTTGTACTTACTCTTAAATCTTTCATAATGAGATCATTATTCATAATGAACATCTGTGTCTTGTTAACGTGCATTCAATTCAGACTATAAGTTCGTGAATTGTGCGTGTGTGGTCTAATTACTGCTTTTATTTCCCTATCATTTTTGTGCTTTTCTTTTTTCAATGCAGGTGTTGGCCAAACTTCATGTCCACATGTAGAATACACAACTATTTCCCTTTATTTGTGAATGCTTATTTAGGTTCTTTTTTCTTTATCGTTTCATATATATTATCTAATTATTTCCATCAATGAAATACAGTAACATTCACAACAGTCAATTAACATGTTTGATGTTTTTTGTCGTTCAATTTATGGCTGTAAAGTTATTCTTTGTTTAAAGTTGTTTTACTTAATATACTTAAATAAAATAATTTAGCGTATTGAACATAGTTTAGAATATGACAATTCTTACCACTGATATGGGAATGATGATTGAGACTGAAAAAAACTCACGATTCATTAGTGTTCAAACCCTGATATTAAGTTTATCTGTTTTCTGAAACATGAACATTGAGATGTTTTATTTTTATCACCGAAATCTCTGATGTGTCAACTGTTCAAAAACTTGATGAATATGCTTTTAGTGGAACAAAACAGTTTTGGATTGTTTGGAACCGTGTTATTCTGACTCTTGTTTTCACTTTTTAATGGCACAAAAACTCTACTTCAAGTAGCAACGCTTATAAAACACATATTTGATAGTACAATATTCCTGTCTTGAATTAAAATATAATTTAACAGTAAAGCTCATGATTATTTCTCTTTGCCAATTATTGTCAACATTTTTTAAAGTTGATAACGTGATATCCTAAAACTATTAGTTAACGTAAAATGTCCATTCACCTTTCGACGTCTAAATCTTGTTTGATGTCTCAAGCTCTTTGTTCAGTTACTTGACTGAATTCAATCTCAGAAGCTTTTTAAAAAAACTATTCTATTGTTAATAGCTGAATGAACCGAATTTCGCTTTTGGAAATGTTCTATCCTTATGTAGAAGTTTCTTCAAGATATTTTGTTCAGCAGTTTAAAGCAGTATTGAGAGCAGTAAAAAACAATCATCCTAACTGAAACTGTAATTCAGGATGTTAGCGCTAAAATTAGGAGTTTATTTTCATCCCAGACGGTTTGATTTGAAAGTAATGTTTATACTGATATCTGAGATAAACTATCAGTTAAAGCTGACTTTATTTGTACTAAGTAAAAGAAAGCTTACTTCGAGTACCACCATTAAGTTCCTGAACTTAGTAAAGAGTTAACTTCTACAGGCGATACGTAAGCTCAGCATTATCCCTCCTTTATTTTGTTCCATTTTCATATCGATTTGCTTCGTTCCATCATAATTGTTTAAAGGAATTAATCAAAACTTCCCATCTTTAAGTACTATTTTTTTACTCCATCCCTTTCTCTCTCTCTCTCTCTCTATATATATATATATATATATATATATATATATATATATATATATATATATAATGGTATTATATCACCTGCGTATGATTATGTGCAAAATGAATATGGTTCACTAGTTTAGATCATCAAAAAACAGACATAATCGATAATGAAGTCACTAAGATTAAAGCAAATATAATTCTATATCTAATATCTTCTACATAGTTATTAACAGAACTTTGTTTAATCGTCATATTAAAAGACTAGTCTTTGAACGAAGAATACTCTTTTCGATAAATTCTCTTCAGGTTCTACTTTGTTTGTTCATTCAGATCATGAACGAAGTCTAATCAAATTTTATTTTGATCTTCATATGTATTCTACCATACAAATATCAGAGATACAAATTTAAAGAATAAAGTCCATAAATATAAAGGTTTTGTCTTGTACAAATATAATTCTAGAAATCATTTCATAAGTACAAGTTTTATGTACTTGACTTTGAAATTCTGTTTATGTGGAAGGCAGCAATACTACCCTGTGACCGCTGAGCCACTGCTTCACAAATCTAGAATAAAACTATTACTCTGAATGTCCGTTCGTGAGCAAGATATTTATATCTCTAGTCATCTTCATTTAAAACTTGTTTTTTAGTATGCCACACATAACCTTATTTTTCTCTTGATTTATTTTAATTCAAAATTGTTCAATCTATGTATTTATTTGTAAGTTGTGATTGTTGCTAATTATGTTTGCATATCACCATGTACGTGTAAATTGCGAAACAGTGGAATGTGACCCAATCCTATCTATGCATTTTGCATTTTTTATGAAGTTGGAATGCTGAGTTTTTATTAATAATAAAGTTTTATGATTACTAAGTTTGACCGCTAGCCTAATTAGTCCTTTGTTTCGATACATTAGTACTTGAGTCACCTTCAAGTACTTGACGTAACCATCTCTTTTAGATCCCGACACAGTAGTATTTCTCATAATATTATTAATCCTACTTTCACAGTTTATTTACAAAAATATATTACTTACTTACTTGCACCTGTTGCCCACAATGGGGCATAGGCCATCGACCAACATTCTCCAACCCACTCTGTCCTGGGTCTTCCTTCCTAGTTCTATCCAATTGTTGTTCATTCTTCTCATGTCTGTCTCCATTTCTCGGCATAATGTGTTCTTTGATCTTCCTCTTCTCCTTTAGCCTTGAGGATTCTAAGTGGGGGGTTGCCTTGTGACGCAGTTGTGCGTTTACTGAGTCTTTCATTTGGTTCAGCAACACTGTTGAAAACATTTCCTGGTACTGACAGTAGTGTGATGCCTCTGTAGTTATCACATTTGCTCAGATCTCTTTTCTTTGGTATCTTGATGAGGTGTCCTTCTTTCCAGTCTGTTGGTACTTGTTCTTCATCCCAAATCTTGCTGAAGAGAATGTGAAGTATCTTTGCAGTTACTGCTACGTCTGTTTTCAGTGCCTCTGCTGGACTGTTGTCTGGTCCCGCTGCTTTGTCGCTCTTGATTTATTTGACAGCCAACCTGATTTCACCCATCGTTGGTGGAGTGACATCAATTGAAAAGTCCGTAGGTGTTGCTTCAATGTCCGGTGGATTCAAGGAAACTGGCCTATTTAATAGCTTTTCGAAGTATTCTACCCATCTGTTCCCCTGTTCTCGAATCTCAGTGATTGTCTTGCCTTCTTTGTCCTTAACCGGTCTCTCTGGTTTCCTATATTTCCCTGCTAGTTTCTTCGTTGTGTCATATAGCTCTCTCATATCTCCTTCTCTTTCAGCCTTTTCCCTGTCGTTGCTAAGTCTTCTACGTATCTCTGTCTTTCGACTCTGATGCTCCTCTTCACCTGCTTGTTTGCTTCAACTTATTCGGCTTGTGCCTTGAATTTCTTTTTTCTTGTCCGGCTGTTTTTAATTGCTGTCTTTTTGTTCTTCCTTTCGATAGAGGTCTATTCCTTATGATAATGCTTGTTGCGGCCCAGCACCTCCCAGCACGTTTAAGTTAATGCCTCTTTGATCTCTTTCCAGTAGTTTCTTCTTCTTCCAGTAGATAATGTAAGGCTTGGAATCTGTTGCTAAAAGCTACCTTGAAATCAGTGAGTTTGTCAGTACCTCGAAGTAAGGCTGTATTGAACCTTTCTAATGCTGTTTGTCTAGTTGTCCATTGTTCCTTTAGCTTCAGTTTCATCTTGGCAAGCACCAGGTGGTGATCTGAAGCTATGTCAGCTCCTCTCTTGGTTCTCACATCTTCCATTGGCCTTTTGAATTTTTTATTGATGAAGATATGATCTACTTGGTTCTCTATGGTGTGGTCTGGTGAGACCCATATAGCTTTGTGTGGGAATATTGTGCCACTTATAACCAAGTTGTTGAATAATATCATTGTTGGGTGCATAATAATGAATAGCTTCATCGTGATTCCCTCCTTCTTTGTTTCGAAGAATGCTTTGATGATCCTAGATCCGTGAGATTCTCATCCCATAAGTTCATCACGTGATTCTTTGAACAGCATCAAAGCAACTCCCTGAGTGTGTGGAGCATTTTCCTCTTCGTGACCGGAGTACAGAAGCATCTCTCCCATATCTAGCCCTTGCTGTACAGCTTAGGTCCAATGAGTTTCGCCGATTCGGGGTACTGCCAAGTTGTATCTCCTCATTTCCGTAACTATTTGACTGGTCATCGCGGTCCTGCACTTTGTCCGGACGTTCTATGTACCTACGTAAATTGTTGCTCTAGTTTTTAGAAGGGGCATCGGCTTCGTGACTTCCGAAGAATCTTGGCTTTCATCACGAGGCGTCATAATTCTTCTTTCAACTCCCAGGGCAGAGTTCAAATGCTTTAATTTGTTTAATCAGGTTGGCGTTTTTTAGCATGACCAACCCTCCTCCTTTACCCGGGCTTTGGATCGGCAGTAACTCTTGAAGGGCTACAGGTAGAGTTACAATTATTTACGGTAATAAAAATCTCTGTGTCTGTTTTTACAACTCAAAAACTATTTTATTTATGGAATTCGACTATCTGAATAACTGCGCCCGAGTTTTAGCGGTCGTAATATGATATGTGTCTAGTGTATCTAAATGGACAAGATGAAACTTCTTGAGGATGCCTACTGGTCACTTAAACTCATTAAACAACAGCTATTTATGTTATTATTTATACTGATGCACCAGACAATGGAATGACAAGTTGCTAATTTTTAGGCTGCTAATGAATAACTGAAGGGTTGAAAAATCGCCTATCAACATTTGGGATCAGTTTGAATACACCGCGTACATCTAATTATTGCTTTGATGCTTTAAATTACTTACAGTGGGACGAATTCATGTGTTCTGGGTTTCCTTTGAATTTTTCAACAGTCTAATGATATATATTTCTCATTATCTGTTTTCTCAGTCCTTTAGGTTGTTTGTTTTAATTCGATACTATTGTTAATTTGATTATTTTAACTGTTGTTTGCCGTCTTTTCTATTTCTGGTTTTTATATTAATATGAAATGAAGATATAATATGAACAATTATAAATCTCCTCTCTTTATTGCTACTATATGCATATATATATTTATGTATTTGTCTATCTGTTATCATTTCCCTGTAGGCAGTATTGCGAGAATCACATTTTTATGTTTACTAATCATGAAACCGCCTAATTTATAATATTGAATGTTTGTCTGATTTATTTTACTCTATCAACTGAGGATAACTAGCTGGTTCGTCGAAAAATATGTGAAAACATCAAACTAGTTTTTGTTACAGAAAACAGTTACTAAGTTTTCAATAATTAAGTCACAGAATCTCTTTTACTATTGTTCATTATCAACGAGTGTATAGAAATCTGGATAACTTAATAAACCACCGAATTTAATTGAAAAGCTATCTAGATACCTTTTCATTTTGAATATTTATATGCTATCTTCAACTCTGATCATTATTTTTCATAGAGGGCAATCTTCAAAAGTCAGTCAATATCAAGATTTAAAATATGGTGTCAACTTTCTTTTGCATGGCCACGTTGTATCAGTTGAAATGAAAACGTCATAACAGTGTGAATGAAAATTTTTATTTGCATTTATATCGGTGATAAGAAACTTAGCAAGATCTGACCACAAATATGTTTTTTTCCTTCTTATATTTTTAGAGAGTTCAACACGATGCAGTTAATTCCGAAACTGACTAGTATCAAAATGTCTCCCAACTATTTCATTTTAATAAATCTGTGACTTGCAAGAACAGTATCAACTTTTATGTTCATCATGTGAATTAAACTATAGTTCGTTCGATCACACTGTTATCAAAGATATGCATAATCTTTTCATGCAAACTATTTAATGAACATTTATTGATCTATCCATTTCTCTCTAATCAAATAGATTTTTAATACTGTTATTAGAGCTGAATAAAAATAGCTCACTTTTAATTATAAAAACAATACTACAAATTTGTTTTCTGTTTAGTGTAAGACATGTAGAACAATGGCTTAGTGGCTAGAGCACCTGATTCACATTCACTTTTTGTTTAGAACCATATATTATTAATATCACTTTACCTGACACAAACTATATGTCTTAAAGATTGACGAGACATATTCATATCATATTTTTCTTGTAAACTGCTGTTATTTGCATATATTAGTAACAGCTATTCTTTTCCGATCAGGACGTGTAAATTTTTACATTTAACTACATGATCTTAGTCCCGAGAAATTTTCGAACTGTCTGCTCTCTGATTTGGAACTCTAGTTTAAGGATTCGCAAATACTTTTATTGTATGGTTTTGTCGATTGAATCCCCATAAAAAACCAAAAGCATTTATTTCTACTCTTTTTATCTCCAATGAAACATGAACCTTAGACCTGATACTAACAACTAAGAATTTCAAATTTAGTACTGGTTCATCGAGGCGTACGATAATCTTCAGCGGGACTTTGTTGGATTATTTTATTTGAGTACTAAAGCATTTCTAAGAATGAAGTAAAAAGTTTGAGTAACAGTTTTCATTTTGACACTTCACACTATGGACATATATTTGGAATATATTTTTCTTTTTCTTTAATTATAGTTTTCGAAGCTAAAAATCTTGTTCCAATGGATCCAAATGGTCTAGCAGATCCGTATGTGAAAATCAAACTGCTGCCCAGTGACGAGGGTGGTAAATCCAAGCTGAAAACAAAAGTCTGTCGATCTACACTAAATCCTGTGTGGAATGAGACGTTTTACCTGTAAGATCATCTCTTGAATCTACTATTAAGTTCATTGTGATATTTTGTCTGTTTTCACTAAAGTTTTGATTGTTTTGAAAACGTATTTTAGATTTCATGCAATTTCGTCATAAAAAATAAACTGATTCATTTTTAAAAACACTTGATTTTGGCTCATATTCGACTTTTGGCTCGTGAGACTTAGACATCAATAAGAATGGCTAGTCAATTTATTTTACACATACATCTATGGACCGCATAAACATTGGCTATATGCACTTTAAACTTAGATTTGTGCATTTAGAAACAGTTTATACGATAGTTTATTCTATGATAGAACTAATATTCCTCCATAACTGTGTATCTTTTCAGATGTTTATTTTTGTCCTTTTTCGTCTTTAAGTCACTGATCTAACGGGATGAAAAGTCAAATTGAGATGAATTTATTTATTATGATTTTTGTTCAATATTAATTCCGTTTTCATTCAATGTGATAATTATTTAGTATAGTTGTTTACCCGTTTAGTATTTTATTCTGTATAATATACGATATTCTTGTATTTAATTCACATGAATTATGCTCAGCATGGATATACAACATGGAATAACTAAATATTTTCATTCTAATTATTAATCAAAATGAATGTACAAATCAATATATATATATATATATATATATATATATATATATATATATATATAAGTGTATTTTCGAGTAGGGTCGTCGTGGCTGTTCGTGCTCCTGGCTGCTTGTGGAATATATTTCCTAATTCCGACCATGGACTTCTCTCTCTAGTTAGCGGGTTGGGACGCATCGGAATAACCAGCCTATCTGTCATCATGTCACAGAGTGTTCGTTCCGTTCTCAGACTAAGTGAACTCGTAACCTCTTCAAACATAACAGTCACATAAAGTCTTTTCTTCGTAAATTCATTTCATTATAACATTCTCAAGTAGAATTTTTAAATTTGGTATCTTATCTCTAATCAACTGTCATTCTTACAGTAGCCCACTTAGGAAAACCATCCCACCATAGTTTTACACTTAATCGTTGTGTCTTTGATCTTCATTCTATGGTATTCTTATCTTGTCAAATCGGTTTGAATGATTCTCTGAGTAATACATTTTATTTGTTAATACGAGCGAATTGCACTCACTATAAGCATTCATACCATCAAGCACTCTTTTCACCGCAGTAAATATTTCGTACATATGCGATTGAATAGTTTCTTGAAAGTCAAAGATTTAACAAATAAAGTTCTCTTCACTGAAATATTCGTTTAAACTGTAAGTAACTCATCGTCCTTATTTTAATGACCTAGTACAAAACTCTCCATTTTTAATCGCATTAATTCGTATTTATTCTATTCACGTTAACAGCTGTCTCCTCTATTTTCACAAGGTGGATTTATGATTTAGATATTTATAGTGTAAATGACACCTAATCATGCCGTGTTGAATGTGCTATTTGAACCTAAGTAAACTACCATTTATTATAATTATTGCTACTACTGGGGTAGTTACTTTATGTGAAGTTCTCGAACGCTAGAACACTCTCAAGTCGCAAATGAGAAGATAGAAGACAAGTGGAAGGAATGCTATTCCAAACAGTTTCAATTATGGTACAAAAATGTCAGATATTTATAGTTTTTAGTAAGAACGAAATCACCATTATAGTCCTCCAATCTGCATATAAGGGGTTATTAGCATTTGTCCGATAGGGAAGTTATATGCGTGGATTCCGGAATATTCTCCCAGAACATGATTGGATGAAATATCATAGGCTCTTTCTGAGCTTCTTAGAGCTTCCTCGAGTTCACCCGTGGACCTTCCTCACAATTCCTTTAACTTTATAGCGATTTTTTCGAATAAACTCTTGATATTATCATATAACTGGTATCCAAGACAATTTGCATTTATCCAAATGTATACGTACACGTGGTCGTCTCAGTGCAACTACGTCGCACAGAAGCAATAGCAATCGTCTATTAATTCTTTTAAACAATGATATTTATATGGCCTGTCTGCTTAAAACAATGATTTGTATCCCACTTACACTGAAAATTGGGATTCCTTGAAAACCAACGATCATGAGATCAGAGTTACAAAAAACAGCCACTACAGTTTGTTGGGTTATTTTAGGCTCTTAACGCACCATCTAAATCTTCATTTAATCGATAGTCACTTTGAAATTAAACTTTTCCACTCAGTCAGTCAGTCAGTCAGCTACAACGTAGGACCAGGCACATATGTGCATCGGTCCAGGTTGCCATACCGCATCAGCACAACAAGATGAACACCGGATTCATAGCAGTGGTTAGGTCAAAGGTAGTAATATGTAGGAGAAGGATTGCATATAGAGATATAGTACAAGAAGAAAGAATTGGTTCGTAGAAAGAAATATATGAAGCGATTTTAATCTCTTAGTTTAAGGGAAGACAGGGAGTGTATACACCGACGCCATTGTGATCGATTCTGAGCCATGTCACCAAGAGTCTCCAACCATTGGTTACGATAGTCACGCATACCCCAACCAAGTAGTCTGCATCTACCAACATGGCTCAGACTAGAAGTTAGTGACTTCAAGCACTGATGCCACGTTTTGGTTTGGCCACCCCTAACTTTCTTCCAACCATTTCCAATACCGGATAACATTGCACGTCGTGGTAATCGGTGTTCAGGCATACGTAACACGTGGCCCAACCATCTCAGTCGATGAAGATTCATAACCTCATCGACTGATTTACCATCATTCCCTAATACCCTGCGTCTAACCTCACTACTACTTACCCGGTGATCCCAGCAGACGCCAGCAATATTTCTAAGGCATCTGTGGTCAAATACTAATAGCTTACGAGTGTCTTCTACTCTTAATGGCCATGTTTCGCTGCCGTAAATTAAAACAGAACGGACTACCGCGCAGTATACTCGTCCTTTTATTGATAGACGGATATCTCGCCTTCGCCATAGGTGACGCAAGTTGGCAAAAGCCAATCGAGCTTTTCGAATCCGTGCTGAGATTTCATCCGATACCAACCCATTAGGGCTGATCAGACTTCCAAGATAAGTGAAGTTGTCAACGCGTTCGACTACTTCACTCCCTATCCTTAGTTCGGGTGTTAACGCAGACCAGTCCTGAAGCAATAACTTGCATTTAGAGGGAGAGAAGCGCATTCCAAACATCCTGGCATTGTTGCTCAGTACTACCAGAAGACTCTGCATTTTATCAGCGTCTTCACCAAACAGGACTATGTCATCTGCGTATTCTAAGTCGATAAGTGGACCTCCTGGATGGAGATCAATACCCGAGAACTCAGTCGACGAGAATGTTATTTCCATCAGTAGATCTATGATGAAGTTAAACAAAAATGGGGAAAGTGGATAGCCTTGACGGACACCACTTGAGGTTGCAAAAGTAGATGACAGTTCGCCATAAGCTCTGACTCGACTAGTAGTGTTCGAGTAAAGAGCCTTTACAAGGTTTATGTACTTCTGGGGTACGCCTTTCAATGACAGACACTGCCACAGAATCTCGCGGTCTACCGAGTCAAATGCTGCTTTTAAGTCGAGAAAGACCACCATTGTCGGACGCCGATAAGTATGTCTGTGTTCTAGAATCTGGCGAATGGTGAATATGTGGTCGATGCAGCCACGACCAGGTCTGAAGCCAGCCTGATTTTCTCGTGTTTGCAGTTCACGAGTCTTAGTTAGGCGTCTGATAATTATCGGGGCTAGTTATATTATATTATATTATATTATATTATATTAGTTAAACTAATCCCTCTGTGGTTGTCACAGGATGATTTTGACCCTTTCTTATATATTGGGACGATAAGTGATTGTGACCAGTTAGATGGAATAACGTCTAACTCCCAGGTTTTAGCTAAAATATTAGTCAACCTAATCGCTAAAATTGGACCACCATCCTTAAAGACCTCTGGAGCCAATCCATCTGGACCAGCTGCCCTTCCTCGTTTCAGATTAACTATAGCCTTTTGAACTTCAGCAAGAGTTGGGGGACCTACTTCAATGTTCCATTCACACTGTCTGGGAATGGAGGGTAGTTGTAGAGTAGCTGAAGGCCAGCTGAACTGTTCTCTGAAATGTTCCGCCCATCGTTCTAAACGCCTGGACTGGGAGCAGATGTGTGTATCGTCTTTTTCCGATATAATCTCACTTACACTTGACTTATTAATTCCAGTTTCTTTTATTAGTCTGTAAAGCTGTCTTGTGTTCCCTATAGTCGCCGCCTTTTCCATCTCTTTTGCTTTCGTTGCCTACCACTGCTCACGGTCGTTTCTTAGACTTTTTCTTAACCTAGATCTGATTTGTTGTCGTTCTTCATCATGTTCAGAACCTGATGGGACGAGTTTACGAGAATCCATCAGTGTGATGGACTTTGAAAAAATCCACTGGTTCTTTGAAACTCTGTGGTTTAAGTCGCTAATATATGTCACTGCTGCTTCCACAGCTGCTTGTATTTCATTCCAAGCAACATCTGGGTCAGCCTCGTCTTCAGAACTACCTAATCGTGACCTCAGTTGTTCGTGGAACCTACTTTTGGTTTCCTCGCTACTCAGTTCGGTTGTAATGGGTCTTTTTACTGTGGCTTTTTTGCGTCTAGTGAGGCGCAAGCAGATGCGTGCCCGTATTAGGGCGTGGTCGGAGTCCAGGCAGGTACTCCAGAATGAGCGACAATCTTCTACCGACCCTCCCCAACGATGACTGATGGCAATATGGTCTATTTGAGTCCATCGTTGGTTTGGTGCAGGCGGTCACCACGTTAGACGATGTCTCTCCTTATGCTTAAAATTCGCGCTTGTTAAAAATAAACGATTGCCTGAGCAAAGTTGCAGCAGACGATCACCATTATCTGTTCGCTGTGCCGGAATGCTAAAATATCCACCTAAATGCCTTTCTGTTTGGTTTAAGCTACCTATCTGAGCATTAAAGTCACCTGCAACGAGTACTATGTCTGAGCGTTTAGCTTTCTGAAGAAGTTCAGAAGGCTTTCTGTAAAATTCATCTTTCACATCTTCTGAGCTGCAGTCAGTGGGAGCGTAGGCAGAAACGACGAAAAGGCAACGACGTGTGTCCCTATCCTTCCGAGTTTTTTACGGAGCCGTTTAGCCGAACAGCACATAGACGACTGTTGACGGGGATCCACTCTAGCAGTGCTTGTTCCGCCCTCATGCTTAGTGCTATGCCTACACCTGCCAGTCCACGAGAACTGGCCATCGGGTCACCAGATACACGGAGGGTGTATCTCGTTGGCTCTCCGTTTTGCCGAGGTGAGGTCAAGTGAATGACCACACTGGAATCCTGTATGCGTGTTTCGGAGACACAGCATACATCAATGGAAAGAGACTCTAGGGTTTTAGCCAAGGAAGCCTGCTGACCGATTTGACATAGAGTGCGTACGTTGAAAGCTCCAATGTGTAGTTTGGAGCGAGGTTTCAGTAGACCTGGGACAGAGTTTTGAGCACTAGAATCGTTGGCTATGGTGACACTTGAGGAGGAAGCCGAAGGAAGAAGTTTAGGGTTGAAAGTCGATGTAGGAGGAATAATAGGAATTGAAGAGGAAGGTTGATTATGAATACGGTGGTCTTGGGTGCTGTTAGAGGTATGAGGGCGGTTATCACTTCCCGGTTTCCCACACCGTGGAAGGGTTCTTCTGGAGGTACCCGAAAAGGAAATTGGATTAGAGGCGGTCTCAGTGACCTGAGAGCGTGACCGCAGTGCTCAAGGGACAACTGCCTGAGGCCGGTCGCGCACGGCCTTTTCGTGGGAGGTTTTTGACGTGTTAGCTCCGTTCTTCAAAGGGCCTTACTGCCGGAGACGGAAATCCGTGAGGTAAGGTGAGGTGCGCATTTTTAGGGTCGACCTTTTCTAACCCAACCCCTCCTTGTGGGAAGGCAGCATCGCTGCAGATGCTGGTTGTCCGAGGGAAACACCTTACTGCTGTCACACCTCTGTACAGCCAGCAGTACGACTTCGCCTTCGGACCTTGGGTTTGTTGCTTTTAGTCTTACCGCTCTTCAACCGACCTGTCTGACATGGTAGGACCTTGAGGAACGGTTGTTCCAGCCAGTATAGCTCGGTTGCTTCATCACGATAGGCAAGCCCGACCACCACGTCAAGGTAGCAACAACGGTCGGGAACTTTTCCACTATAATAGCTTAATTTAATGTTTTGACATTTTAAAATGAATCATACAGTCCTTGGTAGGACTCAGTTGTTCATCTTCATTTTAATAATAATTAGTAGTATATTATCTTTATATATCTATATCTATAAAATAAAAGTATTGATATATTTAACTTGATGTGATGTAACCCTTTTTCATGTTAAAGCTATTGTAAATCGTATATAGTTTGTCGAAATCGTAGAAACTACAACTGTTTACGATAACAGCATACTTTTTAATGAAATCCTATTCGTACTAGAACCCTGAAAACTTTATAGAGTAATAAATGTCCGGTTAGTATCGGGAACTCTTACTTCTCGACATCTAATTCTCCAATGGTTTTCCCAGTAACGAAAGTTATAATAAAGAACTTCCAATATTTGTACCGAAATTGTTTCCTTTTTTATCAATGTTACAACACTAAAAATGAAGGCTGGTTTGAGGATTGAGAATATTAAAACAAACATAAACATTCAAACTTCGTTGTTGCAAATAGCTAGGTTATTTAATGTAAACTAAAAACGTAAGTATTTTTGTGTTTGTTACTATTTCATAGTTGATAAGAAAACTGGACAGGTTTTCATTTTATTTAAATGAACATTTACTTGTTTTTCTTTTAAATTTTTGTATTACCATTGTTGATGTGAGCCTATCACCAAGATCTTATATTATTATTTTACATTCGTAGAATTCAGTTCTTTCTAAAAAGAAAATGGAAATGAGTTAAATCATCATTAAATTTGTAGACATGTTAATTTTTTGTATATAGAGTTTTATGGAGTTATGATACTTTTTTTCATGGGTTTTACGTATTGTTTTTATCCGAATGGTTGTATTCGATTTTGGTTTCAAGTTAAATCAAAGTGTCGAGCAAAAGTCATTTTAGCTTATTTATATTTCGCGTAAACCAATTGCAGATACGTTAATATAATATGAAAGGCTTTTATACATATCGTAAACGTTAGTTAACCAATTAAATGACTGGTTGTTTCATGTTTTTGTTTCAAATTTTTGAAAGCACTGGTTTATGATGTCATTCCCCTTAGTTTTCATTAACTGCGCAAACAATACTGTTGTAATTTATTTGATGGGGTGTAATTCTGGGGATAATTGGTAAGGTACTAGTGATATTAAAACACCTTGTTTTAATCATGATACTCTCCGAAATGCTACGTTTAAGCATTTCTTCTCACTGACTTTGCGCAATTTACAGAAATGTACTTTTTAGTATGAATAAATATTTGGTAATTCAGCCTTTTACTGATCGTTTTTTCAAACCCTTTTCTTAGAATCCAATCAATAAAGTTTGGCAATATTTTTATTTTGGATTCGATACTGCCATTGAAAATATCAGTCTGTTCTTCACTGAATTAAATCGTCGAAGATAGTTTGGGTAATTAGGCCTTAAAAGAATTAGTTGATTAAGTATTTGTGTACAATATATTGATTAGCATTTTGAAAATGACTTAACTTTTATCACTTTAGATACTGTTTTGCTGAAAAAAGATATGTATTATGTTTAATAAGGTTTCCTACTAATGCACCTCCTGAGATTGGCTGATAGAGGTTAATTAAATTAGGACACGAAGGCATAGGTGTAAATTTTGTTGAGAATTACTAGATGATGGTATATTAATACAGAATGTGAGTCAATGTAGGTCCGGTTCCAGCCTCTTGGTAATTTTATAGAAGTAATTCTGGATCTTGATAATTCAAAATACCTCTTTTACTTACAAACTGGTTGCTATTGTTTTGGTATGATTCAGGTAATCCTTTTATTGCTACGAAGTAAGCCTATATTATTCTCATTCTATTGATCAAAATAAATCTATATCATCACACATGTTCTTTAGATGTAGAATAACGCAAGCCTCTTAGCTAGTTTCACTGATATCAGATGTGTTATTGTCTTTTTGGTTAAATGAGTTTTACTAGGTTGTAGCAGTTTTTAGATGCAAATAATGCTTCCGATTCCGTGTATGATATTAGCAAACTGAAACATTGAAGATTTAATTCTTTAAAAACATTACCTACATTTATTTATATCAGTATAATTACTAAAACTACAAAGAAACAGCTGAACTATAGTCCATTGTTTGCTATTTTATGAGTAAATGAAACAAAAGCTTTTCTCATAGATATATTTCCATCTAACTAACTTAACTAACCTTATTACCTTAAACAACAAATTAACAATAGAAATCATTTATCTGTAAAATTCCAGTTATTAGAAAAATAGATTTACGTGATACAGGTGAAACTTTAAGCGAGCTAACCAAAATGAAGATAGAATAAGAATAATATACCTAGAAAATCTGAAAGTCCGTGAAAAATCATTGTTTACACATCTGATTTGAAATTTCACCATTGTCCTTTGGTGTTTCAAATCCCGTTTTCCTTTGTTGTCTTTTTAACAAACACATTTTAAAATGTTTTCCGTAGTTGCTTTATCGGTTCTTCGATCTATATTATTTAAAACTGCTGAGCAGACGCATTCATTTTTTAAAGTAAAATTTAAAGATTTTCTACATGATTTTATATTTATTTTTTTATTGATTTTTAAGTGCTATATCAGATGACGATCATTCAAAGCGTCTTTCAATTGAAGTTTGGGATTGGGATCGTACTTCTCGAAATGATTTTATGGGTTCTTTTTCCTTTGGGGTTAGTGAAATCATTAAAGAATCTGTGTCATCATGGTACAAACTATTAAATCAAGAGGAGGGTGAATTTTATTCATTACCATGTATTGATGAATTTAACACGGCTGTTTTAGAATTGCGTAAACGTATGGAAGTAAGTTTTATTTGCGTAATATGTCCAAGTTAAACCAATGTCTTTTTGCCTTCAGTTACATTAGTTATGAATCGTTTGCCTTTTTTACAGTATTTTGGTTTTCGGGATGTAGGTGTCACTTTTAATTAAAACGAGAAATTTCAGTACACTGATAGCCTGAATAACAAATTTTCTTATGGTCTTTTAGTGTACAGCCACTTTAACTTTTCATGTGTAATTCTGCCTGATATAAACCTATCAGATACTTTAGTGATTCCCAACTGATTATCTGAGGACTATCAGGAAGTTTGAAATTGGCTTGTATAACATACTTTTGCTAAATGCTTTGATAATTTTGGTAATTTTATACAGATTTCATCTCTATACAGAATCATTACAACAGTGTTCATCTGTGGTGCCTTTTTTGATCGAAGTATTAGTTTCTGGGACATGTGATTTCATACAGGATAGTAGGTCGTTCGGTTGGAGTTCACATCGTAGAATTTCGTTAGCTGAATTGTCTGAAAACCATCAGCAGCGTTGATCTTCATAAAGAAGCAACAACTCTAACGATTTTCCACTGCTTAGCTAACAATGTAACTAGATGATTAAGGTGTGCTTCATGTACATCGTTTTAAGTATCTCTTTGTATAGGAACTAGTAACAGTATTCGGTTGATCCAACCGATATCAGCGGAGCAGGATTTTCTCTTCCTACTTTACATGCTAAATATCACTTTTTACATACCTCGATATCTACGTTGATGAAAGTAGTCAGTATAATACCTTTAGTTTATATTCTATGATGAACATGACTGTTTACCAAAATCTACTTACTACGTCTAGGACGTTCATGCTCTAAGTCCACTGCCCTGCAATCTAATTCTTCATTGATGATGTATTTAGATCACAGCTAGGACCATCTGAGGCGTGTTTTTAACGAAGATAAAGACGTTTATCTACAAAAAACAATTCATTTTATACCATATTTGTGTAAACATGTAGATTTTATTAAGTATGATGTCAAAATCAATTTACACGATTGATTTCCCATTGGTGAAAAATATATATGAACGTATTCTGTTTAGTATTTCCCGCCTCCATTGTAATATTAGCAATTCCGATTATGTCTATCACTAAATAATAGGTGGTTATAATTATCATTATTCTAAATTTTCCCTTCCCCAAGCATCCAATCGTTTACAAGATTATTAGCTCTACACCCTTATAACAGCAATCAGTGATTCATACTATTAATTATATGAATGATAATACTACTATGTTCATTAGATTACAGAAGGTGTACCAAAAAAACTGGATAGCATATAAATATTTAAATATTGAACATAGTAAAATGTGATTTGGTACTAATCAGTGGACCAATTCATTTATGTTAGGATGATGAATAGGATTTCGATACCTGAGTACTAGTAGGATCTGATCCAGTTGTCTTCGAGTAACTGCTCTTGCGGGCCATCGATTGAGCCTTAGCGTTTGACCAATAACTTAGTTTAAAATCCCTTTTTATCATTCATGAATGAGGACCGCATAAAGAATTGTTTACTTAAAGCGTTCTCATAATGTATGAATGAACAGATTTTAGCATAACTATCCTGTTCTCATGTTTTCCCTTGCTTGACCTCTTTATGACACCTATTCTTCTTCAGTATCACTGATTCAGCCTGTGGGGTTTCATAAAAAGCGTGTTTGATTTTGTCGAGTTTTCTATTGTGCACCGACTGACTTTAATCAGTTTCTAGAGAGATTGTTCATTATTCCACTCTCATATGTAAATGATAGGACACTTAGTGTTTTGTTGAAACGTCTTTCTGTTCCAATGAGACAGAAATTTGTAGGATGTATTTAAATGACATCTTCATTTATTAATTCGTATACGGTATCTCTATTCCTGGATAGAAAAGCAGCAATAAATACTTATCTAGGCTCTTTTGTTTTTAATAGCCTGTCATACAGTTGACTCGAATATTCAATTGTTAAATTAGAGACCTTTTTGATTACATCGGATCATTTAAAATTATAACTTTGGGAACTGCCGAATCTTGAGTTGTATCATTATTCTATCGTACTTTGCGGTGTTTTTATGTCAGCCCACACTATCCTTTTCTGATTATAAGGTAATCTATCTCAGTAAATGCTTCAGTTGCAGAGAAAAAGGTTAATCCACTGACCAGTAACTATAGTGACCCTCTATTCACTAGTTAATATTGTTGACAATATTTACAAGGATAAAAATAATTTTGGGATTAATTACAGTGACGTGTAGTTTTTGTTTAGTTCTCCCGAAAGTGGAGGTTGATGAAAAAGTAAACCTAAAGGAAGTGTTGTCGATCAACAAGTGATTGTCATACATTCATGAAACTATTCGAAGATAAACATTTAACCCATAACAATAACCATTTGACGTGAAAGTCTTCATTAGCAATATTGGTGGTGTATAAGGCTTTCCTACGATAACTGTGTTTTTGGAGTCAACTGTTGGTCATTAGATGAAAAGCATACTTCTGAAAATGAAATCGGCTTGTAAGTCTGGATTACTGAAATAGTGTGAACCGATTAGTCAGTGAAGCTTTTGTACATTTGAAAGTTTTTCCTCATTAAGTTGTACTTGTACATCAATCAATTGACTCTTATGAATTTCAAACATTTTCATTTACGTCAAACCCGGAGGTTTGTAAATCCATTTGTTACCGATGAGGTTTCATTCCATTGTGTATGTGATTTCTCGCATATTGGCACTCAAACAAAGGCTAGTGATCCACAACTGATTAAAATCAACATTAGTTCTTAAAGACACATGCCCATCTACCACCTTTATCAAACAATAAACGTCGTCCCGCAAAAGACTTCTTTGTCGGTTCAGTTTTTCTTCTTTCGTATATATATATATATATATATATATATATATATATATATATATATAAGAGAGAGAGAGAGAGAGAGCATTGATTACCTGAAGTGACTAGGTCGTTTTCATATTACTGTTCTATTGTTTAACTCCTGTATTTGTTGGGAGAATCTCCGCAGAACATACATTGATTCTAACTAGGCTTCATTCTGACCATTGTCTTTGATTTCCATACTTAGTTACATTCTTAGAGATTGTCGAAACTACCAGACGTCAGGTTATTTGTCATCTCCAATATTTGTGTAACTTGTAATTTAATTTTTTTTCACTTTCTGCTGCTGTTGTTATTCTTGATTATTGTCCCCGTACATGGTTTTTTAATGAAGTATCATTTCATGAACTCATGGGCATTGTTGATTGTTTTCCAGAAACAAACGACATATGCTCGTGTGATCTTTTGATCAGTTTGGTAATCATTACGTATGTTAAGTTTGATTGAGTATTTATTTAATTTCAAGATTTATGGAGATTCGAATGTGGTTAGATTTAATAAATTTTAGTCTTGACCCTATTCACCGGCCACTGAGGTGTGGTTACGTAGAATAAACTATACCTATCAGTTAAATAGAAGTAGCTGCTTAGAAAATCCATCCGTGCTCGTATAAGTATTGTGTTTTATTGGGGACTTTCCATGTTCCATTTTCACAATTAGTTTGTTTTGCGGAAATGTGCTATAACTCTTACAACACCTGAGTTTTATCTTTCTGTGAAGTAGTCTTTATCCTATGTAATTTAAATGCCATATGTTTGTTTGTGTATGTTAGATAGTAGAGAGTATATGAGCATCATTTCAAGCTGTTCACATTAGTCGTTTCATACCACGAATATAAATGTTTAATGAGTCAGATCTCAGACGTACTGCACTGGTTTTATGTAACCTTTATGATTTTTTATTTGCTGACAGATTTTAAGTAGCAATATGGTGTATTACATTTTAATGATTTGTCATTCCTGCAATAGAGTCATGTTCTTTCTTTTGTAATCTGTTACGCTCGGTAGTTCTCTCATTTCTAGATGATATAAATGGTTTAGGAACTATTTTTCCCCATCAAAAATCAATTAATAGCTTAAATTAAGGAGTTTGTGGCTTGGAAAAATCTGGAGTTTCACCACAGAATTTTTGACCTGAAAATCAACACTATTAACTTACGGTGCATCTGTTTGAAATCACTAGTTTCAGGTGATTTGTCAGATTTTCCGTCCCGTGTTATAAAGGAAATTTAGTTCACCCTAATTGAAATTATATAAATGACTTGTTAAACAGCATGTTAACGAGCATGGCTATGTTGCGTAAAGAAATAATCGTTTGTAATTGTACGTTTTTGTTGGCAGTCAACGTGCATACACTGTTTTGTGAATTGTATAGTTTATTCTGGCTACTAATTTTTAGTGCTTGAATCTAATTCTTTTATAGGTTCATCTGTAAATTGTTTGATGTTACCACAGATATACATGATGTTTAAAGATACTTATTTACTAACTTTTAAAGTAATTGCATTTCATTAATTTCCGGATACATTTTATAGATCTACACCCGCGTTCATTGAAAATTGTCATTTGATTAATGGAACGGGATTCCATTTTACCGTAATTATCCGTTTTTTTGACACTTTATTTAAATTTGTATTTTCTACTTTAGCGTATGTCTACTGAACATTTAAACTTGGCAAGTAGTCAAAATAAGATATCAACCTCATCAACAATGTCACAGCATAAACCAGATATTCCTCGACCAAGTGATTTCAATTTCCTTTATGTTTTAGGGAAAGGTAGTTTTGGAAAGGTTAGTCTAATACTTTTTATTGAATAAACACTTTTTGTTAAATACTTCGCTTTACCATTTGATCAATTTGGGAAACGTTTTAATGATTAAAGAGAAATCACAATTTTGTCTAAGTCTTTCAATAAATTATGTTTCAGTAAAATAAGATACTTTCAATGTTAAAAAATAAATTTGAACGATCATGCATTATTATCTTAATGTTATCTAACAACAGTTTTCTAGTTAAACTTCAGTAGAACCTTTATTTACTAAATTGAAAAGTCTATCCACTTACCTACACCTATAAAGACCAATTTTTAAAGGTTTTCCATGCAGTTAAGCAGAATTCATAAGTAATTGTATGCGTTTCTTCTTCATAACCATGATAAAATTATAAATCTTAATTGTAATTTGACTAGTTATTAAATTCTGACAAATGATTTTTGTGTGAAAGTGACAATTTTTCAATCATATAAATACCTGTTAGTTGTATATTATTTTGGTTATTAGGTACACTTGTCCTTTGAAAAGACAGTCAAGTTGTTCTAGTTTAAGTTAGTTCATATCTATAGCTTCACTTATCACTCCATGATTGTAATTACTGAGCTCATTTAAGAAGAACTGTGTATAATTATTTATTTATTATTTCCGAAGAGTTTCCTACCACAGTTAAATGGAAGCAATTTCCTCTTTTATATTACCTTTTCCAAACTGAAGGAATATTTATTGTTTGTGTAAATTGATCATTGATGATGGAGGCCAATTACGTTTCTTACAATCGGTTTAACCTGTAGCACATTTTTCTTATTTTCCTTATGTAATGCTCCCTGATTGTGTGTTTTAATTAGCTGTCGAAATCTTCAATAACAGTTCGAAGTAATCAAAACTTGCTTCCGTCTGTCTTATGGCTTATAATCCATGGTTACTTAACGTTGTATAGCTTAAATGAAGCCCAATTATAATAATATCGATATCAAACACATTTTTCGTTGTTTTATGATGCATTCTTATTTTCTTAAAATATCAGTATTGCGTTTATGGGCAGTAAAATAGTTTATCTTTACTTTTGTTGAAGGTTATACTTGCTGAACAGAAACATATGGATGAACTATTTGCTGTGAAAATTCTGAAAAAAGATGTAATTTTACAAGATGATGATGTAGAATGTGCTATGACAGAGCGTAGAGTTCTTGCTTTGCCGAATAAATCCCCTTTTTTAGTTCGATTACATTCATGTTTCCAATCTATGGTTAGTGACAAATTTTTAAAAGAAAATTTTCCCTGTTTTTCTATTTTTGTGCGAAATTCCAGCTTTTAAAAAAACTGGCATATTGATCAATCATTTTCTATCGTAATTGTAGCTGATCTAAATTCTTGATGCAAATAAATCCAAGAGCTGTCATATAGATGATTGATCTAAGGGTTGAAGACCAAATAAAGTGTTTCTGAAAGTTTGTGAATTGCTCTATTTTTTTGTTTTATTGATGGATGGATAACATCATTTGTTTCGAAGTGACCAGTGGTAACTAGGTAACGGTGAACAATTGTACTGTCCCCGTGTTAGCTCTTATACTCACAGTGAATGACTGGGAAATCGAACAGAAGAAATCTTGTTCAGGAATCACATGATTAGGAAGTAATAAATAATATAATTCAAATAACAACGCAAAATGGACTCATTTATTTTTAGGTGTGCTGTCTATAAAGATTGGAAGTGATAAATAAAACACCATTTCCTAGGTGTTTTAATGTGATTCATGTTTTATGATAAACCGCACAACTAAATTAAGCAATCTCTAAGACCCATTTACTCCTAAATAGTTCTCGTCCTATTCTCTTACTCGTGTAATTATATTTTGTTTCCATCTTTTTGTTTCCACAGGATCGATTATATCTTGTGATGGAATATGTAAATGGTGGAGATCTTATGCATCGCATTCAACAAGAAGGAAAATTCAAAGAACCTGTAGCTGTGTACGCTTGAAGTCTTTATTTCTGATGATATATTTGTATCATAATTATCCATAATAAGTTTAGATATCATCTCTTCATTTTTAGGTTAAACAGAATAACGTGTAATACATAGTTTTCTAATGGTTGTTTCTGCAAAATCGATTATATTTTCGCAGAAAAATAACTCAGATATTCTACTGATGTTTCATGGTAGTGCTTATTTGACAAACGTTCGCTCATTGATTTATGAGTAATTAAATTATCACTAAATTGATTACTGTGTATTAGTATATGTCTCAGAAAAGATGAACCACGTTTCTAATTTTCCACGTTGTTTAATCATGGATTTTCAATACACTTGTGATTAAGTTTCATCGTGAATCTAGTGCCGTCAAGCGACTGTCGAAAATCTAGGCACAGTAAACTTAATTTGTCTTATTTTAAAGTAATGTCTGTAGAATGGATAGAACTAAAAGATTCTTATTTCACCGTACTCCATCATATTTTTTTTCGGTCAGCTTCGAATTTACACATAGAGAAGTCTAACAACCCTCGTTCATTCCTTAGACAGGAAGACCAATCTTGCCAATTTTCACCTTCCATTAGTATAGTATTCAGTAAAATGTGTTGAATGACCCCACAAGGGAATTTTCCACATCACAATCATGAATACCGCCGTTTACAAGATTATTTTGCATTTAGTAAGGGCCTGTTCTTATTTGTATAGACGTTGTATCAGTCCTTTATGAACAAAATGTTTACCGTATTGCATTAGTTATTTACTTAGTGATTAGACCTTCATAGACAACTGACCTCATAAATGATTATCCATATCCCTTTATAAGCTTTTCAAAATGAAATCTAGCTTGTGAGCTTCCATTTTTTTAAGTATTGAATATTCTATGTAGATTTCTTTAATCACATGGGTTTTTTATAGCGTGATACCATTGTTAGACAGTAAACATTTCTTTAAAGCTCATTATGTTGAAATAGTTTACGTTGTCCCAAAAATTCAATTATTATACTGTTGTCTCAAAAGATTTATTCATTTAACGGGTTTATACATGGAAATCCGTTTCGGATATTTTCGTTAAAGAGCACACACGGTAAATAGTCATATATTAACTTTCTTTCTTGAGACAGATATCTTTTTGGCGAAAACAGAAAAACGTGTTCACAAAAAACACGAAATTTACTCTTTTTCTGAGCTGTTGTAAAATATCGAAACGTTCAAACTGCTTCGCATCATGGTACATCCTAAGAAACTCGCCAGTTAGAAATCATTTTAGAAATGTCTGACTTTTTTCTATATTACATGGTGCCCACAGAAATATTTTGATATTGGTTTGATGCAACGTTTTCGCATCTCTCCGTGATCTACGGTTTTGTTTAATGTTCTTCCTATGCCGAAAATTTTTATATTTTGACAAATGACGGTAACATCTACTTTTAAATTCATATCAGTAGTCAAAAATTACAGTCTACAAAACATTATATCTGTAATCTGAAGTAATTGTAACAGTAAGGAATCTATTGTATTTATTTACTGCTACGCAATTTTCATTGCAGAAACAATGATATTTATACACAATATATTTTATTTAATTTTGAATGTATTAAATACCCCATGTACAAGTATGAAAACAGTTAAATTAGATCTTAAAGTCCTCAACCGATCATTCAACCAGTTTTCATGAGGTTACGTTCTGTACGCCTATTAAACAATGTTCCATCTCTATAACTAAACTCCATTGAGTTTTAGAAAGAGAATCTAACTCCGAAATGTTTGATAACACTGAGTAATCAACCGACAATACAATCATGACCAAGAAGTACAATGGGTTTGCTTGATTTCTCTTCAATAGTGACAGCTAGCCATACTAATATTTACCTCACTGAGATTAATTTCAGTCAAAATGTTTAAATGTAAATGAAAATCCTTCAGCTAAAACACGTGATTTGTTCCTCAAGCAGCGATGTTCTGTTTTATAAATAGGCAGAAAAACGACAATATTCCTGATATTGTTGTTCGTAGGACGTCATATCGATCCATTCCACAAGAGAAATGCTTTGCATAATGTCAATGTTATGTGTTAAACCATGGTTTAAGGCGTGATGAAAAACGCCAAATATATTCGCTGCGCTTTCCTAGACTACACATCTTTTTGATTCTGTAAGGAACAATTTTCTATAATAAATATCAAGTCTTGGCTAACTAATAGACTATGTTCTTATTTTCGTGAAAGTTCTACATTGTTTATATTGGGTAAGTTTTCTAATTTTTACCTAGGGCGTTTGCCATAAGAAAATCTGGTTTGTATTTTTTGTGAGTGACTTACCCTTTTCAATCTACATCGTTTGTGAAATACACAGAAAAGTTTAAATTTTTCCCCATTCAGATTGTTGTGAAATGAAAAGATTCTGATCGAACATTGGATGACATATTTGAATGTCCAACTACTAAATTTAGTAATAAAATTTAAAACACTGTTACAGTTGCATGACTTCTGTAACATCGATGATCCTGTCATAAAAGTAACATCTTCACCTAAACTTTCTTCGATCTGCTTTGATCTTCGCATGTTTAATTCCTAAGAATATTTTTCGTTTAAATTACTGTAGTATGATGTTTATCAAAAATTTACCGTGTGTGGTCTATCGATTCCCATGAATTACCCGTTTTTGTCTTTCCTTTTTCTGATTTCATTTTGAATGCATGTAAGTGACTGGTTAGTCTTATTTTATTTTAGACTAATAATTTCCTTCAGCTTGTTCATAATTGAGCAAAATGGAACTTACGCGCACAAAAACCATACTGTTATTTCTAAAAGCATTATGATATGAACGTGAATATTATTACTAGCCTTCAAAGCAGTCGAATTAGTTATAATATTCTGATGAACGCACTAGAACGACTTAATTTAAAAAAGGTGATTTTTATTAGTTCCAGTCGGATGATGCTACTTAGTTGCTAACTGGAGTATGAAATAAAGATAAAACACTATATTACGTTATTTTGTCCTTTTTCAACAGTTACATTTTCTTAGCTAATCGAATATTTTTTCATTCTATTCATTCTAATGGCTTTTTTATTTCAGATTCTATTCAGCTGAAATCTCATTAGGTTTATTTTATTTACATAATCATGGGATTATATACAGGTGAGTAAAAAAATGATATGTTTACTTGTGTATTGGACCACCTTTTTTAAAAAAAATTACCAGTTTTGTGGTAAATGGTAACAGGTAACCCATAGCAGGCGTGAAAATTAGGATTCGACTTATCGGTACCGATTTTTTCTATATCAGAGTTGTAGACCACTTAGAGAAAATCAACTTGAACTCGATTGTCCCTTTTTACTTGAATTCTGTTATTGATTTGATGGTGATGATTGTACAGTTTCACTTTAATGCTGGTAAACTTAGATACATCAGATTCATTTGCACTTAGAAAGAACGCATTTTGACGTCAGAAGACATTTCACGCATCCATATTTGGTGCTTTCTTATAGTAATCCTCTTTGAGTATTCACGTCGATATACGCAATGTAACATTATGGTGCAACTACTATTTTATCAGTTATTGTATTCTGACTTGCTGAAGGTTGAATATAGTACTAGTAACTTAAGCAAGTTGAGTTTTGTCTTCTCTAAGCTGGATATTCGCGTTTTATCTCCTCAAATTTTTGAAGTATACAGTTTCTGTTAACTCATACTTCTAACTGGCCGGATGTAGGCCTTCTGATTCCTTATTACAATTAAAGTTTTCCACCTAACATGTTTATGCACACTCGTTTTTTTAAAGAATCTAAATAGATGGTACAATTACCAAGCGCAGCAAATTATTTCCTTTGTGTTAGGTTCTTCAGGATATTAATTCGAATAAATTTTGAGACAAAAATTGTTGTGGATGCGGAGGAATAGACCAATAATTATCATGTTAAGTCCAATGGTGTCCTTGGACTTTAAATGGACATTTCCTACTGATCGATATCTGTTCACTTGTTGAATATTGTACAGAATGTTGTTTTCTACTTTATGGTACGATGTGGTATGCTTGATTGGTATATAAACAAAGTATGTTTGAAATATAATGATTCATATCTCTGAGGCTGTGGCTTGTGTTCTGGACTCAACTGACTGGGCTAGACAGGGAAGCGCAAACCAATCGAGACTCTAGGCCGTCCGTACGTGTTTACGTGTCACTGTAATCGATCGATAAATACGCTGTTCTCTAATCTCTTCAGTCAAGGACACAACAATTAGCACAGGGTAAAAAACGACAGCAACATAAAGCCATAACAAAAATAATTGTCCTCTTTCGGTTACATCGCAATAAATGTAGTGGGTAAACAAGTTGTATATACCACTTAGTCGTAAGCAGCAATTGCACCGAAAGTATTTCGATTTCTATAAAAAACCATTGATCGTGTATTCACTCCGTTGGAATGAAAAACAGTGATTTCTTAATTTTAGGATGATAGTAGCTTGCGCTATTTAAAGAATTTCTACAAGAAATGATGATAACTGTAAAACAACTGGAATCGTAAGATATGAGGCATTGAACTCTAAATAAGTAGCTTAAAAGTCACAAGTAGATTAAAAGTGTATTGTTAGATCTAAAAGTTGTGTATTTGAACGTCTTAGGTAGATGTGTACTTTTGAGGAGGTAACCTTTTCCAAGTAGACGTTTACCACAATACATCTAAAATTAAATCAGCCACTTGATGATGAGAGTAAAATATAACAAGAAACAATTAGTTCAGGGATAGTCGCTTTTGAATGCCAAGTATTAAACTCCTGCAAATGAATAACCTCGTTCATTTGTTTTGTTAGATTTCACTGGATAGTAAAAGGTCAGCAAAACTGATTAGACTAGTTCACCTATGTAGTGGAACTGCAAAATGATCTACAAATCTATCTTATCCCCATAGCTTAGGTGATGTAATCAGTTTGGCAATCTTTTATCCAAGACATTTATGTGACAGTCCTATCGAGTGAAGATGATGGGACTATCGTTAGTCTGACTCACTTTCAAATAAGTAAATGAGTCATTAGTTGTGTTACTTTTTTGCTCAGCCATTATTATTATCATTATTGTTGCAACAGTGGCATTTGTACATCTTAAATTGATATCATTTAGATAATTTTTGACATTCTAATGTTTTGCAGCTTATTTAGTTGGTTTTTTTTTCTGAATTTGAATCTGATTATTGTGTTTTCTTTTACACCATCAGGAATCTCAATAACTATTTTTGCCAGTGATAAAATTATACTATATTATTTTTTTGATTACATTCTCAAAGGGATCTTAAATTGGATAATATTCTATTAGACTGTGAAGGTCATATTAAAATAGCTGATTTCGGTATGTGTAAAGAGGGAATATTTGATGAGAAAAAAACACGTACATTTTGCGGCACACCTGATTATATTGCACCAGAGGTAAGTGTTAACTTGATTATCGACTACTCACTGACGAAAAGTAAATCCAGTAGCAGTGTTATTCGTTTAGTGTAACTGGTTGATTATTGTATTTTTTCTAATCCAGCACGTGACCACTGTCATTGTTTAGGTTAGATTTTTAACTTACTACTGTTAAACTTCGATGTGATAATAAAATCCTTTGTTTTATGTAAACATCTGTATCGTACGGCGTTCTTAGTAAATTACCCTGTTCACTTACCGAATGGACTACATTTCTCACATATACTTTAAATTAATACATTTCGGTAACCAACTTCTAGTTCGATAAAAATGTTTTTTGTGAAGACCATTTTTATCCACCTCACATCCCGGTTACCCAAACAGAAATCGAGAAAGGTGTGTGCATTACCACAAACTAATGATTGTAACTGGGTCCTTAAACTGCATAGCTACCACATTTTTGCCTTGCATTATGTGTAGCCCAAAAAGCTCCTCGTTGTTTCTCAACCCTTGACCAAAGCTGGACAGAAAAAATTAGATTCAAGAGAGGTGCTGCTGTATTCTCGTCAAGAAGAAGAAATTACTTAGTGAACACAAGGAAATGCACTGATGCAGTCCAAAGAAGCACGAAGAACACTTATATGATGGGATTCTCATGAATACAGAATCCCCAATGAACCGTTGAAAACAAATAAAGAGGGGATCACAATGAGTGTTATTTAGTGCTATTCACCTTCCAACGATGGTAGTGAAGACTATAAAGAGCAGTTTTACGAGAGACTTCAGCCGACCATGGAGAAGTGTCCAGGAGAGAACCTGATAGGAGACCTAGACGCCAAAGTCGGGATGGACAACTCCGAGTATGAAGATATCATGAGACGACATGAACTGAGAGAAAGGAACGAAATGGTGTGAGATTTGCAAACTTATGTGCCTTCAAAAAATGATTATATGTGGCACTATATTCCTCAGCAAATGCAAGCACAAAGCTACATGGGTCTCACCGAATCACATTTCAGAGAAGCAGACCGATCATATTTGCATCAATAGAAAATTCGGAAGACCATGGAAGTCATGATAACGAAGAGGAAAGGTGCAATAGCTTCAGACCACCACCTGGTAGTTGCCAAGATGAAACTGAAGCTAACGTATTACTGGACAACTGAGCAAACAGCATTACAAAGGTTCAATACAGCCTTTCTTTGGGGTACTGACAAACTCAACGAATTCAATGTAGCTCTCAACAACAGGTTCCGAGCCCTACATGATCTACTCAAAGAAGAGGAAACTACTATGGAGAACAACTGGAAAGGGATCAAAGAAGCACAGACTTCACCGTGTCTGGAAGTTCCGAGCCGCAACAAGCATCATCATGACTAATGGATGTCAATCGAAGCACTGAACAGGATTCCAGAAGGTAATAACAAGAAGACAGTGAATAATAACAGCCGAACGAGAGCAGAGAAATTCAAGACACATGCCTATGGTATTCAAATTATCGTATGAACTAGGAATTCCAGGATTAACGCAATTGAATTAAGAAGATACAGGCACAAACGAATGTATTGTATTTAGAATTCGAAATCAAGCATTCAACCAGTACCAAAAAGAATCATTAGTTAAGAAATCCTGATCGGTGGCCTGTGCTCCACTGGGGTTGAAGGCATAAGTAAACTGTTTGACATGATATTCGTTGATGCCAAATCTCGGAAATTTTTGTCCGTACCTTGATAAATCCGCATTAAGATAAAATAGACATGTTTATTTTCATTAACACAAAAGTCGTGATATCATTTATCTATTCACCCTACCCTCATCTCAAGTATTTAATTAATATCTAGTCCATAATCTGCCTTTGTTGACATACCATTAATAATCAAATAGCTAGAATTATGGATTACTTTAACCAAGTTGTTTTATGTCTAACTAAGATCGATAGACAAGCAGACAAAGTTATTTTTATGAAAGTCGAAAATATTTCACCCTATGTATCAGCTTTGCCTAACATTACTTCGGGTAAGACATATTTCTCATTGACCCATGATGGACATATAATAATAAGTGAACACCAGTTATGCAAACATTAGACTTAATGTGCGCCCGGTTACTAAATACAGAGATAAATTTTAGTCAGTTGTTAAAAAAATACTTAAAATTGCAGGCTGAATTCTCATTTAACTTTAACGGTAGTTTTTTATGAATTAGTTGCTGTATATGTTTGACAAGTGATTGTCATGGTTCAAAGTTTTGCTGATATACAACGCTGTATTATGTAAATATTAAGTTCTAGCGATTAAACACATTGTAAAACATGTCATATTTGATAATTTATCATCTTGTGATGTGATACATGTCCTTATTTCTTTACAAGATTATTAGGTATGAACTATATGGGAAATCTGTGGATTGGTGGTCGTTTGGTGTATTAGTTTATGAAATGCTTGCAGGTCTGGTAAGTATGGTGGAATTCTTTCTCACAGTCACCGGTCCATATTCTAGTAAATTCCATTTATTGGTTTACACACGTATAGTAATGTATATGTAGGATCTCAGTGACCCAAACCAACTTTTCAACAGTGCTTAAATCTTGAAATATTTTCGTATTTAAGGACTCTGCTCGTTGTTTAGATTTTCTTTTTGAATGAACTTTTCTATCTATGAACCAGTAGTTTTTTTCCAAATTTTTCACTTTAATTGACTTTGAAATGAATAGTTAAGTTACTTGATTCAAAGCGTATACCCTTTCCTCTCAGTTAACTTGCAATGATATTTGGTTATAGAGAGATATATGTCATTTCGATTGATTGTTCGGTTGGTTTTCTGTCAATAACGTCTACTACCACAATTAATTGTCGAGTTTGTCAATATATCAATTCACATTCGTCATTTTAATGTATCATTTCAACAGATGACGGTTTCAAACTTTCGTACCATCTGATAACTGGCTGACAAGGTAGTTATGTCTTCAAATCATTTTGAATAGTTCTCTGAATTTCCAAAACAAATGGGTCCCAGAATTTGATTGATTGATTGGTCCCAAATATAGTGTAATGCGTTACTTGATCATGCTAGTGTGAAGTTGTTTTCAAACGTAACCAACTATCAGAAAATCATTTGGAAATGTGTATGAACACATTCTAACGTTTAAATGAGCACGACCAGAAAGTATACGTGTGGGAATGCAATTAATTTCGCGTTATGCAATCTCGATTATTAACGGCTACGTTCCATTTTCTTTCGCTCTGCTTAATCTCTAAAATCCCAGCTTATTAGTTAACAGTTGATTAGATATGTCAATTAAAGAATTTTGATACTTTTACAGCTTATGTCAACTGCATCAAATAATCCTCAAATATCAGTGTGTTGTGTGAATATTGTGTTCATGTAGGATATCATTTTGTTCTGATTTTAGCCTCCATTCGATGGTGAAGATGAAGAAGAGTTATTTCGAAATATTGCTTCACAAGACGTTGCTTATCCCCGACATATGTCTAGAGAAGCTTGTATGCTATGCCGTGGTGTAAGTCGACAGTTACCTTTGGATATACATATGTACTGACAGAAAAAGCACAGACTGTTGTACAACTTTGTTGCTGAGCGTTTTTCTAGTCATAAAATTGAGCTATTGCAATCTGTACGTATCACGATACTAAGTAAATAATGATTGCAAATGAAAAAAAGACATCCAAACTAACCTGTTCAATTTAAAAGATCCTTTAGGATTTACCTTTGTGTTACTTGTTTTGTTCTCACAATTGATTGATCACTGACCGGTAATCAATGTCATGTGTGTCAAGTCCTTATCAGTGCAGATCGAATGCTATTGACTAGGTCAACCAGTTTTCCGGATTTATATACCGTTTGATAAATATTCCAAGTATATCATATCTGATTTGAATGAGGATTTTGTTTGATGGTTCTGTGAAAAAATACATATTTAGTAGAAACTCCAATGATCATTTAAATAAATCTTATTTACTTACTTACGCCTGTTACTCCCAATGAAGTAGGGAGTTCAAACTAGTTATACATGCATTAATCTGATTTTCCACTAATCGTAATTCAGAATTGTTTTACGTTTATGTAAATATATTAGGTTGAGGCTCGATTGCAATAAAAAAAGTTACACTGAATCTTATTATTGATCTATAGAACAGGATAAGTCGTTCGTGTACCGTTGACGAATTTCACATCTGAGACCTATATCCATGTAATGATAAGAAAGGAGAGTTTTCACTTAAAGTTGTAGACCGAATTTTCTGGACTCATCAATTAAAAGAAAGTAAATATACTTTTATTTGCTTTGAATGATTGTTGTTTGCCTATAATAATTAAGAAATGTAGATATTTAATTGGCTTAGGACGTTACAGAATAGTCAGTTTAAAAAGCTCACCATCTCTAGACAACAATCTATTATTCTGATAACAAGCGACGCTTTGATCTGTTGCATTTGAACCTGTAGTTAAGCAGTGTATCACACTAGTAGTGTAAACATTATTTAAATGACACTTTTGATATTTGACTCCTTTTCCTCTTTAATCACAATCGGATCAGACCTCTGAAAATGATAATTTAATTTCCTTTTTTGTTTAGTGATTGCAGTTTACTATCAGTAGCTGAAAGACACCAAAGAATCTTGGCAATTAAAATTTATTTCTGTCTCTACGAATATGTTGAGGGGAATACATCTTTTTGGTGTGTGAGATAAATATTTATGTTTCAGATTTATAAAAATTATCACCTGACTATTATTTGACAGTTAATTGAGATGTATTTATCCGCGTTGTTTCATTAGTTACTTATACGAAACCCTAATGAACGGCTTGGGTCGGGACCGAATGGGGAAAAAGATATTCGGCAACATCAATTTTATCGTCACATTGATTGGCATAAACTGTCAAATTTGGAAATTCAACCACCATTCAAACCTCGCATTGTAAGTGTTCATTATTAGAATTGAGTTCAGCCCAAAGTTTCTTTTACATAACTTTACAAATCACTGATTTTAGGCTAGATTGAAAAGTCTTCTTGTAATCAATGTAAATTTATGTGTCTCCAAACGTTAAGAGCATTTTCGCCAAACGCATCCAGCCACCACAGAACATTAAAACATAGGGGATACGATGTTGAGTAAGTTTCAAACCAATGGCTATTTTACAACTTGGTATGAAGAATTAGACCAGACAAATATGAGATTAGTTGCTAGTCAGTAGTCAGTCAGTGTATACTTTACAACAAATGCCTCAAGTGGCACCGATGCGATATCAGAATATCAATAAAAAGCTTACTATACTAAACTAAAGTTTCTCTTCATTATATTAGGTTTGTTATGGACACGTTTAATGAAACGACAGTCATTTAATGATACATCTATTTAAGCAAAGCATTATCACAGATTTGATTATAAGAAGGTTAAGTATTCATCTTATTATAAGGATTAATCAGCAAGGTCAAGAATTTGTAGTGACGTTTACTGTCGGGGAAATATTCATGCATTCTTAGTAATCTTGCAAAATTACTTAAGAGTAGGCACAGAAGTATACAAAGATGATATAACTTTGTACCGAACTTTAACAGTAATAAACGTTTGTTTGATACTGCTCTCTGTAGCTTCTATTTTCTAAAACATATTTACAACTTCAAAGTAGGTGTGTTATGTCTTAGGTACATAAATTGTGAATTTGCAATATAATCGAATCGTTTCTCATTTACGGGTTTATTTTTTTAGCTTAAGATTATGTGATGTTGGAAGACAGTTTGACGAACAACTTGAGTACTAGTAAAACTCTTATAAAAATAACTGCTTACATGCTACTAGTTTACCATGGCAATAAATATCAACACTAATTAGTACCTGATACGTTATTAATTTCAAATCAAAATATATACGAAGCTGAAAATAGTCAGTGAACCTTTTATCTCTGAAGAATTCTCACACTTCCTGAAACCAATCTTGAGTGCCTTTTGCTCACTCAATTGAAATGTTTATTTATCTAGCTTATACAAATCATTATTATTTCCCAAGCTTTCAATCATACAAACTCCATTATCTGATATCATAATCATACTTTATAAAGTTTTATGAAGGACTTATTAATTAGATAGAACTAAGTAACATCGTGAGATAATTTTTATTGCAATTTCAAGGTAGATAATTTTAGCTTAAACAAAATCGCATGATTTACATTTTATGTATCCATTTGTATTTTAGAAAAACAAACGAGATGTGAATAATTTTGACTCAGAATTCACTAAAGAACCGCCTAAACTAACTCCAACAGATAAATTATTCATAATGAATTTGGATCAAACTGAATTTTCTGGATTTTCCTATGTAAACCCTGAATATATACTAGAAGTATGATTGAATGAAGTCTAAATAGAAAAATATTATACACGTATATCTATGCTTATAATTTGTCAGCGTTCCAATATTCGAATCAATTTAATCTGTCATCATGTAATCTATTTTCAACTGAATGATGAATGAATTCACTTAACGTTCATTCACACACAATATTCATACAGCTCATAAGATTTCAATATCATTAAAATTAAAAATCAAGAAAAGATTTATCCTCATGCTATCCATTTATCTTAATTATGACCTCATTTGTTTCTTGGTGTTCTTGAGAATAGATATCTTGTTATTTACTCTTTTTTTAATAAAGATCAATATCCTGTTCTATATTCGTATCAAGCCAGTGAGAGGGATAAAAGTTGATTATGTGTTTATTTTCATTTCAATTGTATAATCCTGTTCTGTATGATTTGCTCTTTCCATGTTTGTATTTTAAAAAGATCAACTACACTTTAATGTTGGTCCTTCTTCAATGACTGTTATTTTCTTCTACTGCTACCTTCCTTTAAAATAACTTTTTAAACATTTTCCACCCTTTGCGTCTAGCATTATTCTGTGTTTTTCGTTGACAGAAATCAACTCACAAATCTTTGATTTATTATTGTTAGTTTTTGACGTGAGTCAATTGTCGTCTTCGTCTTAAGTTGTTGAGTTTCTTCTCTCTGTAGTAGTTGTCTCTCTCTCTCTCTTGAATAAACTGTTCATTATTTTGTTAACTAACTGAGATAAGTACCATCGCTACTTGTATTTGTTTTACGCATGTATTCTTGATATTGATCATTACATATAAATTCGTAATTTTGTGAATTTTTCATGTATATCAAAATTTGACTCGGATGCTTTTAATAAAAACATCCACTTGTTTTTCATGTTTCCTATGCCTTTTTGAATATTTCGTAACACAGTCACGTTTAGCAATATACGCTACAAGATATATTCTTCTTTTGTTCTCAATTACACCAAATAGAAAATTGTAGTTCTGTTTGCAACGCTGGCTATAATATGGCTTTCTTGTAATGAAGAAAAACAGCAGATTTCATTGATACCATTTTATGGAATATTTTTCAACTCATATTGGCTGTAAACCTTCGATATTTTGTTTTCGTTTTGGTTTGTTTTATTTCTTCTAACTAATACCCTATAAAAACTCACACATATTGTACGAATGAAAAACATATTCCAGCCAAATGATCTTTTTTCTTGCTTTAAATTTACTGTTTCTTACCTTGATGGACAGAAATGGTCGGTTTAAAAGTATTTCTCACTATTTATTCTTACGTATTGTGTGTGTATTGTGAATGTCCAACGTAAGTGCCTAGTCTTGTTTTTGTTCCTGATTTTTAATACACCGCTTATGTTATATACTTGTGTAAGTTGAAGAACATGTACTTAACCTTGTTTGGGAATATTCCTATAACTAAAGTGTTGGCGTCAAACTTTAATAGTATCATGTTGATTAAACACCCATATACTCTTTGAAGTATAATTTTCCGCCAATCCTTTCATGGTTTATTATCAAATTAAGTATTTATGTGATATAAATTTCGTTTGGTGGGTCGTGGTCGGTGTTTGTCTGTATTTGTGTAACTCACGTTTTGTAACCTAGCTCATACCAATCATACAACTTATAAGGAACGAACTGTAACCTTTCTGAAATCGACATTTTGACGGGATCAATCAATTGAGTCCAAGATATAAAATTTACAAGCTTTTCAAGAGATATGACCTTTTTCGCCTTATCACTGTCATTATTTTTTCAGAGAAATAACATCCCATGAAAGTTTCAGAACAATGGGAGTAGATATTTCACCAGAAGCTCAGGTTAAGACTGATTATTTAGTTTGTATTTTTCTTTGAGCCCTCACTTACTTATTACTTGCGCAAATCCAGACCATAATAATTGTTTATATTATTGCAGTACTTTAGACCTAAAGATATATATTAGATTGAGAGGGTGTGGAACACTATATAAATGTTTGTAAGTTTACAATCGAAATTCCGTAAGTTGTTGCGACAATACTAGTTTGAGATAAACTTTTATGGTCAACTCAGTTTCCATGACTTATGAGAAATATTTTAAACTGACAACCTGAAATTATTTAGCATCTAAATGAGACATACAATTCCAGTTTTACTATTTTCACACTGATCACATAACATAACTTTTTCTACATTAATTCTTCTTCTACCCAATTTCTCAGCATTTAAATTTTACTCGTTTTCACTATATTCATACGCGTTTGAGCACGGTAAGAACGTTAGTTTCTCACGAAGACACTCGCCATTTCGTTTCAATGACCTTGAACGGACTATTATGAGGTGTCTGCTACGTAAATGAAGTGATGCGGTTTGGTTCAGAATTCGTTGGGTTGCGTGGTTCTTACATCTCATATCTAGGTAGTCTGTCGTCGTATTAAAATCACAAAATCATTTCAAAGAAGATTAACCGGCATTTTTTCTTATATAATCTAAACTTTGGCTTGATTGTTGCTTTATAACTTGATGTTGGAAACCAATAGCTCTGCAGAGCTTCATCGCTATTGTTGAAAACTTGGTCAGGTTCATAAGATAACGTATTATCAGATGGGATGCAATAACATCGGCAAGGAAAACGGTGAGGCTCTAACTTATGGACGACCTTTGAACGAATCTTTAGTGACCTTAAGAAATATTAGCCAACCAGCAAACAGTCGTCATAGAGTAAAAAGATGTTATACAAAACCAAGGAAATAAAGTGGGTACACTTCTCTTTCAAAAACTCGTCAAGGTTAGAAAGAGGTTCAAAGGTTCTAAAATTGTAATGCATGCAGTAGAGGAAATCATCCATACGGCTACAGAATAGTCGGCCTCTGGAGCCATGATAAAATCTCAAAAACTCTTTCAGCCTCGATCAAATAGCTTCAATATTGTTTATGTACACTCCGCTTGTTGAGTACACAAAATGCTACTCGTGGATAACGACACGATGCACATAACCAAGCCTATACAGGAGTCTGTACGCCCTCCAAACATCCGTATATATTGTAGTACATGGCTGCAACCAGCGTTACGGGTGCTTTTATTATCCAGTCTTAAATAATTGTCATAATTTGCCTCAGTTAGGATTTATATATGGGCTTTTCATCACGAACTGACATCAGCTATAATGCCAGAAATTTATTTAGCCAAATGGATGAAAGGCTTTCGCGTTAAAATCCGAGATCAACTATCTCATACCTGATTGATTCGTCCACAAATTATAGTCTCTCCGTTTTATTTGTTATAGCCGCGTTTTGTACAAAATTCCCTGTGAACCGATCGAACGTTAGCATTAAGCACTGAAGTCGACGCTGTAACCTTGAAATCTCTAAAACGCTTCTGATTGGCTCGTCCATAAATTAGAGTCTTGCCTCGCTATAGTTTAAAGACGAAGAATCAGAAGCCAATTTTTGTAAATACGGTTTTGAAATATTCCCATATTGCCGCTGAACGAACGCAGTCACTTGACTACCGTCAGCTCTGGATATCCCAGAATGCCCAACATTTGCTTTCAAGGGGGCGTATAACGTGAGCATCGGTAGTGTGTCTGAGAAAATCTACTGCAGACATTTCTCAATGCTTATAGTATTGCCGTGTTTTGCGGGTAGTTTTTCGTAAAAAGCTGTTGTACTTTGAAGATAACTGTCAAATCATGAATTGAAGGCAATGGGTAACGATCGGTAGTGGTTTTTGTATTTGTTTGGACGCCGATCATTGCTGTTCTCTCTAACACCAAATACAATTCAGGATTATCCATCTCTCATGGTCTTGAGACAGATCTTCATGATGAGCTTCTTTGACGGGTTTTGGAGGGTCTTGTGATTACGACTAACATTAAGACAACCAGTGAGATTATGACAGAGATCTGTAGGGTTAATTTACCTCACTGGGGGCTTTGCTTTTACAAAATGGACCTTTATGCCTAGAGGTTCTGGTGACAACCAGAATCTAAATGGCGTATGTAACCATGTGGTGGACCAGACAATATATAAACGCAAAAGGTATCAACAAAGTTAATAACAATCAATAGTAATATTAATATATACAAGTTAAATGTTACAAATACAATAATAATTAAGGACGTTACTTAAATTGCCCAAACGTTGCGTGTTCTGATTAAGTCCAGTAATGTAAATCCACAATTATAAATGCTTGATGACTCTGAGCAGGTTGGTGAACTCTCTAGCGATATAGTCCAACGTAGGATGTGATATATTCCGATTATAGTCTATAAATGTAGATAGTATTTGATTTAAACTTCCATTAACTCAATCACAAATGAAGATAGAACGAGGAATGCGTGAGTAGTAATGTATTTGTTAACCAGCACGAATATGTCACGCTATGTAGTAGCTCAACGGAAAGTGTCTTCAAGGTCAATGACTAAAACAACACGTACAGTCATTTAATGATGAATGTACATACAGTGAAAAATTGACAAAATAAATACAAATAATATTAAAAACTATTTACAAAATAAGCTTGTTAGAGTTATCTCCACATAGCTCCCCCAGAGTGTCCGGAGGTAACACTGGTTATAATAACAACAAAAATGTGAGAATATGATATGTATATAAAAAAAAATAATATTTACAGTTATAACCAACAAAGATGTGGAGATGCGTATGATATGTATATTAGTGAGACATACCGTGTGTTATCGAGTGAAAAAAATAACAGTGATGTCACAGAATAACAAACACAAAAAAAATGAATATACTGTCATTTAATGTCTTGTTTAGCTAACAATGATAATGTGTAAAACTGTTAATGACCCACACACACACAAACAAAATTGAACCGTTTATTTTTGTGACAAAATTTTTTTTTTGAAAAAGTGACAAAACGAATAATTGTGGGAAAATGTGATTAATCATATACACTGTTAAAAAAAATTTTTTTAGATGGGATTGATAGTGTAGGTCCTCGATAATTGTTTGCTTTGATTGTTTTAGTTTTTTTATATGGCAAAATGTACGTAACGCTTTGGTTTTTTTATAAATCTCCCAGAACGTGTTAAACAAGAGGGTGTAGTGCTAAGTTTTTCCTCTTCCTCTTGTTTCTTAGCAATAGATGGGAGTGATTGTTTGTTCGCAGTATTGTCTTCTGTGTCATGAAGGACTTCGTAGGAAGCTGGTTTTATTCGGTCTATAGAAATTGTCTCATGGTTCCCATTTTTGTTGATAATGAAATATTTGTCAGTGCGTTTTATTACTTTATAAGGGCCTTCATATGGTGGTGTCAGTGGCTTTTTCACCGCGTCTACTCAGACAAAAACAAATTTGCACGTTTCTAAATGTTTATCGAGATGGACTCGGTTGTCGTATTCTCGAGGTGGTATTGCTCTGATGCTCTGCATCATTTGTAGTAATCTGCTTACAAAACGAGAAGGGTCTCCTGGTGTTGTGGTTTCATTCTTGACCAGTTGTCCTGGTAACGTTAATGTCGTGCCATAGACTAGTTCAGCGGCCGTGCATCCGATGTCTTCCTTTACAGACGAGCGAATCCCAAGGAGAACGAGCGGTAAAGCATCGCTCCATTTTGAAGGGTCCGGTTGTGCCATCAGAGAGCTTTTTAGTTGGCGATGGAATCTTTCAACCATGCCATTAGCTGCCGGATGATAAGCTGTCGTTTTAACATGATTTACTCCAAGAAGTTTAGTGAACTCGTTAAATAGAACGGATTGGAATTGGGGACCGCGATCTGTTGTGATTGTTGATGGTACGCCAAAGTTGGATATCCAGCGGTCGAGGAAAACTGAAGCCATTGTCTCTGCCGATGTGTCTTTAATGGGGCATGCTATGGCCCATCTTGTGAACCTATCTATTGCGGTGAGGATATGTGTGAAAGAGTTTGATGGTGGCAGAGGCCCAACTAAATCCAAATGCACGTGCTGGAAGCGTTTGTCAGGGATAGGGAACTTCCCAATTGGACTGTAGGTGTGTTTTTGCGTCTTACTGCGTTGGCACTGGAGACAGTTACGTGTCCAACGTTTAACATCCGAGTTGATTTTAGGCCACACAAAACGTTCGGTAATGAGCTTTGTTGTTGCTCTGATGCCTGGATGTGAAAGACCATGCAAATGCTGGAATATTTTTCGTCGGCAAGCATGTGGGACAAACGGACGATTGTTGCCTGTTAAAGTGTCGCACATGATGAATTCGTCTGAAAGGGGAATAGGTACAGGTTTGAGGTCTAAGCTAGACTTTTCTTTGCAGACTTTTAATTCTGCATCGTCTGTTTGTAATTCAGCCAAGGTTTCAAGGCTGATGTCATGATTGAGTACCATCGTATTGATATCCCTCCTAGATAGTGCGTCTGCAACAATGTTCGAGTGACCTTTGATAAACCTGATGTCTGTGGTAAATTGTGAGATATAATCAAGTTGTCTTGCTTCTCGTGGGGAGTGTTTGTCATACGATGTGCTAAAAGAATGGCAAAGGGGTTTATGATCTGTCATAATGATGAAATCACGACCCTGTAGCAAAAAGTTGAAATGTTTTACTGCTAAATACATAGCTAAGAGTTCGCGTCCAAAAGTACTATAACGTTCTTGTGCTGGCGATAATCTCTTGGAGAAAAAGGCAATGGGGGTAATCGTGTTGTTTACTCGCTGTTGTAATACTGCCCCTACGGCTTTTTGTGAAGCATCCGTGCATAGGATCAACAGTGTTGTGGGGTCAGTATTTAGGTGTTGGAGCATGGTAGCATTAGCAATCATGGATTTAGCTTTTTCAAATGCTACTTTGGCATCGGAAGGTAACTTGAATATTTGGTTCTTTTCTTTCTTGGTACCTGATTTATCGTTTTTCAGTAAATCTGTCAATGGCTGTAGTGCATCGGCACCATTTGGTAGAAATCGTCGATAAAAATGACATGTTCCAAGAAAACGGCGTATTGATTTTACTGAGGTTGGTTCTGGATAGCTGGAGATGGCTTTGACTTTCTCTTCAAGCGGTTTAATTCCTTGGGAATCAATGTGGTGTCCCAGGAATTCCAGAGATGAGGCGCCAAATATACACTTCGAAGGGTTGATTACAACACCATAACTTTTGAAACGTTCAAAAAGCGTGTGTAGGTGTTGAACATGTTCGTCAATGGAAGAACTAGCGATTAAAACATCGTCGATATAGACAAATACGAAATCCAGACCTCTAGTTACTTCGTCCATAAATCTCTGGAAGGTTTGAGCGGCGTTTTTTAGTCCGAAAGGCATCCTCAAGAATTCAAACAAGCCAAAAGGTGTGATTACAGATGTTTTCTCGATATCCTCAGGTGCCATCGGTATTTGATAGTATGCTCGGACTAGATCTAACTTTGAAAAATCTGTTTTCCATGTAGATTTAAAGAAAAATCATGCAGGTGAGGGATCGGATACCGGTCTGGGATAGTCTGGTTATTCAATCGGCGATAATCTCCACATGGGCGCCAGTCTTGATCTTTCTTGGGAACCATATGCAGCGGCGAGGCCCAAGGACTGTTAGATTGTCTGATTATCCCAAGTTGCAACATATGTTCGAATTCTCTCTTAGCGAACTGCAACTTGTTTGGAGGGAGTCTTCTCGCCCTGGCGCGAATAGGTGGTCCTGTAGTAGTGATACTGTGTTGGACACGATGTGTGGAGCATTCGTTTTGGTAATCAGCTCTGGTTATACTTTCATAATTCGATAGGATATCGGTGAAAATTTTGTTTTCAGGTCTTAACATACGGACTCCATGAATTTCGTAACTGGAGATAGTTGTGCCACTGACCTGTAAGCTTGTGTTTTTGTCGATTAGTTTCTTTTTTGCCATATCTACAAGTAGGTTGTAAGCACCGAGAAAATCGGCCCCGATAATGGGTTGTTTGATTTCAGCTACGATGAAAACCCATGTGAAACGTCTCCGGAGACCGAGATCTAAAATAAGTGATTGCTCGCCATAAGTTTTAATGACTGTGTTATTGGCTGCGACTAGAGACAATTTAGTACTCTGAGGGTGCCGTCGTTGAGAGAGCTGTAATGGGATAATGCTGATTTCGGCTCCTGTATCGACCAAAAAATCTGAGCCCGAAATTCGATCCCTGACATGAAATAGACGGCTCGGGTAGTGGCCAGAAACAGGCGCCGCCATCACTGTCTGGCCGGGTCGTTTCCCTGATTTTCTGTGTCAGACGCAGAAAATGTGCACGGTCGTGTACAACGCCGTGCTTTGGTGCCGTATTTTTGGTGGTACCAACAAACATCAAATGTTCGCTTCGGTGACCGAGACCGTTGTCTAGAAAAAGATCTTCGTCTGGAGGGGGATCTCGATTGTCTAGCTTGGATGGTTGCTATGGTCGATTGCAGTGACGCCAGCTGGCTCGTTAATTGTGTTAACTGCTTTTGAAAGGAGGCTAAACAGCTAATATCTGTTGGTCCAGGTGGTTGCAATGAGTTCACACAGTGATTGTCGTGGTATACTTCCATCATTTTATCTGCCATGTCGGCTAAGTCATCAAGTGCGACGGATTTCCCTGAAACACTGAGAATTTGTCGAACGCTGTGTGGTAATCTTTGAAACCACATTTGCTTTAGGAGGGCTTCGTCTAGCTTGTATGGACCGGCGAGTTGTTTCATGTGGCGGAGAAGTTGCGAGGGTCTTTTATCACCCAAGTCACAAGATGTTAACAACTGTTGTAGCCTTTTCTCATCTGAGACCGTGGTGCGTTGAATAACTGCTGCTTTTATCTTATCATATGGTTCAGATTCTGGCACGTGATCGATTAAATCACCAACTTCAGCGGCAATCTCGATAGGAAGTGCGCCGACTACGTACGCATACTTTGATGCCTGAGATCTTATGCCTCTAGCCATGAATAAAGCTTCAATTTGAGCAAACCAGACTCTGGGATTATTAGCTCCATAAGTTGGGAGTCTGAATTCTGAGATAGAATTAACTGGACTAAAATTATTTTCGGGAGAGTTCGACAATGAGACAAAAGTTGTTACTGGAGGCGAATCCATATCAATGAGTTTAGTGGGAGAGGACATTACGAGAAAAAAAATAAGCCAGTGAATTGTATGAAATGAAAAACAAAATAACCGTTAGGATAAACACGAGGCTCACCAAATGATTGTGGTGGACCAGACAATATATAAACGCAAAAGGTATCAACAAAGTTAATAACAATCAATAGTAATATTAATATATACAAGTTAAATGTTACAAATACAATAATAATTAAGGACGTTACTTAAATTGCCCAAACGTTGCGTGTTCTGATTAAGTCCAGTAATGTAAATCCACAATTATAAATGCTTGATGACTCTGAGCAGGTTGGTGAACTCTCTAGCGATATAGTCCAACGTAGGATGTGATATATTCCGATTATAGTCTATAAATGTAGATAGTATTTGATTTAAACTTCCATTAACTCAATCACAAATGAAGATAGAACGAGGAATGCGTGAGTAGTAATGTATTTGTTAACCAGCACGAATATGTCACGCTATGTAGTAGCTCAACGGAAAGTGTCTTCAAGGTCAATGACTAAAACAACACGTACAGTCATTTAATGATGAATGTACATACAGTGAAAAATTGACAAAATAAATACAAATAATATTAAAAACTATTTACAAAATAAGCTTGTTAGAGTTATCTCCACAACCATTTCGTTTACGACGTACGTGTTGGGTAAGCTTTTACATGAGGAGCTCTCTGAGCCGGTCACTGTCAAAGGTCTGTCGACCAACGACCTTACGCATACGTAGGAACATTTGTGTTGCTGGGCCATGTTGCAACTCGATGTTGTGAAAAAGTTGGCCTAAACCTTGTCGGTCGGTTAGGTTTCCACATTTAAGTTTCGAATGATTCAGGGATATCACCAGTAAACACACTAACTATGACGTGCCTGTTGTAATCACGCTTTCACCATTGAGAGAAACTGTGCACGTGAGTCTATAAGGCCGTGCTTGTGGAAGTTTGCTTCCGAGTTTCGATATTATCGAGTAAAAATGGCATGAGTTGAAAGTTGTGGATCGGAGGTCTTAAACTTAAATTGCTTAGGTATCTGCCTCGTCACAACAAAGATGAGACATACAAGTGGGCAAGAAAAAGCATGAGAAAACATAAAAACGATGTCACATCATGTAAAAACAAAAATTAAAAAACGTTACAACAACGGACAGACTCCCTGTATATTGTGAAAGATGTCTTAGGTATTCGGAGTTTGACAGTGCCTTTACTTGTAGCCACTTTATGATCACAGTGCATTAACCCAGTCGAATCAGAAGTCAGAAATGAGTGTGTTCGAAGATGTATTTTGGAAGCTATCGATATATCAAGAATACATGCAATTCACGTTTGTTAATTATCATTATTATCACCAGTTGTTCCCGTTGATATGTGTGCATGAACTCCTATCTCATCAGACAACGTTTCTTCATTTTCTTTTTTTCTTAAAATCTTAACAAACACCGTTTATTTAGCTTTCCACATAAACTACATATCTCCAGGCTAAATGCAAAGGTTTATGTAGATCATGGCTTGCATACAGTAGGTAGGTATGTAAACCAATTAGTCATCAAAGTTTTGACCAGTCCAATCAGTCAATGTAGTCTGTATCAGTTACAATTAAAGATTTATATTGCATAGGTGGTCAATTGTCCAATTCCAGTCAAGGTTTTATGGAACGAATTGTGGATCTACTTTCAAATAGTTTGTTTAATATCGTGGGACTTGGGAGCAATGTCGATTGGCAATGGTCCTCTGATCGTATCGACCTTTGTGCTGTGTTCACTAATCACTTACTTCTCCTTATGCTCCAGGAATTTCTTTTCATTGCATCCGATGTTCATGAGTTTCGGATTTCTGTTATTTATGTTAAATGGTATAAATGTACTCAGTGAGCGTGCTTTCGGTGTCTTGAAATCTAGGTCCGAAAAGGTACGACTTTTTCTGTTAAAAGTCTGTTCGTTTTGTTTTTTGACAAAAGTTGAAATTCTCAGGAAGAAAATCCAACCCGCCAAATTTACTTATTTTGCGGAATTTTGGGGATTTTGTACCATTTCCCTAAAATTTTCTATAGCTCCCCCGTAAAATAGGGAGACTAGGCAGATCAGGTAAATCGTCTGTTCAACAATTATATCATGCACAATGTGTGGGACATAAGCGAAAATACTCTGGTTGGAACAGTGTTTCTCTCCTGTTTTTATCCTCGCGTCCGATTCAAAATTCATCTGCGTTCTTACCACCACCTGTAATTCTTGCTTCTACATGGCTTATTAGCAGGCTAGGATTCTAGCCTCTCGTAATGGCTGACTGAGGCAACAATTATATTGTACCCCAAAAGGCCATAGAAGCGGGTGAACGAACTGTTAATACAGATTCAGATTTGTGTAGTAAGGACAGAAGGCCTACGGCCTATTTTATTCCTTTTCTAGTATGTTCTGTGAGTGCCCAGTTTTCTCTTGAAAGAGTCAATTGAAGGTGCGGACACCACTGCTTCAGACAGCAGGTTCCAAATATTGATGACTCGGTGTGAGAACCTGTATGCCACGGGTATTTTGTTCGTTCTTGGCTTTTCTACTCGCCTGTTATGTCCTCTAAGGTGTCCCGATCTAGTGGGAAGAAAGAGAGAGAATAAGTTAGGTCCGAAATCATTTCTCAGTATTCTGTACATCAAAATTAGATCTCCCCTTAGTCTGCGATAGGACTGAGTAAAGAGGTCCAGTTTTTCAAGCCGCTCTTCGTATGATTAACCCCGGAGTTCCGGAATTGCAAGCGTAGCTGCCCTCTGTACTTTTTCTAGTATGTCCGAGTCACCTTTTAAACAGGGGCTTGCAGCCTGAGCGCAGTTCTCTGGCTTAGTTCTCACTAAGGATGTGTATGCTGTGGTGAACATGGTAGTATCTAACCTAGTGAATGTCGTTTTTAAAGGCCAGAGGGTTCGAAACTCCTTGGCTGCGACCTCCCGGCAATGGGCCGTCGTCTTAAGATCATTACTCACTGTCACCCCTAGATCTTTATGAGACCGGACTACGGGTAATGACACATCCCCTATGTTGTACTTATTAACCTTTGAATCCCCCAAGTGCATGTAGACACACTTTTCCGCGTCGATAGGCATCAGCCACTCCTTGGACCAGTTTATCATATTATTTAAGTCTGCCTGAAGAGTAAATGCGTCTTTGTCTCCAGTTATTACTCGCCAAATTTTTACATCGTCAGCGTATAATAACATTGGAGACTGTACTATACTTGTAAGATCATTAACGTACATTATAAAAAGTAAAGAACCTAGGACGGAACCTTGGGGTACTCCACTAAGTACTGGTCTCCAGATGGAGCACTTGGAATTTATTCTTACTTTTTGTCTACGACCTACTAGGAAATCTTTAATGCATTTTAAAAGAGGTCCGGCAATACCAATGTTTTCCAACTTCAATAGCAGTCTATTAGTTGGCACCTTGTCAAAAGCCTTACTGAAGTCTATGTAGACAACATCCACTGAGTTTCCGTTGTCTAGCGCATTAATCCAGAACTCCCTAGCTATAAGGAGGTTCGTTGTACAGGATATACCCTTTCTAAAACCATGTTGTGCCATGTTAAACAAGTTATTGGTTTCCATGAATGCCGTTATGGTCCGTTTGATTATTCTTTCCAGTATTTTAATTACCACACTGGTGAGGCTTACAGATCTGTAATTCGATGGAACTTGTCGTGGACCTGTTTTATGTATGGGAATGACGACTGCGTCCTTCCAGTCCATAGGTAACACACCTTGGTCAAGTGACATATTGAATATCATAGTCAGTGGGGCCGCGATATATTGGGCAATATGTCTCAAGATTTTGGGGTGTAGTTCATCTGGTCCTGTTGACTTCTCCATGTTTAGGGTGCTAAGAGCCTTAAGCACATCGTTTTGGTCGAAGTCCACGGTGAGCAGCTGGTTTGTTGACTTTGTATTTGGGTCTGGTTCTTTCTCTAGAGGAGGTTACTGAGTGAAAACTGCCCCAAAATATTCAGCCATAGCCTCTGCTTTTTCCTGATCTTCCTCTATCATTTCAGATTCACTTCCTACCTTAATTAGGTTAGGAATCCAATGATGCATCCTTGTTCTGTAGTTTATGTACGAGAATATTCTCTTGGACTGCTTGAGTGCAGATTGTGCCAGCTGCATTTCATGTTTTCTTTGAGCTTCCCGAATTTTCGTTATACACTCGTTTCGTATCAATCTGTAGCGTTCCATCGTACCTGCTGTGCCAAGGCGGATGGCAACGTCCCAACATTTCTTCTTTTGTCTCAGTAAACGTCGAATATCCCGCCCTATCCAGGGATGTCCGTGCTTCTTTTTCTTTGGGACAGTCCAGGGTATGTATGGTTGAGTTACCCAGTTGTATAACTGCCTGAATAGAGTCCATGCCTCTTGTACTGATGCCTTCGAGTCAATTTCCCAGTTTTCAGCCGATGCTGCGGAGTTAATTGCCTGCATATCTGCCTTCCATATGTTGGGACGGGCCGGTGCAACTGTTTGACAGGCAATCTCAGCCATGAATTTGAATAAGATGACTACATGGTCACTTCTCCCAAGTGGTGGGAAAAAATCCATTTGACCAACGTCATCACCGTGTGTGAAAACTAAATCTAAAAGAGAGGAAGAGTTTCTTAATTCGTATCTTGTCGGATCTCTAACGTGTTGGAATAATGCTAATCCAATCGAGGTTTCTAACAGTTTGCAGTCGAACGACGATATGGATGACCCTACTTCTAAGTTAACCCAGTTTATATGTGGTGCATTAAAGTCGCCTACTACAAGACTTTTACGGTTGTTACACCAGGACTTAAGTTTACTTAGGATAAAATCATCTGCTACACATTCTGGACTGCGATATACTACAACTAATTCAATATCTTGCTGTCGGCATTTCAACTTACATCTCACCAGTTCACATGTCCCTGAAACATGTGCTGCTGTCTGAGCTAATCTTATGGTTAGGATACTTTTCGTGTACAGAATAACCCCGCCTCTCCTACGGTTTAATCTATCAGCCCTACTGGTTATGAAACCAGTAAACTGGATTTCACTATCTAATACTTCTGACGTTAACCAAGTTTCCGAGACAGCAATAACGTCCGGTTTTTCTTTATCCACCACTGACTTGAGTTCCGTCATTTTATTTAGTAGTCTGCGAGCATTTGTGTAGGATACCTTTAAGTCTGTGGAGAGCTTTCCCTTGCCACCCAGAGTGGCTTGGGGATCGTTTTGCTCCGAACTTTTACAACTTGAAAACCCTTAAGGACAAGGTTTCGTTCCCCGTTTTTTCGACATTCATTTATTTCCGCTTCTGCAGCTCGTCTCTTAATACGATCAGCTAGGCTGAGATCCTCACGGACATATATTCCGGATCCTATCAGTTTACGTGAATTACTTAGAATCAGGTTCCTTTCTTCCACCGTGTTGAATGTAACCTTCAGGAGGCGGTTCTTCGGAGGACTTTCGGAATCCACCTTTTTTCCTATCCTATAAAGCTTACAAATACTGACTCCTGAAACTGTATCTGGGAGTAGTTTACTTAATGATGTCTTAATATGATTGAGATCGTGTTCAAATCTTGCCTTTGGTTCCTTATCTGAAGATTCTCTTATCTTATGAAAAATGACTGATCTCTCAGAGAGATCTGTCTTGTCACGCAGTGAGGATTTTTCTTCTGATAACATCCCTTCCAATGCCTTGCTGACCAGCTGCGTTTTGCCCACAGTCTTTTTCTTCCCACTTCTTTTTCTCCTTACTGAAGTCCATTTGTCACCACTCAGGACAGCCACACCTGGACTACGTGGAACGGTGACAGTTTTATCAGGATCTTCTATTTCGACTAGAGGTGTAGTTGCATATTTAATGTTATTATCGGAGGATATTTATAATCTTCCAGGATCCTCTTAAAGACAACTGCTGACGTAACTAGGAACATAAGTCAAGTTACCACGTTAGAGCGAACAAAATAGTAGTACAAAGGCTACAGGAAATAAAGCTGAAAAATTTCATGCAGTATTTTGAGTCTAGTGACCTACACCACGAACCCTATCGGCAAAGTACGATACCATCACAGCTAGTTCGTTCCAAGAAGGTCATACAATATACGTGCTATATAAGAATCGAATTTTTCGATGATAATTTACTTTTCAGTCTTTCTGAACAATAAATTGGGGTGTTTTTGTTTTAACTTCACACACCTAGCGTAAACATCTCTACGTAAAATAACAAGAAGCTCCAAAATTGTTGTTTCAAACAAATCTTAGAATAACGTTGCTGAACTCTCATTTAACACCCATAGAGTTTGCACTGTTCTTCAAATCACTTATTACTCACCAAAGAGACATCATCAACCGAGGGTCTGACGCAGATGTGCTATGGCGCAAATTCCCACACTATAATGGCAATAAAGGATAGAAATGACAAGCTGTATTTTGTTTTAAGTGTATTTTTGAAAATGACTAATGACTTAGTTATTGGGACATTTTAATAAACGTTCTATCTCAGACTCCCGGGAACCATATTTCATCTTGAAATAAGAGTTCACAGTTTTCCATCCTAATATGATTTGAAGTGACTACTGTATGTTACACTTTTGAAATCCATGCTGAAAATTTAAAATATTTACCGCATTTTTTATTTTGTATCTTAATTACAGATAAAAGCTCACTGGCTACTCGAGTCCCTTTCAGTACTATTTATTTTCATTGGTTTTCTTGGAATTTATGCTAACAAAATATTAGACGGAAAACCGCATTTCACCACATGGCACGGATTTCTAGGTGCAGTCACAGTATTTTACTCTGTTTTCCAACTATTCATGGGTTTATTGCTTCACTTTAACTATAATCTCTGGAGAAGTTTGTTGGCTTATAGTAATGGAAGGTTTTTTCATGCTGCATCTGGTGTGGTGTTGTCTTGTCTTTTATCTCTCACAGTCATGCTTGGTCTTTGTACAAACTGGTTTAAGTCATATGCCGTTTTATATTTTAATTCATTCAGTCCTTTAGTCTTGTATTTATGTATGATTATAGTTACCTTAAGCACTTTCAAAGTTTTTCTGCAGGTTATCACGAAGTACTGCAAATGTTTCAAAATAAAACTATTTAGTTCACAAAAAGACGCACAAAGATAAAATTCATGTGTTATTTTACGTGCTCCTGAATCCTTATGTTTATCGCTATTAGTGCTTGTACTAATTTCGTTTATTTGTCTTATTAATAATTTATAAAGTTCCGTACTTGGGATTTCTCCTTATGCTTTCTGAGTTTTTTTCCTGCAACTCAATCACTCTTCCGAACTTTTGTCCAACAAATATTACTGTGCTGAATTGATTACAAATTTATTTTTAAATTAGTCTAAAGAATAAAGTTTTAAATGAACTAATAATATGGAGGAATGGTAAAACATGCATCAAAATGAAATTAAACAGCACATATTGTAATCATGAAGCTTTAACAAATCAGAATTTGAGATTCTGAGTTATTTGGCTTTGTCAAAGAGATCCGCTGATCTCGTTTCAACCGCCTCCCTAAAAGAGAAAAAGCAGTATTCTTGTATGATTTAAGATGTCATTTACAATCATAGTTTAGTTAATTGTTTGAAGTTTGTTTTACTCTGCTTTAAGTCAAACTTTGCTAGTGCCTCTTGTTGGAAGTAACTCATTTAGCCTACACCTTTGAACAAAAAGTTTATTGAAAGCTTGAGTAAAAAATGATTTTTTCAGTGATTACATTCTACATGTACCATTTCAATAGCATCATATAAAAGACGTTCTTATGGCTGGTAAATCAAAGTGGAAACTTATCTGGTACCATTGGTTTGTACTTTAATCTAGTAGAAATGTTCTGTATTGGTGTCTAATCGTGAAACTGACGAAAGTTAAAACTATCAGGAAATAAAATCGGTTTCTAATAAGCTTTAGGTTCTGCAAACATTCACACAACACCCTGATCACTTGGTCATAACCACCTCATGTAATGACTTTACGATTCCATCCTCAAATGAAGTAACTAACTCTTGTATGCTTGAAGGTAGAGCCTTAGTTTATGCCTAGAAAAGACTTTTACTTTGCATATGAGTTGATTAAACTGTTTATCGTCTTAGATTATGCATTCTCCAATGATGAAAAATGTTGGCGAAAAGTCAGTTCTTTTCTCTTTGACCAAATATACAATAGCCGATCATTTTGGTTTTCCCAAAAAAACTAGGCAAAGGAGACTGTCTGACTCATAGTTTTACTGATCTGGACCAAACAAACCTATAATGATGTGGGTTTATTCTTTTGATCATCTGTCCTACCAAGCAAAAAAAGAATTAATGACGAGTTATGTGGTTGTTGGCATCAGCGATTGACAAACAGATACCTCTCGAATGCATTCCATTTCTAAACTTAGCCTGTTGATAGAATGACAATTAAGATTAGAAAATGCTACAGGACTCGTTTTTCCTTATGGGTTTCTGAAGGCTAAATGCTAACAGTAACAAAACGATATATTTGGCGAAACAAGCAAAAACGTTTTACGTGTTTGATTCAGGTGTGCTGAATACCTAGTTTACTCTCGGATCACGAATTCTTTTTTAATAAATGGGACTATATGGGAAATCATGCCTAAAAATTGTGTGAAAAAACGTTTTTGTACAATATCTGTAGCTGGTTTTCCGAAATAGGATATTTATCATGATGATGAAAAAAACCAAATAGTAACTTTTAGTTAATTTTAAGCGTTATGTTTCTTGTGTTGATTAAATTGATCCGTCAATACATAAATCATGGCTAAGACAGTCCGTAACTTTGAAGTACCTCATCGTGATACAAGGATAATAATGAACTGTGGTTTTGTTAGAATTTTCCCCAATATCGATGTAATAAATCCAATATGCTTGTCACTTACCTATACCGCTCTATGATATAAGCAATACCGTCACTTATACTGGTAGAAAATTGTTCCCGAGACCGTATGGCAATGTTTATGATTTGTTTACTTGTAAGTTTTCGTCTCAGCAGATTCCCAGCGATTGTATATAACTGAAAGAAAGCGTAAATGGTATAAATTAGTTCATTCTTGCAGCATAAAAATGACGTGTTCTAGTTTCATATTTCTAAGTATGAAACAGTTGTTATCTGAATGGCGGAAATTATTACCATGATTAGAAGCATCTCCATTTGAACATGATGAAATAATCCGTAAATTTGTCTTGGTAAGACCTGTTACTTTCGAACTTGCTGATTTATTTAGCTGTATCCTTCTAAAATAGGTAAAACAAGCTGCTGTTTTACTACTACTCCACAATCCACTGAAAAAAGTTTGTTCAACTTATATGTAGAATGCTCTTTAATGCCTTTCCTGACATTAAGAGCCATAGGCAGAAATATACCGGAGTTATATATATGGATTTATCAAGACAAAGTAAGTCTTGAAATTCAAAATTTGTAGCTCCTAAATCAACATAGCTGGATACACCTTTTCATTTTGATAATTTGATTTTAAAATTCTCAAACAAAGTTTTGTCAGTAACTTTATTGACTATCCAAAGTTGCCATTTTCTTTCAAACTTGACTGATAATTACTTCCTTTATCTTGAAAATTTTGGAATACTTGTTTAAGGCTCTGGCCAGATACTCCTCAAAGTTTTTCTTTTGATACTTCCTCAAATCCACAATCATTTCCCGATATAACTGAAGTGACAAGATATACTTTGAATGAAATATAGATGTGGCAACATTAGCTATATATCACGTAATAGGGAGAAATGATTTTCAACTTTAGATCACTTAATTCCGCCTATTCAAACCCTCATTGATTGTCTTTCCGAAAGTCCATTTAGGATATGATGCAGTTATTAATTATCTGACACTATTTCCTTTAATAATTAAATCTAATAAAGTATATATCTGATCATATGTAGCACTTGAATCTTTTTTCACTTGTTAACATATGGTTGAAGTTAGTTACACTGCATGTTTCTGTGAATCAACTGTAGTTTAAGTGTTATTCAAGAATATGTAACACGAAGGTTATCACGGTATTGCTTTTTAGATTCATTTCTTGTGTTAGATTTTCGGTGAACCATGGTATCATGTAGAGAATCACAAAAATGTTTTACGTTGGTATAATACTACTAAACCATCCTCAAAACTGAGCCAGGCACTTAATTCTTTTAGTGAGCGGCTTTTGTTATGAAAAAAATACTAGCAAGCTCACAGTTAACTAAAAAGAAACTTTATAACACGAAAACGTTAACAAAATGTACCGTTGTAAATGTTATTACTTTTTAATACTCCATTAGAAATCCAATAAAATGAAACGTAGCAATTGAACAGGAAGCATATGAAGTGACAGAGCATGAACAAGTACAACAATTAGGTACAATAAATTTTGGGGAGATATTTAAGAAATGCATTTAACCCACTGTCCATCCAGATACATGTCACTGAGAATTCCATTCATTAGTTCTTTTCCACGATGAAGATCCCGAACCGGAATTGTAAAATTTATCATAGTCACTACAAAGCCTTTTAAACTATTATCGCAGGTTCCACAAGTCAAGTTAAGCTGTGGTTTGAGCGATGTATATCCTAGCCATCCCATATTATACTCGTTCACAATCTCACCAAATGAATTATCCTGCTCGGGCTACACTACCATGGATTTAATAATTATGAATAGAAGCAACTTTGTGTCCTTAATATATATTACTTGAGATGGTGGTAGATTTAATTAGTAACGATAAATCGTATCACCTAATTTTATTTAGTGGAATTTGTCCTGTTTAATGTCTGGAGTTAGGTTATTCTATACATTTAACCTAAATGCTGAGACAAAGACCTAGAGTTTCCAATCATTTACACTTGTGATGGAAGTTAAGATTTGACTTATTAGTTAAGAAAACATTAAATATCTAACGCGAAGTAAGACAGGTATTTTGATCAACTTTTATTTCAAATAAATTTTTTGTGTTTCAACTTATTTTGAAAATAAGGATGTTATAAACGAGGCTTTTATAATACAATATAATTGTAGTGTAAAACTGGTCGTTTTGTGTATGGCAAATTCATATTTGTATTTTTATAGACTGAACAAATGACTGTTCATAAACTGATTTTTCATAAGGTCATCCATAAAGGCTATGTTTTCTTCCAAATGAGGTTTCTATAAGGTAAATACACTTGGAAGCACAAATTTAAGGTAATATGTTTGAGAAATGATGACTGCATCTCTTCATAAAAATGTGCTGCTCATCTTATACTATGATTTAAATACAAGTTGTCGTTTACTTCATCTCATCTTATTTATACATCATATCGGATAAATCCTAAAGAAATTCAACATATTAATCCAGTAATTAATCAGTATCATACTGTTATTCACTCTTCATTAGAATATCAGGTAAATTCTTAGACAAATGATCCAACACATTTAAACTTGAATGGGCTACTATTATGTATACAATGTGTAATATTATCTCATCAGATCTAGTTGCACACTGTGAACATTAATAAGCTCACTCATCAAAATGTGAAGTAATAAACTAAACTAGCATTAAATACGTGTGCTTTGCTGAGGATAAACTATACAATTATAATTTAGGTAGTTTATAATATTATTTTTTGTTGTTAATAAAATACTTGTAGCTTTATGGCTTACATGGTTTTTACTGACAGTAGATTCACATGAGAATAAGCCGCACTTCAGTAATGTAGCAAAATATTATGAATTGAATATTAAAAGTCTATAACTGTTCATTATCTATGGTAAAATAATTCACGACAGTAACCAAAAGATTTGGAACATGCTTTCCATATTTGAAGAAATACAAAAACTAAACGTGCTGCTAGAGAACACTACATATTAGTACGAGGTCTTGTTGTGAATTGATAACTACTTGACGTCTATCATCTAACACCGTTTTCTGGAAACATTATTCACTCAAGACAATAATCTTAAAACTTTACTGTAAAAATAAAAACGATAGTAATAAAAATGATGATCGACTACGTGATGACATTAAAATAACTTACCACTCCATCATCTTTCGAGTATAACAGAATAATTTTACCAGATTCAGAATGACAATGAGATGGTAGGTTCCATTTATCGAATAGACGATATGAGAATATTGCAGCACATCTCAATAGTCGATCCTTGTCCATATTACTTATGAGCAAAATATACGAAAAGACGACATAAAAATTCAACCGGTAGTTTACGCACTTTTTATATCAGAAGAATAAAGAATGGTGATTGATAGGGATTACTTGTGAACTATTAATACATATATTCTTATAGGATAACTATTAAGTAACTAGATTATATGTGTATTCATATCATTTTTACCATAAGCTTTCATTTAACCTATTGGCTGTTGCAATATCATTTACCAGCCTTAACTTATTCCCGATTTATCAGTTACGGTACCACTTACAGCCACTTTTGGTTTGATCTCGTATGATTATTATTTTTCATTTTATGTTATGATGTACTCTGGTCTGTTTGTATATAAACCGAGTATGTCTGAAATATACGATTCATACAGCAGAGGCTGGTATTTGTGTTCTGGACTGAATGGGCTGGGTTACGTGAGAGGCTGCCTATACAGAGGGCCAATAAGGACTCGGAATTGACTTGAGACTGGTCGTGCCTGTTAACGCATCATTGGTTTAGCATGGGGACAATTTCATATAAGTCAGTGCTCTGACTGGCGATTTTGTCACGTGATAATTGACAGAGCGATAAGGCATAACACAGTGAATTTCGGTTGTTTTTTTTCGGATCATAATAGTGCTATATTTTCGATTTAAATTATCCTAGTGATGAACAAATTTTGACATAGAGTGGAACCTAATTTTACATAGGCCAATGCTGATGAATTTACTTTCGAAATTAGTGTAATAGTCAAAAATGAAAATAATCAAGTAAAAATACTTCTACTACACTTGAGCAAGTTGCAAATACTAAAAATTCCTGTGTTTCTATATGTTGGATTACTGTTGTAGTATCTGAATTTCAAAACCAAGACCGAAAAATAAGAATGTTATTTGTCCAAACCTTCCCAATATTTTCTTAGGTCAACTTCAATCAGATAAAAATCTTCAGTTAACTAGTTTGTATCTATGATTGCTTCCATTTTCTTATGATCCTATTCAATGCTTGTCATTGGAACTATTACCCAGAGAAAGTATTTTTGAATTTGTAGATCTTGTTTTCACTATTACCTTACATTTATTGATTCCCCAGAATATAGGGTTTATTAGAAAACATTTCGATTCAGGCCTATGATAAATGGTTAGTGAACCAGATTTTAACCTAATGTTCTTGATTGTTCTTAAAAACGGTTCACATGAATACATTTGTGAGACTACTTTAATGTGTTTTGCAAAACGTTTTCAGATTGTAGTAGTTGACGTTATCGAGTAATGCACTATACATCCTCGAATTACACTTATTCTCTTAACAAAATAAAAATTCCATTAAACCCTTTTTTTTAATCCCCGACCGTTGCCGCTATCTGAACGTAGTGGTCGGGCTTACCTATCGTAATGAACCCATTCAGCTATACTGGATGGAACAATCGTTCCTCAAGGTCCTACAATGCCAGAGAGGTCGGAAGAAGAGTGTTAGACTAAATGCAGCAAACCCAACATCCGAGGACGAATTTGTACTGTTGACTGTACAGAGTTGTGATGGCAGTGAGATGTTTCCTTCAGACAACCAGCATAACAGAGATGCCTGCCTTCCCACAAGAAAAGGTGGGGTTAGAAAGGTCGGCCCTAAAAATACACTCCTCGCCTTATCCCACGGATATCCGTCTCCGGCGGTAAGGTCTCAACAAGTACGGAGGTTGTTATATCCGGTGAAGATTAAATAACAGGTAACTTCCGAGGACTATTCATGGACTAATATTCTATAAACATTCTTATTGTATAACTACTCAACAATTACACTATGTATATTTATATTCCTTTTATGATAAGCTTTATTTTGACCTATAATTTATTATTGTACGATTTACGGTTCTTAAGTTATGTTCAGTTTATTAACTACTGCCTCCCACATTCACAGCCACTTTTTGAGCTTATTTGTGTACAAATATTATTTCCTATTTTATGGTACGTTGCGGTCTGTGTGATTGATATATAAACCAAGTATGCCTGAAATAAACGATCTGCTCTGATTCGGAAGCTGGTATTGTGTTCTGTACTCAAGTGGAAGGGCTCGTAGGACATAGGACCAATAAGGACGCTAAACTGCCCACACCGGTTGAACGTCATTGGTTGGCCTAGTGTGAAGATTCGTATAAGTCGTATTCGGATTGGTAGATAAATCGTGCGATAGAAAAACCAGACATCACAAGGTCATAACAGAGGTGACACGAAAATTTCACACAAAAAGGTCGTGTGTGACCGGCCTCAAGCAGTTGTCCCTTGGGCACTGCGGCCACACTCTCGGGTCACTAAGATCATCCAATTTCTTTTCCAGGTCCCTTTAGATAACTCTTCCACGGTGTGTGCAACCGTTGAGTGATAACCGCCCTCATACCTCTGGCATTTAAGATCACTGTACTCATAATCAATCTCCCTCTTCAATTCCTATTATTCCTCCTATATCGACTTTCAACTCTACAATATGGTCAACGATTCTAGTTCGCGAAACACTCTCAGGTCTATTGAAACTTCTCTCCGAACTACACATTGAAGCCATCAACGTACTCACTCTATGTCAAATCGACCAGCAGGCCTCCTTTACTAAATCCCTAGAATCTCGTACCATTGATGTATGCTGTGTCTCCGAAACACGCATACAGGATCCCAGTGTGGTTATTAACTTGACATCACCTCGCCAAAATGTGGAGCCGACGAGATATACCCTCCGTGTATCTGAGAACCCGATGGCTAGTTCTCTTGGACTGGCAGGTGTAGGCATAGCACTAAGTATGAGGGCAGAACAATCACTTTTAAAATGGATTCCCGTTAACAGTCGTCTATGTGCTGTTCGCCTAAACAACTCCGTAAGAATTCGGAAGGATAGGGACACACGTCGTTGCCTTTTTGTCATTTCTGCCTACGCTCCCACTGACTGCAGCCCGGATGAAGTGAAAGATGAATTTCACAGAAAACTCTCTGGATTTCTTCAGAAAGCTAAACCCTCGGACACAGTGCTCGTAGCAGGTGACTTTAATGGTGATCATTTGCTCAGATAATCGTCTATTTTTAACAAGCACTAACTTTAAGCATAAGGAGAGACATCGTCTAACATGGCGACCCCCAGCATCAAACCAACGATGGACTCAAATAGACCATATTGCCATCAGTCATCGTTGGAGAGGCTCGATAGAAGACTGTCGCTCTTTCTGGAATACCTGTTTGGACTCAGATCATGCTATAATACAAGCACGCATTTGCATGCACCTCACTGGACTCAGGAAAGCTACATTAAGAAGATCCATCAGAGTTGAACTCAGTGACGAGGAAGTCAGAAGTAGATTCCAGGAACAACTGAAGTCACACTTAGGTAGTTCTGAAAACAAGGCTGATCCAGATGTTGCTTGGAAAGATACACAAATAGCTGCGGAAACAGCAGTGACATCTACTAGTGATTTGAACCAAAGGGTTACGAAAACCCAGTGGATTTCTTCTAAGTCTATTGCCCTGAAAGATACTCATAAACTCGTCCCATCAGGCTCCGGACACAATAAAGAGCGAAAATGAATCAGGGCAACGAAAGTAAAAGAGATGGAAAAGTCAGCGACTGTCGGTAACACAAGACAGCTTTTCCAACCAATAAAAAAAAACTGGAAGACGCCGATAAAGTGCAGTCTTTTGGTAGCACTGAGCAACAATGCCAGAATGTTTGGAATGCGTCGACAACTTCACTAATCTTGAAAGTCTCATCAGCCCTAATGGGTTGGTGTCTGACGAAATCTCAACACGGATTCGAAAAGCTCGCTTGGCTTTTGCCAAATAATTACATCACCACCTATGACGAAGGCGAGATATCCGTCTATCAATTAAGGGACGAGTATACTGCGCGGCAGTTCGTTATGTTCTACTTTACGGCTGCGAAACGTGGCCATCAAAGGTAGAGGATACTCGAAAGTCACTAGTATTTGATCACAGATGTTTTAGAAATATAGCTGGCATCTGCTGGAATCACCGGGTTAAGTAATAGTGAGGTTCGATGCAAGGTATTAGGGAATGATGGTAAACCAGTTGATGAGGTTATGAATCTTCATCGACTGAGATGGTTGGGCCACGTGTTACGTATGCCTGAACACCAATTACCACGACGTACAATGCTGACTAGTGTTGGGGATGGTTGGAAGGAAGTTAGGGGCGGCCAAACCAAAACGTGGCATCAGTGCTTGAAGACACTAACGTTTAGTCCGAGCCATGTTGGTGGATGCAGACTACTTGGTTGGGGTCCGCGTGACTATCGTAACCAATGGTTGGAGACTCTTGGTGACATGGCTCAGAATCGATCACCATGGCGTATGTGTATACATTCTTTGTCGTCCCTTAAACCGTGAGATTAAAATTGCTTTATATCTTTCTACGAACTAATTATTTCTTCCTGTACTATATCCTTATGCATAATCTTCCTTTTATATATTACTACTCCTGAAGTGACTACTCCTATGAATTTGGTGTCCATCTTGTTGTGCTAATGAGCTATGTCAACTTGGACTGACGCATATATGTGCCTGGTCCTACGTTGTAACTGACTGACATTTCGTACTTCAATAATATCGGCTTCATTTACCATTTGTGACCTCTGTAATTTTCTACAGTATGTGTGTACGAACCTAAAACCTTTTCAGAAAACTGGTAAATATTACTACCGAGTCCTCAATGTTTCTACTAACTGATTCTCCATTCATATAAAAACAAAATTTCCTTATTATTTTCACTACTGCTAAAATTTTAAGAAAATATAATTTACATTAAGGCTTTTTCAAAAAGTAACGTTGTAGAGAATTAATTTTGACCAACTATAAGTAACCGTCCACTAATACGTTAATATCACTTTCACTTTTGATAGCTCTGTTAGGAAACTCTTGATATTTTCATAATCTGTTCTCCATGTGCTTGTTAACTATGATTGCTGCTTATAGTCCATCTACACGATTGCTTTTCATCAACTCACAATTCTACGACATAATGGACATGTTGAGTTCATGGTTTACCAGATATGCATTTCAATGGTTTGAGATTTATTAAGCTTTCATTACTCTACCTAAGAGTATCTGAGGTCTTATTTCAGAAACGGGTTCACACAGTCTCTTCTCCATTCTAGTACCTGCAAGTGGGAGAAAACTCAAATGAAAAACAGTTTTTTTATATCTTTACATGACTTTGAAAATATACTAGAGAAATAATTTTACAAACGTTACTCCTCGATAGTACTTTTGGGTAAGGAATTCGCATAAAGATTTGGTAATAGCTTTTATTCTAATCCAGTGTAGCTGCATGTGCATATATATATATTAATAACGACAGACTTAGAATTTGAATTTAATCAACAAAGGCCAGAATACTTTGACTTACGAATAACTTTAGAGGGTAAAAAATTTTGTAACTTACTCAACTTCTATCTTTTTAACTATCGCCACTCCTATTACTGGCCGTGGATTATTTATATCACAGCTAGGTTTGTCGAAGTTTACAGATGTTCTGATGTGATGTAGTTTGGTGTTTAACATGTTTACTAGAAAATCAAAACAAAAATGTCACGACTATTAACTAGTTGGATAAAAGACGGACTGGAATTTAGTAAGAAAAACTAGTTAGTCAGTAACATATTCCATTTTGTGAACATATCATTCTCTATTTAGATTTTAAACGCATCGTGCGTTTATGTTAGTCTCAACTTTTAACAATGTTATCGACATAATACCTGTTACCTGATTTAAACCTCATACAGCATCATACAAGCGTTTCTTCCTCGGTTTCTATTAGAACCAACTATGAACATCACGACACGTAAGAATTATTTTTCTTTCTTCTTGTTGAGTATGTGGTCGAAGAGAAGGAAACAACGGTTTAATAAAACCTAATATTCTTGTTTTATTGTACATGTCCAGATATCAATATTCTTAATTAACTAAGGAGATTAATGTATATCAAAAAACAACAGAATATATAATATCGAGGAATATTTCAGCATTACTATCAGCTGACAAAGTTTACCATGATCTCTCCATTTATTCACCAATAAGAAAGTGAAGAGTGATACCATTAGAATTTGACATAGTTTTGTTCAGTTGAGAGTCTATTTCTTAATTTAGTTGTTTAGCATGTTCATGTCATAGCATAAGTGTTTTAAATTTTTTTTCTAAATCGTCCCTTAGTTTTAAAAATCTATCTTATTCAATGGGTTTTTAATGGGTAACTGTCGTCACATTTCACAATAGAATAAATTTCTCTTCACTGTTTTACACCAGAACAATATCAATCCTTATAAATGTATTCTGCTAAGATCAGTCACATCTCGATCTAGTGACTCAACACAAGTTTTTTCAAATCCACGAGACTGTATACCAACCTTAATTGATCAGTTGAAAACTTAGGATAGTGCATTGAGAAAATCTACACGGAAAGCGTAATTTTGCTAGCACTATTAGGTACTTAGTTTTATTAGGTAAAACTTGTCTACTTGTTAGTAATATATATATAAATGACGTTCTTATTTAACTTTATTTTTCAGCGAATTCAATAAGAAATTCAAACAGTAAACCTATACAATACTTTCACTTTCTTAAAACACTCTCTACATCATTTTGCTGATAAAAAAGGGGTAGGAAATTTTCAAACGATGTATTTTGTGAAGTTTCTTCACAATTTTTCATTTGATCTTAACCTATCTGTTCCTTAGGGGCAAGGTGTAGTTCAATTTACCGTTACTACTTGTCTGTTTTTTTTGCTTAACTTATTTAAACACCCGTCATGGACATTTCGTGTATCAGCCATCTGTACCAGTCATTAATGATTTCAACGACATGGTCTAAAAGTTTAACATAATTTAGATTTAATCAATAACGTGGAAAGGTAGTCAAATACGAGGTATGATAAATTTATAGATTACGAAAGAATAGATAAGTGTGGTAAATTGATCAGAATACAGGTAATGTAGGAAGAATTGAAGTGTTTATTATGCATGAAAAATGAACTTACTCAGGGAAGGTCATAGGCCTTATTCTCCGGTAAATTTTTCCTACTTAGATCTACATTTCCAAATAACACAAACATTTTCCATGGTATTTAACTTTGTATCCAATAGACTATGGCAATACTTAACTGTAATTGAGATCCGGAGTACATTGTGTGGAAGGTTGGTAAAGTGGTAATGAATTAAATCAATTCACTTGCATTTAAGTAACCACATTAATCTTTTCGCGTTGTTGAGGACAAATAACATTATATATTCTGAAAAGTCTTTCAGAACCCATGACAATTTTTGGCATAATCAAGTTAATGCAAATGGAGAGGTAACGTTTAAGAAATAAGAGTTCAATACTCAAACAGATGTGATTTATCTATTTTATATTTATACGAAATTTTGAAGAGTTGTTAATAATATGAATTATAAGGTGCTATAAGAAGTTAAGTTATTCTAAAGTACAGAATTATTGATGAAATATGCACCGTCATAGTCATAACTCTTGTCATCTTGGAATCGCCATTAATAAGTGATGCATGATGAACATAGATCCATATTAAAATTTGGGATAGTATAGTACTGGAAAGGATTACCCAGGACAGAGTTGGATGGAGAATGCTGATGGATGGGCTATGCTCATTCACGAGAGGTAACAGGCGTAAGTAAGTGATAACATATAGAATGGACGAAACATTATATTGGCTAAACTTCTTCTTTACGAAAACTACTTATAAATATTTTTGTGATATAATCGGCATATAATCAGTCTAAATTTATTGGTAATGTAATATCTTTGGAACATATTTATGTGCATTTAAGCGTTTTGATGGTTGAATATAAATCATTGAAATAGTACCTAATATCACTACTTGGATTATTAGAGTTAAGTGATTTTGTAAATATGTTTTAATATTTCTAAGTTATATACTATCACATGATCCGTATCTATGTGACGAATTGTCTCATGAAAACAGGAGTCTGTCTAAATTTATGTCGTCATAATTTTACAGTTTAATTACTAACAAACATGTTCATTGTTTTAAACAACATCGGAGATACCGAGATCTATTATCTGTAACATAGATCGACTTTCAATTCTTTATTAAGTAGTAATTATATTTCAACAGATACTTTATATGTATTGTGACTAATTTTAATTTAATGCGTTTTACAAAATATTCAAAGATTATTATCCTTTAGCTGATTTAATAAAAAATCTCTCCCATAATTAATATGCTAAAACTAATTTCTGCGTTAAATTTTGTATTTGACTTTGAATCTTGGAAGAGCAAATTTACAACAAACAGACTCATTGACAATCCTGTTTGATGGTTACATGTATGGTTACATATTCATAGGTCTTACTTTATCTCACTGTTTAGTGATATTTTCACTCTCATTATAACCATAGGCTAGCTAGTTTGCGTCCATTTTTGTCTGTATAGTCTATTAAGACTGTGAATAAACCCTGAGTGGCTTTGATAATAAAAATATTGTGAGATGACTGGAATAAACATAAAGATAAATAATTATCAAGGTGTTTATAAAAAAGTTATTTTATTTCTATGAAATAATTCATGGTGTTGGTATTCACACTCGGATGGGACAGCTTTTCATCAAGTGGTTCCGCTTTCTTACTCGATGCATTTCTGTTCTTTTGATCAATTTTATTATTCCAATTTTTAATTCGCTGAAATCATAAGTCAGTCATTTACTGATTCGGAAGTGAATAACTTTCGATTGCATTCTTCACTGAACCAATTATCACTGGGTCACATACTCATAACACTTATATAACATGTGTACGTATGACTAAAATGAATTTTGTTTAAAAAGTCTATCAATCAGAAGAGGAATTTCTCATTACAAACAGTTAGTCAGTACTTTAAAACAAGACACATAAGTGACGAAAATGACCTTAAATGCGACCTTAATCAGGCTTTTCTCCAATAAGCGACTACATTTATGTATGAAAATGCGAAACAGCAAATCAATCAAGGTAGTTCACAAGTCAGTGGTACTGATCAAGTAAACTACATAGCTAGTTGTGGTATTATTACTATTATCATTGCTACTACTACTACCATTATTATCAATAGTGTTACTATGATCATTAGTAGTAATGGTAGTAGTATTGATAATAAAGTCAGCATGAAAGAATGATGAAATATTTCAATTTACGAAGATGAGAACTGGAGAAATCCAATTTGATCAAAGAATGATATCTATCTCTTACGTTATTTAAAAGGACAAGTTACATGAGTGATTAGTCTCAATATAAAATTATTGTGAAAACGACCTATCATTTATTCTGAATAGTTTAGTATCCTCGTGCATTACTATTATTATTATTATTATTATTATTATTATTATTATCGGTAACCTGCAAACCCCTTTGGTTATTATACTGCTTTTCAGATATTTATTTTCCTTTAACCCTTCATTCTAGTAAACCCTAATGGGGATCTACCAGAAAACAACATTGCTTTTATTAGTTGTTCCATTTTTGTGGTTAGTATGATTTTGAAACAGTTTTTGTCAAGAAACAACTGCAGCTAGTAAATCGTTAAGTGTCAAAGGAAAGTCCACCACTTATTCGCTATGGTTTCAGATTTATCAGCGTTACGAATCCAGCACAAATCAAACTAAAACGAAACAGCTATTCAGTGCATCCAAAAATTCAATAGCTCAAAAGCTAAAGTCAGTTTGTGACGGACATTAACTCACAACTGATAATAGTGATGTTTACTAATGTGTCTTGCTCTATTGACTCAGTAGAAATTCCTAATGTTCTCTAATAACCCAGTAACTCTGTATTTCAAGCTAATCATTTGTACAAAAAACAACTACGCGAACACTGCTTATTATTTATTCTTCCAAAGTTAATCATAAACGCATCCAAAAAGTTCAAAGGAAAAGAATTCATCTTACATTATAGTCAAAATATACCGAATAGTTAGTAATGTAATCTCTACTGACATTAATTTACCCTAGGTCAATTGAATCATCATGAAATTGATAGATGAATTATTAAACTTCAATTTCTAACTAGAAATAGAAACATTAGAAGAACTATCATTAAATACATTTCACTGTCCATAACATTTTCCTATCTGTAAACTAAGTGTTTTATTTCAGATAATAAAAGGAATATTAAAGTCATTTGTTATGTTAAAACACAAGCTAACTTAAAAATTAGCATAAGGGCAAACTAAGTACGCCTATGTTTTAATTTAATATTTACTTTCAGATCACTATTTGTTATTCGTGATTGTTATCATTGATACAACACAGCAATAGGAACCAGGTTAAAAAGGATGACATTTTATCAAACAGTCCATTTTTTTACAAAATGTCTTTAAATTCTTCTGTGAACTGATAAGTGAAAAGGTCTGCCACAAAACTATTGCACTGTATCCATAAATCACAATTTAATAACCATCAGGTAAATTGTTTTCCATTACAGTTATTATGGTACGTACTACTAGTTAATAGCTTTTTGCTGGGAAAAAGCAGCTTCCTAATGATCTCTTGTTTTTGATGGATTCCGTGTTGCGGGAACTCGTTGAAGAGAATCAACGCTTGAACAAAACACGTAGGTTTATCGAGACTAGTTTTTATCAAACAAAATCTGATTTTCTTCATGCTCGTACTCTGTCAACATATGATTTATTTTGAACTGTTACAACAACTGAAACGGTTGGCTTTATTCAATGACAATTATAAGCTCAGTATCCCGTTTAAATCGTTGGGTATCAGCGCTCAGCCGAAACTCACGGAAACATGGGAATCATCAGAGAGAACCTTCATTGTTAGCCTACAACAAATCAATACTTGAAGATGAAACCAGTTTAGAATAGGTGAAATCAGATATCTGTCGCACCGCCATCTAAAAAGCAAACTACTTAGTTTATCATACTTATAGAAAATATTTAACAGCCTTTAATGTAGTTATACCAACATAAATTGATTTGTTATTTCTTAATGTTTGATATGATGATTTGAAGAGTATGAATGTAACATAAATGAATATTCATTTTTTAATGACACTATTCAATTGAATAACCATCAAGTATTAAAAAGGCAGATGATCATCAGAGTAATTTAGTGGTTTCCATAGGTTATAAAAGTGTTCCAAGTGGAAAAATTTACTGCATTCAGCAAGTATAGTGGCTTAACGAAGGCACACGTGAACAATCACAGCATAATTTGTTCTCGGCCGTAACTATAACTCGCCTAGGAAAACATGCGACTGTTAAAACCATTGTTTATAACTATTTAGAATTATTAGTATTCAGATATTTATGAAACATTTTACTTTTTTCCAAATGTCATTGATTGGCGAATAAAATTCTCCAAGAATCAGTAATAGTAACTGATCTTTATATTGTTTGATTGTTTTATTAATATGACTCACTGTCATTAATCGAAGTGAAGTTAGGTCGAACGAAACTTTCCCATTTCATCCTCTGTCTAAAAATTATTGTCCCTATCCGTAGGCTAGTAGGATAACTTCCAATTTTAACTATCATTCTCAATCAGTCATACTATTCATAGCAAATTGAACAGAAAAATATAAACCATTCCATTAGTTACTCTCAAGGTTAATATCAGTCAATTACACTATTATTGTTATTATATTATGTACGTTACTAGTTGGAGCATACATAAAATCTTCACTACATGTATGGACAACTTTTTAATGTCTCACATTAACTCGGCGCCCAAATATTGTGAAACTATTCGTTCAAATTTAGACGGGGCTTTTCATATTTACTCATTTGCTTATTTACTGGTTTGTTTGTACTCTCATTTATATTAGATTAAGTATTTCCTTTAATATTTAATTAATAAGTGCTCCATGGAGGTAAAAATTCAATCAACTATAATTTTATTTAGTACTGATCCATGATATGTGCTTTTATTATACTACTGAGTGTGCTGGAGGTTCGATCCTTTAACATGCTGACAAAAATTTCAATAGAATAGTCCTTATCTAATAGCTGTTTAATACAATCGTAATAATCAGATTTAATAGCATGGTAAGTCAACTTAAAAGCTTTTTCATACTTTTTCCAAACAAGACTAGTCTTGTTATTGATAAATGATTGATTCATTATTCTAGGTGTACTGAACAGACTACTTAGAATAATTTCATTAGATAAACTGAAGAGCAACAGAATCTAAGTGACAATTCTTCCCTCAGATGAATTTTAGCCAGGTGATTTATAGGACTCATTTGGTGATGATCATATTTAAACTATACTACTAATATACTTTGAGTTGGTGTTACGCTAGTTACGATCATTATTCTTTGGCATAATGTAGGATACATAGACCATACATAGCAATGATGAAAAGGCAACATAATATTGATTTCATCCTTCTTAATTTTTAAGATAGTAAGAAGTAAATAAATCATTTATTAATTCACAAACAGTAAATCTGTAAATTTTTACATTACGAGCGTCATAAAATATTCTTTACAGTTATAACTATATCCTATTAATCTTGGCTTGCGCTTCTTAGTCAACTATCAAACAACTCAGCCAAATGTTGTATAAGCTGCTGTGTGAAAAGTTCGGTCCGCAGTATAAACCAGTTTAATGTACAATTCTGTTAAATTAACTCTAAAACAAAAATACTTTCGTATATTTCATGCTTTCAATAGATAGATAAAACCCATATACTAAATAAGTAATATTACCAAGGTTTGAGTGTAGATTGTTAATAATATCATATTTTAAATAGTTCAAACAGAGTCTATATTGAATGTGAAATATAGTTAAGTTGCTATTATCGAAAACAATAAAACCTCACATAGGTTAGTATTAGTGATAAACTTTCGGACGATCAATTTCGGTGAAAAGAAACTTGAAATGAGAGTATCTAAGTGGTATGTAAAACTGAAAATAAGCTATCAGAATTTTCATATAAAACAATAGTACAACTTGCAGATATTTAGTAAATGGCACCCCAGTTTTGTAATCTATACCGATCGTGGTTTTGGCTCGCACCATAATTCGTTAGTCTCTGATATTTAAAATAAGAACATATATGGTGATAGAAACTTAAGAAGAGTTCTCAAATACGTCAGAATTATACAAGAAAGAAAATTTATGTATTCATATTGATCTGGTAAGTACATTCAGTTTAGTAATGATATTAGCTTTAAAGCGTTCGTTCAGAAATTCCTTACTCTAGAAATTAAATCTGTGGTGCTAAAGTCTAAGTATAAAATATTTGAAAACTACCTACATAGGTTTCGAAGTAATTTGATAACCAAGAAGACAGAGAAGAGTGATCAAACTGAGTTCACAACGTTGTCAGCAGCAAGACAAGATTAATTGTTCTCTTTTTTAAAATCCATCCATGGTGATGCATTTTTATGTAGACTCTCATATCAGCTTATGTGGAACAAATGATATTCATAAAGCCTTAAAGAAACCTTGACGTATAACGGTAAATAAATCAGAAACTTTCAATTCAATACAATTCCGAAAAACGTGTGCGATACTTATGTACAATGTCGATAGTAAATTGAGCTCCAAGCACCCAACAAATAGTGTTATAAATGCTATAAAAATAAATTTCTAGTATCACCTTTATTCAATGGTTAACAAAAAAAGTGCATTTAAGACAATTTGCCTGACACTGTCGTTACAAATTGCTATGAATTTATTAAGCAGTTTTCCCTCTGAATTCGAGTGCTTACTTCACTGATTAACTTCACAGGATGTACTTTATAATTTCAAAGCTATCAATTATTAGACATTTATCGGTTAATGTTCATAAAAAATCACTTGAATATTGCACTTTACAGTATAGATCAGTAAAAGGATGAGTTAATAACAAAACATTTACTCACTTTGTGCAACAGATAACAAGCCATCCGGATCACAAACGAGTGTACTTGCAAATTCATAATTGCCTTGTTGAGGCAGACATTTTTCCTTAGATTGTATAATGTCTGGATAGTTTTTCACCTGAGTTTCATATTCTTCAGGCAGACTGCTGACCAATCCTTGTACAAAAATGTTGACGACAAAAACACAGATGAGAGTGAAAGAACTCATTTATAGTTAATATATTACTAATTTGACAATTTGGTCGACTGATTAACCAGCACGTAAAACGAATGAGAGATAATCAAGCCTTTTAAGTTTGTTATACTTTAATATCTAAGTTCATATATTTATATGATATATAAGAGAAAATAACTGAAAATTATTGTCCAGTTCAGCACAAACGTATATATATATATATATATATTCAGGTACCGAAATTTAGATCAGACCATCTTTATATCACTATACAAACAGGGTGAATTGGGTAACGCATAATAACAATAATAACAATACTATTAAGAGCAGTACATAAAATGATTGGTGTACACTATTGTTTATATAACCGATTTCTAAAATCTCGAATATTCAATGTATACATTAGGTCACAATGTATTCATCACTTATTATCAATAAAAATTAAATTAATTAAATGAAAATAAGCAACAAAATAGTTAAATAGTATAAACTAAGTGAATAACATTAGCATTAATATAATCTATTTGCCATCTACTGAGGACCAATTTGGCATTGAAGTATTAAGAATTTCAAGTTATCTATCACAATATTATGTTTTTAAGGGATAACAAAAATTTATTTGTAGTCTCCTTGTATAACATATTTGTTTTAATTTTTTTGTTATAAACAAACTATATCGTTTTAAGGAATGTTGATGATAAAATACTTGAACTAAAACAGTATGCATATACATTTATACAAATCAGCGGACGAATTTAGATGGTGCATAGTGGCTTCTGACTATTATTACAAATTAGTCGATGTAAAAATATATTTTTGGCTGCTGGGGCTTGGTTAGTTTAAAGATAGATTTTATATCAGATTGGATATCGAAAAGCACTGGGTAGTTGTCAGTTTATAGTTCGATACTCCCTACCAGTTTAAACTCATGATTTCTATATGTATTTCAGTCCAAGATGTTCAGTATTAAACAAGAAACTGTTACTATATACGGCACTGGTACGTGGCGAAGATATGTCAGTTAGTGACTAAAGTTTGGAACGTGGACTACTGATTCCGAATTCGTGGTCTGAAAATGTAATGTTTACTGTGGTACCTGAATTTGGTTGGCTTACAAATTTTTTGGGTCGTTTATGTCTGCTATCAACAAATGCCCAACTTGCAACAGCACAGATGCCAGTACTTTTTGATTTCCAGTGGGTCTCCAGCTGAAGTCAGGATGACGATCTATGAGTCTGACCTAGTCACAAATCTATTCAATTCATAATGTTTAACCTAGCCAGACTAAGAATGAGTAAAAAGCTCTTTGCCAAAGGCAGAATGAGAATTTGCATAAATCATGATTCTCAACAAAAAATGATAGAGTACTGCAGACAAACGTAAGCGGTTGGAGTGATCAATAAATCATCTAACTACACTGACATTTCTCAGTATCACGTAATTTTGAGACAGGATCCTACTTATCTGGAATCGCTCTATCTATCATCTTATTTTAAGACGTTTTCCTCTTAGGATTCAGCCGAAATATGTCCATACCAGTCATTCCATGTTAAGAAACTATCTGAAAACCACTACCATTTTTATTTAGTTTATATTTGGATCAATCATAAATAAAAGTATTAGGACTATATTCCCAACGTTAAAATTGTATTAGCGTGATAGCACTAACTAAATTTCCTTGTTGTTTCTCACATAGGTTCACCAGTACATAACGGTGATTTACAACTGTGTGACGTTTATTTAATGTGGATTGTAATTTGTCTACGTAGTTATTGAAAGAAGACTTTAGAAAATAAGAAACTACCGGGTGACTAACAGCTTTACAGTGCACTAGGAAAAACACATATATGTAACAGTGTTGCATACTGAAAAGTCAGGAAATCTCAACAAACTTCTTTACAGCGTAGACAAGTTCTGCTGTGAGATCAGTTTCGTTAGTATTACTATTGCATATAATTTTCAGTACTCCTTTTTCTGTTGGAAATTTCAGACAAAAACAATGTATGTTTGCCGTGGTCATATATGTATGCGAAATGTCTAACGAAAAGTACATTAATAAAACTATTTTCAATAATAAATTTTTTGGCATAATACTGCCAGTTAACAAAGTCATACTCGCATGTATCACGTCATCGGTTAGTAAAACTGAGTTTATGTAGTCAGTTATGTTCTGAGTAGCAAGGAAACTCAAGACGGTGTAATCAGTCTTACGTCAGACTTACTGTTTGAATGTACCTAGTAAAACAGTTTGTTATGTTTCCAAAACATGGCAATGACTTGGAATTACAGTCTGCAAATCGTCAATCAAATTCGATCGCATGCAGATGATGAGTCCTCAGTGTTACGAAAAGCCCAAACTTGACTTCATTACCGGTAACTAAATGAGACGTAACTGATCCGGAGTTGCATTCGATCTCGTTTAACATATGCAAACAATGATTCGTCAAACACTGTCCTGAGTATCAACAACAATAATATATATTAATAGGGTCTATATCTTGGGACTAGCTGTGTCCATAAGGCAAGTTATTTATTTCTTCAGTGTCCGACATTTTTTATATGGTTGCATAATCTTGAAACTAATCATCGATATAATGAGTATTAAAATGGTTTATTGGTTTACTTCGGGCAAAAAATTAAAAAATGTCAGTTCGATACCAACAGATTTGAATTCTGCGATGAACTTCATGTTTTCTGATACACCGTTACCAAATCTAAAACGTTCATCCAGTTCATTTTGTTTGATACCATCCACGTACCGTGACAAGACTTTTGTCGAAAAGCACGTTTTCAGATCGCACTTATTTTTAATGAATGTAAAGCAAGTTAGCCAGGATTGGAGAAACTGCTGACCCCATATCTACATCTATTTTTCTATAAAAAATCTCTTCCAGATTTGAGTAAAGTGGAATGTAAACAATTAACAGGTTTCAGTAATCTCAAAAAGACCTAACACTAAATGAAACTTTAAATCGGTGTTGATTTGTAAAGAATTACACATAACATCCAACAATTTCTTAATAAAGACACTAGTACATTCGGAAAAAGCACCAAAACCAACTATCATTTTATTATCTTACATACGAATACCAATAACAAAGTCTCTAAATACAAGTAAATTTTTGATGCCCAATTTTACTACTTGTATTAAAATTTAGATCCTATATAAGCAATTTAAGTTCATTTTCACCTAAATTTTCATCTGTTGGATTCGTAGTAGCTTCATTTCATGCAACTTTAAACATGTTCTTACGTTTTTTAACAACTTTACGTTTTCCAGCTATTGTTTGTGTGTCTGAGGACTGACTGAGAACTTTTACAGATTATCTTTAAGCTTTATAACTTTTTCGCTCACTATACATTTGGTCTTTTCCTGGGTTATGCTCAAACATTTCACACTTAATTAGTGTATTTCGTCTTCTGACGCATGTTATTGACTAAACAAGGTGTAGGAAATTAACCAGAAACACTCTTAAAACCAGATCATCAATAGAAGCTAACACACGGGTGATCCAACGGGAGAATATTGCAACTTTCAGTCAAAATGAATATAGATCATAACTACTAAATCTATTAAAAATAACAATCTTTTTGTGATTGATCTCTCATCTAACAACATATTTTCAAGTTTTCGAGTAACTGTCATCTTGTATTTCAACATTCGGCGATGAACATTTCATAATGATTAGTAAATATGCATCTGCATTTTCTATTTGTGATTTGTGAGCGAAAATGATAACGATCAGTTGTTTAAGAGATGGTGGAGAAGATTAGTAGCTCAGGTGGATGATTTTGGTGGAGTTTTGTTCTCTGAGCTGGATGGTTTGGTCGACCAAACTATCCGGACATTCGGTCACTTTATCCACTAAGAACTGTGGGTTTATATCCACTGATATTAACCTAATTATTTTGTCTACTGAAAAGATTTATTAACAGATTCCTACAGTCTGATACCCAAGTTCTGTGACCGGTTTCGTCAGGTTTTGTTATCGTGTGGTGCGTGAGAATTTAACCGAAAACTGTTAACTACTGACAAGTTACAAGTAGTATGATAACGGACATCAGCTGTTTAGATACTTGAGAGGTCACATATTAGGTATTTTCGATATCATACTTCGAAATAAATATCGACATTTTTGATGGATAGGGAGTAAAACTCCTGGCCTATATTTTTATTCAAAAGTGTATCACCCATGATGAAGACGGATAGATTAATCTGAACTTTATCCACGGTTTTTAGTTGAACACATGTACTATGAACATGATAATTCATTAATAACATGTACTAATATCAGAAGTATTTCAACAAATTTCTCAATACAGTTGTCCAACATACTCAAAGATGTTTGAATTTACTAGGAAAATTTACGATGCATTTTAATGGGACGTTTTGTTTTCTAATTTCTGCATCATATACATAGTTGTCTTTATTATCTTGAAGACATAAGGAACACCATATTTCACCATAGTGTTTGTAATTAGTTGTCTCATAAAGTGGAAAATGAGCACAGATTAATGAGAGCTGGGATAAAACCGAGTTCAGATAACCTGGCTAGGAAATGATAACACGGACGAGTGATATTTGAAGAAGGTTAAAATCCTCTTAAATCTTCGAAAAGCTTCTCTTAGCCCCGAAAGCTAGTTGCATCAATCCAATCCTGTTTTACTGTACTTGTAGTCTAATGGTCTTGGCTACACTATTAGAATAGAGTTTGTGTTACCGCTTAATCAACTTCATTTCCGTAACTTGTTTCAAACTACTATTTTTAAGCGTGATTAGATATTGGCACTGGGTTTGAGTTATGGTGTGAACATCAGCATAGATGTAAGCACAGCCAACTGACAAGTTTGGAAAGGGAAAAACGCGAGTCTTGAACCTCAATGCTTGCCACCATCAAACGTTTCTTAATGAAAATGCCAAGGTAATTTACTCAAGATGTACATATAGTAAAAACGACATACCAATTTCAGTCCTCAAAACCAACAGTGCCATTATTCTAACCTTTACAAAATAGTTTTATTGTAGAGTAGATCTATAACTTTTCACATTAAAATAATCTAGATTGTAATGAACTAGCGATCATCTAACTGAAATAAATGAAATTATAGTTTATCCTGCTCAAATTTATTGCTCTCACACTTTACAGTGTTGTTAAACTTTCTAAAAACCATTCTTACTAACCAACTGAGATTTGAGATGGAAAAATATTTATCATCAGTGATCATAGTGTTGTTAACTCCGAATCTCCTTTCTAATATTTGAAATAATCTAATACACCAAATGTTTTCCATTGATTCATTGTTTTTTACAAACTTAACACGTAATTAAACGCATTTGTAAAAGTTGTACTGAATCTGTATAGTTAGTAACGTGATTATTTAAATTTTAACTACTTTGATTTACAGACGTTACTCCTTTAATAATATTTCGTAGTATTGTACACAATAAAAGTGCAAAATGAAAAAAACAAAACAACAACAGTAAATCAGTAAAATAGCGATTAGTATAGTCTGTTAGTTTAAATCCAGGTAATTCAGTGAAATTGCAAAAATCACTCTCAACACGATACAACATCACAGTAACAAATATCTAATTTGATAATAACTTTATTCTACATAAATATTAGCTAAATAATTATTAGATTATGCATTTCTGCTAACAGGTAAGATATAAGATTATGAAAGAAACATTTGAACTTGAACAAAAAAATATGCTAATCGGCTAATATAATGAATCTGTACCTGATGAGAAGTAAATTGAGCAAATCTTTTGTCATTTAAGTAGATTATGACATTAATTCACCTGGAGAACTTCCAAGGTTACTGATGATCACAAGCCCGAGTAAGCAATGAGGTTTGGACATGGGGTCAGCAACCCCAACCCGTAGAAAACAACCTTACTCAAAAAAACGCTAACCAGATTAAACCATTTATACTCTGTACTGGAAGTTGAAGTATGTTCATTTAGAAAAATTATGACGCCTCATGGTGAAAGTCAAGATCTTTCTATCCCCCTTTTGATAACTAGAGTAACAAAAAATGTAGGTACATGGAATGTCAGAACAGTGTTGTAGAACGGGAGGACTAAACAAATAGGGGCAGAAATGGGGCGATGCAACTTGTCAGCTACCGGAATAATTAGAACCCGTTAGATCAAAGCTGGACAGAAAAAATTAGATTCAAGAGAGGTGCTGCTGTATTCTCGTCAAGAAGAAGAAATTACTTAGTGAACACAAGGAAATGCACTGATGCAGTCCAAAGAAGCACGAAGAACACTTATATGATGGGATTCTCATGAATACAGAATCCCCAATGAACCGTTGAAAACAAATAAAGAGGGGATCACAATGAGTGTTATTTAGTGCTATTCACCTTCCAACGATGGTAGTGAAGACTATAAAGAGCAGTTTTACGAGAGACTTCAGCCGACCATGGAGAAGTGTCCAGGAGAGAACCTGATAGGAGACCTAGACGCCAAAGTCGGGATGGACAACTCCGAGTATGAAGATATCATGAGACGACATGAACTGAGAGAAAGGAACGAAATGGTGTGAGATTTGCAAACTTATGTGCCTTCAAAAAATGATTATATGTGGCACTATATTCCTCAGCAAATGCAAGCACAAAGCTACATGGGTCTCACCGAATCACATTTCAGAGAAGCAGACCGATCATATTTGCATCAATAGAAAATTCGGAAGACCATGGAAGTCATGATAACGAAGAGGAAAGGTGCAATAGCTTCAGACCACCACCTGGTAGTTGCCAAGATGAAACTGAAGCTAACGTATTACTGGACAACTGAGCAAACAGCATTACAAAGGTTCAATACAGCCTTTCTTTGGGGTACTGACAAACTCAACGAATTCAATGTAGCTCTCAACAACAGGTTCCGAGCCCTACATGATCTACTCAAAGAAGAGGAAACTACTATGGAGAACAACTGGAAAGGGATCAAAGAAGCACAGACTTCACCGTGTCTGGAAGTTCCGAGCCGCAACAAGCATCATCATGACTAATGGATGTCAATCGAAGCACTGAACAGGATTCCAGAAGGTAATAACAAGAAGACAGTGAATAATAACAGCCGAACGAGAGCAGAGAAATTCAAGACACATACCTTATACATAGAAGCGAACAAGCAAATGAGAATGAGCATTAGAATCGACAATCAGGAATACGTGAAAGATCTAACAATAACAGTGGAAAAAGTTGCAACAGAAGTAAATATGAGAAAACTATATGATACAACGAAGAAACTAACAGGAAAATATAGTAAACCAGGACGACCAGTCAAAGACAAGAAGGAAGACCGATTACTGGTATTCAAGAACAGTGAAACAGGTAGGTAGAGCACTTTGAAGGACTCCTGAACAGATCAGCCTCGTTGAACCCACCGGACATCGAGGCGACACCTACATACCTTCCTGTATTTCCTACTACGCTAATGTTACGTCCTTGATCTGTCTACCCACTTTTGGTGCTGAGGTTAACTTGTCTAATCTAGATTAAGACCTTGACGCGACAGGCTGACCGGCTTAACCTTGAGGCCATGTAGGCGTAAGTTTGAAGTGGGATAGAGAGAAAACTATTCTGTCACCTGATTGGCTGATAAGCACGCGAGTGAGAGAAGACATGTCAACTGGAACACTACTCGATTTATTCTCAATTCCCATCTGGTTCCCGATTTCACATCAGTGTAAAAAACTACACGAATAAATAGATGACTAACCCGACCACACGTACAATAATTAGGAAAATACAATTATATCCAAAACTGGGGATTAGCGTAGAAAATGGAGTGCAAAATATGTCTAAATTACAATAGCTTTGGGAAAAAATGAGCTATGACAGTGAGTGATACATCAAACAAAAGCTTACGGTTTGTAGAATAGACTAGGTACAAAAATAAATGTTACTGTTTTACAAGCTTTGAATTAAATGAAATGACGTCCCCAGAAATAGCTTCCGTAGTTTGTCAAGGTTTCTTGTTTCTCTGTTCACATCAGCTAACAATCGAAGAAATCAGGATGGCCGTCAGACAAATGAAGAGTGGGTGAGCAGCAGGATTTGACAACTTACCAGTTGAAGCACTGAAGACCTCCACATCTCTTGGTAAGCATGAGGATACAATAGACAGCTTAGATGCAGCTAGACGATCTAGACTTCTCAGATGACGTAGTTCTTCTACACCATGCACAGCAACAAATGCGGTGTAATATAGTCACTGTCGCACTAGCCTTCGCAGCTTCAGGCCTTAACATACACAAGGAAAATTATAAGATCCTAAAGTACAACACAGAGAGCACCAACCTAATTATGCTTGTTGGAGAATCTTTGGATGAGGTAGGAACTATCAAATATCTGGACAGCATCATCGATAAACGAGGATCTGATGCGTGTGTAAAGGTCTTCATTAGTAAAGCAAGGGCAGCATTCCTACAACTAAAGAACATATGAGATTCAAAACAACTGTCACTGACATCAACGTCAGAATTTTCAACACGAAATTCAAGACATGAATGGCAAGGTTGGTATTGATAGTTTTAAATAGATTGAGCACTGAGTAGAAAGTTATCAATAAATATATTTCTTGTTGCATGCCAATGAGTAGAAAATTTTTATTTCTGAAGTTTCGTGACTTAATGTAAGCTACTTCTTCAGAGTAAATAAATAACCGACATTAAATTAACACAAGTTTAAATGGTACAAAGGAAACAATGCGAAGTATTTTTCGTACAATCAAAATCACTGTCACGTCATTTTTTGTCAAGTTGAATTTGTATGACATGTCACCATTAATTTGTGCGTCAGAAAGTCGGTATGAAAATGTATACATTTGCAATGTGAAGTAATGGGGTTGAAAACGAGTGTGTGCATGTGTATGTGGGTAGATTATGTGGAAAATAAATAGGGTCAGATAAAGTTGATTGGATAAACAATCCAGGTTAGATTCGGTCCTTCTTTCGATAAAGTAATAAGAAGACGAAGATTATCGGAATTTATCAAAGGGAACAATTACTTTAAATTTCTTAAAAGGATACTCCCTTCAGTCCTTCTTTCCTAATGGGGGTAGAGGGTTTTAGCATGATGTGAAACGCTTGGGCTACTCGCTTCTCTTCGTAGTTGGAAAAACCCTTCTGAAATATTTTGAAATTTTTAATATCAATTTGGTGATTGTAAATTGCATGTACTGCTATCTCTGATTTAACTTGCAGATTTTCCATTTTTGCAAGATTATTACGTTTTTCTGTGTCACTTACTTGAACTTCAGCAAAGTCGAGACCTCACGGAAAAACTCTCCAATGCAGAAAGCATCACAATCGAGACAACCTAATCTGTGAACACAATTTTGTGTGGAAGTAAATGGGATATTATCTTTTATTCTAACTAAAGTGTTTCTTGGTGTTAGTTATCTTATGCAAAGCTTTAATTTTGTGTTGCCAAAATCTGTTATAATTCTTCTGTCTTATCTTGATGGTAAGGCGATAACACAGTACCAATATAAGAACATTCATTGGGATTGTTATTTACAAAATGACAGTTTCGTTTGAATATGTTTTTAATAATACTTTTAGGAAGAGTATTAAATCATACGATGTCTAGCATATTTTCTCTTACATTTAGTTTACCTCCTTCTGAAGTAATCATCTTGCTTGCTCTTCTGATAAGATACAGAGCTAAGGGAATTTTCACACTGAATTGTTGTGCAGATACACGGATTTGAATGTGTCGGTTTTCGGTATATGACCGAATTGAGACTGTCATTAAAAATCTTTATAACAAAATAGTCGAAGGAGGGTAGTTCACTATGTTCATCATAATTTTTCGAAAGTGAGTTTGATGTGTCCTGAAAGTGTGTTTATTTGGTTAGAGAAATTTCTAAGAGTCTTTTTAATAATGTAAAATGTGTTATCTAAATATCTCAGCCAGACGCGAGGTCTAACGGTGTTGGCAAAAAATGCAACTAAATGTGGGATAAAAATAAATTTGCAACGATCGAAGATAAAAGACATAATATAGCTACCCATACGTTTGTTTACATAGGGTCGTTTTGGAAGCGAAAAGTGTTGAGTTAAAGCACAGTCTGAGGGATTTCATGATTGAATTGATGCTTAATGAACATCTCCCAGTACAAAACTAATTGGAGAATAATGGAGAGCTGCGAATTCTGTTCATATTAGCAAGTTATTTAAGTGCAGTATTTAAGCCCGAAGATTGCTGTATAAACTCCTGTGATAAATTTCTAGTTCATGATTGTTATTGCTTGCAGATCATTAACAGTAGGTGATGTGATGAACAATATTGATTCTAAGGACAAAGGAAATCGTGCAGATTTCGAGAAAGGTTTGTACAAAAGTTCCACTGAAAACCGCCATTCTCTGTCCATTCAAACGATTGATCGACCTGATTTTCATCTGGCAGTGTCAGGCAAGACATGGTCCGTTATTCAGGAGCACTATCCTTGGCTGATACCCAAAGTAAGCTCTTTTTGAAAACTAACTAATATTATGTATCATTGTCTTTTATGTCCAAACTATTGAGTGTCTGGTTTTAGTTTTTCGCATGTGACCACAGATCTCATGTTAACAGATGTTCGAAATAATGTTTTAGTGACAAAAATTACTGGTCAATTAAGTAGCTGTAATCCGGTAGTTTTACACCACTAGTAGACCTTCTAAAGTTAATGACAGTCCCAGGCCGGAGTAAACGAGGAGGTTTGAGCTTGGCGTCAACAACTCCACTCCGTAGGAATCACCTTGCCAAATGTATATTTATAATTATTCTTGTAAAATATTCCCTATCGAGAGTAGATTTATTATGAGACAATTTTACCTTTTAAAACCAGTTACGGACACTGCAACTCGGTGATTCTGAATCCTGAATTCCATTAGTGGATGAAAAGTATAGTTTGTTCAGTATCGTGAAAAGAGAGATTTGACTTCATTGAAGCCTCGGCTTCTATAACGGATCAGTACTTTTGTTAATATAATTTCGGTTAATTATTTACTCTGAAGAAGTGGCTTAAATTAAGTCACAAAACGTCAGAAATACAATTTTTCTACTCATTGGGATATAACAAAAATAGATTTATTATAAAGGATCAAGTCTTAGTTTAGTGCACCTGGACTTTTGGTTTAAAGTACAATGGCTGTGACGAATACGGAGTGGAAATCGTCGCTGAACATAATCCAACCTGGTTGTCTTAAACGAATACACGACATATAATAAGGACAAAGTATTATTATTATTGGTCGGACACATTCTTTGTACATTAAAATACGTGGGTTAGTGTTATAGAGGTTACGTAGTATACAACTCGGAAGTCATTGAGACCTGCTTCTGAAAGTACAGATTGTGGGAATATCTGAGTCTTAAGTCTACCACAGTATTAAACCTAGATACGACCTTATTGTTTACGGTAAAGTCAAAATTGAAAAATAAATCACGACAATAAAGCTATCTACATTTAGTGGTTCTAGGTTCCATTTCGAGGATCACAGAGAAACTTTTTGAGATCCATACAGATAATTTGGCGTATGGCTAAGCTCAGGAAAAGAACATGAACACATTACCATAAGATCGTCTGCATAAAGAAATTGTTTATCCATAGTGAAGTATTCTTACATATCGCTTATTTAAATTTTTTAAGAGAAGAAAACGTGATACACTACCTCGTGTTATACCACTTGTAGCGAGTTTATTTAACTATACGGTGTCTGTGACTGAGGAAATTATTGAGCCACACAAGTAAGAGTGAGTGTGAGTTCATTTATAAAACGTTGGTGGTAAATTATGCTGTAGGCTTTAGAAATGTCAGAACATAGTATTAAAACTAGTTGCTCAATGCTACATTCAGTGAAAACTGAGCTAAACAAATTAGGATAACTAGTGATGCAAGATCCAGTTCCACGGAAGCCGTGTTGTGAATGAGTGTTGTGTTTTCCGGCGAATTAGTAGTCAGAAATTTCGTCACATGCAATATTTTACATTATTCTTGGGATAACCGGGGTAATATTCACAGGCCGATACTCATCTTAGTAAGTCTTGTTTGTAGATTCGTAAGGAAGTATTGTGTGTGGTTTCCAACAGTTAGGACTAGTGCCCGTATCCAGAGGAACTATAAACAGTTTTAGAAGAAGCAGTGGAAGTAAACATGTAGAATTCCGTCAAATTGGTGACTTCTCGAAACCTTAAGGGATTGGAAGAGATACATCTCATGTGTGATTTCTTGTCCAAAGTTTTCTAGAGTCTTATTATTTATTACAACAATATCACTGAAAATGTTTGTGTCGGTTTTCGAATCTTTATAAAAGAACCATTATGGAAAATTCAAGGGAAATCTTAAGTTTGCGATAATCCTACACGTTTATTGAGTAGAATAACTAAGGTTAACTTCTTTTGAACCACCGTTAAGTGCTAACTACCCTTCAATATAGGCCTTTGAATTATGAATTTCTCAGACTTGGTTAGAAATTACAGCTAATTGTGCGGGTGAAAAACAATTCGACTTAAAGTAACTTTTCGAAAAATCTTAGTTAGTTGCGTTACTTAACTGTTATGAATAAGGCATTAGCTTTTCACCGGTGCAATGGAATCGATTTGATAAAATGTCTCGCACACGTACGAGACTATTTCTCGAGAAGTTATTCAAAAATGAACACTTCAACAAGGTTTGCATTAAGCCCACTTTGCACTTTATAGTCCCGATATTGACGTTTTCTTTTTAAGGAAAGGTTATCAGTAGGGTTAATATTAACGGTAAGAATACAGACAACCATTTTATGATCATTGCTTCCAAGTTCATTCCTAACTTGTACGGATGGGAGAATGGTATCTTGAAATAGAATTAGTTTGAGGATGTTAGCATGCCTTCCTGAGGTATGCACCTATCAAAACCAACAGTAGATATCTAGTATTGTTGAGAATTCCTCATTACTTGACGGACTTGTCACCAGTAAATCAGTTTATAATAGGATAGCTAAAGTCGCCTCCATGGCTTCCACATCAACATTTCAAATACAATGATGTATAAGTGCATTAACACTAAGATCATCCACAGTGGCTGAAGTGTCTGGGCTCTGTATACACAACTCACAAGTAGACTATGGATCGATGTATTGACCGAGATACAAACTAATCTTGATAAACTGATGAGGATACTGTCTTAGGATATATTAGTTGTTGGAAATTTCAAACTCCTCCTAGAGCCCCTCTTAAGCTACTAGTTGTCCTCTTAAACATACAGGAGGTGAATTTGGCAAGAGTTTACCAAATTCATTCCTCAAAATAGTACCTTACTATAAAAAAACGCCAACCACGCAATCCAGGGTGAGCCATAGACAGCTACCCCCACGTTTTTCGATATAATCTTGAGACAGTAAATGCATATGATGTAAGTGTTCTTTTTATTTAAAATCAGATTTTGAAGTTTTTGCAATTTATCATAATGACTAAGACATTCATTTCAAAGCCGAGTAATAAATACCAAGTGCACAACACTATGAAAATGTGTGCATTGTTCATGAAATATTGAATAAACTTATCATTGATAATGTTAAGTTTACAATAAATTACAGAAAGGATCCACTCAGTTCAAAGGATGATTTACTTTTGGAATTCAATAGATTTATGAATAAAAAATTGCTAGACCGGAGTAGATGAGCTTCCATCTAGGAGTTGTTTGCAACTAAAGTTAATTACATGATATGAACTGTTTTTATTAACAATTGAATAGATAACCAGTCATATAATTTGGACGTATAAGAACGTCCTTAGTATTAAAGAAAGTCTCTACGTGAGACTAACAGAAAATGTTCTCTTTTCCCCATAAACAAATTCTTCACAAGTTCAATCTCACATTAAAGACTAGTAGATACTCTAAGTAGGATTAGTGAAGTAATTTAAATCAACATTTGTAGTACTTATTACAATTTATCAAATAAATCTGTTTTCTTTCGTTTATCTATATTTATATCTCGATAGCCAGATGATATTTGAATCAATACTGATTAAAGATCAAGTCATGCTTTCCCATTTCAATTGTTAGAAGAGCAAAAGAGGCAATTCGAAAAATAACCGACTCTGTCTGATACAGCTAGGTCAGTGTCAAAGGTTTTCAGTTAGGTTTCATGGCACAGTACAAGCTTAAAACATCTTTATCATTCATCCGCAATTTACTACTGACTGGAAAGTTAGATCATACATGCTGAATTATAAAAGTTGTCAATGGATTATGGTACGTCAAAATGTTAGTTTGATTAATCTAAACAACGCCAGAAATTGTTAATAAACAGTCGTGTGTTCAGTCATGGGTTTTTCTAATCACATTTTGAAGTAGTCCTCAAAGCAATGTTCCTTCCATGAGTACATAATTAAGTATCTGTTGTCAGATCTAACCCCAGGTGTTTACACTTTCCTTCGATAAAAGTGATTTTCTAGATTTATTAAATGAAAATTCGTGTATGAAATGTATGGGACTTGACGTGAAATGCATGAATGACCTGGTTTCAAAATAAGCTTCCAGTTGGCTTTGAACACGGTCAAGGCTTAGAAGTAACAACAATGTAGCGTACAACTGGGGTTTCATTAGTACTCCACACCTTTCATGTTACAGATATTGTTTCGACAGATGCATCAAATATATCTAGTAAGATGGTCTTCAATAATAAATTCGTGTCGAGATAAATCTAACTTATATATATTTACTTATAAATCCCCACGATTTTGAACAAATGATAATCGACAAAATTGACGACCTATTATTATGAAGAATTCTATTAAATTCAATTTGTTTACATCTCTCGTCAACTTAACCAACTGTATTTGTGTAAGTACTTTAACCATCTGAGATATTCAAAACGTTTATTGAAACCTTGGAATTTTAAGATAGTGTGGAAACCAAATAAATAATAATAATTTTTAGATTCAGGTGAGACTTTACGTAGCACCACAATGAAACAGACAATAAGTAGAGTTCACAATATGCACTGCGTGTATTTAAGTTAGGAATCAATTTCGCGTTTGTCAAGCACTGATATTTTTAGGGTAGCTTTCAATCACCATTTCATTAGAATCTGTTTGCTAATCAGACAGTAGGAGACCAAGATGTGAGTCTTACATTAAAAACCATTTGATAGTTTCAGCGCTGTAATTCCAGCAATTTTTCGAATTCTTGAACATAAGGTTTATACACAGAAGTGTACTCATTGAGTAACCTCATTAGTAAAAGTCCAATCCCGGTCATAAGCTGTATAAATCATATATCTAGCTTCAATCCTTTCAAACAAAACACATTTTAATAGTTGAATTCTATAGTTAATCTAAGCTAGACCACCACTGAGTACTTAGAAGAATTGGACGGCCCCTTCGTCCTATTCTGGAACTCCTAAGCTCTGCACACCCACGATCCCGCACACAGGACTCGAATCTAGAATTCTCGATCTCGCGCGCGAACGCTTAGCCTCTAGATCACTGAGCCGGCATCCAACAGTGTTAGTATCTAACTTCAATCGATCCATGATCTTACGCAACCCTTCATCCATTGTCTGTGCTTCCAGGTTTTCAATGGTGTTCTAGTTTAGATCATCTCATGAGTTCAACTATTAAAATTACTACAATCTACACAAATCCCTATTCTGATAAGAAACAAATTTCGTAATAGATCTAAACATTCTACGATTTATCACAAAATACATAAAACAGCTTACAATTAGAACAAAACGGACAGTAACTTACCTTGCAATGGGTGATTAAGATTATCTTTACCATCATTCAGATAAAAGAAACTGATTAACAAGTGTATTACTATTATGTCTATCGATGTTTAAGAGTGTGTTATTCATCTGCAGTCAAGTCAACCCATGAACATCTTTATTTGGAGATAGATGTACAAGAAACTTGACAATACTCACAGTTAATTATGCACTTCAAAAGGGAATAAATGAGTAAAAATACATGCAACAACTACGAAACCTAGTAGTACGGACAACATTATATGCACCAACTAAGAAAGTTTATTGAACAATGGGTACCAATAACACTATAGAAAGTAGGATTATAGTATCCAACGCAGAGTCAGTTATCATATCTATAAAATCATATTCTTTCACAAATGCATAAATTTTTTGCAGATTATTTCAAATTGATCATCGATGACATAGAACCTTAACAAACGGAAATTCCGCATTTCTGACTAATTCAAAATAGATATAAATGTTTACATGCATATATTATTTCAGTATCCACTTACCATTACGTTATTTCAGAACAAAGAAATAAGCTTCCATGTTGCACAGAATATTTGACAATGAAAGCTAATTACTTTAGTTTAGACGAGTTAAAAGAAACAAAAATGTGCTACACTTCTAATAAGCTGGCAAACCAGCAAGTTGTAACTGTATTGTGCCAAAATATTATCAATGAGTGAATAATCTATTGGAATAAGTTGTCATAAAAACACAAATAAACTGTTCACCTTTAAAGAACATTTCTTATGAAATTCTACAAAATATTCGTTGTAATACAATTAGCAATTTAGGTCAAGCTAACATTTTTAGATAGCAATGAAATACATTGTTTTTTTGGAAATAGTAAACATCGTTATTAATTTACCAAATATCATTTGCAAAATACGTTTTATGCTAACACTATCTGGGATTCTCGAAAAAAATACAGTATCGAAGTAAACATTTTGGCATTTAAAGAGAGCAAATAAATCAAAATATGTGCAGGTGACAAGGGGTAAAGTCATTCAGTATATTAAAAATCCAATATTACAACGAACATTGTATAAAAAGTACACAATCTTGGCATTTAAATATATCATAAGCAATTATGTTAACCTTGTAGAAAAATAAAAGGTTAATGACAGTGCAAATATAACTTGACTTTGGAAAAAGTGAAGCGAATTGTTACAGGAAAACACTTCAACTTCTATAATTAAAAAACCATATAATTCACCGACAGTTTTCTTATTCACGATTTTCTTCACCCTCATTTCTCAAATGTGAACTCATGCTTTCGATAACAGGAACCTGTAAAGCTGAAGGTGTACTTGACACTGAAGAATGATCAAATACATCTGGATCATAAACAGTGTGATGCTGTAGTGAGTCCTAATACAAGTCGAAAGTAGATGAATCAGGATTTTAATTTTGATACTATGTTAATTAAAAAGTCAAAATTATGAATTTTGAACAGCCGATAATATAAAAATTTCAAAAGTAAGATATTATTTTTCGTTTTTATATTGAACAACATTATAGAAAAGAAAAACAAACAATAGAAACGAAGATAATGATTGGAACAAAAACTTAAACGTGAGCCAAAGCTAATATAATGCGTGGAACAACTAAGGGTAGAATAACAATTACCACTGAACAAGATCAGACAGATGCTTACTAATAGATTCCATATGACCTCATGACTCGAACTACACTCTTGCTTGAAATAACTGGTAAAACTAGCCACTACCACTAACTGCTTTTGGTTATAAACTATACTTTCAATAACTTCAGTAGAGTAGTAAATGAACCTGTCATTCTGTTAAATAAACAACTTGGTTTTTGAATTATTATTAGCTCGTTCTTGGTGATTGTAAAGCAAAGTAATATTTTTATCAATAAAATGAAACTATAAAGTATCGGCTTTTGAAAACTATGGTGGCTTATTTAATTCAGATTGTAGATATGGGTAGTGTCTGGCTCTCCTGCAAGTGGGATTGAGCTGTACTGCTCGGGTTAAGCCTGGGCGGTGTTTGGCTCTCCTGTTAAACGGGATTGAGCCGTACTATTTAGGTTGTCACGTGAAGGTCTGGATGGTGTCTGGTTCTCCTGAAAACCAATGTAAAATTACCCTGACCCACAAGGGTATATTATATAATTGTATATATGGTACTGACAATATTGGTTGATATAAACGGTTTTCAGTACACGGGATTACATAAATATACATACATCCATTTACATCTATTTACTTCAAAAATCTTCCAAAATAATGACACATTGTAAAAATATTTATTCCGTTTTTGAGCAATTCAGTTTATTTGAATATGATGGCATTTTGGTTCATTAAAAACTCGACCTGTTCAAATAAATTATCCATATCTTGCCAATTAAAATTTGGGAACTTCATAACATTTTCTTTCCTAGAAGCACTCACAGGTTTGAATCATTTATTATTTACACGAACTGGTTGCTAGATGGAATCGATCAACGTACTTAATTCTAAAGCAGTAAAGGAAATTTCCTAAACAACAATAAAAATATGAGCACTAGGTTATGTGAGACAAAAACTCCTGGGAATGTTGTTTCGCTTTTAGGCGTTTGTTAAGAGGACCACTGATCATAATGAATATTGTTTTATGCTAATACACGTTTCGCTTCCTAACATTTTAATAAAAAATTGACTCAAATGAAAGAATACTATGCTTTTCGAAATTTCTGTACCAATCGAAGTGAATTAGCGTATACGCTTAGTTTGCCTTAGAATGTTAGACTGATTCTAACATATAAGAACGAAAATAAGTATTCAAAAAATACTTTGAGAAACCACTCATATGTTGAAGATATGATGAAGACGCAGTATTAACTTGGATCACTAATTCAAACAAATATACAGCAAAGTAATTAACTGTCAGTGTTCAATATTCATGTGAATCCCATTGAAGCGATATAGCAACTAAGAGATACACACTTGCGCCAGCTTATTCGGTGTCCAAAGCTGATCAAATCACAAGAAGTACAGATACAGAATTTCCATGAAGTCACTTTTAAAAAACATTTAATTTGGGAAAAATACATGGCAAAATATTGACTGGAACTATCACAGAGAATGATTTGATTATATAATTCTTCTGAGATATGTGATGTTAGGCTTCGTCATCACCCAGTTTGAAAATAATCTCATTTTGTGATTAATCGAAAGACTCATAAAACGACTGGACAACAAGCTTGAAGATTAAAGCAGTTTATTCTTCTCAAATAACCGAACACAAATGAAAAAGTGCCAGTCAATACTTTACCAATTAAATACAGAAATATAAACAGGTAGTGATCTCTGTGAGAATTACTTGAACCCTGATCAGATAAAAATGCGATTGTTTACCTATACTAAACTGAAAATAACCTTAACTACTTTCATGGATATTTTTGATAAAAACGACTACTTTTACACGGATTGACCAATCAGTAGTAACCAATTCATGTTTATCGAGTCCTTAGTACTGATCGAGTTCTATCCATCAATAAGAAACGTAGAAATAGTATAAATGAATTGAAATCAGTCACACTGTTTTGATGTTAATTAGTTGTAAGTAGTTGGCAGGAAACCCTTTGATGTGCAATAAATTTACACCATGAAAGAACAATATTCATGTAAAAAGTATGTAAAATAAGGATAATAAGATATTGACAAATCTCAAAAAGTAAAGTTTGTAAACACTATCATCTAGTGTCGAAGATGTTTTTCATGCTGTCGTCATATTAAGAGCTCACAAAATAAAAATTAAATAATCCAAATATTTGATAAAATATATTCAAAGTTTTTGGCATAAACCAGTCAATGGGAAAAAAAACATTTGAAGAGTTTTATGAAACGAACGACCAGAAATACAAAATATGATATACACCTTTCAAGACATTTTGTATCTTAAACTAAAATTAGATATTATCAAGACCTACATCCTGAACAAACGCTTTGATGAAGGTGAAGCAACAAGTGTTTAATACATATTCACTTTTTTTATCTCCAAAAGTTCCTATTTATATACAAAATATGTTTGTTATCAGGTTAAGACAAAACATTCTTTAAACTAATCAATACAACTTTCTTCAACAAGTACATTTTTGCTTTAAGGAAATGAACAATCCAGTCTTAACGCAATTTATCAAGGTAGTTGACTGTCCTACCTATAACCATTGATAAATCTTCCTGAAGGAATTTTATAGGAATTAAGTCCAGTAGTTAAATTATGCCCTTTTTCTTAGAAAATCAAGAATTTTCAATATGGTATATAAACTACTCAAATAATAGTATCTACACCAGGTTGTATACCATGTATAGTAAATATCACAATAGTTATGAAGTAATTACCAAATAAATTCCTTACCACTGAAAGATTGCGCTTCTTTAAAGAACCACCAAGAGTAAAAGTTTGATTTGGATTTTCATTTACACTCATTTGATTAGAAGAGGGTTTACTGACAACTTTATGCAGACCGATATCACCGTCTGTGCTGCTAAAGGGAAGCTGTCGTCTGTCAGTTATTTCACTTTGAATAGAAGCAACATCTACATCTGTGTCATTCGATACTGCAGAAGAGAGCCGTCCACCTCCAGGACAATCAGGCAAATCTACTTCATCATCTCCAAACAAACGCCGTGGTAATGCTTGTAGACTGGCATATCTTAATAGGGGAGGCCAAACACCGGCTGACCTGTCAATTTCTTCTCGAATTCGTTCATAAGCTTTGCGTTCCATACGTCTTGATTAGATCATAAAACAATACCGTGGTAAATATTTTGGACATTTTAAAAACACTCTACACGACAAGTGAACATTATAGAAAGTATTCAAAGCTTTACACGTTTTCAAAATTAAATGAAAATTGAGAGAAAAAATTACTTTACAGTTAGTATTTTATCATTGCTGTGCATTATTATATATATAGACTAACTGCAAACGGAATTCCCAGTTTCCAGAAGAAGAAAGTCAATGAATACAGACATTAAATCTAGTAATATCATGAAGTTATTTTGATCAACAAATTTCTTAGATGATCGACGAACTCCAGGGAATCCTTTACACTGTACCTAAAAATTTCTCTGTTTAACGCCTTGAGAATTTATACTAGCCAATTCGCTGTTGTAAAATAGTCTAAGTTATTCATATCTCTGACGGGTCGAAGGAAGGTTCATTTTTCTCAGACCATGTAGCTTCAGTGTTATTATTCCTACAGGTTTCGACATTTGGAATATGTTTCCGAAATAAAAACTTTGCAAGGAGTCTATTAGTTGTTTCCAGTCATTGAACAAGACGGCTAACCTGTAACTGTAAAATTGAAACTAGTCAATGTCACAGTATATTCATCTTATCGAAAATTAATTGGATTTAGAGGTTTATTACTTGTTTAAAATGAAGTATGAAACACTTTAATGAAGAGTATTTTAATAGATCTAAGCGACTTTTTAACCGAAATAAAATGACGGATACAAATGTTGAAGTCTTATCGACAAAATGACAACTGATTCAAAGATTCAAAACATTTTACATTCATTTGAGCCCGAGAAATTAGCATTTATAGTAGCATTTTATTTAATTTGAATTCAGTAGTTTGAGAGTTCTTTGATTCAGTTCGTTCAAATAGACTGTTATAAAAAATTATCTACGCCTTTTTGCAGTACATTAATTTTTCGCCAAAATGCTGAATTTATAAACTAGATTCTGATCTGTCAGTCAGCTTGTGTAGTGTTGATCGTATGAACGATAAATCTGTACAATATGCGTCAAGTTACTTTGAAGTATTTTCGATTCCAAATAAAAATTTCTCCTGTTATTCACGATGAACAAAAGTGTTTCACCTCGGTAAACCCTCGGCAACAATAGGAACAACAGGAACTATTAGAAGATTCTCAGATTCGTGAAATCAAAATTACGCTATTTCGCTGTTTATTGGTTTTTCAGAGAAAATAACACGCTTCATCGAAGACAGCCATAAATTCCGTAATGATAACTCATGTACATCATATAAATACTGTCCAGACATTTTGATTTCACACTAAGCATCTTTTAAAAAGTAAAAATAAATTAACGAATATGAAATACCCCTACTTCTTCTTGATGCATTTATCACATGAATCGAAGTCGTACAAAGCTACTATGTATGGTGTGACTAACCTTGGAAATAGCGCTCGACGAATGCGACGTATACGACGTCGAAAAGAGACTCCATCAACAATTGATTCAACAATATAACTAGCCATAAAATTCGCCAAAACCATGGAGTGTAAAATGAGTATGAACCAAATAGAAGGAATTCGGACTAACTATAATCGATAAAAACAATTTCAATATATGCGACTCTGAAAATATCCTCATATTTTATAAACGATTTTCATTGTAACTGAAAACATAGTGACTGAATATCTTAGTCTTCTTGTTTAATAGTTCTAATCTAACTTTGCAAATAATAAATCATTTCAGAGAATAGAATAAATACAGAAATACCATTGACTATGTGGCTATCAGTATAATGTCGATTGCCCTATAACAAAATCTGAATTGAATGAAAAGAGGACAAACTAAACTCTTCAAAACTGATTTATTAACGAAACTCACTAGAAAACACATTTCATTACCATTGATTTGAATAACAAATGGTTATACAACTATGATAACACTTGAACAGCATTCCATTATATCAGAAATACACTAGTGGATCACAAAACGGTTTATTACACATGGTTTGGAAAAAGCCTGTTCGGTCGAAAATCGAATAAAAATTACGTATTAATGATGACGTCTTACTGTCATGTTGTTACAGTGAAGTTTGAACCTTTGGTCACGCGAAGAAGAAAGTTTTTGTACAACGTGATAAATAATCAGAATGCCTATCTATTACGTTTCAGGAATTCACTCATAAAGAAATGTATATATATATAATTAAATTGACAAAGGCTTATGCACGTTACAAAGTGGAACTTTAATTAACATTCAAACTTCTTTGTTGGTAAAACAAAATTACATGTTTAACTGCTTTAGAATCATTTCAAAGGGTTACTTTAAGCAGCTAACATTACTATTTTCGAACACGAACAAAGGTATTGGGTGAGTTTTATCGGCATAAAAATACTTTCTTCTGAAAAACAGATGAAGCCACGTAAAAGGGAATTCTTCATGACAATTTAAATATTCACTGGTTCAAGATAAAAATTTTCACAAACAGAATTCACCAACATTTTGTTCGCTATCTAGTGATTAAATACATAAATTTATGCAACTTTCACTCATTATGTCAATTCAATGTAACCACAACAACAGTTTTCATTTTGAAGAAATGTAGTAAATCATTTTATAAGTAACATAAACGTCTTAATATATATTTAAAACAAAAAACAAACAAACAATAAAGTCCTTTAAACTAAGGTGTTTAAGTAACTTAAATGAGGTAATTTTGTCAAAAAGACGTTACATCAACTAGTGATGATTGTGCTAGATCACATTCTCTATGAATTAATTATTACGAAATTATACTTTCATTGTCAATAATGAATTGTAAGATTATTAGCAAAACGAAAATATAGAAGATACCAGGTTTAGACACGATTTGAGAATTCACAAAGTATACCATTAACGGTAATGACCTTTTTCGAATCGGTAATATTTAACAAACATTTCAATAAGGAAGCAGAACTGTAGATAACAAAATTTTTCGAGAACTAAACGCGATATTTTAAAATGGAGACTGGTATAACAATTCCTTTTTTTAGGTAGAAAGAATTGGTTGGAAGGATCAAAAATGTATACAACATAGGAAATCGTAGTCATATGACGTATGTGTTAACACATGCTGAATAGTATGGATTTAAGAAACAGAATGAATAATAATGTATGCTGAACATGACGTAATTACTGTAACTCATCATCCTAGAGATTAATGATCGAGTGCTCAGAGCTATGATTGTTGAGTACAAATACCAGCTGGAACAGTGACTATCCATCAAATATACCAACACTTAAAACATAACAGTTTAGCAAGAGGAAAAGAGATTGTTTTATTTTTTACTGCTAAATACAATTTAGTAATGACCGAAAGGCAAAGCTCACTCAAACAATGTTTGAGATTTCAGAGTGATATTCTTTATCGAAATTAAATATGAACAGTAAAACTTAGCATATTTTGAGCACAAAGCATTCTTCCATTTACAATAAAAGATGAATTTTATTGGTGACTGAGTACCAGTTGTGCATGAATATCAACATTTGTATGAGAAAATAATCATTTATTCATAAATTACAACAATATGAAATTTACCTACAAAAAACAAAAATTTATTTAAAAATGGTGCTCGTCAATGATTAAGAAACAGTATTAGAATTCAAAGCAAATGGTAATGCGCAAGTGATGATTCATAAGCCTATGCCCCTACCTAACACTACGGATTTCCATCACTGTCAGTAATATCTGGAATTTATGGAACATACACATCAATATCTGCCCATGAAAAGTGGGATCTGCTTCATCACTCTGTCTTGTGGGATTTGTGAACATACTTCTAGGTCATCAAAAGGAATATTGTTTGTGATTATGAGCAGTGGTGGGCAAAGAAAAAAATAGAAGAGAAAAGCAGAGAAGTTGAGAACTTATAGGAAACTGACCCGAGTCAACAAGGGAATGGGTACGAAAAGCTAGTTATTTGTCATAATATTTAGAAAAAGACAAAACTGAGAAGATCTGAAGGATTAGCAAAAGATTGTTAGGAACAGTTCAAATAGCCTCCAGCTATTCTTCAGTTACACACTTTTCATAAACAACGTAAATGAGAATAAGCAGAAGTCCCCCAGATCTTAGTGGGATTTAAAAAACCATTCCTAACTTGGAGTAGGAGAGACCAGAAGAAACTGATAAGTGAACTCCAGAATTTCATAAGCATGGTTGTTTAGTTTTAGCACTTAAGTACTAGCCAGCGACTTGGAGTTGGATGTAATCCCATGTAACCGGTTTTGATCTCAGATAAGAAGGGACTGAAATTATTTTGTGCAAAATTAAGAGGAATCGGATTGACTGGCATGGTGTCTTAAAATATTAACCCATATAATCACTCGGTTTTAATTTGCAACCTATGAACAGCAAACTGAATAAAATTAAACTAGTTTGAGAACTAATAATCAATGTATCGGTTAAATGTAGATAAATCACCACGGTATGGAAAGAAAAATGCCGAATTTAATTGTGTTTCTTTACTTCTGCTAACCATAGGGCCAGTTTACGGAGTGGCAGTCTTTTCTGAATTGCTCTATGGCTGTGATACATAGCCTATAAAAGTAGAAGACATGCATAGGCTACAGACTTGATTTTGGTTATCTTCGTTTCAGTGTCGCACTTTAATGGGACGATCGAGTGAGCAATAAAAAGGTTAGGCATAGAGTATAAGACAAAGATACCAATAGGTCGATAAAATTGTAGATCTTCATCGAATGAGGTGGCTGGTATGCATATTTCGTATGAACAGCTATCAACTACCTCGAACTCCAATGTTATCTGAAGTAGGAGTGAACCAGAAGAAAGCTAAAGGCTGCCAAACCTAGACAGGGTGTCAGAAAAAGAAATTATTGACTGTCGATATGAGCATTGTTTGCAGTAATGGTAAGAAACGTTGGATAAAATGGTTCAGAGTTAGTTACAATGGAAAGGATCCAATCACTTCAAATTCTCTAGGTTCTGAATCTCAGTATTCTCCCAAATATAGATTCCCACTCAGTCTTTACAAACCAAGTTCTCAATATTTAGTTCTACGCGTTACCATTGATACTACATTATCGTTATAACGGAATAAACATCAAGAAAAGCTGAACTTTCGGACTGATCCTATCTGAGGTTTCTGTTTACATTTCGGTCGCATGATTATTAAATACATAAACTGTTGTATTTTGGTATTCGCCGAATTACAAGCTTTGACGTGATGTATAAAACAATGTGTTGTGCGTTTGTTAAACTACTGTTACTTGATTAAGGACCAATCATTGAGATTATATTTTAATTTCTTAGTAGTGTTGATATGTGGTCAGGAAGCAACTATATATTATATGATTCGACGTTATCTGTTTGCTGCGTTGTGATCTATTCTGGCTATCAAGTGAGCGAGAGTGAGAATATGCATTCTGTGTCTATCTTCGTTAAGTTTTATTGTCCCAGGCTTTATGCTGATTATGACTGACCCAAATAAAAATTATAGCCGGTATTGAAACCAAGTTACTTGTATACTACTTCAGGTGAAACGCTAGTCTTCCGTAAACTTACTTGTAAAAGTTCAACTATCCAATTAGCAGGATAAGTTGTCAAGTAAAGACTTAACGCAAAACACACCAAAATATTCAGCACAAATGCATCTATTGAAATAAAACACAAGAGAAACAAAAGATTAGTGTATTGTAAATCTTTATAAATGTTTAGAGATCAAACAAGAACATATGTGTGTGAAGTAAGTCGTGGAATCATTCAAAAGTGGATACTATAGTCAAACACGGATTATATAACCGTAATTGGAAATTCAAATAACACGCTGATTAGTAAGAAGCAGCCAGTTTATATTCATCGAATAGTGTTTTAAAACTATTGACATAGTAATGAAATGAATATTTCATACAATTAACTAGTCCGAGTTACATATGTAAATTACTTGGTAAATGCTATAATAACTAAAGAACTACTAAGTCCCTATGAATATAATTCAAAGAAACGTTGTGCGATGGAAATAGTTTGAAAACGCATCAATTCAAATGGTGTGAATTTTCCCAATTCGTTTGATGAAATAATTTCTACCTGAACTAAGTAGTGTAGCAACATCTCTGCATAATAACCTAGAGATAAAAAGAAACCGAATCTAAGATAAAACCGGATAATTATATACTAATTAGTTCCATTGGATATGTTATGGCTTTAGGTTGCTGTCGATTTTTACCCTGTGTTATCGATCGATTACAGTGACACGTAAACACGTACGGACGGCCTAGAGTCTCGATTGGTCCCACTTCCCTGTCTAGCCCAGTCAGTTGAGTCCAGAACACAAGCCACAGCCTCGGAGATATGAATCATTATATTTCAAACATACTTTGTTTATATGCCAATCAAGCATACCACATCGTACCATAAAATAGAAAACAACATTTTGTACAATATTCAACAAGTGAACAGATATCGACCAATAGGAAATGTCCATTTAAAGTCCAAGGACGCCATTGGACTTAACATGATAATTATTGGTCTATTCCTCTGCATCCACAACAGGATAAAGAACAACAAACAAGTGTTAACATTATCATCACAAAGGGATCGTTGTATGTTAAATTATAAGTTGAAATCTCACTACCACATTGCTACATCCAGTAAATTCACGTTTTTAATACTTAACAATCTACGTCATTAATAAATACTTATGTAAACACAAACAACTTACAATTAGTTAAAATTGATTTACGATATGGTGCTCCTTTTGAAAAGGCGATGGCCAAAATTATATATTGATAAGTGGAGACTATAAATACAGCCGCATTTTCGTAGTTTTTATACTCAGCTGTATTAGAGTACGAATATAACGGCATATACCTATTAAAAGAATGATCAAAGAATGGTAAATTTCCTCAATGTTACAAACAGATCGAACAAAAATTTAAGAGTAAATGATCGAAGGTTTACGTCTGTGAAAAATAAATCGACCAATAATTCACTACATTCAAAACAATTGAAAAACATTTTTCTTACTTGGTTTACACATCACACCATAAATTTTAGGAAAAAGCATATCGCATAAAGGCAAAATGCATGCATAAAACAACTTCAATCAAACGTTAAACTCTGCTTCCGTTCAGTTTGTAAGCTAAGTTCCAAGTTTCCAATTAACTTTAATTTTGTTGCCTAGTCATGCAATCATGTTCACAAAAAGAGTGCTTTTCATGGTTTAAGAATTTTACTAACAAGTACAAAGCGACACCAAACCTAGATCTGAAGTATCTTATCTACTGCATGCAACCATCTTACATGGATTCAATATCTGTTTGCAAATACATCAAAATGTGTAAAAGTCAACTTGAATTTCTATTTAGTTCTTCAATATAGCTGGGATAAAAATGAATGTACAAAATGTTTCTCGTAATATGAATATTCATGAGCAAGGTATTGGACTGGTATTACATACATTTACAGTTAACTGGCATTTACATTTTCTTCTACAACTTATGTAAAAATATGAAAATGCAAGCAACTAACAAAAGAACAGTGACGAATGAAATTCGCTAACAACGTGCAGTCAGAAATAAAATTCAACGAAATCGCATACCAAGATTGAAAGCGAATCAATATGAATGCAGTTGCCTGAATAATAAAACCAATTATCACTTGACCAAATAATGAAATCATTGTTACCATGCTCAAAAGTCTCATTGTAGGCGGTTCAGCAGAAAGATATGGATAAGCATGTGTATATCCAACTAGTGAAGATCATTAACATAAAATGGAAAAAATTAAAGCAGTCAATATGTAGATTATTTTATAATGAAAGAATAAAAGTAGGTTTTTCTTGAAAATATAAATATACTTTCTATTTCCAATTAAGGTTTCATGGCGCAAACCATATTATTGAAATTCTTCATAAACAATGAATCAACCCTAAGGCTGATAATTAGTTCAAGTTTAACGTGAAGTTTAAAAGTATATTTGATACGAAGTTATTTCTGCTGTTTTGCCATTTAAGCAACTTGCTAAGTTAACCTCAACATTAGATCAAGCAAGAATTCATTTTAAGCTAATTGGTTAAAATATTTTGACTAGAGATCATTGTTTCAGCCAATGCATGAAGGATTCGACAGTTAGTATAGTGTGATACGAAATGTACATGTGACTTAGTCAACGCAAATCAACAGTTAATTCAAAAGAATGGTTTAGAAAACTTAAGCTTCATATCTAAAACTTCTGAATACAGTTAGAACTACTGAAATATGCAAGCCCATATGCAGCTGTGAGTTAAAGATGATATATTTAGTTTTTAAGAAAATGATGAAATGCCAGTAAGTAAATGTGAGTAGCTCCTTAAAAATATTTTCTGTTCACATGTATCAAACAAATACGTCTTGCGAAAGGTATGGTTCTTTTATGTATAACGACTCGTCAGTAATAATAATATCAAACCACTTTAAATTAGTCAAACTTCGCCTGGAGCCCGTCTAGGGTTACTGCCGGTCCAATTCCAGTTAAAGGAGGTTGGGTACACGACTGGTAATCCTAGTTTGTGAAGAAACGCTAAACAGAAAAATTCGTTTAAACCATTTTAGTTTCGCCCTGAGAGTTGAGGTTTCTTCATGCAGAAGAGTTATAACAGCTCATTAGTGAAGCCGAGATTTTTTAAAATGGCGAAGTCAATGCCTTTTTTGACAACTATCTATCATCACGAGGGAACTAAACCTCAAGGTCAGGGTGGAAAACATCGGGTACGAACGCATCATGAGGCGAAATGTACACGGAGAAAGGAACGAGAATGGTGACATACTAGTAAATCTATGTACTTTCAATAATTTTGAATTATTTTTCTCCACAAACATATATATATATATATAAAGTTTTATCGAACAACACTACAGAAAACCAACCCGATCACACCTGTATCAATAAAACATTAAAAAGATCCATGGAAGGCGTACAAACAAAGACAGGATCTGATGTAGTTTGAGATGGAACCTGGGGGTAGTCGGACAAATCTGAGGCTAAGAAGCGTTGGACAGTTGAAGAAGCAGTACAATAAAGGTTTAATGCAATCTCTCTTTACCATGACAGCAAGCTGAATCAGTCCAAGATGGATCTTAGTAATAAGCTTCAAAGTTTACAAGACCTACTAGACGAAGAGGAAAACACTATGCAGAGTAAATGGAAAAATTAAAAAGACAATAACTTCAACACGTCAATTATTGCTGAACCCTATCGAAAATTGGAGTAATGAATAGTTCCATGCAGGCAGTACAGAGAATATTGAAAAAAGAGAAAACAAGGAAACTTTAGTTAGTATTAGCAGAACAAAAACTGTGAATGCCAAGGTACAGGTTTGATATACATATTCAAAAAAATGAGAGAAAAAACAGCAGTAGTGATGACATGCAATATGGCAAACACACGGAAAAAACAGCAGAACAAGATAGGATTTACTTTAAAAAATTATCGAATTGCATAACAAGGCAAACCCTAAACAACTTATATAGGCAAACACAAAATGGTTTAAAGATCCCTGTCATATTAAAAGACTAATATTTGAACGAAGAATATTCTTTTCGATAAATTCTCTTCAGGTTCTACAATTATATATCCAAATTATTAATCCGAAAAGTGGCCAAGTTAAGGGTAAAGTACATCGTTTAGAGCATGGGAATTTAGGATTGTTATTTGACGTTATATACACAGTACATATGTAAACATAGAAAACGATGGTATTGATAGCGAACACATTGGTTATTAACAATCGTTTTGCTGTCAGGATCTTTTACTTTAGGACGAACAACATCAAGGTCATCGTGTGAGAGTATGCTTTCCAAACTTAGTGCAGTAAGAATTCCTTAGAACGTAAAAGTGAAAATTTCGTATTCAAAATTACCAATTGCAGTCAAAATGAAGCACGACTGAATACTGGAACAACAAATGTTTTGCTAACGACAACTTGAGACGCATGTGAAAAATAAATAAGTGATTGTAGAACATCGGTTGATTTATTGTCAATTATTGATTGAACTGTACAAAAAATCGCTCCTTCGTCAATATATTCGTTTGTGATCACATATTCTGTACTTTACTCAACACAACAAACATGATCAGTTTGAAAATCATTCGAAATTTTTGCATTATTTGAATGTGTCAATCAATTGAAAAGAATTAAATTATCGCAATCAGATATATTTATTTGACAAAATGATTGAGGGGGTTCATCCAAAAAGCTTTGTTTTTCTTATCCAACCAGGAATTAGAAAACATTAAGAAAACAGTCTGTTATGTGATTTTTTGTAAACATCACTAAAACTAATATTGTTAAAACCAAATTAGGTTGAACAACTAAAGCACAAAGGAATGGTGCCTGAAACGTTTAATAATAGTTTTATGCAAAGTCGATAAACCTATGATAAAGCCATTAACATCTAGAAGAAATTTACCACCATTTAGGTCATCGACTAATTATGGAGAGGATTGAAACGGTAATTTAAATGAATGATAAGCCTCATTATTACAAATTACATTGGGACAATATCCGAACTTTTTTAAAATGGATGTACTGTCTAACAGCTATAACGAATGTAGATGTTCTTCTAAAAACTTCACAAACTTTACTTTCGACATATGTGATATTAGTGTTCAGTGTATGCTGTAACATTTTTGTATTATTTTACACTGAGGTCATTCTCAATGACGTCGTGATTATTTACAAACTAATAAGTTGGAACAGCAACAAAATTCATGAAATTATCTTTCATCAGCATAAAAGTTAGGTTCCTCACACCACAACATAAAGTGTATGCGCATATGTACAAAAAAATATTACAAACTAAAGTAAAGAATATTGTGAATATAAAAGTTTGCTTAGGAATCTATTGATATTACTAACAACAAAATATAAGGCTATTCTGAAAGATTAAAATGACGATACCTTTCAGGTATTCTTGATGTAAACTTTGTATTTCGCTCCAAATCACTTAATTTTTATAAATATTTATTAAAAACATACTTTTAATTTGAAAACACAAAGTGTACATGCTGACTGGAGCTGAATCAAACTCCAGTAATAGAGAATAAAACAAATCTTTAGGCTGAAAAAGTCCATAACAATGATTAAACAACTCATCAACTGTACTTCCGGATTTAAATCGACCTCATAAATTTTGATAAGATTGGTATGTTTACTTCACTTCTCAATACCGCTTTAACGTTTCGCATCAGCTGAGTGTTTATTTGCATGTTTAAAGTCGTTTTAGAGTGTTTCCCATAACATGAGAAAGTAAATTGAAAGGGTTCACAGGATAACATTAACTAGAACGCATACATTATAGTTTCCGAAAATGACAAACGATATCGTGAACAGAAATGAAATCTCTTGATTTTCCTCTGAAGACATACTATCTTGAATATTTTGAATATGAATTTATTTAGTATTTTACTATGTTAAGTTAGATGTAAGGATGTTTTGTATTCTAGGATTTTTTGAATTGATATAATTGATGAGTGCAGTCACATCAATCATTTTAGAAACTTTTTAAAATCAAGTATCCCATTTATAAGTGTTCATATTTGAACTCGAATTGTGAATTTTGACGACCTAGTTCCATAATGCTGATATAGGCCACGGGTAAATACAAAAGTCATTTCTTTATTAAGATGGTGAGATCTTTTCATTGAATGATCGGTTTATAATCAATTTAATCACTTGAGTCAACGAGAACTTAACATAATTATCACTTCAGAATAATGGATACAAAATACTTAAGCCTACTAAGAATGTCTTAAGAAGCTAGGTAAAATGATAAAGAACTTCTACGGTACACTAAGTTTAATAAATAACAACTCACATGTTAAACCTAACGTTGTAATTATGACGAAATCACAATGTAAGTATTGTCACTGAGAAAAATTGCTACCGACCTGAAGCAAAAACGGAACATTATCAGAAAGCAATGAAAATAAAAGTTGTACTCCGGTCTATTTTGGATTATCTAAGGATAATCTAAACTGTGAAACAGTTTTATGGACTAGAGTACAAAGTAGGGGTTGAAATATAATATTTTATCTGTAAATGAACTTACCACAAAAAGTAACATTATGGGAAACGATTGAATGAGGGAGTAACCAGCCATAAATTTGAACATTCCAAAGCTTGTTACAAGAGCACAACGACCCTCTCTTATAAGCATAGGTACACAGCTTATATTTTGTTTCTTTGATGTAAAAGGACTAGCAATACTTGCTTCTGCTTCACTTAAGGAAATCCCAGCATGAGCTACTTTTAAAGCTCCACAATCATTTGCACCATCTCCACACATAGAAACAAAGTAACCAACTGACTGAAGAGCTTCAACCACTTGTGCTTTTTGTTCTGGAGAAAAGCGAGCAAACACCATACCTTTCACAACCAGCTAAAATTTAAAAAATATTACTAGTATTTTAGCATAGCACTCGGAGAAATAAACATAATTTCAGTTTGAATGACAGTTAATAAATTTGAGGAAATATTCTCCATTTAATTTAATGACCAAGTTTCAGTTTTGGTGGCTGGAAGAATGGTATCAAGAATACATAAATTTAAATCAGTCAAATGGTCAAGACAAGAAATTCATTCACTGAAGTGCGTGGATCATTTCTGTAATTTATTGTAAACTTAACATTATCAATGATAGGTTTATTCAACATTTCATGAACAATGCACACATTTTCATAGTGTTGTGCACTTGGTATTTATTACTCGGCTTTGAAATGAATGTCTTAGTCATTATGATAAATTGCAAAAACTTCAAAATCTGATTTTAAATAAAAAGAACACTTACATCATATGCATTTACTGTCTCAAGATTATATCGAAAAACGTGGGGGTAGCTGTCTATGGCTCACCCTGGATTGCGTGGTTGGCGTTTTTTTATAGTAAGGTACTATTTTGAGGAATGAATTTGGTAAACTCTTGCCAAATTCACCTCCTGTATGTTTAAGAGGACAACTAGTAGCTTAAGAGGGGCTCTAGGAGGAGTTTGAAATTTCCAACAACTAATATATCCTAAGACAGTATCCTCATCAGTTTATCAAGATTAGTTTGTATCTCGGTCAATACATCGATCCATAGTCTACTTGTGAGTTGTGTATACAGAGCCCAGACACTTCAGCCACTGTGGATGATCTTAGTGTTAATGCACTTATACATCATTGTATTTGAAATGTTGATGTGGAAGCCATGGAGGCGACTTTAGCTATCCTATTATAAACTGATTTACTGGTGACAAGTCCGTCAAGTAATGAGGAATTCTCAACAATACTAGATATCTACTGTTGGTTTTGATAGGTGCATACCTCAGGAAGGCATGCTAACATCCTCAAACTAATTCTATTTCAAGATACCATTCTCCCATCCGTACAAGTTAGGAATGAACTTGGAAGCAATGATCATAAAATGGTTGTCTGTATTCTTACCGTTAATATTAACCCTACTGATAACCTTTCCTTAAAAGAAAACGTCAATATCGGGACTATAAAGTGCAAAGTGGGCTTAATGCAAACCTTGTTGAAGTGTTCATTTTTGAATAACTTCTCGAGAAATAGTCTCGTACGTGTGCGAGACATTTTATCAAATCGATTCCATTGCACCGGTGAAAAGCTAATGCCTTATTCATAACAGTTAAGTAACGCAACTAACTAAGATTTTTCGAAAAGTTACTTTAAGTCGAATTGTTTTTCACCCGCACAATTAGCTGTAATTTCTAACCAAGTCTGAGAAATTCATAATTCAAAGGCCTATATTGAAGGGTAGTTAGCACTTAACGGTGGTTCAAAAGAAGTTAACCTTAGTTATTCTACTCAATAAACGTGTAGGATTATCGCAAACTTAAGATTTCCCTTGAATTTTCCATAATGGTTCTTTTATAAAGATTCGAAAACCGACACAAACATTTTCAGTGATATTGTTGTAATAAATAATAAGACTCTAGAAAACTTTGGACAAGAAATCACACATGAGATGTATCTCTTCCAATCCCTTAAGGTTTCGAGAAGTCACCAATTTGACGGAATTCTACATGTTTACTTCCACTGCTTCTTCTAAAACTGTTTATAGTTCCTCTGGATACGGGCACTAGTCCTAACTGTTGGAAACCACACACAATACTTCCTTACGAATCTACAAACAAGACTTACTAAGATGAGTATCGGCCTGTGAATATTACCCCGGTTATCCCAAGAATAATGTAAAATATTGCATGTGACGAAATTTCTGACTACTAATTCGCCGGAAAACACAACGCTCATTCACAACACGGCTTCCGTGGAACTGGATCTTGCATCACTAGTTATCCTAATTTGTTTAGCTCAGTTTTCACTGAATGTAGCATTGAGCAACTAGTTTTAATACTATGTTCTGACATTTCTAAAGCCTACAGCATAATTTACCACCAACGTTTTATAAATGAACTCACACTCACTCTTACTTGTGTGGCTCAATAATTTCCTCAGTCACAGACACCGTATAGTTAAATAAACTCGCTACAAGTGGTATAACACGAGGTAGTGTATCACGTTTTCTTCTCTTAAAAAATTTAAATAAGCGATATGTAAGAATACTTCACTATGGATAAACAATTTCTTTATGCAGACGATCTTATGGTAATGTGTTCATGTTCTTTTCCTGAGCTTAGCCATACGCCAAATTATCTGTATGGATCTCAAAAAGTTTCTCTGTGATCCTCGAAATGGAACCTAGAACCACTAAATGTAGATAGCTTTATTGTCGTGATTTATTTTTCAATTTTGACTTTACCGTAAACAATAAGGTCGTATCTAGGTTTAATACTGTGGTAGACTTAAGACTCAGATATTCCCACAATCTGTACTTTCAGAAGCAGGTCTCAATGACTTCCGAGTTGTATACTACGTAACCTCTATAACACTAACCCACGTATTTTAATGTACAAAGAATGTGTCCGACCAATAATAATAATACTTTGTCCTTATTATATGTCGTGTATTCGTTTAAGACAACCAGGTTGGATTATGTTCAGCGACGATTTCCACTCCGTATTCGTCACAGCCATTGTACTTTAAACCAAAAGTCCAGGTGCACTAAACTAAGACTTGATCCTTTATAATAAATCTATTTTTGTTATATCCCAATGAGTAGAAAAATTGTATTTCTGACGTTTTGTGACTTAATTTAAGCCACTTCTTCAGAGTAAATAATTAACCGAAATTATATTAACAAAAGTACTGATCCGTTATAGAAGCCGAGGCTTCAATGAAGTCAAATCTCTCTTTTCACGATACTGAACAAACTATACTTTTCATCCACTAATGGAATTCAGGATTCAGAATCACCGAGTTGCAGTGTCCGTAACTGGTTTTAAAAGGTAAAATTGTCTCATAATAAATCTACTCTCGATAGGGAATATTTTACAAGAATAATTATAAATATACATTTGGCAAGGTGATTCCTACGGAGTGGAGTTGTTGACGCCAAGCTCAAACCTCCTCGTTTACTCCGGCCTGGGACTGTCATTAACTTTAGAAGGTCTACTAGTGGTGTAAAACTACCGGATTACAGCTACTTAATTGACCAGTAATTTTTGTCACTAAAACATTATTTCGAACATCTGTTAACATGAGATCTGTGGTCACATGCGAAAAACTAAAACCAGACACTCAATAGTTTGGACATAAAAGACAATGATACATAATATTAGTTAGTTTTCAAAAAGAGCTTACTTTGGGTATCAGCCAAGGATAGTGCTCCTGAATAACGGACCATGTCTTGCCTGACACTGCCAGATGAAAATCAGGTCGATCAATCGTTTGAATGGACAGAGAATGGCGGGTTTCAGTGGAACTTTTGTACAAACCTTTCTCGAAATCTGCACGATTTCCTTTGTCCTTAGAATCAATATTGTTCATCACATCACCTACTGTTAATGATCTGCAAGCAATAACAATCATGAACTAGAAATTTATCACAGGAGTTTATACAGCAATCTTCGGGCTTAAATACTGCACTTAAATAACTAGCTAATATAAACAGCCAACTATCGTGCTCACTGTTATGAATAAGGAAATTCTTATAATCAAGCTGATTTCAAATTTTATTTATGAAGAAATAAACAACTTGTCAATTCACCATATATCAACTTATTTCTCCGACGTTACAGTCAGTACTATATAACACGAGGGCTATATATATGAATGTAAATGTTATCGAAGGACTACTGAGGTGATCCGGTGATGTTTAATTATTTCGAAACACTGATGTTTAAACTGGTATTTAGATACAAAACCCACATGATGAACAAACTAAAGTTTGTCATCAGAAAATCAGCTCATCAAATCCTTGTCAGAAGTGTATGATTTAGCGTAGTAATCACAACCAAAATCTCTACCAATCTAGAGACTGGTGAAATGATTGCAGTTTGACGACAACAATGCTAGCATGTTTACCACTTTTCATTCTGCAGATTATGAACAGCTCAACACTCAATGCGAATTAACTATGTTTTTCTCATCACTTTGTTCATTCCAAATGTTGATAACTAGTGTATTAATTTAGTCAGTGTTTTGGTACTTAACGCAACGTTATTTATCAGTCGAGTACTTTTGGGTTCTTGTCAAAACTTTTTCCTATTCATAGAACCACTCTATTTTAAATTGCCTTTGATCATTTATAGCGTTAGTGCTCGCAGTATTCCTGAATCTTGTCTAACTGTTTCAAACAGAAGTTATCAAGGCTCAGTGAAATGTTTTACAATAAAATACGGTTGTCAAGACGTAATTATGTGATAATTCAGTTTAAACATATAGATTTTAAAATTAGCTAGAAAATGGCTGACATAATCATATTTAATTTACATTATGAAGCGCCAATTCAAATATTTTTGTTAAGACGAATAGTGACGAAATATGGACAAACTGAACAATTAAAATTGAGTTACTAATTGTTAACTTCACTCGTTTCATTTACATAATATATTCTAAACTAGAGATAATTAAGATTCATATAAACAAAATTATATGAAATCATACAATTATGTACTTGATTTTGTCAAATTCGAACAAGGTTCAGTTGAAAAAAACGTTATCATGTTCAAAGCCTGTTTTTCGGTTTATGAAATGCATAAATATCAAAAGAACGGCCAAACGTATGAATCGCATTCAACCATAGATATTCCTATAAAGTACTAATTTTGTTGAAACTCATGTTAATGAAATGAAGCGAACTAAATTAATTCCAACTCATTTATAGACAGCTCCTGGAAGACTGTCAGTACCATTACAAGTATAAAAATATCACAATATGGTTTTTCTATTAGAAAGAAACTGTTTTCTGAATTGTCATAAGAAAACTCCTAGTGAACTGTAATCTCAAGAAAATTGTTGGTGATTCACGTTTCAAATCTACCTCGTATCTAAAAGAAGTACGTTGTTCGTTTACAGTTTCATTCATACCCTGTCATAATTTAACTTTGTTTTTCAAGATTCAGAATTCTACTCGGTTTCATTAATTATTTCTATTCGTCAAGTATCAGTCTAAATGATATTCAAACAATGAGAAACAACTGAGTTTCAATCCTTCACTACCTAATACGCGTTGCTAGAAAGATAAATGATGTTAGGCTTAAATAACTCGTCAGTTAATCATTCCTTTAATACATACGTTTTGTTGTAGCATTAATAGCGGGATATTTCAAATTTCCTAGAAGTCAAACATAATTTGAAATAAACTTATTTCAAACAAATAGACATGTCATAACATGTAACAATAGACTGTAGGGCATGGTCAAAAACTTTCAGTACTTCGCAACAAAACTTTAAAGCACAGTTACCAATATTTTTTAAAACAGGGTGTTGTAATCATTGTTGGATTTGAAGTTTCACAGTAGACACTGACTCCGGATAGACAATCATTCAAAAATAGAAAGGACTGGATAGCTCTTTCATCGTATTACGAGATTACAAAGGAGTAGTAGATGGGCACTGCTAGGATGAAACAACATATATCAGTATTCCATATACAAAATAAAAATGTCAACATAGTGTGGATGATAAATAGAATAGAAATCTAGTTCCACAATATACAACAGTAAGGAACCGCATCTTAAGTGAATTACTTATTTTACATCTAGTTTGATTAGTTAAATATGAATAATGTTTTCCCAAAAACATTTGGCAGATTAAGTCTTTATTTAACAGGGATGCAAGACTATGAATGCAGAATAACTATATTTAGAGCAATAATAGTACCAATGATGATTTATTCAACTCAACACTACTGACATACGCAAGTTTGAATGGTCAAAGCAAATATAAAACACTTATGTACCTAGTAAAAGCTTTTGACGGACTTTGTAATCGACCAAAATTAAATCTTGTTTTCAATCGCTTGGAAAATGACTGTTTCGATGTCTCTCTGTTGTCAGTTTTAGTTAGATTTCGCTTCATTTGAATGTTAGTTGTCGCAACTTCAGTAACCGGTCTGTGTAAGTCTTCTGCATAGTGAAACTGAACAAGGGAATTGATAAGATCATCTGAGAAATTTTTAATATTTCCTTCATTGGTAGCATCCTGAATGTTGTTTGGATTCTTTTCAGTAGAAAGTCCAATATTTGGTACAGGGATTGGTTGACTTTCATTTAACACATCTGAATCAAAATCATTACCAGGACAAGGTGGTGGACGAGCTGTCACAATGACAACTCGATCTAATTCATCAATCATTTCGCAGTCTCGTGCCACAGAAAGAGAGGTAAGCATATGATCACCTAAAAACAATATTTGACAGAACTAATAGAAATTATTGCTAAATATGTATCATTAAAATAAGTCTATATCGACAAACTATAAAAGCTTTGGATTATAACGAATATTCATAAAAGATACATGAGTACTTTTGTCGATTTTAAGCCAAAAAGCAATTATCAATTCATTGAAGTAAATAGACACAGACTGGCAGAAAACTTCACTTTTTACACTTACCACTACTTGGGTCGCAAAACCGGTTTATACTTCTGATTGAAGTGGCAAACATTTCACAGGAAACAATTTGTGAAATTAGTTTAAAGTATCGTCCACGTCAATTTTTAAAGGCAGTCAACAGTGTTATGTGTGAGTCGAAATTATATACAGATGACGCTACAAACTAACTTATAAACTCTTCACCTTAAAAATGATATACCTCGTTTAGACTATTATAAGTATATTAGTTGGCAATGTTTCAATCTTAAGTTATTATGCTATGATGATGGAAATTAACAAGACATGAGCCAATGCACTTTTACATCCTTTCACAAAGCTTCTATCTTTGTGACAACTTTATAAATATCTTTGATCTGTATCACTACTACTGTCTAGTTCTATAAGACAATTTATGCCAATTTATTTATAAATTCAGATCTATTCATACTGTTATATCAACACTTCTATCCCAAAAGGATCTAACAAAATACTCTGATGTTCAAAATGCCAAGAGTTAGGAAGGCAATTATGACCTGATGGTTATTTAGATTATTATTGTCATACTTACGGTACACGTACGTCTGCCTGAAGGTAAGTCAGAGCATATGAAAATAAAAAGAAATAACCTGATTAACCAATATCTCTTAAACTCCCTTTCCAAAAGAATTTGTGGATCGAAGCAGTGAAGTTTCAAGCATTTACCATTAGATTCAGAGACTAAATGATGTCTTGTTCACCAGGATGATCCGGAATAATGGTTAATTCTAAAATAGGGCGAAGTAATTATTTAGGTTTGTATTCCAATAATTCACCAGCCAATATCAGTTGGACACACTTGTCTTCTTTAAATAATAAGATTCTTCACGAATCTACTTGTTGTCATGTCGAGCAGTACAAACGAACTAGGTAAGAGTTTAACATTCCTCCAGAAATAACCTCACATAGCTGGCCATTCCAAAAGAGCCACAGAACATTCATATGTCTGGATAACTCCCAGAAAGTTTAACTAATTTGAATAACATCAACAGTATATCACTGTGTCACATGACACACGCATTTTGGTAGACCTGATTGACATATTTTAGTAATTACTGCTTCGTTGTTCCGTGCTCTCTGTTTTCATTTTAATTTCTCTAGTTGTAGATAATTATCATTAATTCGATCTGACACACGAAATGACTTTAATTACTCCGTTCATAAATCAACGGTCTGTCCATTTAAGAAATATTAAAAAATTCCCAGCTGATGCATTGGATAGCTGTAATACATGTACTACCTAAACAATCACTTAACTAGTATACCTAAAACTTTCTTCTATCACATTTTTGTTCTGTACATCTAATGCTACCATTTATATCAAATTGATCATGCCTGTAAACTGGCGTGAATTCTGTAACTATTATTTACAGAATATAAATTATTATTATTAAAGGAGGAATGAAGAGGAACGTTCACTATTTAAACCAGGTTGGTGGAGATAAATGGTCCAAAAAGATAAGTTGAAAACCTTTAAGACGATCGCCTGCTTCAGTTTGAGGCATTTAGCACTGCAAACGTTTTTCTATATACCGTCTTAAGAGGACCGTCTTTAGTAATGTCCTGACACCGGTTTCTCAGAAAAAGGTTTATACTCTAATTTTGTTCAGCCTAGTCTTTTTCAACTGACGATATTTGGCGATCTTCCGTATCCCATCATCATTATCTCCGATTGATTGCTTGCTTCCGGTGGTAAATACATACAAGTGATGATGAATTTTGGTAATGTATTCAGACCTAATCATTACAACTTATTTGGTATCGTTGCCTCGAGTTGACCGCTTGGATCTACTTTTACAAATATCGTTACAGCAACTTCAATACCGTCTATAATTCACAGACTTTTGTACTGAGTGAATAAAAAGAAAAGAAAGTTAATAAAGTGGTATCTTTCATAGTATAAAATTCACTGAGCCAAGACAGTCATATATAGCTCATAATAAAACCTAGTACTGATTTCCTCATGGTATTCAACTATATATCTCACAAAAGTAAAGTGCATCTTCCTAACTGAACATAATCGACCTCGGTTGTTTTCGTTATTGGACTGTATCTCTTGTTGATTTATCGATTGACTGTACGACCTCTCGCTATCTATTCCACCACAATGTTTATGTTTCCTATAGTGAGGTAGACTGTTGGTGTCCCACTCATACGTAGTTAAAATTTTATCAGCTATTTGCCTAAAATGATGCTTGGGAGCAAACACTACTGAACTCACCTGTCACCATAACCGGTCGTATATTCGCTTGGCGTAGAGTTTTAATAACCGGACCAGATTCAGGTTTCAGTCGATTTTCCATCACCAGTAGTCCCAGAAACAAAAGATTATGTTCAACTCGGTCACGCGATATGCGCATAATACGTAAATATGATGCCTTGATAGGTCGCCAAGCCAATGCCAGAACGCGAAAGCCTTCTCGAGTGAATTCCAACAAATTTGAGTGGAAATTAGAAGGTACTGCAACAGAAACGTTTATTCAACAATACTCATTATAATAAATTATAATACATGATTTTTAATAAACATTTACTGTTACATGTTGTATGTTCAATTCATGAATTATCATTATTTGCTGCTAATAAGTGTAGGTACAAGGCTACTGTAAAACAAATAATAAGTCAAATTAACTGTAATGATCATATTACAACAAGCAGATACATTTTCAAGAGATTTATTGCAATTTACTTTAGTACATGGAAAAATATTAAACGGAATTTTGAATAACCAATGCTATAAATACGCTATAATTCTCAAAACTCCAAATGAGTATATGACAGCGATTTTTAATCACACGAACCTAGAAACTACTGTAAAGTACAATAGTAAACTTATGACTTAAAAATGTAGGTATACTGAAGTGAATTTCATTGAAAGAATCAAATTATAATTCAACTTTTGTGTTATAAACATTAAAATATTCCGGTTTTAATAAAAAATAAGATCATTTAATCTATCAGAAGAATATAGTTTGGCTTAAACGTTTAGCTTACTTCCGATGGAAACAATTATTTCAATTAGACGATTATTGTGCCCTCGTAAACTGAATTACAGATTATCAGCAACAAAATACACAGCCTGATGATATTTCAGAAAAAACGTTTCATACATCGGCGGTTCAATGTGTTATCTCATGATAAGAATTTCATAAGCTGAGAACTTCCACATTTACACGTAACTCGTGTACACTTTCGAATGCGGTTAGCTTTACTTCTATATAGTTAGATTTGTCATGTGCACTTCCTTCTTAATATTTTCAAAATAAAGGAAATACAATTTGTAAAAATTATAAAATAACACAATATGTGTTCATACATCAAAGTGATTATTTACTTGTATCACGTCGACACAAAACTTCTATTGTCTCTGGAGCGCCCTTTGTATATACATGAAATTGAGATTCATTTAAAGTACGTGTTATCACAGACATCCGTTGTACAGACGAACTGAAAGGAAACTGACGTAATATACCGATCTCATACGGTATCTTCTAAAAACGAAATGCATATAAATTAGTCACTAAGTTTAGATTACAACCTATGAAAAATAACCTACAGTAAAAATGTACTTTAAGAACAAGCTACTTTCTGATTTATTTAAATCCTATATTCTGAAAAATTCTTTCTTCTTGAAGTCGGTCAGAAAGTCATCCTCACTGGTGAGCCCAGTCTAACTTTTCGTAGGAGGTAGAATAGTTGTTCATGCTTGCAAATTGAATATCCAATACCTGTGAATAAATAGCGATCCTTTTAAGGACGTATATCAGATTAGTCAAATATTTCAACTTAGCAGCATATTTTTTTAGTCATACGCTTCGTTAAAGATTAAAAGCACACATACTTTATTCTTATTTCATACACAGACACTTTGAATTTTTCACGGATAAATCGAGAGGAATTTTTAGTTATATATCGCTACGTAGAAAGCACATGTGAAAAACACGTTTTACAAAAGAATACCTAAGGGGAAGCTTCTACATGTTGATTGTTGAGTAGACAGTGAAAATTTACGTCATCATAACAAAACTCCTGACACAAAGTAGATAGACCAACTTTAGAAGGTCCTGGGAAATAAAAGGAGTGAGGGAAAGGCGCCAAATGGATAATATTAAAACCTTTTTATCAATGAATAAGGAATCGTTAATAGGAAAGACAAATTAACAATATGAGCTAAAATTTCTGCCTGAAACTGAGACTTACTTTAAATGTATCACCACATTCATCCTTCTTGGGACGTACGATTGCCGATATAACTAAATCAAAATTATGTTGATCTTCCGAAGTAACTTCGATAAATTCCTATCAATCAAAGATCGATAATGTGCCAGTAAATGAAGATAAAAATCGATTTACAGCTTTATGGACATGTAGATTAAGGTAATAATGCTTAGCTAACGAAGATATTTATTTAAAAGAAATAAAAGCAAACTAAACAATCTGTACACCTTCACAAGTACAAGACAATTTAAATATTACAGACAGTTCTTGACTCTGGAGCACGTTTTTGTGAAACGTATCCAGCTCGAATATATTCACAGCTAACCTTGTAAACACCATGCGTGGAGTATAGAATAGCTTATAGGTGGTAATAAATCGTACCTGACAATCATTGGTATTGCTGTACAGGCATAAATTTGTGAATAAATAGAGCCGAATAGCCCTCAACATCATCCCTTCATCTACGTAGAACATCGAGGTCACCGGCTTATATGCTTGTATTTAAACGTTGATCTTTTAAGACAAATTTCTGTGGAAACTATATATCACACATGTAAGCTGCATTCATCAAACGTAAACGCAACAAATGATTCTAAAGGCATTTATTCTAATTCTTGTAAAACCATTACATCCAACGACTGAAATACAGGGAACAAATGGAATCCAGTTATTGTGAGCTTATCCATAATTATGAAAGAAGTAAAAGACTTGCTTAGTATAATTGTAGTTCTCAATAAGGTGAAAACAATAGGGGCACTACAATAGCTAGATAACATCGAGTGAATAATTTCAGTAATGTTCTAAGTTCAGTTACGAGATCTCGAAATCAGATCACTAGTATAGATGCAGTGACTTCTGACATAAACATTTGTAAACGTGTATTACTCAACATTGAAATGAACGCAAATCACGTACGTATATTTGTCTCTTCAAAATATGAAGTTTATGTATAAATTAATCTAACCATTCGGAAATATAAAACCTACCCATTTGGTAGACTGGAACATTTTCACATCCAAGGGGTCACCTGATAAGACGCCATCAATTTGAGTCAGTGAATGACAAGTAGCCATGCATTCAACCAAAGGTCCATAATCTAACTTTGATGGTTCGAATTCAGGCTTCCCAAGAACTCCATCTCTGTTTGGGACGACACCCCACAGATCCAACCCATCTTCAGTGAGAGTACCAGTCTAATATCACAAAAAAAGATAATCAGGAGCATTAAACAACAAACTATTCGAAGATTTAACTATTTCCTTTGAAAAACAACAAACTTTGATGTTGCTTAGTTAATTAAAAATTCAGTTCGAAATGTATTGACAGATGCGGTAACCAAAATGTTGCGATATATAGTGGATCATTCATTCACTAATGTTCCACATTTATATTTTAAAACTTACTGTTTCAAATATAATTTTTATCGAAAGGAATAATTAGATTAAATAAATTTTTCTCCAAGAACCGTGTTTGACGCATTAATTCAAGATGAACAAAGCACTGTTTGTCATGTGATACAGTAGGATAATTATGAACAGTGACTTTAAATGAAACGCTAAGTGATATTTTCAAATCAATTTATCTGTATAATAAACTGTACGATATAATTTTAGCAGTGAAACAACCAACAGTACAAATATAGGGGTAATCGTTTTAAACTAAACGGATATAACAATACAGTCAATCACAATAAAACATTCACCACGTTATCCGTGGATTGAAACTTTTAGTAATCATGCCACCGACAGACAGCTAGCTAAACCATATTATGTCAACCAGTACACACGAGGTATATAAAATGCAATATTTTAAAAATAGTACAATCTCTGTAAGAAGAGATTAGTGTTCAGTGAATACATAACATTCAAATGAGAAAAAATATCAAATCATTGTACCAGATAAACTTAAGTTTATGGATTTAAGGGAAGAAAACGAACAAAATCTTGGTATTTCGAAAATTCTGAAGCAAAACTGGAAGTATTATAAAAGTACTATTAAAGAACAGTTTTATACTTTTTTAAAGGGTGTTGCATACAAATAACTTTATTGAAATTTATATCGCTTTATGCTTTATTCTCAAAATTCATAAGTTTCTATTTGTTTATTGAGTTTCCTAGAGAATTCAGAAGTTCCAAATTTTAATACGATTTACTAACTACCCTCTAATAGTTTAACAACGCGTTGATTTTTACTTTCTGCGTAATACATCAATCATCTATGAGGTTAATACTAGACTGAAACATCAGTTGTTCGACGAAAAATATCAAGCCACTGAAATGATCAGGATCACGCAACGTGATATTTACACATTGTACGTAAATAATTAAAATTAAATATTTATAATATTTGGAAACTTAGATAGTTAGGTATAAATTTGTGTTTTAAAACAATCGAGTTCTTTGCCATACAAACATGGGAGCAAAAAATAAGTTCACGTATTCTCACCAATTCGATCTACAACTTGATTTCTTTTCGAAAAGTCAAAGATATACACAGAGTAGAATTCATGTGCTTTATAGAAAAGTTTGATGTTTAAAACAAAACCAACGAGTGAACGAGTTTCGTTTGGTAAACACTGTTCATCAGAATTTTCCCCTATCAACATATCCAATTTCAACATTTCAACTTCAAGTACTCTTTTACACACATGATTTTCCAAATAAGGTCACTGTCCAGATGTTTTAAAATACACATCCTTTGTGACTTTCTGCATTCATGTCAAATGATCCTAGTAAAGGCGACAAATCAATCGATGGTGTTGTGATCTATCATTAACCAATGTTTGAACTGATAGTTGGATACAAAACCCACATGATGAACAAACTAAAGTTTGCCATCAGAAAATCAGCTCATCAAATCCTTGTCAGAAGTGTATGATTTAGCGTAGTAATCACAACCAAAATCTCTACCAATCTAGAGACTGGTGAAATGATTGCAGTTTGACGACAACAATGCTAGCATGTTTACCACTTTTCATTCTGCAGATTATGAACAGCTCAACATTCAATAACGTCATTATGGTTGGTTGTTGGTTGTTTCTCGTCATTTTGTTCATTCGAAATGTCAGTAAGAAATACGGATTATGAAATGTCAGCTAGCAAGGTTCAACTTTTATTAATTTTGTTGCTCGTTTACCACATTATACCAGAGTGCTGTTTAGATATATAATGAATTAAACTGAATCTCTGACGTGCGAAACTCTATTTCGTCCATTGTTTGACAGTTGAAGACTTCATGTTCCCACTTCTTTACAAAACAAGCCAGAAAAAGTAGACTTCTGTTGGGCTACAAATGCAGAACAATAACTCATCTCCAATTACCAACACGTATATTTTCTACTCAGTAGTTTGTTTTTGCTTCATCTTAATACAATATTCCGATAACTTCGCGAAAAGAATCGATCACACTCATCATTAAAACAAATAAACGGATAAACAAAATAAAAACATTATATCTAAGAAGAATACAAAATGTAATATACACCCACAAACCTTATCGAAACAGGTGAGATTAATCACACCACAAACATTCATAACGCTTGGATTTATACAATAAATACCGTGATTACGAAGTCGCCGTTGGGCGAAAACGATTCCAACACTCATCGCCACTGGCAGAACAGGTGGTATCACAATTGTTACTATGTCCAAAGGTCTCAAAATAATATAGTACAACTCCTTCTTATTCCAATACTAGTTGAAATCAACATTTAAAATTTAAAAAAGATTTGCAAAATGAACCTTATAAAAAGAGATAAATTATAATGAGTTACTAAGTAAATCCAGTGTTTAAATGACAATCCATTTACAATAAATCCAATAATGGTACATAGATTTAGCACAAAAAGAAATAAAAATATTAATACAACATTTCGCAACTGAGATTAATCGACTTTGGAAATATTTATCAGGTTAACTTTACGATGTTTGGTTACAGATTCAAGCCAATACCGGAGAAAAACAAATTTTCTCCATTTGAAGTCAAATGGCTACTTCAATACTAACTTCACTGCTAGCAACGAAGAAACCGCTATGAAACCTTTAATTTTTAAAAAGTTACTCATAACAAATTATTAGATGTAAAGTAATCCATTGTGTGACATACTACAGAGAAGCCAGACAAACATTGTACATGTAATCATTTGTATTTGCTCGTTGCTGATTTTCCGAACCGAATTCGATCGGAGTTCAATTCAGAGTGCAAACTATGGAATAAGTACATATTCAATTGACAATTTCCAAGTAAAAGAAAATATGATTTCTGTATTCCGCTTCTACACACAATCCAAAACACATCAAAATAATATGTGTGAAACAAGTTATAGGATCACATTACTTGATTTTGTAGAGTGCACTCAAAAGTACTGCGTAATATATTTCGACCATTCATAAAATCAATAGGATTTCTCCAATTTTATTCATTATTTATTTATTTGAACACATTAATATCGGTACAAAGGGTCACCAAATACATATGTGCCGTACAAAAACAAACAGAATGTGAAGAGATAGAGGATGTGAAGTGCGCGCAAGAAAAAAGAGAACAAAAACGAACAGAAATTAGTGTATGAGAGTGAAATAATAATAATAATCAGAGACGCAGTTTAGTTAGCAAAAGTACAACCAGAAAGAGTTCTTTCAGTTAAAGAGGTTACGTTCATTTTTCATGACGAAAGTAAAAGAAAGTTACAGCAGGATCACCACTGACTTCTATTCTGAGACATGTCTGATAATGTCTCAAGCCACTGTGTTGCACCATCTTTAGGACCCCGACCAACGAGTCATGAAGAACCAACAGAACCCAGTCCTGTTCAGCATTCTTTCTTATCACGACACCATAACATACACTGAACGATGGAGAGATTTGGTTGTATACCCTCATTCTATGTGAGGTGTTAGTATATAAGGCTTTCAAGATGTTAATAAATTTCTCAGGCACACCCTTCTCCAATAGACAATTCCAGAGAATAGTCCTGTTCAACGAAACGAAGACAGCTCTAATGTCAAGGAACACTACAAATCAAATGATAATTACTACTAAAAATATTATTTTCCAACTGACTTTATTGTTCTTATACTTTGAATTAAACTAGTAATAAAAGCGATGAGGGACTTACCATGAGATAAATGGTGACACACAAACTAACAAGTGCCACTCCACAAAGGGCTCCCAAAAACTGATAAACATCCTGAGTAAATTTAAATTTCATAGGTTTCGGAAACATGATAGATCGCACAAGTTCTCCTTTAGTGGTCATAAATCCCGTTCGGATAACTACATCCAAAACACGCTTATTTATATCACCACGTGTCTGAGTGACAGATGTGCCACTGAAGAGAATATGTCGTGGGCATGAACGAAAATCAAATGTGGTATTTTCATATTGTCCATTGGGCAGTGGGATTTTTGTAATCGGAAGACTTTCACCTAATATCCAATAAAACATTTACGATAACCATTTAGCACATATTTTAATTGATTACTTTAAAAGAACCTTCATGTAAGTGATTTATTTCCCTTGATGGAAAAACTAAAGCTTAAATTTCATGCATCTTTTGAGCGATAGAGAAGAGATTTAAAAATTAAATGAATCCATATTTCTAGTTTTGTATTGCCTTCAAATGACTAACAGAAAAAGAGTGTGAGCGAAATTTCGCTACCTTGGTAGTCAGTTGTATGTTTGTTAAACTGATTGGTTTTGCTTATTTGATGACTTCAAATCAGTGAATTATTCATCATATCAGATAAATTATTACTCATTTTTCCACGGTTTATTTCCAGATTACTTGTCTGGCTTTTATCCTTGCAACACAATCATGCATTTCAACTATGCCATGATTATTTACTCCCAATAACCCTTCTTGTTTCAAGCTAATAAAACACCATATGATTAGAATGAATCAATTTAGTTCTTTACATATATTTCTTGTTTCTTCGCTATAATACTCGATTATGGTAGACATTTAATGCGTTCTTATTATCTTCATTGATACGGATGGTGAGATAATAACGGAAATCTTTTATAAATACTCATGTGATTATTTCAAATAACTAAATTACTTGTACAAACAGCCGTTCATTCAATTGCACATACAGTCATATAAAGAGGATTCCAAACCCTGGAATTACAAACATTTCAACGTGCCCCCATATGAAAATTAATCAAACACAGTAGATTCTGCACAAATGTGTACAAGTGGCCACAATTTTAAAAAACACAAGGAGGCCACTTAAACTAATAAGAAGAAAATAGAACTAACAAAATTTATCAAGGTTATGAGTCTAATTTGATTAAATTTTTTATTAAAAATACCAGAAAATTAACCTGGAACACAATTCATATTTGACCGATTATTGTAAATGATTCCTCATTCTTTTGTATCAGGTATATTAGTAACAGTTTAAATACAACGTTGTTTCCCAAATTAAAGCTGTACAAATTTTATTATGATCGATGGTATGTATATAAAAAAATCACTGTAATAACCCTACCCTCATTGACGAACAATACGGCTTGATGTTCTCATACCGTACAAGTTGTGCCTATATTGTTAACGTTCATAAGAGCTTAGAAACGAGTTGATAATTTAAAAATAACCTAGAGTACAACAGTATAACTTAGATGGAAATACATGAATTTTGATTGGTTGCATTACCGACACCGAACAAAACAGCTACCTTAAATATATTATCATCTGGTAATGGTGAAAGTAATTTAAATGTACTCTTTTCTAAAAGTAAGCAACTGTGCTACTTACATTTCCAAGTTACTTCTGAGTCAGGTAAATATATAAGAACCTAATAATACGATAGTAATCACATGATGATCAGATTTGTCCACAAAGTTAAGTAGAAGTAGTAGTTGTTGTTGTAGCATTCAGTTGTTGTGTGTTCGCCATGAACCGTGACTCTATCAGTAGTGTTGTAATAAAAAACGTTAACAAGGTCTGTGTACCTCTTTGGTATGACTTTTAATGACAGCCATTCCGATAAAGTATATGTCAACAGGGTCAGACGCTGCCTTGGGGTCAATAAATATCATTACAATCAGATCTCGTCAGGTATTTCTGTGTTCCAGAGCCAGACGAAGGGTAAACATTTTGTATATGCACTCACGTCGATTTCTGAAACCAGCCCGGTGCTTCTCCCTGGTTTGCTCTATAAAAGCCCTAGGTAACTATTAGGTGATTGTTGAGTCTAGTATTTCAGATATTATATCAGTCAAACTGTGTTCTCTGTGATTATCAAAAGAGGATTTCTGTCCCTCTTGTAGACTTGAAAGATTCAGCCTCCAGATTCTGGTCGATATGTCTGTCAATCTAACTGCTAAAACTTGACCACTATCCTTAAGATTCTTCGAGGCTAATTCATCGAGCTTAAGACTAGCTATTGCTTTTTTGAATTTAATAACAGTCGGGTAGCTAATTTCAATCTCCCATCCTGGTTGTTTTGTAGTGGTAAGTAGAGAACAATTAGACTGTTCTTTAATATGTTTCGCACATCATTCTAATAATCTGGACTGAAAGAAGACGATGGTCCCATCTACGTTGGATGTAGTCTCACTGATACCTGACTTTCTGAATGCCAGTTTTTGATAAGTTTGAAAAGCTTCCTGCCGTTACCTTTCGCCGCAGTCTTTTTCGTTCTTTAAATTCGTTACCCTACACTACTCACAATCGAACATAAACCTCTTGTCAACCTAAATTTTAGTTGCTTTCGCTACTTATCGTGTTTAGATCCTAACGCGATGAGCTTTCGAGCATCTATGAGTTATATAAACGCCACCGAAACCCACTGATATCTCTTCGACTTTTGGTTTATATCGCTGGTAGATATCAACACGGCTTATACAACTGATCAGGTATCGAGCCAGCATACATAGGACTGAACATTACTTTGATGATCGACTAACTGCTTCTCCAGTCGTTACTGTAATACACTCTTTTTTTCATTATCGAGTGGTTTTTAGATGTGCGATTGCTTTTATTCTGTTTAAAGTTGGTTCCCACTAAAACCAGACAGTAGAAGCACCCGGTCCTCATTATCTGTTTGATGAGCTCAGACATTGTAGTACTCACTTAAATGTCTTTCAATGCGGTTAAGATCACACAAACAGGTACTAAATTCACCAGCTGCGACTATTACTATTGTGTTTTTGTTGTATCCCGAAGAGAATTATGAGTTGTAACTTTTGAAAACTATTTATGGACCAATACCATACATATATTTTTGTTGTATAACTTTTAAGCAGTTAAACTATGCATATTCATGTTACTCCTATTATAAGCTTTATTTGGACCCATAGACTATTATTATACGGTTTACCGCTCTTGAGTTATGCACAGTCTATTAATTACAGTCTCCCACATTCACAGCCACATTAGGCTAGATCTTTTACAAATTTTGTTTTCTATTTTGTGGTGAGATGTGGTCTGTTTGGCTTGTACATGAATTCATTAGGTTTGAAACACATGACTCATATTGCAGGAGCTGAGATTGGTGTTCTGGACTCAGCAGACAGGGCTAGACGGGAAGAAGAACCGATAAGGACTCCAGAATGTTCGTACGAGTTTACGTGTCATTGGTCCGGTCGATAAGTCATTGTTCTCTAGTCGGCGGTATCATTACGTCACATATTATTAGGGCACAAGGCCACAAGTCATAACAGTTTTTAAACCCGGGTGGTTATCGCATGATTTATTGACCAATCGAAATACAACTTATCCAATCTTAGTATTATGCTAAACCTGTGACATTCGACCGGTTTGAGAAGCCTAGCACCCTTATTGGTCCTTTGTTCGCCTAGCCCGTCCAGTTAAAACAAGAACACCAATAACAGCTTCCACTATGTGAATCATTTATTTCAAACGTGCTTGGCTTATATACCAGCCGAACAGACCCCATCACATCATAAAATAAGAAATAATAGTCATACAAGATCAAGCCAAAAAGTGGCTGTGAACGTGAGAGACTGAAATCAATAAACTGAACACAACTTAAGAACAGTAAAAAGTATAATAATAATAATCTATAGGTTAAAATGTAGCTTATAATTAGGGGAATACATATGTTTATAATCTAGATACTGAACGGCTATACAACTGAAATATACATATATATATATATATATATATATATATATATATAACAATAGTCCATCTGAGCGTCTAACTTTTAGAGGGTTAATAGCTTTCAATAAAACTCATATTCTACTCTGTCCGAAATTCAGCCAGTGGTGGCTTAGGTAGAGACTACGAAGAAGCACTGTCTACTGTATCTGTCCAAATAAATTGTGAAAACAGGCTCCTTAAAATGCCGGTCTGCTTCTATATTTTTTTGTAAACACTATAGTAACATTTTACCAACAAGGATGAAGCTACGTTTTCAGTTTAAGAATAAAAAAACTTGAACCCTAATGAATAAAACGATTTTAAACTTCTATGATGAACTTGAGATCAAATCAATTTTAAACAGATATGAAAATTACTATTTTTTAAGACCTACCTGTTAAGCTACTTTCATTCACGATACAGTTCCCCGTCAATAATACTGCATCACATTGCATCAAACATCCACTACTCGGAATGGCAATTAAATCTCCTGGTACCAATTCGGTTGAATCGACAAGCATAAAATCTATTCGTTAGAAAACAAAAATATACAAAAATCGTTTTCCCTAGACTTGTTGAATCAACACTTGTTGTTTTCTAGTATCAAAGTGAAGATAGCAAGTAGCATTTACTTGAGAAAATTAGCGCTTTTCAAGTAAGCTAATGTTATGAAGCTAGTAAATGAACATTCACTTCTATTCCTTCAGTGAAATTAATTCATTGTGTACCTTAAATAACCGGTCGCAAACACAGATGAGGACATATAAATAAAGAGTTAAATTTGGATGCACATTTTGTAAAACAAATCATTTGCTACTCTCTAAATCATGTAAGCTTTTAATTATGTATATTTTGTTGAACACAGACAGAAGCTTACAGTAGAACGATGTTTCCAGTCGTGAGGATAGTGAAATATTTTAATATATTAGCGCAATTATCTAAATTTACTTGACAGAATCAACATATAAAGTCAGGCGTCAACATATCTGATTTTTCCTGCCAAAATTTTCATCAGAAATGCCGCATACAATTATTTCAAAAGCAAATTCTTAAAAATAATTATAAAAACACTTTTTACAGCGGTGATGTTACGTTTCATAAATGAAGTCCCGTATGTGGATATTTTAACGGTCAAATAAAACCAACCTCTCTTCCTAATCAAATAGAAATATGGCACGTAAATTGTTTATTCCATTTTTTAAACATCTGTCAGTGTTTTGGAATGGCCACTTAAAGTGCGACAAAGGTAACGCTTATGTACTTCAAAAGTTTTGGTAAAGCTAAGCCAATTTTAGGCACATCAAAAATGCATTTAAACTTCAGTGTTAAAAATTAGCATTCGAAATTTTCTTGTACTTACCATCCTTCCCGTCATAACGTCTGCACACACCAACTTTAGATGAAACACATACAGTTCTCTTTAGAGCGCGTTCATTCTAATTCGTTGGATAAAGAATGGAGCGATATTATATCTTAATTAAACTCATTCAATGAGTTTAATCACAAAAACTTTTGTCGACATAAAAATATGTTAACCGTAAAAGTAGAAAGTTATTTTATAGTTAATTTATATAAACTGATAAACGTCCCTATCAAAAATGAGCATTCATCGGAGTATTTCCAACGTTAATAATAGATCATACATAAATACACTCCTGTGCTCTTAAAATAATCGGAGTAAATGCTTAATCCTTTTACAATGTACAAAAGACGCCAAGTAAATGACTGTAGCCTCCATTAATTCACGCTAGTTAATATAAAGACAGAACCTTGCTTCTTTCTGCACTTAGACATTATCGGGTAGTTTCGTATCGATTGATATAAAAACGAACAGAGACAACTTTATTCCAGTTAGTTAAATAGTAAACGTTGACTCGGGTTCGATGAATAGACAACATAACGAAGATTAATCTTACTGAAAATCATTTTCAATCTTACAGAGGTTGCAGTAAATATCATTCTCGTATTTGAATACACGAACTTAAAAGTTTACGTTTTGAACAAAGTTACCCTCAGCCTGATGATTCTCAAATAAAACTAAGTAAATTTATCATACAATCAACCTTCAACTCTACAGTTGACCTGGAATTATTTTGCTGTCTTATCAAATCACTCATGATTTGTCACACTATCTAACTGCTACACAAGTAGTAACAATTTTATTTCTAAAATGACTACTAAATTGGTGTATACATGACCTCCTAGATAAGTCAAGTCAAGTTAAGAATGTCACGCAATATACAATTATTATGTTAACGAGCTGTTGCTTGGCTACCTAAAAGAACGATGAAAAGCTTTATTCACATATTAACAAATATATTTAAAACTATTGACCTACACGCCCATGTCCTTTTAAGCAATCTACTAGGATTCTCCGGGCAAATCCTGAATTTTGTGTGTGGTGTAACTATAAAACAGGATCACTCTGTTAAACTCTTTCAAAAAATCGAACTAAAGATTAGAGTTCGTTTTTGTAACTCTCATGGACCAACATTCATAGGCAGAGATCGGATTTAACCATGGACTACGTTAGAAGGTTTATTAACAATTTCATTATCTTGAAATGAGTTGTCTAATATAAAGTCACATAAATCAGTTAGTATATTGACAACAGCCCGGATGACGGAGCTCACAAGTGCTCTGATTGTCATTCTTGCTTGGCTTTGACGACTGAGAACAGAAAAGGAGTAGCTGTGCCTACTAATGAAAATGATGTATAATAAAGTATTTTTAAACTACATTGCTGTAACGGGTGACTGCAGGTTATGCTAGGCAGCGTTTATATCGATCGCTTCTGTGACAGTGACACGTAAACACGTAAGGATGACCTAGTGCCCTGATTGGCCCTGCCCTGCTGTCTGTCCTAGCCAGTTGAGTCAAGAACACAAGTCACAGCCTCTGAGTTATGAATCATTGTATTTCAAACATACTCTATTTATATACCAAGCAAACAAACCACATCGTACCATAAAATAGGAAACAACATTTGTACAATATTTAACAAGTGAAGTAAACATCGACCAATAAGAAATGTACATTTAAGGTCCAAGGTCACCGTAGACTTAACACAATAATTATTGGTATATTTTTCCGACTATCCTAACACCTCCCCTTTTTTTTTTTGAATGATCAGGAGTTCATATCTGCATTTTAAAATTTTCTGGGTTCATCCTCCCCCACGAAATAATGTTGGGTCTTCATATCCTCAAGTTAAAATTAATTGGACTTTATTTAACACATAATTGTCACATGGAACAGAGAAGTCACTAAAAGTGATTAAGTAGTGTGGACCAACGTCGCTTGATATGAGGTCATCAACCTTTGATTCTTCTGGAACATTACCATAGAATTCCTTGAAAATCTCATTTGTGGATAGTCGATCAGTGGGATAATTAACATCTATCAAAATTGTATTAAACTTCTGACCATCATTTGGTGCATCTAACACATTTTCTGGTACAAGAGGATCTAGATAATAAGATTCATCAGAATCTCCTGTTGTTGACTGATGAGGACCGTTTGGAGCAGCTAGACTCAGTATACTGCACGATTTGTTTCCTGTTTCCTTGTGAGAGGGCACTGTAATTAATTTATGAGCATTTAATAAGAGATCTTCTTCCTGTGAGCTGGGTACATCACTGTCTGTACACGTTTCAGGAACAGTGGGATTTGAACCCACAACAGGGCATGCTTCTGGACTGGACATTCCCGAATCGCTGGACGGATCATGAGCGACTGCCTCGTTTGCATTACTGATCATAAGGGATTCATAGAGGCTTTTGTTTTCATCTTCATATGTCCTGCAGTCATTCTCGAGTTCAGTATGCAAGTGAGAAACCAATTCATCAATTTCTTTCACATCTCCAAAACATGGGAGATTTAGCAGTCGCGTGCGCATATAGTCCAAAACATTCAACTGGCTTTCTCTGAAACGCTGCTGCTGGCGATCTAGTAGTAGCTGCAATTGATCGGGAAGGATATTCATTTTCTGAGTCAGCAGGGTAATGAGAAATACTGTAATCAATTAACAACCAGTGACTCCCAAGGACGCCGATGACAAATCTGGATACTGATTGGTCAAAATAGATAGGCTGAATCTTGTCCAATTACAGGGTTCAAAATTTTCTCTACCCTGTCGCCAATTGTTGTAACGGGTGACTGCAGGTTATGCTAGGCAGCGTTTATATCGATCGCTTCTGTGACAGTGACACGTAAACACGTAAGGATGACCTAGTGCCCTGATTGGCCCTGCCCCGCTGTCTGTCCTAGCCAGTTGAGTCAAGAACACAAGTCACAGCCTCTGAGTTATGAATCATTGTATTTCAAACATACTCTATTTATATACCAAGCAAACAAACCACATCGTACCATAAAATAGGAAACAACATTTGTACAATATTTAACAAGTGAAGTAAACATCGACCAATAAGAAATGTACATTTAAGGTCCAAGGCCACCGTAGACTTAACACAATAATTATTGGTATATTTTTCCGACTATCCTAACACCTCCCCTTTTTTTTTTGAATGATCAGGAGTTCATATCTGCATTTTAAAATTTTCTGGGTTCATCCTCCCCCACGAAATAATGTTGGGTCTTCATATCCTCAAGTTAAAATTAATTGGACTTTATTTAACACATAATTGTCACATGGAACAGAGAAGTCACTAAAAGTGATTAAGTAGTGTGGACCAACGTCGCTTGATATGAGGTCATCAACCTTTGATTCTTCTGGAACATTACCATAGAATTCCTTGAAAATCTCATTTGTGGATAGTCGATCAGTGGGATAATTAACATCTATCAAAATTGTATTAAACTTCTGACCATCATTTGGTGCATCTAACACATTTTCTGGTACAAGAGGATCTAGATAATAAGATTAATCAGAATCTCCTGTTGTTGACTGATGAGGACCGTTTGGAGCAGCTAGACTCAGTATACTGCACGATTTGTTTCCTGTTTCCTTGTGAGAGGGCACTGTAATTAATTTATGAGCATTTAATAAGAGATCTTCTTCCTGTGAGCTGGGTACATCACTGTCTGTACACGTTTCAGGAACAGTGGGATTTGAACCCACAACAGGGCATGCTTCTGGACTGGACATTCCCGAATCGCTGGACGGATCATGAGCGACTGCCTCGTTTGCATTACTGATCATAAGGGATTCATAGAGGCTTTTGTTTTCATCTTCATATGTCCTGCAGTCATTCTCGAGTTCAGTATGCAAGTGAGAAACCAATTCATCAATTTCTTTCACATCTCCAAAACATGGGAGATTTAGCAGTCGCGTGCGCATATAGTCCAAAACATTCAACTGGCTTTCTCTGAAACGCTGCTGCTGGCGATCTAGTAGTAGCTGCAATTGATCGGGAAGGATATTCATTTTCTGAGTCAGCAGGGTAATGAGAAATACTGTAATCAATTAACAACCAATGACTCCCAAGGACGCCGATGACAAATCTGGATACTGATTGGTCAAAATAGATAGGCTGAATCTTGTCCAATTACAGGGTTCAAAATTTTCTCTACCCTGTCGCCAATTGTTGTAACGGGTGACTGCAGGTTATGCTAGGCAGCGTTTATATCGATCGCTTCTGTGACAGTGACACGTAAACACGTAAGGATGACCTAGTGCCCTGATTGGCCCTGCCCCGCTGTCTGTCCTAGCCAGTTGAGTCAAGAACACAAGTCACAGCCTCTGAGTTATGAATCATTGTATTTCAAACATACTCTATTTATATACCAAGCAAACAAACCACATCGTACCATAAAATAGGAAACAACATTTGTACAATATTTAACAAGTGAAGTAAACATCGACCAATAAGAAATGTACATTTAAGGTCCAAGGCCACCGTAGACTTAACACAATAATTATTGGTATATTTTTCCGACTATCCTAACACCTCCCCTTTTTTTTTTGAAAGATCAGGAGTTCATATCTGCATTTTAAAATTTTCTGGGTTCATCCTCCCCCACGAAATAATGTTGGGTCTTCATATCCTCAAGTTAAAATTAATTGGACTTTATTTAACACATAATTGTCACATGGAACAGAGAAGTCACTAAAAGTGATTAAGTAGTGTGGACCAACGTCGCTTGATATGAGGTCATCAACCTTTGATTCTTCTGGAACATTACCATAGAATTCCTTGAAAATCTCATTTGTGGATAGTCGATCAGTGGGATAATTAACATCTATCAAAATTGTATTAAACTTCTGACCATCATTTGGTGCATCTAACACATTTTCTGGTACAAGAGGATCTAGATAATAAGATTCATCAGAATCTCCTGTTGTTGACTGATGAGGACCGTTTGGAGCAGCTAGACTCAGTATACTGCACGATTTGTTTCCTGTTTCCTTGTGAGAGGGCACTGTAATTAATTTATGAGCATTTAATAAGAGATCTTCTTCCTGTGAGCTGGGTACATCACTGTCTGTACACGTTTCAGGAACAGTGGGATTTGAACCCACAACAGGGCATGCTTCTGGACTGGACATTCCCGAATCGCTGGACGGATCATGAGCGACTGCCTCGTTTGCATTACTGATCATAAGGGATTCATAGAGGCTTTTGTTTTCATCTTCATATGTCCTGCAGTCATTCTCGAGTTCAGTATGCAAGTGAGAAACCAATTCATCAATTTCTTTCACATCTCCAAAACATGGGAGATTTAGCAGTCGCGTGCGCATATAGTCCAAAACATTCAACTGGCTTTCTCTGAAACGCTGCTGCTGGCGATCTAGTAGTAGCTGCAATTGATCGGGAAGGATATTCATTTTCTGAGTCAGCAGGGTAATGAGAAATACTGTAATCAATTAACAACCAATGACTCCCAAGGACGCCGATGACAAATCTGGATACTGATTGGTCAAAATAGATAGGCTGAATCTTGTCCAATTACAGGGTTCAAAATTTTCTCTACCCCGTCGCCAATTGTTGTAACGGGTGACTGCAGGTTATGCTAGGCAGCGTTTATATCGATCGCTTCTGTGACAGTGACACGTAAACACGTAAGGATGACCTAGTGCCCTGATTGGCCCTGCCCCGCTGTCTGTCCTAGCCAGTTGAGTCAAGAACACAAGTCACAGCCTCTGAGTTATGAATCATTGTATTTCAAACATACTCTATTTATATACCAAGCAAACAAACCACATCGTACCATAAAATAGGAAACAACATTTGTACAATATTTAACAAGTGAAGTAAACATCGACCAATAAGAAATGTACATTTAAGGTCCAAGGCCACCGTAGACTTAACACAATAATTATTGGTATATTTTTCCGACTATCCTAACACCTCCCCTTTTTTTTTTGAAAGATCAGGAGTTCATATCTGCATTTTAAAATTTTCTGGGTTCATCCTCCCCCACGAAATAATGTTGGGTCTTCATATCCTCAAGTTAAAATTAATTGGACTTTATTTAACACATAATTGTCACATGGAACAGAGAAGTCACTAAAAGTGATTAAGTAGTGTGGACCAACGTCGCTTGATATGAGGTCATCAACCTTTGATTCTTCTGGAACATTACCATAGAATTCCTTGAAAATCTCATTTGTGGATAGTCGATCAGTGGGATAATTAACATCTATCAAAATTGTATTAAACTTCTGACCATCATTTGGTGCATCTAACACATTTTCTGGTACAAGAGGATCTAGATAATAAGATTCATCAGAATCTCCTGTTGTTGACTGATGAGGACCGTTTGGAGCAGCTAGACTCAGTATACTGCACGATTTGTTTCCTGTTTCCTTGTGAGAGGGCACTGTAATTAATTTATGAGCATTTAATAAGAGATCTTCTTCCTGTGAGCTGGGTACATCACTGTCTGTACACGTTTCAGGAACAGTGGGATTTGAACCCACAACAGGGCATGCTTCTGGACTGGACATTCCCGAATCGCTGGACGGATCATGAGCGACTGCCTCGTTTGCATTACTGATCATAAGGGATTCATAGAGGCTTTTGTTTTCATCTTCATATGTCCTGCAGTCATTCTCGAGTTCAGTATGCAAGTGAGAAACCAATTCATCAATTTCTTTCACATCTCCAAAACATGGGAGATTTAGCAGTCGCGTGCGCATATAGTCCAAAACATTCAACTGGCTTTCTCTGAAACGCTGCTGCTGGCGATCTAGTAGTAGCTGCAATTGATCGGGAAGGATATTCATTTTCTGAGTCAGCAGGGTAATGAGAAATACTGTAATCAATTAACAACCAATGACTCCCAAGGACGCCGATGACAAATCTGGATACTGATTGGTCAAAATAGATAGGCTGAATCTTGTCCAATTACAGGGTTCAAAATTTTCTCTACCCCGTCGCCAATTGTTGTAACGGGTGACTGCAGGTTATGCTAGGCAGCGTTTATATCGATCGCTTCTGTGACAGTGACACGTAAACACGTAAGGATGACCTAGTGCCCTGATTGGCCCTGCCCCGCTGTCTGTCCTAGCCAGTTGAGTCAAGAACACAAGTCACAGCCTCTGAGTTATGAATCATTGTATTTCAAACATACTCTATTTATATACCAAGCAAACAAACCACATCGTACCATAAAATAGGAAACAACATTTGTACAATATTTAACAAGTGAAGTAAACATCGACCAATAAGAAATGTACATTTAAGGTCCAAGGCCACCGTAGACTTAACACGATAATTATTGGTATATTTTTCCGACTATCCTAACACCTCCCCTTTTTTTTTTTGAAAGATCAGGAGTTCATATCTGCATTTTAAAATTTTCTGGGTTCATCCTCCCCCACGAAATAATGTTGGGTCTTCATATCCTCAAGTTAAAATTAATTGGACTTTATTTAACACATAATTGTCACATGGAACAGAGAAGTCACTAAAAGTGATTAAGTAGTGTGGACCAACGTCGCTTGATATGAGGTCATCAACCTTTGATTCTTCTGGAACATTACCATAGAATTCCTTGAAAATCTCATTTGTGGATAGTCGATCAGTGGGATAATTAACATCTATCAAAATTGTATTAAACTTCTGACCATCATTTGGTGCATCTAACACACTTTCTGGTACAAGAGGATCTAGATAATAAGATTCATCAGAATCTCCTGTTGTTGACTGATGAGGACCGTTTGGAGCAGCTAGACTCAGTATACTGCACGATTTGTTTCCTGTTTCCTTGTGAGAGGGCACTGTAATTAATTTATGAGCATTTAATAAGAGATCTTCTTCCTGTGAGCTGGGTACATCACTGTCTGTACACGTTTCAGGAACAGTGGGATTTGAACCCACAACAGGGCATGCTTCTGGACTGGACATTCCCGAATCGCTGGACGGATCATGAGCGACTGCCTCGTTTGCATTACTGATCATAAGGGATTCATAGAGGCTTTTGTTTTCATCTTCATATGTCCTGCAGTCATTCTCGAGTTCAGTATGCAAGTGAGAAACCAATTCATCAATTTCTTTCACATCTCCAAAACATGGGAGATTTAGCAGTCGCGTGCGCATATAGTCCAAAACATTCAACTGGCTTTCTCTGAAACGCTGCTGCTGGCGATCTAGTAGTAGCTGCAATTGATCGGGAAGGATATTCATTTTCTGAGTCAGCAGGGTAATGAGAAATACTGTAATCAATTAACAACCAATGACTCCCAAGGACGCCGATGACAAATCTGGATACTGATTGGTCAAAATAGATAGGCTGAATCTTGTCCAATTACAGGGTTCAAAATTTTCTCTACCCCGTCGCCAATTGTTGTAACGGGTGACTGCAGGTTATGCTAGGCAGCGTTTATATCGATCGCTTCTGTGACAGTGACACGTAAACACGTAAGGATGACCTAGTGCCCTGATTGGCCCTGCCCCGCTGTCTGTCCTAGCCAGTTGAGTCAAGAACACAAGTCACAGCCTCTGAGTTATGAATCATTGTATTTCAAACATACTCTATTTATATACCAAGCAAACAAACCACATCGTACCATAAAATAGGAAACAACATTTGTACAATATTTAACAAGTGAAGTAAACATCGACCAATAAGAAATGTACATTTAAGGTCCAAGGCCACCGTAGACTTAACACAATAATTATTGGTATATTTTTCCGACTATCCTAACACCTCCCCTTTTTTTTGAAAGATCAGGAGTTCATATCTGCATTTTAAAATTTTCTGGGTTCATCCTCCCCACGAAATAATGTTGGGTCTTCATATCCTCAAGTTAAAATTAATTGGACTTTATTTAACACATAATTGTCACATGGAACAGAGAAGTCACTAAAAGTGATTAAGTAGTGTGGACCAACGTCGCTTGATATGAGGTCATCAACCTTTGATTCTTCTGGAACATTACCATAGAATTCCTTGAAAATCTCATTTGTGGATAGTCGATCAGTGGGATAATTAACATCTATCAAAATTGTATTAAACTTCTGACCATCATTTGGTGCATCTAACACATTTTCTGGTACAAGAGGATCTAGATAATAAGATTCATCAGAATCTCCTGTTGTTGACTGATGAGGACCGTTTGGAGCAGCTAGACTCAGTATACTGCACGATTTGTTTCCTGTTTCCTTGTGAGAGGGCACTGTAATTAATTTATGAGCATTTAATAAGAGATCTTCTTCCTGTGAGCTGGGTACATCACTGTCTGTACACGTTTCAGGAACAGTGGGATTTGAACCCACAACAGGGCATGCTTCTGGACTGGACATTCCCGAATCGCTGGACGGATCATGAGCGACTGCCTCGTTTGCATTACTGATCATAAGGGATTCATAGAGGCTTTTGTTTTCATCTTCATATGTCCTGCAGTCATTCTCGAGTTCAGTATGCAAGTGAGAAACCAATTCATCAATTTCTTTCACATCTCCAAAACATGGGAGATTTAGCAGTCGCGTGCGCATATAGTCCAAAACATTCAACTGGCTTTCTCTGAAACGCTGCTGCTGGCGATCTAGTAGTAGCTGCAATTGATCGGGAAGGATATTCATTTTCTGAGTCAGCAGGGTAATGAGAAATACTGTAATCAATTAACAACCAATGACTCCCAAGGACGCCGATGACAAATCTGGATACTGATTGGTCAAAATAGATAGGCTGAATCTTGTCCAATTACAGGGTTCAAAATTTTCTCTACCCCGTCGCCAATTGTTGTAACGGGTGACTGCAGGTTATGCTAGGCAGCGTTTATATCGATCGCTTCTGTGACAGTGACACGTAAACACGTAAGGATGACCTAGTGCCCTGATTGGCCCTGCCCCGCTGTCTGTCCTAGCCAGTTGAGTCAAGAACACAAGTCACAGCCTCTGAGTTATGAATCATTGTATTTCAAACATACTCTATTTATATACCAAGCAAACAAACCACATCGTACCATAAAATAGGAAACAACATTTGTACAATATTTAACAAGTGAAGTAAACATCGACCAATAAGAAATGTACATTTAAGGTCCAAGGCCACCGTAGACTTAACACAATAATTATTGGTATATTTTTCCGACTATCCTAACACCTCCCCTTTTTTTTTTGAATGATCAGGAGTTCATATCTGCATTTTAAAATTTTCTGGGTTCATCCTCCCCCACGAAATAATGTTGGGTCTTCATATCCTCAAGTTAAAATTAATTGGACTTTATTTAACACATAATTGTCACATGGAACAGAGAAGTCACTAAAAGTGATTAAGTAGTGTGGACCAACGTCGCTTGATATGAGGTCATCAACCTTTGATTCTTCTGGAACATTACCATAGAATTCCTTGAAAATCTCATTTGTGGATAGTCGATCAGTGGGATAATTAACATCTATCAAAATTGTATTAAACTTCTGACCATCATTTGGTGCATCTAACACATTTTCTGGTACAAGAGGATCTAGATAATAAGATTCATCAGAATCTCCTGTTGTTGACTGATGAGGACCGTTTGGAGCAGCTAGACTCAGTATACTGCACGATTTGTTTCCTGTTTCCTTGTGAGAGGGCACTGTAATTAATTTATGAGCATTTAATAAGAGATCTTCTTCCTGTGAGCTGGGTACATCACTGTCTGTACACGTTTCAGGAACAGTGGGATTTGAACCCACAACAGGGCATGCTTCTGGACTGGACATTCCCGAATCGCTGGACGGATCATGAGCGACTGCCTCGTTTGCATTACTGATCATAAGGGATTCATAGAGGCTTTTGTTTTCATCTTCATATGTCCTGCAGTCATTCTCGAGTTCAGTATGCAAGTGAGAAACCAATTCATCAATTTCTTTCACATCTCCAAAACATGGGAGATTTAGCAGTCGCGTGCGCATATAGTCCAAAACATTCAACTGGCTTTCTCTGAAACGCTGCTGCTGGCGATCTAGTAGTAGCTGCAATTGATCGGGAAGGATATTCATTTTCTGAGTCAGCAGGGTAATGAGAAATACTGTAATCAATTAACAACCAATGACTCCCAAGGACGCCGATGACAAATCTGGATACTGATTGGTCAAAATAGATAGGCTGAATCTTGTCCAATTACAGGGTTCAAAATTTTCTCTACCCCGTCGCCAATTGTTGTAACGGGTGACTGCAGGTTATGCTAGGCAGCGTTTATATCGATCGCTTCTGTGACAGTGACACGTAAACACGTAAGGATGACCTAGTGCCCTGATTGGCCCTGCCCCGCTGTCTGTCCTAGCCAGTTGAGTCAAGAACACAAGTCACAGCCTCTGAGTTATGAATCATTGTATTTCAAACATACTCTATTTATATACCAAGCAAACAAACCACATCGTACCATAAAATAGGAAACAACATTTGTACAATATTTAACAAGTGAAGTAAACATCGACCAATAAGAAATGTACATTTAAGGTCCAAGGCCACCGTAGACTTAACACAATAATTATTGGTATATTTTTCCGACTATCCTAACACCTCCCCTTTTTTTTTGAATGATCAGGAGTTCATATCTGCATTTTAAAATTTTCTGGGTTCATCCTCCCCCACGAAATAATGTTGGGTCTTCATATCCTCAAGTTAAAATTAATTGGACTTTATTTAACACATAATTGTCACATGGAACAGAGAAGTCACTAAAAGTGATTAAGTAGTGTGGACCAACGTCGCTTGATATGAGGTCATCAACCTTTGATTCTTCTGGAACATTACCATAGAATTCCTTGAAAATCTCATTTGTGGATAGTCGATCAGTGGGATAATTAACATCTATCAAAATTGTATTAAACTTCTGACCATCATTTGGTGCATCTAACACATTTTCTGGTACAAGAGGATCTAGATAATAAGATTCATCAGAATCTCCTGTTGTTGACTGATGAGGACCGTTTGGAGCAGCTAGACTCAGTATACTGCACGATTTGTTTCCTGTTTCCTTGTGAGAGGGCACTGTAATTAATTTATGAGCATTTAATAAGAGATCTTCTTCCTGTGAGCTGGGTACATCACTGTCTGTACACGTTTCAGGAACAGTGGGATTTGAACCCACAACAGGGCATGCTTCTGGACTGGACATTCCCGAATCGCTGGACGGATCATGAGCGACTGCCTCGTTTGCATTACTGATCATAAGGGATTCATAGAGGCTTTTGTTTTCATCTTCATATGTCCTGCAGTCATTCTCGAGTTCAGTATGCAAGTGAGAAACCAATTCATCAATTTCTTTCACATCTCCAAAACATGGGAGATTTAGCAGTCGCGTGCGCATATAGTCCAAAACATTCAACTGGCTTTCTCTGAAACGCTGCTGCTGGCGATCTAGTAGTAGCTGCAATTGATCGGGAAGGATATTCATTTTCTGAGTCAGCAGGGTAATGAGAAATACTGTAATCAATTAACAACCAATGACTCCCAAGGACGCCGATGACAAATCTGGATACTGATTGGTCAAAATAGATAGGCTGAATCTTGTCCAATTACAGGGTTCAAAATTTTCTCTACCCCGTCGCCAATTGTTGTAACGGGTGACTGCAGGTTATGCTAGGCAGCGTTTATATCGATCGCTTCTGTGACAGTGACACGTAAACACGTAAGGATGACCTAGTGCCCTGATTGGCCCTGCCCCGCTGTCTGTCCTAGCCAGTTGAGTCAAGAACACAAGTCACAGCCTCTGAGTTATGAATCATTGTATTTCAAACATACTCTATTTATATACCAAGCAAACAAACCACATCGTACCATAAAATAGGAAACAACATTTGTACAATATTTAACAAGTGAAGTAAACATCGACCAATAAGAAATGTACATTTAAGGTCCAAGGCCACCGTAGACTTAACACAATAATTATTGGTATATTTTTCCGACTATCCTAACACCTCCCCTTTTTTTTTTGAATGATCAGGAGTTCATATCTGCATTTTAAAATTTTCTGGGTTCATCCTCCCCCACGAAATAATGTTGGGTCTTCATATCCTCAAGTTAAAATTAATTGGACTTTATTTAACACATAATTGTCACATGGAACAGAGAAGTCACTAAAAGTGATTAAGTAGTGTGGACCAACGTCGCTTGATATGAGGTCATCAACCTTTGATTCTTCTGGAACATTACCATAGAATTCCTTGAAAATCTCATTTGTGGATAGTCGATCAGTGGGATAATTAACATCTATCAAAATTGTATTAAACTTCTGACCATCATTTGGTGCATCTAACACATTTTCTGGTACAAGAGGATCTAGATAATAAGATTCATCAGAATCTCCTGTTGTTGACTGATGAGGACCGTTTGGAGCAGCTAGACTCAGTATACTGCACGATTTGTTTCCTGTTTCCTTGTGAGAGGGCACTGTAATTAATTTATGAGCATTTAATAAGAGATCTTCTTCCTGTGAGCTGGGTACATCACTGTCTGTACACGTTTCAGGAACAGTGGGATTTGAACCCACAACAGGGCATGCTTCTGGACTGGACATTCCCGAATCGCTGGACGGATCATGAGCGACTGCCTCGTTTGCATTACTGATCATAAGGGATTCATAGAGGCTTTTGTTTTCATCTTCATATGTCCTGCAGTCATTCTCGAGTTCAGTATGCAAGTGAGAAACCAATTCATCAATTTCTTTCACATCTCCAAAACATGGGAGATTTAGCAGTCGCGTGCGCATATAGTCCAAAACATTCAACTGGCTTTCTCTGAAACGCTGCTGCTGGCGATCTAGTAGTAGCTGCAATTGATCGGGAAGGATATTCATTTTCTGAGTCAGCAGGGTAATGAGAAATACTGTAATCAATTAACAACCAATGACTCCCAAGGACGCCGATGACAAATCTGGATACTGATTGGTCAAAATAGATAGGCTGAATCTTGTCCAATTACAGGGTTCAAAATTTTCTCTACCCCGTCGCCAATTGTTGTAACGGGTGACTGCAGGTTATGCTAGGCAGCGTTTATATCGATCGCTTCTGTGACAGTGACACGTAAACACGTAAGGATGACCTAGTGCCCTGATTGGCCCTGCCCCGCTGTCTGTCCTAGCCAGTTGAGTCAAGAACACAAGTCACAGCCTCTGAGTTATGAATCATTGTATTTCAAACATACTCTATTTATATACCAAGCAAACAAACCACATCGTACCATAAAATAGGAAACAACATTTGTACAATATTTAACAAGTGAAGTAAACATCGACCAATAAGAAATGTACATTTAAGGTCCAAGGCCACCGTAGACTTAACACAATAATTATTGGTATATTTTTCCGACTATCCTAACACCTCCCCTTTTTTTTTGAAAGATCAGGAGTTCATATCTGCATTTTAAAATTTTCTGGGTTCATCCTCCCCACGAAATAATGTTGGGTCTTCATATCCTCAAGTTAAAATTAATTGGACTTTATTTAACACATAATTGTCACATGGAACAGAGAAGTCACTAAAAGTGATTAAGTAGTGTGGACCAACGTCGCTTGATATGAGGTCATCAACCTTTGATTCTTCTGGAACATTACCATAGAATTCCTTGAAAATCTCATTTGTGGATAGTCGATCAGTGGGATAATTAACATCTATCAAAATTGTATTAAACTTCTGACCATCATTTGGTGCATCTAACACATTTTCTGGTACAAGAGGATCTAGATAATAAGATTCATCAGAATCTCCTGTTGTTGACTGATGAGGACCGTTTGGAGCAGCTAGACTCAGTATACTGCACGATTTGTTTCCTGTTTCCTTGTGAGAGGGCACTGTAATTAATTTATGAGCATTTAATAAGAGATCTTCTTCCTGTGAGCTGGGTACATCACTGTCTGTACACGTTTCAGGAACAGTGGGATTTGAACCCACAACAGGGCATGCTTCTGGACTGGACATTCCCGAATCGCTGGACGGATCATGAGCGACTGCCTCGTTTGCATTACTGATCATAAGGGATTCATAGAGGCTTTTGTTTTCATCTTCATATGTCCTGCAGTCATTCTCGAGTTCAGTATGCAAGTGAGAAACCAATTCATCAATTTCTTTCACATCTCCAAAACATGGGAGATTTAGCAGTCGCGTGCGCATATAGTCCAAAACATTCAACTGGCTTTCTCTGAAACGCTGCTGCTGGCGATCTAGTAGTAGCTGCAATTGATCGGGAAGGATATTCATTTTCTGAGTCAGCAGGGTAATGAGAAATACTGTAATCAATTAACAACCAATGACTCCCAAGGACGCCGATGACAAATCTGGATACTGATTGGTCAAAATAGATAGGCTGAATCTTGTCCAATTACAGGGTTCAAAATTTTCTCTACCCCGTCGCCAATTGTTGTAACGGGTGACTGCAGGTTATGCTAGGCAGCGTTTATATCGATCGCTTCTGTGACAGTGACACGTAAACACGTAAGGATGACCTAGTGCCCTGATTGGCCCTGCCCCGCTGTCTGTCCTAGCCAGTTGAGTCAAGAACACAAGTCACAGCCTCTGAGTTATGAATCATTGTATTTCAAACATACTCTATTTATATACCAAGCAAACAAACCACATCGTACCATAAAATAGGAAACAACATTTGTACAATATTTAACAAGTGAAGTAAACATCGACCAATAAGAAATGTACATTTAAGGTCCAAGGCCACCGTAGACTTAACACAATAATTATTGGTATATTTTTCCGACTATCCTAACACCTCCCCTTTTTAAAATTTTCTGGGTTCATCCTCCCCCACGAAATAATGTTGGGTCTTCATATCCCCAAGTTAAAATTAATTGGACTTTATTTAACACATAATTGTCACATGGAACAGAGAAGTCACTAAAAGTGATTAAGTAGTGTGGACCAACGTCGCTTGATATGAGGTCATCAACCTTTGATTCTTCTGGAACATTACCATAGAATTCCTTGAAAATCTCATTTGTGGATAGTCGATCACTGGGATAATTAACATCTATCAAAATTGTATTAAACTTCTGACCATCATTTGGTGCATCTAACACATTTTCTGGTACAAGAGGATCTAGATAATAAGATTCATCAGAATCTCCTGTTGTTGACTGATGAGGACCGTTTGGAGCAGCTAGACTCAGTATACTGCACGATTTGTTTCCTGTTTCCTTGTGAGAGGGCACTGTAATTAATTTATGAGCATTTAATAAGAGATCTTCTTCCTGTGAGCTGGGTACATCACTGTCTGTACACGTTTCAGGAACAGTGGGATTTGAACCCACAACAGGGCATGCTTCTGGACTGGACATTCCCGAATCGCTGGACGGATCATGAGCGACTGCCTCGTTTGCATTACTGATCATAAGGGATTCATAGAGGCTTTTGTTTTCATCTTCATATGTCCTGCAGTCATTCTCGAGTTCAGTATGCAAGTGAGAAACCAATTCATCAATTTCTTTCACATCTCCAAAACATGGGAGATTTAGCAGTCGCGTGCGCATATAGTCCAAAACATTCAACTGGCTTTCTCTGAAACGCTGCTGCTGGCGATCTAGTAGTAGCTGCAATTGATCGGGAAGGATATTCATTTTCTGAGTCAGCAGGGTAATGAGAAATACTGTAATCAATTAACAACCAATGACTCCCAAGGACGCCGATGACAAATCTGGATACTGATTGGTCAAAATAGATAGGCTGAATCTTGTCCAATTACAGGGTTCAAAATTTTCTCTACCCCGTCGCCAATTGTTGTAACGGGTGACTGCAGGTTATGCTAGGCAGCGTTTATATCGATCGCTTCTGTGACAGTGACACGTAAACACGTAAGGATGACCTAGTGCCCTGATTGGCCCTGCCCCGCTGTCTGTCCTAGCCAGTTGAGTCAAGAACACAAGTCACAGCCTCTGAGTTATGAATCATTGTATTTCAAACATACTCTATTTATATACCAAGCAAACAAACCACATCGTACCATAAAATAGGAAACAACATTTGTACAATATTTAACAAGTGAAGTAAACATCGACCAATAAGAAATGTACATTTAAGGTCCAAGGCCACCGTAGACTTAACACAATAATTATTGGTATATTTTTCCGACTATCCTAACACCTCCCCTTTTTTTTTGAAAGATCAGGAGTTCATATCTGCATTTTAAAATTTTCTGGGTTCATCCTCCCCACGAAATAATGTTGGGTCTTCATATCCTCAAGTTAAAATTAATTGGACTTTATTTAACACATAATTGTCACATGGAACAGAGAAGTCACTAAAAGTGATTAAGTAGTGTGGACCAACGTCGCTTGATATGAGGTCATCAACGTTTGATTCTTCTGGAACATTATCATAGAATTCCTTGAAAATCTCATTTGTGGATAGTCGATCAGTGGGATAATTAACATCTATCAAAATTGTATTAAACTTCTGACCATCATTTGGTGCATCTAACACATTTTCTGGTACAAGAGGATCTAGATAATAAGATTCATCAGAATCTCCTGTTGTTGACTGATGAGGACCGTTTGGAGCAGCTAGACTCAGTATACTGCACGATTTGTTTCCTGTTTCCTTGTGAGAGGGCACTGTAATTAATTTATGAGCATTTAATAAGAGATCTTCTTCCTGTGAGCTGGGTACATCACTGTCTGTACACGTTTCAGGAACAGTGGGATTTGAACCCACAACAGGGCATGCTTCTGGACTGGACATTCCCGAATCGCTGGACGGATCATGAGCGACTGCCTCGTTTGCATTACTGATCATAAGGGATTCATAGAGGCTTTTGTTTTCATCTTCATATGTCCTGCAGTCATTCTCGAGTTCAGTATGCAAGTGAGAAACCAATTCATCAATTTCTTTCACATCTCCAAAACATGGGAGATTTAGCAGTCGCGTGCGCATATAGTCCAAAACATTCAACTGGCTTTCTCTGAAACGCTGCTGCTGGCGATCTAGTAGTAGCTGCAATTGATCGGGAAGGATATTCATTTTCTGAGTCAGCAGGGTAATGAGAAATACTGTAATCAATTAACAACCAATGACTCCCAAGGACGCCGATGACAAATCTGGATACTGATTGGTCAAAATAGATAGGCTGAATCTTGTCCAATTACAGGGTTCAAAATTTTCTCTACCCCGTCGCCAATTGTTGTAACGGGTGACTGCAGGTTATGCTAGGCAGCGTTTATATCGATCGCTTCTGTGACAGTGACACGTAAACACGTAAGGATGACCTAGTGCCCTGATTGGCCCTGCCCCGCTGTCTGTCCTAGCCAGTTGAGTCAAGAACACAAGTCACAGCCTCTGAGTTATGAATCATTGTATTTCAAACATACTCTATTTATATACCAAGCAAACAAACCACATCGTACCATAAAATAGGAAACAACATTTGTACAATATTTAACAAGTGAAGTAAACATCGACCAATAAGAAATGTACATTTAAGGTCCAAGGCCACCGTAGACTTAACACAATAATTATTGGTATATTTTTCCGACTATCCTAACACCTCCCCTTTTTTTGAAAGATCAGGAGTTCATATCTGCATTTTAAAATTTTCTGGGTTCATCCTCCCCACGAAATAATGTTGGGTCTTCATATCCCCAAGTTAAAATTAATTGGACTTTATTTAACACATAATTGTCACATGGAACAGAGAAGTCACTAAAAGTGATTAAGTAGTGTGGACCAACGTCGCTTGATATGAGGTCATCAACGTTTGATTCTTCTGGAACATTATCATAGAATTCCTTGAAAAACTCATTTGTGGACAGTTGATCAGTGGGATAATTAACATCTATCAAAATTGTATTAAACTTCTGATCATCATTTGGTGCATCTAACACATTTTCTGGTACAAGAGGATCTAGATAATAAGATTCATCAGAATCTCCTGTTGTTGACTGATGAGGACCGTTTGGAGCAGCTAGACTCAGTATACTGCACGATTTGTTTCCTGTTTCCTTGTGAGAGGGCACTGTAATTAATTTATGAGCATTTAATAAGAGATCTTCTTTCTGTGAGTTGGGTACATCACTGTCTGTACACGTTTCAGGAACAGTGGGATTTGAACCCACGACAGGGCATGCTTCTGGACTGGACATTCCCGGATCGCTGGACGGATCATGAGCGACTGTCTCGTTTACATCACTGGTCATCAGGGATTCATAGAGACTTTTGTTTTCATCTTCATACGTCCTGCAGTCATTTTCGAGTTCAGTATGCAAGTGAGAAACCAATTCATCAATTTCTTTCACATCTCCAAAACATGGGAGATTTAGCAGTCGCGTGCGCATATAGTCCAAAACATTCAACTGGCTTTCTCTGAAACGCTGCTGCTGGCGATCTAGTAGTAGCTGCAATTGATCGGGAAGGATAGTCATTTTCTGAGTCAGCAGGGTAATGAGAAATACTGTAATCAATTAACAACCAATGACTCCCAAGGACGCCGATGACAAATCTGGATACTGATTGGTCAAAATAATTATGTTGAATCTCGTCCAATTAGAGGGTTCAAGATTTTCTCTACCCCGTCGCCAATTGTTGTAACGTGTGTGACTACAGGTTTTGATAAGCAGCGTTTTATTGATCGGCTCTGTGACAGTGGACACGTAAACACGTACGGACGACCTAGTGCCCCGATTGGCCCTGCTTCGCTGTCTGTACTAGCCAGTTGAGTCAAGAACACAAGTCACAGCCTCTGAGTTATGAATCATTATATTTCAAACATACTTTGTTTATATACCAATCAAGCATACCACATCGTACCATAAAAATAGGAAACAACATTTGTACAATATTTAACAAGTGAAGTAAACATCGACCAATAAGAAATGTACATTTAAGGTCCAAGGCCACCGTAGACTTAACACGATAATTACTGGTATATTTTTCCGACTATCCTAACACCTCCCCTTTTTTTTGAAGATCCGGAGTTGATATCTGGATTTTGAAATTTTCTGGGTTCATCCTCCCCCACGAAATAACGTTGGGTCCTCATATCCCTAAGTTAAAACTAATTTGACTTTATTTAACATATAATCGTCACATGGAACAGAGAAGTCACTAAAAGTGATTAAGTAGTGTGGACCAACGTCGCTTGATATGAGGTCATCAACGTTTGATTCTTCTGGAACATTATCATAGAATTCCTTGAAAAACTCATTTGTGGACAGTTGATCAGTGGGATAATTAACATCTATCAAAATTGTATTAAACTTCTGATCATCATTTGGTGCATCTAACACATTTTCTGGTACAAGAGGATCTAGATAATAAGATTCATCAGAATCTCCTGTTGTTGACTGATGAGGACCGTTTGGAGCAGCTAGACTCAGTATACTGCACGATTTGTTTCCTGTTTCCTTGTGAGAGGGTACTGTAATTAATTTATGAGCATTTAATAAGAGATCTTCTTCCTGTGAGCTGGGTACATCACTGTCTGTACACGTTTCAGGAACAGTGGGATTTGAACCCACAACAGGGCATGCTTCTGGACTGGACATTCCCGAATCGCTGGACGGATCATGAGCGACTGCCTCGTTTGCATTACTGATCATAAGGGATTCATAGAGGCTTTTGTTTTCATCTTCATATGTCCTGCAGTCATTCTCGAGTTCAGTATGCAAGTGAGAAACCAATTCATCAATTTCTTTCACATCTCCAAAACATGGGAGATTTAGCAGTCGCGTGCGCATATAGTCCAAAACATTCAACTGGCTTTCTCTGAAACGCTGCTGCTGGCGATCTAGTAGTAGCTGCAATTGATCGGGAAGGATATTCATTTTCTGAGTCAGCAGGGTAATGAGAAATACTGTAATCAATTAACAACCAATGACTCCCAAGGACGCCGATGACAAATCTGGATACTGATTGGTCAAAATAGATAGGCTGAATCTTGTCCAATTACAGGGTTCAAAATTTTCTCTACCCCGTCGCCAATTGTTGTAACGGGTGACTGCAGGTTATGCTAGGCAGCGTTTATATCGATCGCTTCTGTGACAGTGACACGTAAACACGTAAGGATGACCTAGTGCCCTGATTGGCCCTGCCCCGCTGTCTGTCCTAGCCAGTTGAGTCAAGAACACAAGTCACAGCCTCTGAGTTATGAATCATTGTATTTCAAACATACTCTATTTATATACCAAGCAAACAAACCACATCGTACCATAAAATAGGAAACAACATTTGTACAATATTTAACAAGTGAAGTAAACATCGACCAATAAGAAATGTACATTTAAGGTCCAAGGCCACCGTAGACTTAACACAATAATTATTGGTATATTTTTCCGACTATCCTAACACCTCCCCTTTTTTTTGAAAGATCAGGAGTTCATATCTGCATTTTAAAATTTTCTGGGTTCATCCTCCCCACGAAATAATGTTGGGTCTTCATATCCCAAGTTAAAATTAATTGGACTTTATTTAACACATAATTGTCACATGGAACAGAGAAGTCACTAAAAGTGATTAAGTAGTGTGGACCAACGTCGCTTGATATGAGGTCATCAACCTTTGATTCTTCTGGAACATTACCATAGAATTCCTTGAAAATCTCATTTGTGGATAGTCGATCAGTGGGATAATTAACATCTATCAAAATTGTATTAAACTTCTGACCATCATTTGGTGCATCTAACACATTTTCTGGTACAAGAGGATCTAGATAATAAGATTCATCAGAATCTCCTGTTGTTGACTGATGAGGACCGTTTGGAGCAGCTAGACTCAGTATACTGCACGATTTGTTTCCTGTTTCCTTGTGAGAGGGTACTGTAATTAATTTATGAGCATGTAATAAGAGATCTTCTTTCTGTGAGTTGGGTACATCACTGTCTGTACACGTTTCAGGAACAGTGGGATTTGAACCCACAACAGGGCATGCTTCTGGACTGGACATTCCCGAATCGCTGGACGGATCATGAGCGACTGCCTCGTTTGCATTACTGATCATAAGGGATTCATAGAGGCTTTTGTTTTCATCTTCATATGTCCTGCAGTCATTCTCGAGTTCAGTATGCAAGTGAGAAACCAATTCATCAATTTCTTTCACATCTCCAAAACATGGGAGATTTAGCAGTCGCGTGCGCATATAGTCCAAAACATTCAACTGGCTTTCTCTGAAACGCTGCTGCTGGCGATCTAGTAGTAGCTGCAATTGATCGGGAAGGATAGTCATTTTCTGAGTCAGCAGGGTAATGAGAAATACTGTAATCAATTAACAACCAATGACTCCCAAGGACGCCGATGACAAATCTGGATACTGATTGGTCAAAATAGATAGGCTGAATCTTGTCCAATTACAGGGTTCAAAATTTTCTCTACCCCGTCGCCAATTGTTGTAACGGGTGACTGCAGGTTATGCTAGGCAGCGTTTATATCGATCGCTTCTGTGACAGTGACACGTAAACACGTAAGGATGACCTAGTGCCCTGATTGGCCCTGCCCCGCTGTCTGTCCTAGCCAGTTGAGTCAAGAACACAAGTCACAGCCTCTGAGTTATGAATCATTGTATTTCAAACATACTCTATTTATATACCAAGCAAACAAACCACATCGTACCATAAAATAGGAAACAACATTTGTACAATATTTAACAAGTGAAGTAAACATCGACCAATAAGAAATGTACATTTAAGGTCCAAGGCCACCGTAGACTTAACACAATAATTATTGGTATATTTTTCCGACTATCCTAACACCTCCCCTTTTTTTTTGAAAGATCAGGAGTTCATATCTGCATTTTAAAATTTTCTGGGTTCATCCTCCCCACGAAATAATGTTGGGTCTTCATATCCTCAAGTTAAAATTAATTGGACTTTATTTAACACATAATTGTCACATGGAACAGAGAAGTCACTAAAAGTGATTAAGTAGTGTGGACCAACGTCGCTTGATATGAGGTCATCAACCTTTGATTCTTCTGGAACATTACCATAGAATTCCTTGAAAATCTCATTTGTGGATAGTCGATCAGTGGGATAATTAACATCTATCAAAATTGTATTAAACTTCTGACCATCATTTGGTGCATCTAACACATTTTCTGGTACAAGAGGATCTAGATAATAAGATTCATCAGAATCTCCTGTTGTTGACTGATGAGGACCGTTTGGAGCAGCTAGACTCAGTATACTGCACGATTTGTTTCCTGTTTCCTTGTGAGAGGGCACTGTAATTAATTTATGAGCATTTAATAAGAGATCTTCTTCCTGTGAGCTGGGTACATCACTGTCTGTACACGTTTCAGGAACAGTGGGATTTGAACCCACAACAGGGCATGCTTCTGGACTGGACATTCCCGAATCGCTGGACGGATCATGAGCGACTGCCTCGTTTGCATTACTGATCATAAGGGATTCATAGAGGCTTTTGTTTTCATCTTCATATGTCCTGCAGTCATTCTCGAGTTCAGTATGCAAGTGAGAAACCAATTCATCAATTTCTTTCACATCTCCAAAACATGGGAGATTTAGCAGTCGCGTGCGCATATAGTCCAAAACATTCAACTGGCTTTCTCTGAAACGCTGCTGCTGGCGATCTAGTAGTAGCTGCAATTGATCGGGAAGGATATTCATTTTCTGAGTCAGCAGGGTAATGAGAAATACTGTAATCAATTAACAACCAATGACTCCCAAGGACGCCGATGACAAATCTGGATACTGATTGGTCAAAATAGATAGGCTGAATCTTGTCCAATTACAGGGTTCAAAATTTTCTCTACCCCGTCGCCAATTGTTGTAACGGGTGACTGCAGGTTATGCTAGGCAGCGTTTATATCGATCGCTTCTGTGACAGTGACACGTAAACACGTAAGGATGACCTAGTGCCCTGATTGGCCCTGCCCCGCTGTCTGTCCTAGCCAGTTGAGTCAAGAACACAAGTCACAGCCTCTGAGTTATGAATCATTGTATTTCAAACATACTCTATTTATATACCAAGCAAACAAACCACATCGTACCATAAAATAGGAAACAACATTTGTACAATATTTAACAAGTGAAGTAAACATCGACCAATAAGAAATGTACATTTAAGGTCCAAGGCCACCGTAGACTTAACACAATAATTATTGGTATATTTTTCCGACTATCCTAACACCTCCCCTTTTTTTTGAAAGATCAGGAGTTCATATCTGCATTTTAAAATTTTCTGGGTTCATCCTCCCCACGAAATAATGTTGGGTCTTCATATCCCAAGTTAAAATTAATTGGACTTTATTTAACACATAATTGTCACATGGAACAGAGAAGTCACTAAAAGTGATTAAGTAGTGTGGACCAACGTCGCTTGATATGAGGTCATCAACCTTTGATTCTTCTGGAACATTACCATAGAATTCCTTGAAAATCTCATTTGTGGATAGTCGATCAGTGGGATAATTAACATCTATCAAAATTGTATTAAACTTCTGACCATCATTTGGTGCATCTAACACATTTTCTGGTACAAGAGGATCTAGATAATAAGATTCATCAGAATCTCCTGTTGTTGACTGATGAGGACCGTTTGGAGCAGCTAGACTCAGTATACTGCACGATTTGTTTCCTGTTTCCTTGTGAGAGGGCACTGTAATTAATTTATGAGCATTTAATAAGAGATCTTCTTCCTGTGAGCTGGGTACATCACTGTCTGTACACGTTTCAGGAACAGTGGGATTTGAACCCACAACAGGGCATGCTTCTGGACTGGACATTCCCGAATCGCTGGACGGATCATGAGCGACTGCCTCGTTTGCATTACTGATCATAAGGGATTCATAGAGGCTTTTGTTTTCATCTTCATATGTCCTGCAGTCATTCTCGAGTTCAGTATGCAAGTGAGAAACCAATTCATCAATTTCTTTCACATCTCCAAAACATGGGAGATTTAGCAGTCGCGTGCGCATATAGTCCAAAACATTCAACTGGCTTTCTCTGAAACGCTGCTGCTGGCGATCTAGTAGTAGCTGCAATTGATCGGGAAGGATATTCATTTTCTGAGTCAGCAGGGTAATGAGAAATACTGTAATCAATTAACAACCAATGACTCCCAAGGACGCCGATGACAAATCTGGATACTGATTGGTCAAAATAGATAGGCTGAATCTTGTCCAATTACAGGGTTCAAAATTTTCTCTACCCCGTCGCCAATTGTTGTAACGGGTGACTGCAGGTTATGCTAGGCAGCGTTTATATCGATCGCTTCTGTGACAGTGACACGTAAACACGTAAGGATGACCTAGTGCCCTGATTGGCCCTGCCCCGCTGTCTGTCCTAGCCAGTTGAGTCAAGAACACAAGTCACAGCCTCTGAGTTATGAATCATTGTATTTCAAACATACTCTATTTATATACCAAGCAAACAAACCACATCGTACCATAAAATAGGAAACAACATTTGTACAATATTTAACAAGTGAAGTAAACATCGACCAATAAGAAATGTACATTTAAGGTCCAAGGCCACCGTAGACTTAACACAATAATTATTGGTATATTTTTCCGACTATCCTAACACCTCCCCTTTTTTTTTTGAAAGATCAGGAGTTCATATCTGCATTTTAAAATTTTCTGGGTTCATCCTCCCCCACGAAATAATGTTGGGTCTTCATATCCTCAAGTTAAAATTAATTGGACTTTATTTAACACATAATTGTCACATGGAACAGAGAAGTCACTAAAAGTGATTAAGTAGTGTGGACCAACGTCGCTTGATATGAGGTCATCAACCTTTGATTCTTCTGGAACATTACCATAGAATTCCTTGAAAATCTCATTTGTGGATAGTCGATCACTGTGATAATTAACATCTATCAAAATTGTATTAAACTTCTGACCATCATTTGGTGCATCTAACACATTTTCTGGTACAAGAGGATCTAGATAATAAGATTCATCAGAATCTCCTGTTGTTGACTGATGAGGACCGTTTGGAGCAGCTAGACTCAGTATACTGCACGATTTGTTTCCTGTTTCCTTGTGAGAGGGCACTGTAATTAATTTATGAGCATTTAATAAGAGATCTTCTTCCTGTGAGCTGGGTACATCACTGTCTGTACACGTTTCAGGAACAGTGGGATTTGAACCCACAACAGGGCATGCTTCTGGACTGGACATTCCCGAATCGCTGGACGGATCATGAGCGACTGCCTCGTTTGCATTACTGATCATAAGGGATTCATAGAGGCTTTTGTTTTCATCTTCATATGTCCTGCAGTCATTCTCGAGTTCAGTATGCAAGTGAGAAACCAATTCATCAATTTCTTTCACATCTCCAAAACATGGGAGATTTAGCAGTCGCGTGCGCATATAGTCCAAAACATTCAACTGGCTTTCTCTGAAACGCTGCTGCTGGCGATCTAGTAGTAGCTGCAATTGATCGGGAAGGATATTCATTTTCTGAGTCAGCAGGGTAATGAGAAATACTGTAATCAATTAACAACCAATGACTCCCAAGGACGCCGATGACAAATCTGGATACTGATTGGTCAAAATAGATAGGCTGAATCTTGTCCAATTACAGGGTTCAAAATTTTCTCTACCCCGTCGCCAATTGTTGTAACGGGTGACTGCAGGTTATGCTAGGCAGCGTTTATATCGATCGCTTCTGTGACAGTGACACGTAAACACGTAAGGATGACCTAGTGCCCTGATTGGCCCTGCCCCGCTGTCTGTCCTAGCCAGTTGAGTCAAGAACACAAGTCACAGCCTCTGAGTTATGAATCATTGTATTTCAAACATACTCTATTTATATACCAAGCAAACAAACCACATCGTACCATAAAATAGGAAACAACATTTGTACAATATTTAACAAGTGAAGTAAACATCGACCAATAAGAAATGTACATTTAAGGTCCAAGGCCACCGTAGACTTAACACAATAATTATTGGTATATTTTTCCGACTATCCTAACACCTCCCCTTTTTTTTTTTGAAAGATCAGGAGTTCATATCTGCATTTTAAAATTTTCTGGGTTCATCCTCCCCCACGAAATAATGTTGGGTCTTCATATCCTCAAGTTAAAATTAATTGGACTTTATTTAACACATAATTGTCACATGGAACAGAGAAGTCACTAAAAGTGATTAAGTAGTGTGGACCAACGTCGCTTGATATGAGGTCATCAACCTTTGATTCTTCTGGAACATTACCATAGAATTCCTTGAAAATCTCATTTGTGGATAGTCGATCAGTGGGATAATTAACATCTATCAAAATTGTATTAAACTTCTGACCATCATTTGGTGCATCTAACACATTTTCTGGTACAAGAGGATCTAGATAATAAGATTCATCAGAATCTCCTGTTGTTGACTGATGAGGACCGTTTGGAGCAGCTAGACTCAGTATACTGCACGATTTGTTTCCTGTTTCCTTGTGAGAGGGCACTGTAATTAATTTATGAGCATTTAATAAGAGATCTTCTTCCTGTGAGCTGGGTACATCACTGTCTGTACACGTTTCAGGAACAGTGGGATTTGAACCCACAACAGGGCATGCTTCTGGACTGGACATTCCCGAATCGCTGGACGGATCATGAGCGACTGCCTCGTTTGCATTACTGATCATAAGGGATTCATAGAGGCTTTTGTTTTCATCTTCATATGTCCTGCAGTCATTCTCGAGTTCAGTATGCAAGTGAGAAACCAATTCATCAATTTCTTTCACATCTCCAAAACATGGGAGATTTAGCAGTCGCGTGCGCATATAGTCCAAAACATTCAACTGGCTTTCTCTGAAACGCTGCTGCTGGCGATCTAGTAGTAGCTGCAATTGATCGGGAAGGATATTCATTTTCTGAGTCAGCAGGGTAATGAGAAATACTGTAATCAATTAACAACCAATGACTCCCAAGGACGCCGATGACAAATCTGGATACTGATTGGTCAAAATAGATAGGCTGAATCTTGTCCAATTACAGGGTTCAAAATTTTCTCTACCCCGTCGCCAATTGTTGTAACGGGTGACTGCAGGTTATGCTAGGCAGCGTTTATATCGATCGCTTCTGTGACAGTGACACGTAAACACGTAAGGATGACCTAGTGCCCTGATTGGCCCTGCCCCGCTGTCTGTCCTAGCCAGTTGAGTCAAGAACACAAGTCACAGCCTCTGAGTTATGAATCATTGTATTTCAAACATACTCTATTTATATACCAAGCAAACAAACCACATCGTACCATAAAATAGGAAACAACATTTGTACAATATTTAACAAGTGAAGTAAACATCGACCAATAAGAAATGTACATTTAAGGTCCAAGGCCACCGTAGACTTAACACAATAATTATTGGTATATTTTTCCGACTATCCTAACACCTCCCTTTTTTTTTGAAAGATCAGGAGTTCATATCTGCATTTTAAAATTTTCTGGGTTCATCCTCCCCACGAAATAATGTTGGGTCTTCATATCCTCAAGTTAAAATTAATTGGACTTTATTTAACACATAATTGTCACATGGAACAGAGAAGTCACTAAAAGTGATTAAGTAGTGTGGACCAACGTCGCTTGATATGAGGTCATCAACCTTTGATTCTTCTGGAACATTACCATAGAATTCCTTGAAAATCTCATTTGTGGATAGTCGATCAGTGGGATAATTAACATCTATCAAAATTGTATTAAACTTCTGACCATCATTTGGTGCATCTAACACATTTTCTGGTACAAGAGGATCTAGATAATAAGATTCATCAGAATCTCCTGTTGTTGACTGATGAGGACCGTTTGGAGCAGCTAGACTCAGTATACTGCACGATTTGTTTCCTGTTTCCTTGTGAGAGGGCACTGTAATTAATTTATGAGCATTTAATAAGAGATCTTCTTCCTGTGAGCTGGGTACATCACTGTCTGTACACGTTTCAGGAACAGTGGGATTTGAACCCACAACAGGGCATGCTTCTGGACTGGACATTCCCGAATCGCTGGACGGATCATGAGCGACTGCCTCGTTTGCATTACTGATCATAAGGGATTCATAGAGGCTTTTGTTTTCATCTTCATATGTCCTGCAGTCATTCTCGAGTTCAGTATGCAAGTGAGAAACCAATTCATCAATTTCTTTCACATCTCCAAAACATGGGAGATTTAGCAGTCGCGTGCGCATATAGTCCAAAACATTCAACTGGCTTTCTCTGAAACGCTGCTGCTGGCGATCTAGTAGTAGCTGCAATTGATCGGGAAGGATATTCATTTTCTGAGTCAGCAGGGTAATGAGAAATACTGTAATCAATTAACAACCAATGACTCCCAAGGACGCCGATGACAAATCTGGATACTGATTGGTCAAAATAGATAGGCTGAATCTTGTCCAATTACAGGGTTCAAAATTTTCTCTACCCCGTCGCCAATTGTTGTAACGGGTGACTGCAGGTTATGCTAGGCAGCGTTTATATCGATCGCTTCTGTGACAGTGACACGTAAACACGTAAGGATGACCTAGTGCCCTGATTGGCCCTGCCCCGCTGTCTGTCCTAGCCAGTTGAGTCAAGAACACAAGTCACAGCCTCTGAGTTATGAATCATTGTATTTCAAACATACTCTATTTATATACCAAGCAAACAAACCACATCGTACCATAAAATAGGAAACAACATTTGTACAATATTTAACAAGTGAAGTAAACATCGACCAATAAGAAATGTACATTTAAGGTCCAAGGCCACCGTAGACTTAACACAATAATTATTGGTATATTTTTCCGACTATCCTAACACCTCCCCTTTTTTTTGAAAGATCAGGAGTTCATATCTGCATTTTAAAATTTTCTGGGTTCATCCTCCCCACGAAATAATGTTGGGTCTTCATATCCTCAAGTTAAAATTAATTGGACTTTATTTAACACATAATTGTCACATGGAACAGAGAAGTCACTAAAAGTGATTAAGTAGTGTGGACCAACGTCGCTTGATATGAGGTCATCAACCTTTGATTCTTCTGGAACATTACCATAGAATTCCTTGAAAATCTCATTTGTGGATAGTCGATCAGTGGGATAATTAACATCTATCAAAATTGTATTAAACTTCTGACCATCATTTGGTGCATCTAACACATTTTCTGGTACAAGAGGATCTAGATAATAAGATTCATCAGAATCTCCTGTTGTTGACTGATGAGGACCGTTTGGAGCAGCTAGACTCAGTATACTGCACGATTTGTTTCCTGTTTCCTTGTGAGAGGGCACTGTAATTAATTTATGAGCATTTAATAAGAGATCTTCTTCCTGTGAGCTGGGTACATCACTGTCTGTACACGTTTCAGGAACAGTGGGATTTGAACCCACAACAGGGCATGCTTCTGGACTGGACATTCCCGAATCGCTGGACGGATCATGAGCGACTGCCTCGTTTGCATTACTGATCATAAGGGATTCATAGAGGCTTTTGTTTTCATCTTCATATGTCCTGCAGTCATTCTCGAGTTCAGTATGCAAGTGAGAAACCAATTCATCAATTTCTTTCACATCTCCAAAACATGGGAGATTTAGCAGTCGCGTGCGCATATAGTCCAAAACATTCAACTGGCTTTCTCTGAAACGCTGCTGCTGGCGATCTAGTAGTAGCTGCAATTGATCGGGAAGGATATTCATTTTCTGAGTCAGCAGGGTAATGAGAAATACTGTAATCAATTAACAACCAATGACTCCCAAGGACGCCGATGACAAATCTGGATACTGATTGGTCAAAATAGATAGGCTGAATCTTGTCCAATTACAGGGTTCAAAATTTTCTCTACCCCGTCGCCAATTGTTGTAACGGGTGACTGCAGGTTATGCTAGGCAGCGTTTATATCGATCGCTTCTGTGACAGTGACACGTAAACACGTAAGGATGACCTAGTGCCCTGATTGGCCCTGCCCCGCTGTCTGTCCTAGCCAGTTGAGTCAAGAACACAAGTCACAGCCTCTGAGTTATGAATCATTGTATTTCAAACATACTCTATTTATATACCAAGCAAACAAACCACATCGTACCATAAAATAGGAAACAACATTTGTACAATATTTAACAAGTGAAGTAAACATCGACCAATAAGAAATGTACATTTAAGGTCCAAGGCCACCGTAGACTTAACACAATAATTATTGGTATATTTTTCCGACTATCCTAACACCTCCCCTTTTTTTTGAAAGATCAGGAGTTCATATCTGCATTTTAAAATTTTCTGGGTTCATCCTCCCCACGAAATAATGTTGGGTCTTCATATCCTCAAGTTAAAATTAATTGGACTTTATTTAACACATAATTGTCACATGGAACAGAGAAGTCACTAAAAGTGATTAAGTAGTGTGGACCAACGTCGCTTGATATGAGGTCATCAACCTTTGATTCTTCTGGAACATTACCATAGAATTCCTTGAAAATCTCATTTGTGGATAGTCGATCACTGGGATAATTAACATCTATCAAAATTGTATTAAACTTCTGACCATCATTTGGTGCATCTAACACATTTTCTGGTACAAGAGGATCTAGATAATAAGATTCATCAGAATCTCCTGTTGTTGACTGATGAGGACCGTTTGGAGCAGCTAGACTCAGTATACTGCACGATTTGTTTCCTGTTTCCTTGTGAGAGGGCACTGTAATTAATTTATGAGCATTTAATAAGAGATCTTCTTCCTGTGAGCTGGGTACATCACTGTCTGTACACGTTTCAGGAACAGTGGGATTTGAACCCACAACAGGGCATGCTTCTGGACTGGACATTCCCGAATCGCTGGACGGATCATGAGCGACTGCCTCGTTTGCATTACTGATCATAAGGGATTCATAGAGGCTTTTGTTTTCATCTTCATATGTCCTGCAGTCATTCTCGAGTTCAGTATGCAAGTGAGAAACCAATTCATCAATTTCTTTCACATCTCCAAAACATGGGAGATTTAGCAGTCGCGTGCGCATATAGTCCAAAACATTCAACTGGCTTTCTCTGAAACGCTGCTGCTGGCGATCTAGTAGTAGCTGCAATTGATCGGGAAGGATATTCATTTTCTGAGTCAGCAGGGTAATGAGAAATACTGTAATCAATTAACAACCAATGACTCCCAAGGACGCCGATGACAAATCTGGATACTGATTGGTCAAAATAGATAGGCTGAATCTTGTCCAATTACAGGGTTCAAAATTTTCTCTACCCCGTCGCCAATTGTTGTAACGGGTGACTGCAGGTTATGCTAGGCAGCGTTTATATCGATCGCTTCTGTGACAGTGACACGTAAACACGTAAGGATGACCTAGTGCCCTGATTGGCCCTGCCCCGCTGTCTGTCCTAGCCAGTTGAGTCAAGAACACAAGTCACAGCCTCTGAGTTATGAATCATTGTATTTCAAACATACTCTATTTATATACCAAGCAAACAAACCACATCGTACCATAAAATAGGAAACAACATTTGTACAATATTTAACAAGTGAAGTAAACATCGACCAATAAGAAATGTACATTTAAGGTCCAAGGCCACCGTAGACTTAACACAATAATTATTGGTATATTTTTCCGACTATCCTAACACCTCCCCTTTTTTTTTTGAAAGATCAGGAGTTCATATCTGCATTTTAAAATTTTCTGGGTTCATCCTCCCCCACGAAATAATGTTGGGTCTTCATATCCTCAAGTTAAAATTAATTGGACTTTATTTAACACATAATTGTCACATGGAACAGAGAAGTCACTAAAAGTGATTAAGTAGTGTGGACCAACGTCGCTTGATATGAGGTCATCAACCTTTGATTCTTCTGGAACATTACCATAGAATTCCTTGAAAATCTCATTTGTGGATAGTCGATCAGTGGGATAATTAACATCTATCAAAATTGTATTAAACTTCTGACCATCATTTGGTGCATCTAACACATTTTCTGGTACAAGAGGATCTAGATAATAAGATTCATCAGAATCTCCTGTTGTTGACTGATGAGGACCGTTTGGAGCAGCTAGACTCAGTATACTGCACGATTTGTTTCCTGTTTCCTTGTGAGAGGGCACTGTAATTAATTTATGAGCATTTAATAAGAGATCTTCTTCCTGTGAGCTGGGTACATCACTGTCTGTACACGTTTCAGGAACAGTGGGATTTGAACCCACAACAGGGCATGCTTCTGGACTGGACATTCCCGAATCGCTGGACGGATCATGAGCGACTGCCTCGTTTGCATTACTGATCATAAGGGATTCATAGAGGCTTTTGTTTTCATCTTCATATGTCCTGCAGTCATTCTCGAGTTCAGTATGCAAGTGAGAAACCAATTCATCAATTTCTTTCACATCTCCAAAACATGGGAGATTTAGCAGTCGCGTGCGCATATAGTCCAAAACATTCAACTGGCTTTCTCTGAAACGCTGCTGCTGGCGATCTAGTAGTAGCTGCAATTGATCGGGAAGGATATTCATTTTCTGAGTCAGCAGGGTAATGAGAAATACTGTAATCAATTAACAACCAATGACTCCCAAGGACGCCGATGACAAATCTGGATACTGATTGGTCAAAATAGATAGGCTGAATCTTGTCCAATTACAGGGTTCAAAATTTTCTCTACCCCGTCGCCAATTGTTGTAACGGGTGACTGCAGGTTATGCTAGGCAGCGTTTATATCGATCGCTTCTGTGACAGTGACACGTAAACACGTAAGGATGACCTAGTGCCCTGATTGGCCCTGCCCCGCTGTCTGTCCTAGCCAGTTGAGTCAAGAACACAAGTCACAGCCTCTGAGTTATGAATCATTGTATTTCAAACATACTCTATTTATATACCAAGCAAACAAACCACATCGTACCATAAAATAGGAAACAACATTTGTACAATATTTAACAAGTGAAGTAAACATCGACCAATAAGAAATGTACATTTAAGGTCCAAGGCCACCGTAGACTTAACACAATAATTATTGGTATATTTTTCCGACTATCCTAACACCTCCCCTTTTTTTTTTGAAAGATCAGGAGTTCATATCTGCATTTTAAAATTTTCTGGGTTCATCCTCCCCCACGAAATAATGTTGGGTCTTCATATCCTCAAGTTAAAATTAATTGGACTTTATTTAACACATAATTGTCACGTGGAACAGAGAAGTCACTAAAAGTGATTAAGTAGTGTGGACCAACGTCGCTTGATATGAGGTCATCAACCTTTGATTCTTCTGGAACATTACCATAGAATTCCTTGAAAATCTCATTTGTGGATAGTCGATCAGTGGGATAATTAACATCTATCAAAATTGTATTAAACTTCTGACCATCATTTGGTGCATCTAACACATTTTCTGGTACAAGAGGATCTAGATAATAAGATTCATCAGAATCTCCTGTTGTTGACTGATGAGGACCGTTTGGAGCAGCTAGACTCAGTATACTGCACGATTTGTTTCCTGTTTCCTTGTGAGAGGGCACTGTAATTAATTTATGAGCATTTAATAAGAGATCTTCTTCCTGTGAGCTGGGTACATCACTGTCTGTACACGTTTCAGGAACAGTGGGATTTGAACCCACAACAGGGCATGCTTCTGGACTGGACATTCCCGAATCGCTGGACGGATCATGAGCGACTGCCTCGTTTGCATTACTGATCATAAGGGATTCATAGAGGCTTTTGTTTTCATCTTCATATGTCCTGCAGTCATTCTCGAGTTCAGTATGCAAGTGAGAAACCAATTCATCAATTTCTTTCACATCTCCAAAACATGGGAGATTTAGCAGTCGCGTGCGCATATAGTCCAAAACATTCAACTGGCTTTCTCTGAAACGCTGCTGCTGGCGATCTAGTAGTAGCTGCAATTGATCGGGAAGGATATTCATTTTCTGAGTCAGCAGGGTAATGAGAAATACTGTAATCAATTAACAACCAATGACTCCCAAGGACGCCGATGACAAATCTGGATACTGATTGGTCAAAATAGATAGGCTGAATCTTGTCCAATTACAGGGTTCAAAATTTTCTCTACCCCGTCGCCAATTGTTGTAACGGGTGACTGCAGGTTATGCTAGGCAGCGTTTATATCGATCGCTTCTGTGACAGTGACACGTAAACACGTAAGGATGACCTAGTGCCCTGATTGGCCCTGCCCCGCTGTCTGTCCTAGCCAGTTGAGTCAAGAACACAAGTCACAGCCTCTGAGTTATGAATCATTGTATTTCAAACATACTCTATTTATATACCAAGCAAACAAACCACATCGTACCATAAAATAGGAAACAACATTTGTACAATATTTAACAAGTGAAGTAAACATCGACCAATAAGAAATGTACATTTAAGGTCCAAGGCCACCGTAGACTTAACACAATAATTATTGGTATATTTTTCCGACTATCCTAACACCTCCCCTTTTTTTTTTTGAAAGATCAGGAGTTCATATCTGCATTTTAAAATTTTCTGGGTTCATCCTCCCCCACGAAATAATGTTGGGTCTTCATATCCTCAAGTTAAAATTAATTGGACTTTATTTAACACATAATTGTCACATGGAACAGAGAAGTCACTAAAAGTGATTAAGTAGTGTGGACCAACGTCGCTTGATATGAGGTCATCAACCTTTGATTCTTCTGGAACATTACCATAGAATTCCTTGAAAATCTCATTTGTGGATAGTCGATCAGTGGGATAATTAACATCTATCAAAATTGTATTAAACTTCTGACCATCATTTGGTGCATCTAACACATTTTCTGGTACAAGAGGATCTAGATAATAAGATTCATCAGAATCTCCTGTTGTTGACTGATGAGGACCGTTTGGAGCAGCTAGACTCAGTATACTGCACGATTTGTTTCCTGTTTCCTTGTGAGAGGGCACTGTAATTAATTTATGAGCATTTAATAAGAGATCTTCTTCCTGTGAGCTGGGTACATCACTGTCTGTACACGTTTCAGGAACAGTGGGATTTGAACCCACAACAGGGCATGCTTCTGGACTGGACATTCCCGAATCGCTGGACGGATCATGAGCGACTGCCTCGTTTGCATTACTGATCATAAGGGATTCATAGAGGCTTTTGTTTTCATCTTCATATGTCCTGCAGTCATTCTCGAGTTCAGTATGCAAGTGAGAAACCAATTCATCAATTTCTTTCACATCTCCAAAACATGGGAGATTTAGCAGTCGCGTGCGCATATAGTCCAAAACATTCAACTGGCTTTCTCTGAAACGCTGCTGCTGGCGATCTAGTAGTAGCTGCAATTGATCGGGAAGGATATTCATTTTCTGAGTCAGCAGGGTAATGAGAAATACTGTAATCAATTAACAACCAATGACTCCCAAGGACGCCGATGACAAATCTGGATACTGATTGGTCAAAATAGATAGGCTGAATCTTGTCCAATTACAGGGTTCAAAATTTTCTCTACCCCGTCGCCAATTGTTGTAACGGGTGACTGCAGGTTATGCTAGGCAGCGTTTATATCGATCGCTTCTGTGACAGTGACACGTAAACACGTAAGGATGACCTAGTGCCCTGATTGGCCCTGCCCCGCTGTCTGTCCTAGCCAGTTGAGTCAAGAACACAAGTCACAGCCTCTGAGTTATGAATCATTGTATTTCAAACATACTCTATTTATATACCAAGCAAACAAACCACATCGTACCATAAAATAGGAAACAACATTTGTACAATATTTAACAAGTGAAGTAAACATCGACCAATAAGAAATGTACATTTAAGGTCCAAGGCCACCGTAGACTTAACACAATAATTATTGGTATATTTTTCCGACTATCCTAACACCTCCCTTTTTTTTTTTTGAAAGATCAGGAGTTCATATCTGCATTTTAAAATTTTCTGGGTTCATCCTCCCCCACGAAATAATGTTGGGTCTTCATATCCTCAAGTTAAAATTAATTGGACTTTATTTAACACATAATTGTCACATGGAACAGAGAAGTCACTAAAAGTGATTAAGTAGTGTGGACCAACGTCGCTTGATATGAGGTCATCAACCTTTGATTCTTCTGGAACATTACCATAGAATTCCTTGAAAATCTCATTTGTGGATAGTCGATCAGTGGGATAATTAACATCTATCAAAATTGTATTAAACTTCTGACCATCATTTGGTGCATCTAACACATTTTCTGGTACAAGAGGATCTAGATAATAAGATTCATCAGAATCTCCTGTTGTTGACTGATGAGGACCGTTTGGAGCAGCTAGACTCAGTATACTGCACGATTTGTTTCCTGTTTCCTTGTGAGAGGGCACTGTAATTAATTTATGAGCATTTAATAAGAGATCTTCTTCCTGTGAGCTGGGTACATCACTGTCTGTACACGTTTCAGGAACAGTGGGATTTGAACCCACAACAGGGCATGCTTCTGGACTGGACATTCCCGAATCGCTGGACGGATCATGAGCGACTGCCTCGTTTGCATTACTGATCATAAGGGATTCATAGAGGCTTTTGTTTTCATCTTCATATGTCCTGCAGTCATTCTCGAGTTCAGTATGCAAGTGAGAAACCAATTCATCAATTTCTTTCACATCTCCAAAACATGGGAGATTTAGCAGTCGCGTGCGCATATAGTCCAAAACATTCAACTGGCTTTCTCTGAAACGCTGCTGCTGGCGATCTAGTAGTAGCTGCAATTGATCGGGAAGGATATTCATTTTCTGAGTCAGCAGGGTAATGAGAAATACTGTAATCAATTAACAACCAATGACTCCCAAGGACGCCGATGACAAATCTGGATACTGATTGGTCAAAATAGATAGGCTGAATCTTGTCCAATTACAGGGTTCAAAATTTTCTCTACCCCGTCGCCAATTGTTGTAACGGGTGACTGCAGGTTATGCTAGGCAGCGTTTATATCGATCGCTTCTGTGACAGTGACACGTAAACACGTAAGGATGACCTAGTGCCCTGATTGGCCCTGCCCCGCTGTCTGTCCTAGCCAGTTGAGTCAAGAACACAAGTCACAGCCTCTGAGTTATGAATCATTGTATTTCAAACATACTCTATTTATATACCAAGCAAACAAACCACATCGTACCATAAAATAGGAAACAACATTTGTACAATATTTAACAAGTGAAGTAAACATCGACCAATAAGAAATGTACATTTAAGGTCCAAGGCCACCGTAGACTTAACACAATAATTATTGGTATATTTTTCCGACTATCCTAACACCTCCCCTTTTTTTTTGAAAGATCAGGAGTTCATATCTGCATTTTAAAATTTTCTGGGTTCATCCTCCCCACGAAATAATGTTGGGTCTTCATATCCCCAAGTTAAAATTAATTGGACTTTATTTAACACATAATTGTCACATGGAACAGAGAAGTCACTAAAAGTGATTAAGTAGTGTGGACCAACGTCGCTTGATATGAGGTCATCAACCTTTGATTCTTCTGGAACATTACCATAGAATTCCTTGAAAATCTCATTTGTGGATAGTCGATCAGTGGGATAATTAACATCTATCAAAATTGTATTAAACTTCTGACCATCATTTGGTGCATCTAACACATTTTCTGGTACAAGAGGATCTAGATAATAAGATTCATCAGAATCTCCTGTTGTTGACTGATGAGGACCGTTTGGAGCAGCTAGACTCAGTATACTGCACGATTTGTTTCCTGTTTCCTTGTGAGAGGGCACTGTAATTAATTTATGAGCATTTAATAAGAGATCTTCTTCCTGTGAGCTGGGTACATCACTGTCTGTACACGTTTCAGGAACAGTGGGATTTGAACCCACAACAGGGCATGCTTCTGGACTGGACATTCCCGAATCGCTGGACGGATCATGAGCGACTGCCTCGTTTGCATTACTGATCATAAGGGATTCATAGAGGCTTTTGTTTTCATCTTCATATGTCCTGCAGTCATTCTCGAGTTCAGTATGCAAGTGAGAAACCAATTCATCAATTTCTTTCACATCTCCAAAACATGGGAGATTTAGCAGTCGCGTGCGCATATAGTCCAAAACATTCAACTGGCTTTCTCTGAAACGCTGCTGCTGGCGATCTAGTAGTAGCTGCAATTGATCGGGAAGGATATTCATTTTCTGAGTCAGCAGGGTAATGAGAAATACTGTAATCAATTAACAACCAATGACTCCCAAGGACGCCGATGACAAATCTGGATACTGATTGGTCAAAATAGATAGGCTGAATCTTGTCCAATTACAGGGTTCAAAATTTTCTCTACCCCGTCGCCAATTGTTGTAACGGGTGACTGCAGGTTATGCTAGGCAGCGTTTATATCGATCGCTTCTGTGACAGTGACACGTAAACACGTAAGGATGACCTAGTGCCCTGATTGGCCCTGCCCCGCTGTCTGTCCTAGCCAGTTGAGTCAAGAACACAAGTCACAGCCTCTGAGTTATGAATCATTGTATTTCAAACATACTCTATTTATATACCAAGCAAACAAACCACATCGTACCATAAAATAGGAAACAACATTTGTACAATATTTAACAAGTGAAGTAAACATCGACCAATAAGAAATGTACATTTAAGGTCCAAGGCCACCGTAGACTTAACACAATAATTATTGGTATATTTTTCCGACTATCCTAACACCTCCCCTTTTTTTTTGAAAGATCAGGAGTTCATATCTGCATTTTAAAATTTTCTGGGTTCATCCTCCCCACGAAATAATGTTGGGTCTTCATATCCCCAAGTTAAAATTAATTGGACTTTATTTAACACATAATTGTCACATGGAACAGAGAAGTCACTAAAAGTGATTAAGTAGTGTGGACCAACGTCGCTTGATATGAGGTCATCAACCTTTGATTCTTCTGGAACATTACCATAGAATTCCTTGAAAATCTCATTTGTGGATAGTCGATCACTGGGATAATTAACATCTATCAAAATTGTATTAAACTTCTGACCATCATTTGGTGCATCTAACACATTTTCTGGTACAAGAGGATCTAGATAATAAGATTCATCAGAATCTCCTGTTGTTGACTGATGAGGACCGTTTGGAGCAGCTAGACTCAGTATACTGCACGATTTGTTTCCTGTTTCCTTGTGAGAGGGCACTGTAATTAATTTATGAGCATTTAATAAGAGATCTTCTTCCTGTGAGCTGGGTACATCACTGTCTGTACACGTTTCAGGAACAGTGGGATTTGAACCCACAACAGGGCATGCTTCTGGACTGGACATTCCCGAATCGCTGGACGGATCATGAGCGACTGCCTCGTTTGCATTACTGATCATAAGGGATTCATAGAGGCTTTTGTTTTCATCTTCATATGTCCTGCAGTCATTCTCGAGTTCAGTATGCAAGTGAGAAACCAATTCATCAATTTCTTTCACATCTCCAAAACATGGGAGATTTAGCAGTCGCGTGCGCATATAGTCCAAAACATTCAACTGGCTTTCTCTGAAACGCTGCTGCTGGCGATCTAGTAGTAGCTGCAATTGATCGGGAAGGATATTCATTTTCTGAGTCAGCAGGGTAATGAGAAATACTGTAATCAATTAACAACCAATGACTCCCAAGGACGCCGATGACAAATCTGGATACTGATTGGTCAAAATAGATAGGCTGAATCTTGTCCAATTACAGGGTTCAAAATTTTCTCTACCCCGTCGCCAATTGTTGTAACGGGTGACTGCAGGTTATGCTAGGCAGCGTTTATATCGATCGCTTCTGTGACAGTGACACGTAAACACGTAAGGATGACCTAGTGCCCTGATTGGCCCTGCCCCGCTGTCTGTCCTAGCCAGTTGAGTCAAGAACACAAGTCACAGCCTCTGAGTTATGAATCATTGTATTTCAAACATACTCTATTTATATACCAAGCAAACAAACCACATCGTACCATAAAATAGGAAACAACATTTGTACAATATTTAACAAGTGAAGTAAACATCGACCAATAAGAAATGTACATTTAAGGTCCAAGGCCACCGTAGACTTAACACAATAATTATTGGTATATTTTTCCGACTATCCTAACACCTCCCCTTTTTTTTGAAAGATCAGGAGTTCATATCTGCATTTTAAAATTTTCTGGGTTCATCCTCCCCACGAAATAATGTTGGGTCTTCATATCCCCAAGTTAAAATTAATTGGACTTTATTTAACACATAATTGTCACATGGAACAGAGAAGTCACTAAAAGTGATTAAGTAGTGTGGACCAACGTCGCTTGATATGAGGTCATCAACCTTTGATTCTTCTGGAACATTACCATAGAATTCCTTGAAAATCTCATTTGTGGATAGTCGATCAGTGGGATAATTAACATCTATCAAAATTGTATTAAACTTCTGACCATCATTTGGTGCATCTAACACATTTTCTGGTACAAGAGGATCTAGATAATAAGATTCATCAGAATCTCCTGTTGTTGACTGATGAGGACCGTTTGGAGCAGCTAGACTCAGTATACTGCACGATTTGTTTCCTGTTTCCTTGTGAGAGGGCACTGTAATTAATTTATGAGCATTTAATAAGAGATCTTCTTCCTGTGAGCTGGGTACATCACTGTCTGTACACGTTTCAGGAACAGTGGGATTTGAACCCACAACAGGGCATGCTTCTGGACTGGACATTCCCGAATCGCTGGACGGATCATGAGCGACTGCCTCGTTTGCATTACTGATCATAAGGGATTCATAGAGGCTTTTGTTTTCATCTTCATATGTCCTGCAGTCATTCTCGAGTTCAGTATGCAAGTGAGAAACCAATTCATCAATTTCTTTCACATCTCCAAAACATGGGAGATTTAGCAGTCGCGTGCGCATATAGTCCAAAACATTCAACTGGCTTTCTCTGAAACGCTGCTGCTGGCGATCTAGTAGTAGCTGCAATTGATCGGGAAGGATATTCATTTTCTGAGTCAGCAGGGTAATGAGAAATACTGTAATCAATTAACAACCAATGACTCCCAAGGACGCCGATGACAAATCTGGATACTGATTGGTCAAAATAGATAGGCTGAATCTTGTCCAATTACAGGGTTCAAAATTTTCTCTACCCCGTCGCCAATTGTTGTAACGGGTGACTGCAGGTTATGCTAGGCAGCGTTTATATCGATCGCTTCTGTGACAGTGACACGTAAACACGTAAGGATGACCTAGTGCCCTGATTGGCCCTGCCCCGCTGTCTGTCCTAGCCAGTTGAGTCAAGAACACAAGTCACAGCCTCTGAGTTATGAATCATTGTATTTCAAACATACTCTATTTATATACCAAGCAAACAAACCACATCGTACCATAAAATAGGAAACAACATTTGTACAATATTTAACAAGTGAAGTAAACATCGACCAATAAGAAATGTACATTTAAGGTCCAAGGCCACCGTAGACTTAACACAATAATTATTGGTATATTTTTCCGACTATCCTAACACCTCCCCTTTTTTTGAAAGATCAGGAGTTCATATCTGCATTTTAAAATTTTCTGGGTTCATCCTCCCCACGAAATAATGTTGGGTCTTCATATCCCCAAGTTAAAATTAATTGGACTTTATTTAACACATAATTGTCACATGGAACAGAGAAGTCACTAAAAGTGATTAAGTAGTGTGGACCAACGTCGCTTGATATGAGGTCATCAACCTTTGATTCTTCTGGAACATTACCATAGAATTCCTTGAAAATCTCATTTGTGGATAGTCGATCAGTGGGATAATTAACATCTATCAAAATTGTATTAAACTTCTGACCATCATTTGGTGCATCTAACACATTTTCTGGTACAAGAGGATCTAGATAATAAGATTCATCAGAATCTCCTGTTGTTGACTGATGAGGACCGTTTGGAGCAGCTAGACTCAGTATACTGCACGATTTGTTTCCTGTTTCCTTGTGAGAGGGCACTGTAATTAATTTATGAGCATTTAATAAGAGATCTTCTTCCTGTGAGCTGGGTACATCACTGTCTGTACACGTTTCAGGAACAGTGGGATTTGAACCCACAACAGGGCATGCTTCTGGACTGGACATTCCCGAATCGCTGGACGGATCATGAGCGACTGCCTCGTTTGCATTACTGATCATAAGGGATTCATAGAGGCTTTTGTTTTCATCTTCATATGTCCTGCAGTCATTCTCGAGTTCAGTATGCAAGTGAGAAACCAATTCATCAATTTCTTTCACATCTCCAAAACATGGGAGATTTAGCAGTCGCGTGCGCATATAGTCCAAAACATTCAACTGGCTTTCTCTGAAACGCTGCTGCTGGCGATCTAGTAGTAGCTGCAATTGATCGGGAAGGATATTCATTTTCTGAGTCAGCAGGGTAATGAGAAATACTGTAATCAATTAACAACCAATGACTCCCAAGGACGCCGATGACAAATCTGGATACTGATTGGTCAAAATAGATAGGCTGAATCTTGTCCAATTACAGGGTTCAAAATTTTCTCTACCCCGTCGCCAATTGTTGTAACGGGTGACTGCAGGTTATGCTAGGCAGCGTTTATATCGATCGCTTCTGTGACAGTGACACGTAAACACGTAAGGATGACCTAGTGCCCTGATTGGCCCTGCCCCGCTGTCTGTCCTAGCCAGTTGAGTCAAGAACACAAGTCACAGCCTCTGAGTTATGAATCATTGTATTTCAAACATACTCTATTTATATACCAAGCAAACAAACCACATCGTACCATAAAATAGGAAACAACATTTGTACAATATTTAACAAGTGAAGTAAACATCGACCAATAAGAAATGTACATTTAAGGTCCAAGGCCACCGTAGACTTAACACAATAATTATTGGTATATTTTTCCGACTATCCTAACACCTCCCCTTTTTTTGAAAGATCAGGAGTTCATATCTGCATTTTAAAATTTTCTGGGTTCATCCTCCCCACGAAATAATGTTGGGTCTTCATATCCTCAAGTTAAAATTAATTGGACTTTATTTAACACATAATTGTCACATGGAACAGAGAAGTCACTAAAAGTGATTAAGTAGTGTGGACCAACGTCGCTTGATATGAGGTCATCAACCTTTGATTCTTCTGGAACATTACCATAGAATTCCTTGAAAATCTCATTTGTGGATAGTCGATCAGTGGGATAATTAACATCTATCAAAATTGTATTAAACTTCTGACCATCATTTGGTGCATCTAACACATTTTCTGGTACAAGAGGATCTAGATAATAAGATTCATCAGAATCTCCTGTTGTTGACTGATGAGGACCGTTTGGAGCAGCTAGACTCAGTATACTGCACGATTTGTTTCCTGTTTCCTTGTGAGAGGGCACTGTAATTAATTTATGAGCATTTAATAAGAGATCTTCTTCCTGTGAGCTGGGTACATCACTGTCTGTACACGTTTCAGGAACAGTGGGATTTGAACCCACAACAGGGCATGCTTCTGGACTGGACATTCCCGAATCGCTGGACGGATCATGAGCGACTGCCTCGTTTGCATTACTGATCATAAGGGATTCATAGAGGCTTTTGTTTTCATCTTCATATGTCCTGCAGTCATTCTCGAGTTCAGTATGCAAGTGAGAAACCAATTCATCAATTTCTTTCACATCTCCAAAACATGGGAGATTTAGCAGTCGCGTGCGCATATAGTCCAAAACATTCAACTGGCTTTCTCTGAAACGCTGCTGCTGGCGATCTAGTAGTAGCTGCAATTGATCGGGAAGGATATTCATTTTCTGAGTCAGCAGGGTAATGAGAAATACTGTAATCAATTAACAACCAATGACTCCCAAGGACGCCGATGACAAATCTGGATACTGATTGGTCAAAATAGATAGGCTGAATCTTGTCCAATTACAGGGTTCAAAATTTTCTCTACCCCGTCGCCAATTGTTGTAACGGGTGACTGCAGGTTATGCTAGGCAGCGTTTATATCGATCGCTTCTGTGACAGTGACACGTAAACACGTAAGGATGACCTAGTGCCCTGATTGGCCCTGCCCCGCTGTCTGTCCTAGCCAGTTGAGTCAAGAACACAAGTCACAGCCTCTGAGTTATGAATCATTGTATTTCAAACATACTCTATTTATATACCAAGCAAACAAACCACATCGTACCATAAAATAGGAAACAACATTTGTACAATATTTAACAAGTGAAGTAAACATCGACCAATAAGAAATGTACATTTAAGGTCCAAGGCCACCGTAGACTTAACACAATAATTATTGGTATATTTTTCCGACTATCCTAACACCTCCCCTTTTTTTTTTGAAAGATCAGGAGTTCATATCTGCATTTTAAAATTTTCTGGGTTCATCCTCCCCCACGAAATAATGTTGGGTCTTCATATCCCCAAGTTAAAATTAATTGGACTTTATTTAACACATAATTGTCACATGGAACAGAGAAGTCACTAAAAGTGATTAAGTAGTGTGGACCAACGTCGCTTGATATGAGGTCATCAACCTTTGATTCTTCTGGAACATTACCATAGAATTCCTTGAAAATCTCATTTGTGGATAGTCGATCAGTGGGATAATTAACATCTATCAAAATTGTATTAAACTTCTGACCATCATTTGGTGCATCTAACACATTTTCTGGTACAAGAGGATCTAGATAATAAGATTCATCAGAATCTCCTGTTGTTGACTGATGAGGACCGTTTGGAGCAGCTAGACTCAGTATACTGCACGATTTGTTTCCTGTTTCCTTGTGAGAGGGCACTGTAATTAATTTATGAGCATTTAATAAGAGATCTTCTTCCTGTGAGCTGGGTACATCACTGTCTGTACACGTTTCAGGAACAGTGGGATTTGAACCCACAACAGGGCATGCTTCTGGACTGGACATTCCCGAATCGCTGGACGGATCATGAGCGACTGCCTCGTTTGCATTACTGATCATAAGGGATTCATAGAGGCTTTTGTTTTCATCTTCATATGTCCTGCAGTCATTCTCGAGTTCAGTATGCAAGTGAGAAACCAATTCATCAATTTCTTTCACATCTCCAAAACATGGGAGATTTAGCAGTCGCGTGCGCATATAGTCCAAAACATTCAACTGGCTTTCTCTGAAACGCTGCTGCTGGCGATCTAGTAGTAGCTGCAATTGATCGGGAAGGATATTCATTTTCTGAGTCAGCAGGGTAATGAGAAATACTGTAATCAATTAACAACCAATGACTCCCAAGGACGCCGATGACAAATCTGGATACTGATTGGTCAAAATAGATAGGCTGAATCTTGTCCAATTACAGGGTTCAAAATTTTCTCTACCCCGTCGCCAATTGTTGTAACGGGTGACTGCAGGTTATGCTAGGCAGCGTTTATATCGATCGCTTCTGTGACAGTGACACGTAAACACGTAAGGATGACCTAGTGCCCTGATTGGCCCTGCCCCGCTGTCTGTCCTAGCCAGTTGAGTCAAGAACACAAGTCACAGCCTCTGAGTTATGAATCATTGTATTTCAAACATACTCTATTTATATACCAAGCAAACAAACCACATCGTACCATAAAATAGGAAACAACATTTGTACAATATTTAACAAGTGAAGTAAACATCGACCAATAAGAAATGTACATTTAAGGTCCAAGGCCACCGTAGACTTAACACAATAATTATTGGTATATTTTTCCGACTATCCTAACACCTCCCTTTTTTTTGAAAGATCAGGAGTTCATATCTGCATTTTAAAATTTTCTGGGTTCATCCTCCCCACGAAATAATGTTGGGTCTTCATATCCCCAAGTTAAAATTAATTGGACTTTATTTAACACATAATTGTCACATGGAACAGAGAAGTCACTAAAAGTGATTAAGTAGTGTGGACCAACGTCGCTTGATATGAGGTCATCAACCTTTGATTCTTCTGGAACATTACCATAGAATTCCTTGAAAATCTCATTTGTGGATAGTCGATCAGTGGGATAATTAACATCTATCAAAATTGTATTAAACTTCTGACCATCATTTGGTGCATCTAACACATTTTCTGGTACAAGAGGATCTAGATAATAAGATTCATCAGAATCTCCTGTTGTTGACTGATGAGGACCGTTTGGAGCAGCTAGACTCAGTATACTGCACGATTTGTTTCCTGTTTCCTTGTGAGAGGGCACTGTAATTAATTTATGAGCATTTAATAAGAGATCTTCTTCCTGTGAGCTGGGTACATCACTGTCTGTACACGTTTCAGGAACAGTGGGATTTGAACCCACAACAGGGCATGCTTCTGGACTGGACATTCCCGAATCGCTGGACGGATCATGAGCGACTGCCTCGTTTGCATTACTGATCATAAGGGATTCATAGAGGCTTTTGTTTTCATCTTCATATGTCCTGCAGTCATTCTCGAGTTCAGTATGCAAGTGAGAAACCAATTCATCAATTTCTTTCACATCTCCAAAACATGGGAGATTTAGCAGTCGCGTGCGCATATAGTCCAAAACATTCAACTGGCTTTCTCTGAAACGCTGCTGCTGGCGATCTAGTAGTAGCTGCAATTGATCGGGAAGGATATTCATTTTCTGAGTCAGCAGGGTAATGAGAAATACTGTAATCAATTAACAACCAATGACTCCCAAGGACGCCGATGACAAATCTGGATACTGATTGGTCAAAATAGATAGGCTGAATCTTGTCCAATTACAGGGTTCAAAATTTTCTCTACCCCGTCGCCAATTGTTGTAACGGGTGACTGCAGGTTATGCTAGGCAGCGTTTATATCGATCGCTTCTGTGACAGTGACACGTAAACACGTAAGGATGACCTAGTGCCCTGATTGGCCCTGCCCCGCTGTCTGTCCTAGCCAGTTGAGTCAAGAACACAAGTCACAGCCTCTGAGTTATGAATCATTGTATTTCAAACATACTCTATTTATATACCAAGCAAACAAACCACATCGTACCATAAAATAGGAAACAACATTTGTACAATATTTAACAAGTGAAGTAAACATCGACCAATAAGAAATGTACATTTAAGGTCCAAGGCCACCGTAGACTTAACACAATAATTATTGGTATATTTTTCCGACTATCCTAACACCTCCCCTTTTTTTTTGAAAGATCAGGAGTTCATATCTGCATTTTAAAATTTTCTGGGTTCATCCTCCCCACGAAATAATGTTGGGTCTTCATATCCCCAAGTTAAAATTAATTGGACTTTATTTAACACATAATTGTCACATGGAACAGAGAAGTCACTAAAAGTGATTAAGTAGTGTGGACCAACGTCGCTTGATATGAGGTCATCAACCTTTGATTCTTCTGGAACATTACCATAGAATTCCTTGAAAATCTCATTTGTGGATAGTCGATCAGTGGGATAATTAACATCTATCAAAATTGTATTAAACTTCTGACCATCATTTGGTGCATCTAACACATTTTCTGGTACAAGAGGATCTAGATAATAAGATTCATCAGAATCTCCTGTTGTTGACTGATGAGGACCGTTTGGAGCAGCTAGACTCAGTATACTGCACGATTTGTTTCCTGTTTCCTTGTGAGAGGGCACTGTAATTAATTTATGAGCATTTAATAAGAGATCTTCTTCCTGTGAGCTGGGTACATCACTGTCTGTACACGTTTCAGGAACAGTGGGATTTGAACCCACAACAGGGCATGCTTCTGGACTGGACATTCCCGAATCGCTGGACGGATCATGAGCGACTGCCTCGTTTGCATTACTGATCATAAGGGATTCATAGAGGCTTTTGTTTTCATCTTCATATGTCCTGCAGTCATTCTCGAGTTCAGTATGCAAGTGAGAAACCAATTCATCAATTTCTTTCACATCTCCAAAACATGGGAGATTTAGCAGTCGCGTGCGCATATAGTCCAAAACATTCAACTGGCTTTCTCTGAAACGCTGCTGCTGGCGATCTAGTAGTAGCTGCAATTGATCGGGAAGGATATTCATTTTCTGAGTCAGCAGGGTAATGAGAAATACTGTAATCAATTAACAACCAATGACTCCCAAGGACGCCGATGACAAATCTGGATACTGATTGGTCAAAATAGATAGGCTGAATCTTGTCCAATTACAGGGTTCAAAATTTTCTCTACCCCGTCGCCAATTGTTGTAACGGGTGACTGCAGGTTATGCTAGGCAGCGTTTATATCGATCGCTTCTGTGACAGTGACACGTAAACACGTAAGGATGACCTAGTGCCCTGATTGGCCCTGCCCCGCTGTCTGTCCTAGCCAGTTGAGTCAAGAACACAAGTCACAGCCTCTGAGTTATGAATCATTGTATTTCAAACATACTCTATTTATATACCAAGCAAACAAACCACATCGTACCATAAAATAGGAAACAACATTTGTACAATATTTAACAAGTGAAGTAAACATCGACCAATAAGAAATGTACATTTAAGGTCCAAGGCCACCGTAGACTTAACACAATAATTATTGGTATATTTTTCCGACTATCCTAACACCTCCCCTTTTTTTTTGAAAGATCAGGAGTTCATATCTGCATTTTAAAATTTTCTGGGTTCATCCTCCCCACGAAATAATGTTGGGTCTTCATATCCCCAAGTTAAAATTAATTGGACTTTATTTAACACATAATTGTCACATGGAACAGAGAAGTCACTAAAAGTGATTAAGTAGTGTGGACCAACGTCGCTTGATATGAGGTCATCAACCTTTGATTCTTCTGGAACATTACCATAGAATTCCTTGAAAATCTCATTTGTGGATAGTCGATCAGTGGGATAATTAACATCTATCAAAATTGTATTAAACTTCTGACCATCATTTGGTGCATCTAACACATTTTCTGGTACAAGAGGATCTAGATAATAAGATTCATCAGAATCTCCTGTTGTTGACTGATGAGGACCGTTTGGAGCAGCTAGACTCAGTATACTGCACGATTTGTTTCCTGTTTCCTTGTGAGAGGGCACTGTAATTAATTTATGAGCATTTAATAAGAGATCTTCTTCCTGTGAGCTGGGTACATCACTGTCTGTACACGTTTCAGGAACAGTGGGATTTGAACCCACAACAGGGCATGCTTCTGGACTGGACATTCCCGAATCGCTGGACGGATCATGAGCGACTGCCTCGTTTGCATTACTGATCATAAGGGATTCATAGAGGCTTTTGTTTTCATCTTCATATGTCCTGCAGTCATTCTCGAGTTCAGTATGCAAGTGAGAAACCAATTCATCAATTTCTTTCACATCTCCAAAACATGGGAGATTTAGCAGTCGCGTGCGCATATAGTCCAAAACATTCAACTGGCTTTCTCTGAAACGCTGCTGCTGGCGATCTAGTAGTAGCTGCAATTGATCGGGAAGGATATTCATTTTCTGAGTCAGCAGGGTAATGAGAAATACTGTAATCAATTAACAACCAATGACTCCCAAGGACGCCGATGACAAATCTGGATACTGATTGGTCAAAATAGATAGGCTGAATCTTGTCCAATTACAGGGTTCAAAATTTTCTCTACCCCGTCGCCAATTGTTGTAACGGGTGACTGCAGGTTATGCTAGGCAGCGTTTATATCGATCGCTTCTGTGACAGTGACACGTAAACACGTAAGGATGACCTAGTGCCCTGATTGGCCCTGCCCCGCTGTCTGTCCTAGCCAGTTGAGTCAAGAACACAAGTCACAGCCTCTGAGTTATGAATCATTGTATTTCAAACATACTCTATTTATATACCAAGCAAACAAACCACATCGTACCATAAAATAGGAAACAACATTTGTACAATATTTAACAAGTGAAGTAAACATCGACCAATAAGAAATGTACATTTAAGGTCCAAGGCCACCGTAGACTTAACACAATAATTATTGGTATATTTTTCCGACTATCCTAACACCTCCCCTTTTTTTTTGAAAGATCAGGAGTTCATATCTGCATTTTAAAATTTTCTGGGTTCATCCTCCCCACGAAATAATGTTGGGTCTTCATATCCCCAAGTTAAAATTAATTGGACTTTATTTAACACATAATTGTCACATGGAACAGAGAAGTCACTAAAAGTGATTAAGTAGTGTGGACCAACGTCGCTTGATATGAGGTCATCAACCTTTGATTCTTCTGGAACATTACCATAGAATTCCTTGAAAATCTCATTTGTGGATAGTCGATCAGTGGGATAATTAACATCTATCAAAATTGTATTAAACTTCTGACCATCATTTGGTGCATCTAACACATTTTCTGGTACAAGAGGATCTAGATAATAAGATTCATCAGAATCTCCTGTTGTTGACTGATGAGGACCGTTTGGAGCAGCTAGACTCAGTATACTGCACGATTTGTTTCCTGTTTCCTTGTGAGAGGGCACTGTAATTAATTTATGAGCATTTAATAAGAGATCTTCTTCCTGTGAGCTGGGTACATCACTGTCTGTACACGTTTCAGGAACAGTGGGATTTGAACCCACAACAGGGCATGCTTCTGGACTGGACATTCCCGAATCGCTGGACGGATCATGAGCGACTGCCTCGTTTGCATTACTGATCATAAGGGATTCATAGAGGCTTTTGTTTTCATCTTCATATGTCCTGCAGTCATTCTCGAGTTCAGTATGCAAGTGAGAAACCAATTCATCAATTTCTTTCACATCTCCAAAACATGGGAGATTTAGCAGTCGCGTGCGCATATAGTCCAAAACATTCAACTGGCTTTCTCTGAAACGCTGCTGCTGGCGATCTAGTAGTAGCTGCAATTGATCGGGAAGGATATTCATTTTCTGAGTCAGCAGGGTAATGAGAAATACTGTAATCAATTAACAACCAATGACTCCCAAGGACGCCGATGACAAATCTGGATACTGATTGGTCAAAATAGATAGGCTGAATCTTGTCCAATTACAGGGTTCAAAATTTTCTCTACCCCGTCGCCAATTGTTGTAACGGGTGACTGCAGGTTATGCTAGGCAGCGTTTATATCGATCGCTTCTGTGACAGTGACACGTAAACACGTAAGGATGACCTAGTGCCCTGATTGGCCCTGCCCCGCTGTCTGTCCTAGCCAGTTGAGTCAAGAACACAAGTCACAGCCTCTGAGTTATGAATCATTGTATTTCAAACATACTCTATTTATATACCAAGCAAACAAACCACATCGTACCATAAAATAGGAAACAACATTTGTACAATATTTAACAAGTGAAGTAAACATCGACCAATAAGAAATGTACATTTAAGGTCCAAGGCCACCGTAGACTTAACACAATAATTATTGGTATATTTTTCCGACTATCCTAACACCTCCCCTTTTTTTTTTTGAAAGATCAGGAGTTCATATCTGCATTTTAAAATTTTCTGGGTTCATCCTCCCCCACGAAATAATGTTGGGTCTTCATATCCCCAAGTTAAAATTAATTGGACTTTATTTAACACATAATTGTCACATGGAACAGAGAAGTCACTAAAAGTGATTAAGTAGTGTGGACCAACGTCGCTTGATATGAGGTCATCAACCTTTGATTCTTCTGGAACATTACCATAGAATTCCTTGAAAATCTCATTTGTGGATAGTCGATCAGTGGGATAATTAACATCTATCAAAATTGTATTAAACTTCTGACCATCATTTGGTGCATCTAACACATTTTCTGGTACAAGAGGATCTAGATAATAAGATTCATCAGAATCTCCTGTTGTTGACTGATGAGGACCGTTTGGAGCAGCTAGACTCAGTATACTGCACGATTTGTTTCCTGTTTCCTTGTGAGAGGGCACTGTAATTAATTTATGAGCATTTAATAAGAGATCTTCTTCCTGTGAGCTGGGTACATCACTGTCTGTACACGTTTCAGGAACAGTGGGATTTGAACCCACAACAGGGCATGCTTCTGGACTGGACATTCCCGAATCGCTGGACGGATCATGAGCGACTGCCTCGTTTGCATTACTGATCATAAGGGATTCATAGAGGCTTTTGTTTTCATCTTCATATGTCCTGCAGTCATTCTCGAGTTCAGTATGCAAGTGAGAAACCAATTCATCAATTTCTTTCACATCTCCAAAACATGGGAGATTTAGCAGTCGCGTGCGCATATAGTCCAAAACATTCAACTGGCTTTCTCTGAAACGCTGCTGCTGGCGATCTAGTAGTAGCTGCAATTGATCGGGAAGGATATTCATTTTCTGAGTCAGCAGGGTAATGAGAAATACTGTAATCAATTAACAACCAATGACTCCCAAGGACGCCGATGACAAATCTGGATACTGATTGGTCAAAATAGATAGGCTGAATCTTGTCCAATTACAGGGTTCAAAATTTTCTCTACCCCGTCGCCAATTGTTGTAACGGGTGACTGCAGGTTATGCTAGGCAGCGTTTATATCGATCGCTTCTGTGACAGTGACACGTAAACACGTAAGGATGACCTAGTGCCCTGATTGGCCCTGCCCCGCTGTCTGTCCTAGCCAGTTGAGTCAAGAACACAAGTCACAGCCTCTGAGTTATGAATCATTGTATTTCAAACATACTCTATTTATATACCAAGCAAACAAACCACATCGTACCATAAAATAGGAAACAACATTTGTACAATATTTAACAAGTGAAGTAAACATCGACCAATAAGAAATGTACATTTAAGGTCCAAGGCCACCGTAGACTTAACACAATAATTATTGGTATATTTTTCCGACTATCCTAACACCTCCCTTTTTTTTTGAAAGATCAGGAGTTCATATCTGCATTTTAAAATTTTCTGGGTTCATCCTCCCCACGAAATAATGTTGGGTCTTCATATCCCCAAGTTAAAATTAATTGGACTTTATTTAACACATAATTGTCACATGGAACAGAGAAGTCACTAAAAGTGATTAAGTAGTGTGGACCAACGTCGCTTGATATGAGGTCATCAACCTTTGATTCTTCTGGAACATTACCATAGAATTCCTTGAAAATCTCATTTGTGGATAGTCGATCAGTGGGATAATTAACATCTATCAAAATTGTATTAAACTTCTGACCATCATTTGGTGCATCTAACACATTTTCTGGTACAAGAGGATCTAGATAATAAGATTCATCAGAATCTCCTGTTGTTGACTGATGAGGACCGTTTGGAGCAGCTAGACTCAGTATACTGCACGATTTGTTTCCTGTTTCCTTGTGAGAGGGCACTGTAATTAATTTATGAGCATTTAATAAGAGATCTTCTTCCTGTGAGCTGGGTACATCACTGTCTGTACACGTTTCAGGAACAGTGGGATTTGAACCCACAACAGGGCATGCTTCTGGACTGGACATTCCCGAATCGCTGGACGGATCATGAGCGACTGCCTCGTTTGCATTACTGATCATAAGGGATTCATAGAGGCTTTTGTTTTCATCTTCATATGTCCTGCAGTCATTCTCGAGTTCAGTATGCAAGTGAGAAACCAATTCATCAATTTCTTTCACATCTCCAAAACATGGGAGATTTAGCAGTCGCGTGCGCATATAGTCCAAAACATTCAACTGGCTTTCTCTGAAACGCTGCTGCTGGCGATCTAGTAGTAGCTGCAATTGATCGGGAAGGATATTCATTTTCTGAGTCAGCAGGGTAATGAGAAATACTGTAATCAATTAACAACCAATGACTCCCAAGGACGCCGATGACAAATCTGGATACTGATTGGTCAAAATAGATAGGCTGAATCTTGTCCAATTACAGGGTTCAAAATTTTCTCTACCCCGTCGCCAATTGTTGTAACGGGTGACTGCAGGTTATGCTAGGCAGCGTTTATATCGATCGCTTCTGTGACAGTGACACGTAAACACGTAAGGATGACCTAGTGCCCTGATTGGCCCTGCCCCGCTGTCTGTCCTAGCCAGTTGAGTCAAGAACACAAGTCACAGCCTCTGAGTTATGAATCATTGTATTTCAAACATACTCTATTTATATACCAAGCAAACAAACCACATCGTACCATAAAATAGGAAACAACATTTGTACAATATTTAACAAGTGAAGTAAACATCGACCAATAAGAAATGTACATTTAAGGTCCAAGGCCACCGTAGACTTAACACAATAATTATTGGTATATTTTTCCGACTATCCTAACACCTCCCCTTTTTTTTTGAAAGATCAGGAGTTCATATCTGCATTTTAAAATTTTCTGGGTTCATCCTCCCCACGAAATAATGTTGGGTCTTCATATCCCCAAGTTAAAATTAATTGGACTTTATTTAACACATAATTGTCACATGGAACAGAGAAGTCACTAAAAGTGATTAAGTAGTGTGGACCAACGTCGCTTGATATGAGGTCATCAACCTTTGATTCTTCTGGAACATTACCATAGAATTCCTTGAAAATCTCATTTGTGGATAGTCGATCAGTGGGATAATTAACATCTATCAAAATTGTATTAAACTTCTGACCATCATTTGGTGCATCTAACACATTTTCTGGTACAAGAGGATCTAGATAATAAGATTCATCAGAATCTCCTGTTGTTGACTGATGAGGACCGTTTGGAGCAGCTAGACTCAGTATACTGCACGATTTGTTTCCTGTTTCCTTGTGAGAGGGCACTGTAATTAATTTATGAGCATTTAATAAGAGATCTTCTTCCTGTGAGCTGGGTACATCACTGTCTGTACACGTTTCAGGAACAGTGGGATTTGAACCCACAACAGGGCATGCTTCTGGACTGGACATTCCCGAATCGCTGGACGGATCATGAGCGACTGCCTCGTTTGCATTACTGATCATAAGGGATTCATAGAGGCTTTTGTTTTCATCTTCATATGTCCTGCAGTCATTCTCGAGTTCAGTATGCAAGTGAGAAACCAATTCATCAATTTCTTTCACATCTCCAAAACATGGGAGATTTAGCAGTCGCGTGCGCATATAGTCCAAAACATTCAACTGGCTTTCTCTGAAACGCTGCTGCTGGCGATCTAGTAGTAGCTGCAATTGATCGGGAAGGATATTCATTTTCTGAGTCAGCAGGGTAATGAGAAATACTGTAATCAATTAACAACCAATGACTCCCAAGGACGCCGATGACAAATCTGGATACTGATTGGTCAAAATAGATAGGCTGAATCTTGTCCAATTACAGGGTTCAAAATTTTCTCTACCCCGTCGCCAATTGTTGTAACGGGTGACTGCAGGTTATGCTAGGCAGCGTTTATATCGATCGCTTCTGTGACAGTGACACGTAAACACGTAAGGATGACCTAGTGCCCTGATTGGCCCTGCCCCGCTGTCTGTCCTAGCCAGTTGAGTCAAGAACACAAGTCACAGCCTCTGAGTTATGAATCATTGTATTTCAAACATACTCTATTTATATACCAAGCAAACAAACCACATCGTACCATAAAATAGGAAACAACATTTGTACAATATTTAACAAGTGAAGTAAACATCGACCAATAAGAAATGTACATTTAAGGTCCAAGGCCACCGTAGACTTAACACAATAATTATTGGTATATTTTTCCGACTATCCTAACACCTCCCCTTTTTTTTTTTGAAAGATCAGGAGTTCATATCTGCATTTTAAAATTTTCTGGGTTCATCCTCCCCCACGAAATAATGTTGGGTCTTCATATCCCCAAGTTAAAATTAATCGGACTTTATTTAACACATAATTGTCACATGGAACAGAGAAGTCACTAAAAGTGATTAAGTAGTGTGGACCAACGTCGCTTGATATGAGGTCATCAACCTTTGATTCTTCTGGAACATTACCATAGAATTCCTTGAAAATCTCATTTGTGGATAGTCGATCAGTGGGATAATTAACATCTATCAAAATTGTATTAAACTTCTGACCATCATTTGGTGCATCTAACACATTTTCTGGTACAAGAGGATCTAGATAATAAGATTCATCAGAATCTCCTGTTGTTGACTGATGAGGACCGTTTGGAGCAGCTAGACTCAGTATACTGCACGATTTGTTTCCTGTTTCCTTGTGAGAGGGCACTGTAATTAATTTATGAGCATTTAATAAGAGATCTTCTTCCTGTGAGCTGGGTACATCACTGTCTGTACACGTTTCAGGAACAGTGGGATTTGAACCCACAACAGGGCATGCTTCTGGACTGGACATTCCCGAATCGCTGGACGGATCATGAGCGACTGCCTCGTTTGCATTACTGATCATAAGGGATTCATAGAGGCTTTTGTTTTCATCTTCATATGTCCTGCAGTCATTCTCGAGTTCAGTATGCAAGTGAGAAACCAATTCATCAATTTCTTTCACATCTCCAAAACATGGGAGATTTAGCAGTCGCGTGCGCATATAGTCCAAAACATTCAACTGGCTTTCTCTGAAACGCTGCTGCTGGCGATCTAGTAGTAGCTGCAATTGATCGGGAAGGATATTCATTTTCTGAGTCAGCAGGGTAATGAGAAATACTGTAATCAATTAACAACCAATGACTCCCAAGGACGCCGATGACAAATCTGGATACTGATTGGTCAAAATAGATAGGCTGAATCTTGTCCAATTACAGGGTTCAAAATTTTCTCTACCCCGTCGCCAATTGTTGTAACGGGTGACTGCAGGTTATGCTAGGCAGCGTTTATATCGATCGCTTCTGTGACAGTGACACGTAAACACGTAAGGATGACCTAGTGCCCTGATTGGCCCTGCCCCGCTGTCTGTCCTAGCCAGTTGAGTCAAGAACACAAGTCACAGCCTCTGAGTTATGAATCATTGTATTTCAAACATACTCTATTTATATACCAAGCAAACAAACCACATCGTACCATAAAATAGGAAACAACATTTGTACAATATTTAACAAGTGAAGTAAACATCGACCAATAAGAAATGTACATTTAAGGTCCAAGGCCACCGTAGACTTAACACAATAATTATTGGTATATTTTTCCGACTATCCTAACAGATATACGTACTTGACTGTGATAAATTGACTATTATGTACATAAATAACTCATTTTTCTTTGTTGTTTGAATCTTTTTCGGCATTCTTTTAAAACTTGGTAGTCGACTTGTTGTGGTTCAGATAGTTGGTGTGAAAAGGTGCGGAAATGTGGTTTTGCCCGAAATATTATATACAACCGTAAGATTTTAGTATTAACCAAGGTGAAAAATAACCTAAAAGTAGCACAATATTTGTGTGTATTCAGCACTACGAAAACCATACATTAATGATTGACCCAACATATCGAATAATCCAGTTTTTAAAAATTCATTCCAGGTACGTAAAGGACACAAATCCACGTTTACGAAAGAATTTACAACCTTTTTGTAACTCAAACGTTTAATAGAATAAACTACGTCTCTAAACGATAAGTTACATATTACAGCAAGCTTCTATATACACTAAAGTAGTCTGTTAGGATGAAAAGGAACAGTATATGAAGAATTCGTCGACCAGCAAACACATGTGCTGAAAATGTTGGTGATTCTGATCCACTAAGTGCCTCAAAATTTTGCGGAATTTACCAAATAGTCAATAGCGAAACGAGTTACGAATTTAATTATATAGAATATGGCTACATATGCTACCTATCCCGCTTAAAAGAAGTATTTGGCAGGACTCAGATGCTGGTTGAAAATGCTAAACAAACCAATTTACTGATCTAATTAAAATAAAAATTGACGAGCAAAAACCGAAAAATGACGACATAAATATGATTGATTTATGGTTGCGTGATTAGTGAAATCTGACGAGTTAGTCTTGAACTAACTAATATTCTTCCAGAATAACTAACAGACAATCATCTAGTGACCTTAAGGATGAACACATGACCATGAAACAAGATCAAAATTATATATATATATATATATATATATATATATATATTAGTGTATTGTTTCTCAGGTTTATAACAACAACCAAATCCATTGCGTAAATTGTTCTTCGACAGATGTGTTTGTTTCCTGAAACTCTTTTTTAGAATTTCTCAACTATGTTGTACGTAGGTTGTTCATAAAAACGAACTTCTTATCAGGAAATATGAGCTTTCGTGCAACAACGTAGCTAAAACAAAAACAGTCGAAATTCGAACAACGTAAGTGAACTAAGTAAAGTTCCAGCAATTAGTCCTAGAGGACATGAGACCTGTTACAGAGGTATATTGGTCTGCGTCGCCACACTCTGCGCCCACAAATGAGGAATGATAATTACCAAAGGGCGAAACAAAGGATATAAAATAACGTTAACTGCAGTAGTAAATAAAACATAAAAATTCACTTCAAGAGGAACAAATTTCATAAAAGACGAGAAGTATGAGGAGGAACAAAGGCCAAAAATTAAGTTCGTCAAAAAATGTATGCAGATGAGCTACTGTAAACGTTTTTCAGATGGTCACAAAAGTACTCTAACCCTTATACCGACAGATCTGTAACTATAGACGCCGCTCAGTTCAGATACTAACATTTGGTACAGTTTTTTTTGCTTGATTCATCCGGTCTTTTGTCAAACCACCGTAAGTTGCGTTGAAGTACAAGTAGCTGGTTATGAGCACTATAAAGTAAGCGTCTTGCTGTGAAATTTCAAATAAATTAAGGGTCTTTTAACTTTCGAAACACTATTTTACACTAATTTTAGTCGTTGCTCCTCAGGGACGAGAAACAGTTAACTATTAATTTGCGGCGTTTTACAGAGCTTGTTAAGGCTGTTATATTGTTTCTATTTATCCATTTATATCTACATTGATACAGTTACACTTTACAATTTGACTTGGTATATTCCCATAAATGTCAATCCAGGTAACTAGACAATAAGTTATGACCTAGTGTTCTAAGTAGTCGAATGTCCACTGATGAAACATAGGATCAGAATCCACAGAAGCTAATTCGACGGTAGTATCCGGGTGATATGACTAATCCACGTACATAAGTTCAGATCCAAAAGAGAGTGAAAATCTTTACCTTAATTTAGTTAGATTCAGTCGTTTTAACTAACTGGTAAACCCTGCGCGTTATTTCTTCATAAATGATTTTGTAAGAAGACATAGCATGCATAATAAAGGCTTAAAAACAATTTCATTTACAATTATGAAAACTTATCTTAATTTCTATCTGGCCAGTTTAAAAGTTTTTACCGAAAAAACAAGTACAACATGTACAAGCTTTCTTACCTTACGGAGCTCGTAAACCTGAAAAATAAGCGATATAACCGAAAACACAACAATACATGTCGCATATATTTCATACTCGACGCAATACCATATGACGCAGCTGAATACTTGAAAGCAATGAAAGGGAGTAAGACAGTGAAACAAAAAACAACCATGACGAGTATACTGAGGTAAATTGCCGAAAATTAATGCTACTGTTTATCACAGTTTAAACCATCATAAAACTTGACATATTAGTCAGTTTTCGTCTGGCATACTATATTTGTCGTATACACAAACGTTTCGTACGTAAATCAGTGAATACAAATGATATAATGCTATCAGTATGCTTCACGCACAAGTCTTCCTGATTTGTTAGCAAAGTTTACCGAGTGTACAAATCCTGCCTGTTTGTAAATGATCAGTTACTAGTACATATTTAGGGGTGATTTGCATTACAAACCCATTATGATAATCAGCTGCATGAAACAACCTCATAAATAAAAACTTTGTCCGATTTTATCTTGACTTTTTTGTCTGTAAACTGAATATCTGTGTATTTACATGTTCAGAGTAGTTAGAATAAACATCACAGCGGCTTACATTATACTTTGATAGCTACAAATGTATTTTGTAGATCTGAAATAAACAGAGGATGTTGTTTTGTAGGTGCAATATTTTTAAATCAGTTTTGAACGGTGAAACCAGGTCCAGAGCAACTTAAAACTTGCCCTTCACCTCTCCAAAATCATAACCAAAAAAACATAACAAATTTATACTACTTTCAACAACTTACACCATTTAAAACAAGCCTGATTATGGGTGTAAGGCTAATATCTATCTTATTAATTCCATACAAGCTTCGACGGGTTTTAATTCGATCCGCAGTTAAGGCTTGTGTATTTAATACTTCATGGTAAGGACGCTTATCCCAGTATCTAAAGAAAAATAAACAACAAAGTTTAGCATCATTTTGGGAAAATCCAACTACCTGAGTAAACCAAAAGGAGGCATCTTCTGATGACACAACAAATTCTGTTACATTTGTGTCTCTGAAAAGTGTAAACCTATAGATTCCGATTGTTCCATCAGCGCTAAATCCCGATATTCCAATGAACTAAGGTTGTTTACAAATAAAAGTAATCGTTAAGTGGTGATATGTACCCTGTAAAATGCATGCTTTATCGAATAAAATTACAAAACCATGAAACGTTTGAAAAAGTGACGATTACTGTACTATCGGCACATAAATATACTATGCAACATGCGCGTCATATACAAAAGTTAGAAACTATCATACACAGTCATTTTTTAGCGAACAATTTAAATGTGCTATGATTACAAACTACTGGACTTGAGGTAAAAATGTTAAGATGCAGTATGCTTTGCTGAAAGCCTCAAGTGTTAAGTTAAGATATGAACACACAGACAGCTTCTCCAATATACAATTGTAGTGACTCACATTTATCACGAGAACACGACTGGTTTAATAAAAACAATTATTATTATAACCAACTGTACCAGTGTTTGTTTTAATGTGCTTTTGTTTGACTGTGCTAATGACAGCTATTTTGTGCTTCCATTCTTATACTGACACTTCGATTGTAACTTCGCGCGAATTCCGTTACCTTCTGTAACCAAGGTTGTATCCTGGCACGATCTCGGTATCCTTTCGATGCCACGAGATCGCCAGCAAATATAACTCGACTTGGTCCATTAATTGCCTTCTGATATTTGGCTTCTCGGAGATTTTATGGAGTCATTTGGAACGAGCTTCTTACGCCTTCTGATCTATTTGGCACGTGTTTCTTGGTAGCGGTGTTCATGGTTAATCTCAATTCGACGCCACGCTACAATTGGTGACCCGTATTTTGGAACACGCTTCTGCTTCTGGTCAAATCTTCCAAAGAAGCCAATTCGGTGAGTCTATGATTTATCTATCCACGTCTGTCGTATATTTTCATATTTAATATATAATATACTCGACATGACGGATAACGATAAGAATAGTATTAATATAATAGACTCACATGTATGTGTACTGAATCCTTGTTACTTTTTTATTCGCGTGACGATGAATTCCACGCTTTATTCGAGAAATTTTCCCCTATTATTTATTCTCCTCGCTGACCCGGCTGCTTGGTACGGAATGCATTCGCATACGCATTAACGTCTACCTCCCAGTATCAAATGGTTAAGTTGAACGGTTTCATTGCCAACTTAAAAGTGCTCTATGAGCACACGAGAACGACAACTGGTACGAAACCTTATCGCTCGTCCCCTTAGGTATTCGAACGAGCTTGAAGGCAGATATACAATGTTCCGCCGCTGAAATGGTATACGGCACGACATTGCGTCTGCCCGGAGAATTCTTCACACCACGGAGTAGACCTAATTTCGGTAAATCAGACTACGTCCGTCGACTGTCTGCATTTATGCGAACGCTGTCTCCGGTGTCAACTCGAATACAACATCGACAGGTCGCTCTCCCTCGAGAGTTATCTACCTGTTCACATGTTTTCATACGAGTAGATTTGGTACTCAAACCTTGGCAACAACCTTACGAAGCCCTTTTTCACGTGATCGCTCGTCACGAAAAGACCTTCAAGGTTGATCGATATGGACGCGTCGAGATCGTCAGCGTTGATCGTCTCAAACCAGCACACGTCGATGACAGTGCCCTATCTGGTAACCTGAGATTCAATGCTAGACCTAGCAAACCTACTAGCGGGATCCTCAAACCATCTTCAGGTCCCACGCTAGATACATCTGAGACCTCATTCTCACGTCCCAGTCAACAGCACGCGTCATCTGCACCGTCTACGGACGAGACGATAGTCTCACGTCCAGATCAGCAGACTACGCCGCCTCTGACCTCGGATGAGATTACAGGCTCACGCGATACGAACGAGACTGCCGTCTCACGTTCCAGTCGCCGAGTACGGTTGCCCGTACGCTTCCGCGACTAGTCGCACAGTCAACAACCGATACGGTGTAGTGTTATTCCTATGCTACATGCATGCTACACTCTTCTCTTTTTTGGTTTTCTTTTTGTTTCCGGAGCCCACGCCTTCGACCACCTCCGTTTGGTTCCGTCGACTTCAGTCAACTTTGGCGAAAGCTGGACTGGCCACCCATGCTCTTGTCAACGCACTCAGTCGATATTTTGGTTTCGAATGCTTGGCATACGCTTGGTCTCGAACTTGGTCGTTACGGTCGCTTCTGGTCTTTTGGCTCAACGTGGTTTCGTCCTACGTCTGCAGCGTTTCTGGTCCGGACCCCTACGAACGCCCTCTTCAGATTCTGGATACAAACCACTCTGGTGTGGCATGCCAACTCAAGCAATAAATACAACACATCGCTCCTGGTACCGTTCTCCGAAAACGACCTTCGTTGGCAACTCGACGATCAACGATCGCTTTCCTGTTTGCCAATTCTTCCGTCCTACAATCGCTCGTCAGCCGATCAGTCCCACGATTCAAACCACTATTTATCGAAAGTATAAACCGTTTCTAGCAGAGGGCTCCTGTAGTGACTCACATTTATCACGAGAACACGACTGGTTTAATAAAAACAATTATTATTATAACCAACTGTACCAGTGTTTGTTTTAATGTGCTTTTGTTTGACTGTGCTAATGACAGCTATTTTGTGCTTCCATTCTTATACTGACACTTCGATTGTAACTTCGCGCGAATTCCGTTACCTTCTGTAACCAAGGTTGTATCCTGGCACGATCTCGGTATCCTTTCGATGCCACGAGATCGCCAGCAAATATAACTCGACTTGGTCCATTAATTGCCTTCTGATATTTGGCTTCTCGGAGATTTTATGGAGTCATTTGGAACGAGCTTCTTACGCCTTCTGATCTATTTGGCACGTGTTTCTTGGTAGCGGTGTTCATGGTTAATCTCAACTCGACGCCACGCTACACAATAATGACGCGGATGCTCACAAATACTCGCTTTATCAAAAATGAACCTAAATGTAAAATACACAACCCCCTTGAACACACGCATGCGTTACTGAGCATTCGTTTTAATCCCAGAAAATATTAGTGATACCTTTGATGTTTCTAATGAAAACATTGATTCGTAAAAACAGTTGCGAAATGGCATTTAGTTTCTTTTACAAATATGAATTTTGCATATTAAGGTGTTTATAAATACACTCCACTCACTCTAATAGCTCAAGTTTTTCGGACTCACAGTTCCAAATATACTTTAACTTTTTGTGAATGATATACTGGTGTTTGTTCTGGTCCTCAAGAAAAGCGTCCGTTGTTGAACTATCACACTGTGGCGTTGATTGAAAAAAAATATAGGTTGTTTTTACTTATGACAGAGCTCACAATTTGCAACAACAATATGAATCAAAGTAAACTTAACCTTGACTTCTCCTTTGTAGGATAATGAACTTTATGGATATAGATACCAGAAATATCCTTTAAATCTCAGAGTGTATTTGAAAATAATTTTACTCAAACCTTTATCATGACCTTATCCGCCTCTTTAAAACCACAGGTTTTGTGTGTACACCAAAGCATCCAATGAGGAAACCAGTGAAACAGTAACCGTAGAAGTCCGGCCGTTAGAACGCAACCAATAATCACACATATATACCGTACATATGAGAATTTGTAGCCTTCTATGTCCTTTGAATAGAAATTAAACCCAATATATAACATTTACTGATCTCGATCCTTCACACACTATTTCACTTGCATGTAATTTATTGGTACTTTTACAAGGCAATAATACCATACCCGCTTAGCGCAGTAACAAAAAGTGCGTTTAAATCTCTGTCTTTTTCTAGGTGAAATAGAACATCCAATGTCTAATACCATGTTGACAGATCGATAAACTCAAACTGTAGCCGTCTGGTGAATAAAAAGATTTTTTGTAATCAAGTAGGTAACTAATATAGTAAGTCAAACTTCTGAAGGCAAAACAATATTCCTCCAATATATCTGTTAAACATTTCTGAGAGTTTAATTCTAATAAAAATACAGTAAGATTGTCACAGTTAGAATTATTATTGATTGTCTGATCAGCGTACGCAACCGAGAGATTCTTGTCCACTGAAAGCTCATTTCTAATTTTTAATGAGCCTAAACCAAGAACGAGTAACCCGACTGATCCGTCTAAATCTCACACATGAAACGTAGAAATTTGAAATGAAGCCTAACCATTTCCAAATGATTCTTTATCTTAAACGAAGGAAACTCCAAGATGCTACAGGCATTCGGAGTTTGACAACGCCTTTACATGTAACACCTTTATGATCGAAGCATACCAACTCAGAAAGCTATCGATATATCGAGAGGCGTTTATTCTAAGCTGACCAACATTTACAAGAGCTGGGTAGTGCGGCGAAGCCACTCGCGATCCGGTGTGAATTTGTCACCGGGCGTCTTCAGCTAAGGTTTATCCAGTGAAACTTATGAGATCACCGTTTGTGTCGAAGACCCAAATGCAATGGTATGGCCGAGAGCGGGGTGGGCTCGCCCCCTCTCAAAATGCTCTCACACGGCCACGCGTATACAGCCTCTGCCAGGGAAGTCCTGATCACTGCCTTCTCGTGGCGGTGGTGTTGTTTACGAAAATGAGAGGACGAAAAGCGAATGTCCGGCGCTTTAACCGGATCCCAAACCAATGGTGCACATGGGCTCCAGTATCCTGCGAGAACAAATGGCGTATGGACCAATTTTTGGTCACCGGCTACCATGGGACTGCATCTCCTCACAATGCTCCACTGCCTTGTGGGTTAGACGTTTAGGCTAAAGACTCGGGGTGTGGCCCCCTAAGCAAACCATCTGCTTCGGTCCGGGCACCCGGGCAGTATCACAACCCACACACACACAAATATGGTGTGGCGCATATATATTTGGTGCCCTCTTGTACCAGTAATAATGTGTTCAAAGAAATAAATAATAACAGAACGATTTATATTACGGATTTACCGCTACAAATCAATGCAATGCAACATGAGATTGGTGGAATGGACAACACATCATGGCTCGAGTGGTTTTACCGATACTGTGATCTTTCTCTGCTCCGATTTTCTTCTGGAAAGATGCCATTCATTCCCCCAAAGAATCTCGGAATGTAGGATCTTCTGGACGTCATAATAGTGTATATCATTATGAAGAAACCATAATTTCTGTGATATGGACTTGCGATTTCGTGAGGTAAGTAGTCACATCAATTCACCTAAATACCAGTGAATTCAGTGTATAATAAAAGTTCTATGACAATATTTGCATTTTGAAAATCTACTTATTAACTTTTCAACCACTCAAAAAATCTTATTCACAGATAAATATTGCTAGGAAGCGTCACACATCCAATTAAACATAATAGTTGCAACAACATCTATATATCTTTAAGGATACATTGAATGATCTTGCAAAAGATAGATGAGTGTTGTGACGAAATTGATGATGTCACAGGTATTCAGTGTTTGACAACGCTTTTACCAGTAACACCTAATATAATTCGTCAACACCCAGAGAAATCAAAAGACAGAGTCGAGGAGATCGGAAGAGTATATTTGGCGATGACCAATATATCGGAATTCTCTGATCTAATCTGGCTAGCGAATGAGGTTGATGTTGAGCACAGCGTTACCACACGTGATCTGGTGCGGATGCCTGACCGAGCGCCTTCAGCTAGATGAGTCCACTAAAACATATGGTCAGCATCCAATGTCGAAAACTTAGTGCTATTCATTTTGGGGATTTATTTACCGCTACAGATCACTCCACCCCTAGTGGGGCAGTGACGACCCTAAGACGTGGCCAACCAGAAGTTTAAACCCAACGAGTTTCTCGTTGGTAAACACTCTTCTGATAGCTTGCTAGGTTTAGCAGCGTCTGGTCGTCTTTCCTTACTACATCGGACCGAGGTACAACTGTAATGGCATTGGACAATAGCCACACAATCCACAAAGCTGTGAACATGAGACTACTCAGAAAATAGATATTCAATATTTAACTCGGGGAAATACCTAACAATGGAGAAGGCGCGAAGAATGGATTGAATGGTCTGGAGTTGATCGAGTGGCATGGCTCGGCCATGCAGACGTGGTCTCTGCTGAATGTTACCTTATATCTTCTATTCATATTAAATATATTGTTATTTCTCTAGCCTAACCTTGTTCTACATCATGTATTGGTAATTGATGCGATACAGTGAGTTGGTGTAGTCGATGGTGTGACTTCCACGTAAGATCTTATAGATTAGGCAGTTATATCACGACAAATCTACAAATTTAGGATTAGGTCTATTATTAGAGCAGTACTAATATCATAGTAGACCATAATTCTACATTGGTGAGCCCAACTAAAGAAACGCAACCTATTATTGTTAATCTTTATTTCCACCTTAACCTTCTCAATCGGTTTTTATTTTTGTAAACCCAGTATTCTAATAGTCCTTTGATTAATGGTCACATATATTGTCGTAATGTTATATCTATTAGTTCACATAAGTTACTAGCCCAATCGATAATAAAAGTTGATCATCTATATCAACTAATTAGCTTTGATGGTTCGTTAACAAGCTTTAATAGCATTTACCTGCTTCAGCGACATAGACTTGTTTAAACATCAAGCTCTAGCAAATATGACCTGTAAATAGCGTAAATATACATTGACTAACAATGCAATCAAGGATTGAATAGTTATCTGGATCTAATTCTTAGTGTTCCTTCGCTTAACACCTCATCCTGTTTTAAACTATGCACTATCCTGTAATATCTTTTCTTCCGACCACTGCCTGCCTAATTTCATATTCTCGAGTTCCATTGCCAAACAACAAGGATGACACTTCTCCAAAAACATACGGTGAGTTCCAGCTATAAGTTTTCTGCAATCATAAGGTCATTTTTAGATGGTTCGTTCAATGACAACCACACAATTATCTGGGTTCATTCGATTGTTCTGATCCGAGCGAGTGGCAAAAACCTCAACAGCATCAAGCACCCTGGAATTAATTGCCATACTGCATGTTTTATTCTGGATGCTTTTGGATCAATACTACTCACGAATGGCGTTATATATGTCGTCCACTGAATAATCTAATTTTCAAAAATAATCAAGGCGAGTTCAACTATTTTACTGGATGATTTTTTTTGTACTTAAGATGTATATGTTTTTCAGTTGCTTTTGCCATATATTTGTAAGTGTCACTAAGCTAAATGCAGTAACTTCTTATGGAAGGTTTATAACGCATCATATTCCTGCCTGAAGTTTCATAAGCAGTCTTAACTTTAAAATTATTTATCTGGTCATGTTCATTATTTTTAAATCGTCATATACGTCAACAACCTGCTTGTTAACCTGGCCCGCACATACGTTACACTATATCTTCATGTCTCCTAAATTTAGGAATCATCTGAATCGCCTTTAACATTTATCAATAAACCCATCATAGTCGTTGTTGCTAATCGTATTTGGGTTTATGGATTGGTTTATCATATTAGCAGCCTAAAATGCGAACATAGTTTAGATAATAAGATTAAAAATTTAGGTACTATCAACTGCACTAGTAAAATAACTAAATCCCTAGGTAGCTGTTAGCTAAACAAACGTTTAAAATCAAAACTCCGTAGCCTACTAGAATTAACACTAAACGAATCTTTCTGAATTAAAATTTATAATTAAATTAGGCGTCTCGGATTCTTTAACGTTATAAATTTCTGATAATTTCGAATCACCTAAAGCAACAATACCTATTTTTCTACTGACTAATCCTCAATCAACACTATAACTAGTTAAACGTAATAGTTTCAGGATATCGTCATAAAGCATTGTCATGACTTGACAATCACGTAATATGATTGATAAAATTAATGAAACTATTAACAAAATCGGTCAGCAAATTGATTTACAATTGTCACTAGTGTTGTTTTTCTTTTATCTTCATTCACTACAGATGATTACAGTATGTTTCTCTATCGGTTGCTTATTCAGTAAATATCTCAAAACCTTGTCAGTCTAATTGATGGTTTAGCGACACAATCATGCATGCAAATAATCAGTATAAGCAGTCGAGCAAATCTCCTGCAAACTGAAAACATTAATGTCGAATTTACCCCAACACTGACTAAGGTTCAAGCCATTATCATAGACATGAGTTGGGAGTGTACTCCCTTGGTTACAACTTATGTACTCCCTGATAATCACATGAGCATCACTCACGGTTAATCATCTTGTAAAAACGTATTTGGCCGAGAACATCTTATAGCACCACATCACTTAGTAATGTGACACAGGCTTAACTGATTTCAGTAACTTATAATCACCATATCTCATTTAAATCGTATTCTGCCCGCATACGTGCAACTAACTTGTATGCCCATCAGCCGGCAAGTATAAATATAAATAAATAGTCTATCGCAGATCAGAACATTGAGTCTAGAGCATGTCTCTTACGAACACACTCATGTTTAACGATTTTTCCTAGCTATCTGTCCAAAATCCATATAATTATCACTCATGTATTTAAATTTTATTTTGATAACCATTCATGTGTATTAGTAGTATTACTAAATTCTATCACGGTCAAGTAAAAATGAGGTTGAGAAAATCTCCCCGTAACTAAATAAACCGTATCAAACTAACTGGAACACTAGTTGGAATTCTTCCCCACGGTATACTTTTGTTCCTTCAGTTAGCCTACTAATACAGATGCAATTGGAATTCAACTCTTATGGACAACTTACCGGCATAATCGTTATCTGATTTCATAATTTAAACCAAAACTAATACCAATATTAACATTTCTACAATATTCATTATTTTAATATTTCTAAACACAAAATAATTACTGCCTATAAGTTAAGTTATTAACACGCATCGTTTTATTATTATTATTGTAATCCCATTTTTTATAGTTCAAATAATCTTCAACCAAATTTTCATTTTAAGCGTGTTAATCATGAAAGCAGATATTTTAAGATTATTACATGTATTTCCCGACCAGATGCTGCCGTCTTTTTGATTTATCTTTCAGCTTATCAATACACGGAGGATCCTTATTATCCTTGGTAACCTCCGGCGCACGACGATCCCATCCAATTTGGTATCGAACCAACATCACGTTGATTCTGGTGGGAGAGTAGTGTAGTGGCATTGGAAAATAGCCACACAATCCACAAAGCTGTGAACATGAGACTACTCAGAAAATAGATATTCAATATTTAACTCGGGGAAATACCTAACAATGGAGAAGGCGCGAAGAATGGATTGAATGGTCTGGAGTTGATCGAGTGGCATGGCTCGGCCATGCAGACGTGGTCTCTGCTGAATGTTACCTTATATCTTCTATTCATATTAAATATATTGTTATTTCTCTAGCCTAACCTTGTTCTACATCATGTATTGGTAATTGATGCGATACAGTGAGTTGGTGTAGTCGATGGTGTGACTTCCACGTAAGATCTTATAGATTAGGCAGTTATATCATGACAAATCTACAAATTTAGGATTAGGTCTATTATTAGAGCAGTACTAATATCATAGTATACCATAATTCTACACAACATAGTAAAAAAAGAAAGAGTTACAGCGAAAATTTCGACTCCTTGTTAACTGCATCGTTCTTTTCCAGCCGTCCTGGAAAAGAAAAAGAAAGTGTAAGTGCATGTCGAAATACACTCGTATGTGCGTAGAAACACAATGTCGGCGAAAAAATGGAAAATAAACTCAAGCACACGTAACAGCGTTAAAAAAATTTTCGGTTTTTGTTTTGTTTTTTTAAATAAAAATATAAGTATATAAGCATATTAAGATTGTTTTTTAAAAAAATATTATATATCGTAAAAAGGAAGATCGAGATAATATAAAATGTCGAGTAGTGTCTTGCGTGCAGTAGTCGTTTCAATGTTCTGGAAATCTTACTCTTCTTCCAGAACGCGTCGTTTTAGGTTTATTTTCAGACACATTCGGAGTGTCATCGCTAGTGTTGGTTGTCGGTTGAGGAACTATGAGTGTAGGAGTCGCGTTTTGCGATTGTACCGAAGGAAAGCCGACGTGAATAGGATTTCCTTCTAAATACGCTGCTTTTAAGCGATCGATGCTGATGCTATCGTTGGTTCCGTTCTTATCGACTATATAGTACTTAGATTCACGTTGAAGAACTTTGAAGGGTCCTTCGTATGCTGATTCGAATGGTCGTCGATGCGAGTCTCGACGAACGAAAACGTGTGTACTATATCGTAAGTCAGGTTGAACGAAAACATCAGTTGATTGAGGTCGAGTGGAAGCAGGTTTAACTGAACGCATTGCGTTTGTAAGCCTGTTCGTGTAGGAGGTTAGATCCATGTTCACTGAAGAGAATGAAGGATCCACGAATTCTCCTGGAAGTCGAAGTGTCGTTCCACAGTGTATCCAATGTCAGCTTTCACTGCATTGTGAATACCTAGTAAGACAAGTGGAAGAGCGTCGGTCCACTGTGAAACGTTTGCAGCTGATAGTGAAGCTTTTAGTTGTCGGTGAAAACGTTCTACCAACCCGTTTGCTTGTGGATGGTAGGCGGTCGTTCGGAAGCGAGTGATTCCTAAAAGTGTGGTCAGACGACGGAAAAGTTCAGATTCAAACTGACGTCCGCGGTCTGTGGTGATGGTTGAAGGGCAACCGAAGTTTGCTACCCATCGTTCGACGAAGGTGTGGGCCACTGTTTCAGCAGTGATGTCCTTAATAGGTACTGCTTCTGGCCATCGAGTGAAACGGTCTACGCAGGTTAAGAGGTAAGAGTATCCATTTGAATCTGGTAAATGTCCTACCAAATCCAGATGAACATGGTCGAAACGAGCATCGGGAGTTTTAAACGAGCCTAGGGGACATTTATTGTGTCTGATAACCTTAGATTTTTGGCAGCTTACACAGGAGCGTGCCCACTCCCTCACGTCTTTATTCATGCCAGGCCAGCAAAACCGTTCTGCTATAAGCTTGATGGTTGCACGAACGCCTGGATGAGAAAGTTTGTGCAATGTATTGAAGACATTGCGTCGATAATGTTTCGGCACGATTGGGCGATCCCTACCTGTAGATGTGTCACAAAGTAAGGTTTCCTTACCTGTTCCCATCTGTTTGATGCGTAGTTTAAGTGTTGTGGACGATAACTCGTGCTGAAGATTACTGTCTTCTTTTTGAAGCCCGGCGAGTTTAAGAAGGTCGATTCCTTGGAAACTGTTCAAGGAAGTTATGCGAGATAAGGCGTCTGCAACTACATTGTTTGCTCCAGAGATGTGTTGTATATCTGAAGTAAACTGCGAAATGTAGTCCAGTTGTCGAGACTCACGGGGAGAGTACTTGTCAGAAGGAGAGCTTAACGAGAAAGTAAGCGGTTTATGATCCGTGAAAAGAGTGAATTCACGGCCTTCGAAATAGTGTTGGAAATGCCGTACAGCACAATACATAGCTAGGAGTTCCCTACCGAATGTGCTGTACCTCGATTCGGTGTCTAGCAACCGTCTAGAGAAAAATGCCAATGGTTTCCAGGAGTTGTTAACTCATTGTTGTAAGACGCCACCGATTGCCGAGTCCGATGCGTCTACTGCGATACTAATGGGTGCTTCGGTGTCCTGATGTGCGAGCATTGTTGCTTTAGCGATCAGTTTTTTAATTGTGGAGAATGCTTTTCGTGCGGTGTCGTCCAAATTGATGGATTTCGCATTTCCACGAAGTTGGTCGGTCAGAGGTTTCATAAGTAATGCGCATTTCGGTATGAAACGTCTATAGAAACTTACGAGGCCGTTAAACGTGCGTAATTGCTTGACGGTGGTCGGTTCTGGGTAATCCAGAATGGCCGCCACTTTGGTTCTAAGGGGTCGGATACCTTGAGCATCGATAGTGTGTCCCAGAAAGTCTAATGAGTCGGTTCCGAATTGGCATTTCTGAACGTTTACAGTAATGCCATGTTTTTGTAGTCGTTCGAAAACAAGATCCAGATGCTTGAGATGTGTTTCTCTGTCCGGACTTGCGATTAGACAGTCATCAACATACGCGTGTACGAAGTTGAGACCTCGAAAAACGTCGTCTATGAATCTTTGGAATGTTTGATCAGCATTCCTTAGACCGAAAGGCATTCGCAAAAATTCATAGAGTCCGAAGGGAGTTATGATAGCTGTTTTCTGTATGTCGTCAGTAGCCATAAGGATTTGGTTATACGCTTTAACCAAGTCGATTTTCGAAAAGACAGTTGTACCTTTCAAAGTAGCTGTCAAATCGTGAATGTGAGGCAACGGGTAACGATCGGGAATGGTTTTCGCATCCGATCGCCGATAGTCACCAGTTGGACGCCAATCGTTGCTGTCCTTTTTAGGGACCATGTGCAACGTGAATGCATATGGGCTACTTGACGGTCGTATGATTCCTAAGTCCATCATGTGATCGAATTCGTTTTTCGCTAACCTTAGCTTTTCAGGAGCTAGTCGTCGTGCTTTAGAGAATACAGGTGGTCCTGTAGTCGTGATGTGATGTGTAACAATGCTGGTTACACACGGTAGTTTCAGTTGAGTTTGTTGTATCCCAGGGTACTTATCGAGAAGTGGCTGATAGAGTGGGTCTATCATATGTTTAACTGTGACTGGGGATAATTTGCAACCAGTAAAAGAAGTTACGCAAACGGATAAATTAGTGTTTCCGTCTACTAGCCTCCGTTTGCGCGTGTCGATGATCAGATTATGGTGTTGTAGAAGATCCATACCAATGATTAGCATAGAAACATCTGCAACAATGAAAATCCAGTGAATGGGTTTGCGTAAACCCACGTTAAGGTAAACGTACCTTTTGCCATACGTAGCGATCGGTTTTCCATTTGCCGCCTGTCAGTTTAGGGTCGATTCGTGTAGTCGGTCGTTAGGATTTGCTGGGAGAACGCTAACTTCTGCGCCAGTGTCGACGAGGTAGCGAACTCTCGTTGTCACATCTGTGACGAATAACAGACGGCTATGTTCGCCGGCTACGGTTGCCGTTAACGCGTGCCGGCTTGGAAGTTTCCCGAATCGCTTTTCGAATCAGTCGGTTTCGTGTTGGGAAAATTGCAGGGTTTTCTGCAATTTCTGGAAAACTTTCCATACTGGTTATGATACCAGCACCAGTCGGGGTTATCTGTCTCTCGTGGTCTAGAGACAGATCGCTTACGAGAAATGCTTCTACGTGGTGTGCGCGATCTCTTACGGTCGGTACGAAGACTAAGATAACACGTGAGTGTGTGACATAAGTCGTTTATATCGTTCTGAGTCGTTTGAGGTTTTTCTTTGACTGAAAGTACCTCGGTAGTAGATTTCGTAATTTCTAAAATGCGGTCGGCAGATGCAGCTAGCTCGTCTAAGGCGTTGTTCTGGAACGAGACCAGAACTGCTTGCACCTGTTGGGGAAGTTTTGATAAGAAGAGTTGTTTGAATAGACCTTCGTCGAAAGTTCTTGGGCCTATTACCTCTCTCATCCGTTGCAACATGTCCGTCGCAGAACCGTGTTGCAGGTCGATGTTATTGAAGAGTTGATCTAACCTTTGTCGATCGGTTAGGTCTCCTCATTTAAGAATCGAGCGTTTTAAGATTTCGTAAGGATCGGAAACATCACTAGTAAACATACTAGGTGTTACGTACCTGTTGAATTCGCGCGGTAGTGCCTTGACTACTGCGAGGAATTGTGCACGTGTATCGATCACGCCGTGCTCGGAGAAGTCGGCTTCTGCGTAGCAAAACCAGGCTTCGATGTTGTCGGGCCAGAAAGGCATCAGTTGAAACGAAGGCGGGGACAAAGTCTTAAGCTTGAGTACTTTAGGTGTCAGTTCAGTCATGATGAAGTATGAAGTACGATAATGAACGAGGGGAAAAAATATATATATCCAAGAAAAAACACGAAAAAAAATCACAATGTTTAAAAAAAATAAAAAAATAAGGCAATGATATATAGAAATCCCAAAAAGGAACAGACTCACAGTTGCAATTAGGTGTACCAGATCACGTCGGTCTCACCAATGATGATGTCACAGGTATTCAGTGTTTGACAACGCTTCTACCAGTAACACCTTCTAATATATTTCGTTCCCACCCAGAGAAATCAAAAGACAGAGTCGAGGAGATCGGAAGAGTATATTTGGCGATGACCAATATATCGGAATTCTCTGATCTAATCTGGCTAGCGAATGAGGTTGATGTTGAGCACAGCGTTACCACACGTGATCTGGTGCGGATGCCTGACCGAGCGCCTTCAGCTAGATGAGTCCACTAAAACATATGGTCAGCATCCAATGTCGAAAACTTACAGTGCTATTTATTTTGGGGATTTATTTACCGCTACAAAATCATGGAGTAACTGAAAATATTCTTGTGATTTCGAGACGAAACGAAAATAAACAGCGTCTTATGTATAAATCACAAAATTCGCAGTTAATCGCCACTGTAGATATGATTAATAAAATTAAAGTAGGAAAGAAAGAACTAAGAATTTGCCAAAGCCCATGGAACAATACTGAGTCTTTACGTAGGTTGGTTGGACAGAGATGGCATCTGCCTACACAAATCCCTACGATGATCATCAGCAAAATAAGAACACTAGTTACTGAAAATAATTTATGGCAGAAGAGATTCTATAGCGAACCAAATGTATTTATTTGGCAACAATAACCAGAAAGTGGATAAAACTCGCAAGTAACATCATTTAGTGTGTTAGACGTTAAAGATGCTCAAATGCAATAAATAAAGACTCTCTTAACCACTTAATTATACATTTTTACCATCTCGACCAGAATGCACATCGACTCTTATAAAATAATATCGTCCTCGTGAACAAAAATTCGCTGCTGCATAAATGGAATAGAATATAATCAAATTAATTTATGGTACCAATAGAAGATAAACTTCGACACTGCCCATCGAATTTGTAGTCGCACTGAACCCTAGTCACACGACCTTTCAAGCCCATCATAAAATAATGAAAAGGATTATATTTGTAGCGTGGTGTCGAGTTGAGAATAACTATGAACACCGCTACCAATAAACACGTGCCAAGTAAGTCAGAAGGCGAAGGTTGAACGTAACCAAATAAATCCATAAAATCCCCGAGAAGCCAAATATCAGAAGGCAGTTAATGGACCAAGTCGAGTTATATTTGCTGGCGATCTCGTGGTATCGAAAGGATACCGAGATCGTGCTAGGATACAAGCTTGGTTACAGAATGTAACGGAATTCGCGCGAAGTCACAATCAAAGTGTAGGAATAAGAATGGAAGCACAATATAGCTGTCATTAGCACAGTCAAACAAAAGCACATTAAAACAAACACTGGTACAGTTGGTTATAATAATAATTGTTTTTATTAAACCAGTCGTGTTCTCGTGATAAATGTGAGTCACTACATATTCAAAAAGTGACACGAAGAAATGGTTAACTATGAAAAGTGGGATTATTGACTGAATTTGTAGAATTATGGTCTACTGTGATATTAGTACTACGCTAATAATAGACCCAATCCTAAAATTGTAGATTTGTCATGATATAACTGCCTAATCTATAAGATCTTACGTGGAAGTCACATCATCGTAACAACTACCAATACATGATGAAGAACAAGCTTAGGTTAGAGAAAGAACAATATATTTAATATGAATAAAAGATATAAGGTAACATTCAGATGAACCACGCCTGCATGGCCGAGCCATACCATCCGATCAACTCCAATTCATTCCACACATTCTTCCCGCCGTCTCAATCGTTCGGTATTTCTCCGCATTAAATATTGAATATCTATTTTCCGAGTTGTCTCTTATTCAGCTTTGAGGATTGTGTGGTTATTGTCCAATGCCACTACAAATTCATCGGATCGCATGGCTCATATTAAATATATTGTTCTATCTCCAGGCTACATATGTGTCCCATCATATATTAGTGATTGTTACAGCACGATGAGTCAATGCAGACAAAGATGTGACTTCCAAGTAAGATCTTATACATTAGTCAGTTACATCATGACAAATCTACAATCTTAGGATAAGTTTACTATTACAGCAGTTCTAATAACGAATTAGACTGGAGATGCCACCGGTGTTTGGAGTTTTGACAACGCTTTGACCAGTAACACCTAATATGAATCGTACCCACCAACTGAAATAAAAAGACAGAAGCGAAGAGGTTCGAAAATATATTTCATAGACTATAAATATATCAAGAAACTGATGTAATCTGGCTAGCGATTGCAGGGGATGTTGAGCACGGCGTTCCCACTCGTGATCTGGTGCGGATGCATGACCGAGCGCATTCAGCTAGGTGAGTCGATTAAAACTAATATGGTCAGCATCCAATGCCGAAGACATAAAGTTATTTACTCTGAAGATTTATTTCTCGCCACAAGGTCATAATTCAACAGATTCTTTTACTGATGAAATTTTAAACTACCCTCAAAATTAGATCAGTTATAACAGAATATCCAGATGAGTGTAATAAAAGTCACAGCTTCTCATTAAAGCTAAGACAAAGTCTCGTTTTTACAGTGAAGTAATGTAATCGGGAATTTATACAACTAACCACGCGCATACATTAAAAATCACACGGAACGGACCCTACATCTTATTGTACATCAAGTTCTGATCTAAAAGGAATACAAAACGTTTAGATTTTTCCAGAAAGCACGAGCTGACTTGGACACTACTAAATGGCACTACTTATTCGCGTTTAAATCGTTATCAATAAATGAACCTCGATCTATGTATTGTGTACCGAAGTCAAAGGACGTCTAAAACTACTGTTAAATAACTAGCTGCTTTATTCTCAAGTTGATTAGTTCATATAGGGATGGGATATAGTACATTTGTTTGCACACAACTGATCATATATTTGACATTTATTCATTTTACTCACTTGCTGTAGGGTCTTAAAATGTCACAAATATTCGGAGTTTGACATAGCCTTAACCAGTAACACCTATAACCAAAATATGTCAACCCAGTAAATCAGAAGCGTCAATGTTCGAAGATATATTCGATAGGATATCGATATATCGAGATATGACTGATCTCAGCTGGGTAACGGTTTTAAATATGAAGCACAAAGTACCTTTTCGTGATCTGGTGCAGATACGTGACCCAGCACCTTCACATAGGTGAGTTCTTTAAAACTAATGCGGTCAATATCAAATGTCAAAGACTTGCAAAGCTATTGATTCTGGTCTACCATTCTCACGGATAATAAACTACTATGCTCATTCATGTAACATTAAATCTGGTAAGTACATGCCACAAAGTTTTTGATACTTGGAGTTGAAACACTAGTTTACTATATGCATACGTTCCCTCGACGATAGTGAAAATGTAGAATAAGGTGGACCACGAACAACCAATGCCATTCTGTTTTGGTACTGATCATAACAAAGTGACTAAAGTTCAGCTAGTTGACCCAGAAATAAGTGTTTGCATAGCAAATCATAATTTATTTCATCAACATTGGTACTGCATGACCACTTTGCAGAATCAGAATCTGATTGGTACTTTATAAACTGTTGAGACACAATAATCACTTTAAATTATTATCGACCTTAACCGTTCAACAAGACAGAACTATAGAAAATGGATCATTAATCAATTCCAAAATGAAGCAAAAAGTCAATTACAAATCCTAATTGTTAGTCTATAGCACGTATGTACTTCTCACTCGTGTCACTTCGACATTGTCCTCAATGAATGGGAGCGAAGCAAGTATATTCGCATCATGGTCGCGTAATGACTAATCGTAAAAATAGTTCAATATTTACACAAAACCGTTTCGTTTCAGGATTCCACGATTATTTATAACATCTCAAAACGAGACAACAATTTACTGAAGCTCACTAGGTTTATGCTCAACACTGACCTTACTCGAGCTGTCAGTTAATTAGAATTTGAAACATTTGATATCGTTTGTCAGTACCACACCACAAGATATGCAACAGCCAAAGCCTGCTCCTGCTCATCTGACTATTCACCCTGAACAACTTATTAAACACATGGCACCCAGCAAATTTGTTGTAATTTTGGTTGATGATATCCAGAACCAGTTGATATTGCCTTACGATGGACCATTCCCTTAGCAATTACCATAAATCTCCAAAAGTGAATGTTTATCGACAATGAGCAAGAGAATATCGTCTTTGAATGCACATAACTATGTCCTTTCTTCCGATGCACCTGCAATTATGAACGAGATAATTGATCAATATATGAAGCAAGATACCACACCAAATTCTGCTGTGCCATTGGAACAGAAATAACTTACCAGTCGAAAAGCTCAATTCTTTGACAATAATGTCAAACGACAACAGAAATCCACAAAATTTGTAACGAAATAACAATCCAGAGATGAACTTATTCCTAATTCTATCGCCTTAACGTCCACTTAATTAGCCATGACATAAATAAAAAATTTGAACGAGCGGAATTTGACTAAACATACAAGATGTGTTGCTAGGTTTGAAGCTATTACGAGTTCACTTAGTATGCGAACGGAACAAAGACTTTTGACCGTAGACCAATAAGCTAGCTCTTTGATGCGTCCCAGCCCCGTTAACTAGAGGAAGAAGTTCAAGCTTGGAACGGGAAAGCATACTCCGTAAGCCAGAAGCACGAATGATTAATAACAGACACAAATCAAACGTATATATGCAGCATAAAACTGTCCTTATGAGGCGTAGCAAAAATAGCATGCTAAAATTACACGACGGGCCAATAGCATTAATGATTCTCCCAAGTGGGAAATACGACATGAAGGTGAAAAGTGCGCTAAAGGCGCGAAAACAAGCAAACTTAAACATCCAGAATAAGATTATAAAATTAAGGCATTTATCAAGTGAGTTCTGGGGGTCTAACATCCCCAACATGTGTCGTTAAAACAACTCTACCCACGGTACTATCAACACGTCTTCAAATACAAACTGTATAATGTAGGAAACTTTATAAATTTTATCGACTGAACTCCGCAAATTATTCCGGTTTGCAGCATTTTACACTTGAAGCATTATTCCAAACACCAGGTGATATATTTTTGTTTTTCTAAAGAACCTAAAGCACATTAAAAAAAATACACATACATTTAAAATTACTATGAATATCCATCCTCACTAAGTGGTATTACATAATCTGTGACGTAAGTGGACACTATTTTCGTTTCTATGCTATAGTTGTTTTGCATAACTACGATATGTATTCACATTAAATAAACAACGCTGTGCATATAACCCAATTTTATGGACCCTATATTTTTCCATGTATTTTGTACCAGTGATTCTTCAAGTAACCTGGTTTGTCTTTCATCAGATTTGTATGCCTTTCATATTTCCTTTAAAAGTACTTTCGTTCAAATTATATCGACCCTTTCCATGTTCTTGTGCACTTAATTATTGTTCACAATGCACCATAATTAGAAGTCCACTCATTTTTCTTAATTATGTTATTGACCGCTTAAAGAAAATCGAAATTGATCTTTTGCCAGACCAGTAATTCAGTGCCTCGTTACTAACTACTTACATTCAGGACGTGGAATGTTGAATTTGGAGATTTTTTAACAATGTCAACACTTATATTACTCAAAGCTGCAAATAACTCTGCTTTGTAATTATTTTTAGTTTGTTCCTATACTAACTTATAATTGATAGCTGTTGGAACCATTTATTTAGCCTGATCTTATTCGGTCTACTACAGCATTGAGTATCAGCCATTCTAGATAGGTGCTGAATACCAGCTAGTGAGACTCCACTTCTGTAAACATACATTCCAGTCACATGAAAACAGTGAATAGGAGTATCCCGGAAGAGGCTCAAAACGCGTGACTATATATGAGCAGTGTGAACGGTCACTGAAGGTAATATTTTCGGGCCGTTCTTCAAGTGAAACTATTCATATATCAGTGCAGAGGGTAATAACATAGGTACTAGCAACTAACTCATTTTATATAGATTTTGATAACTTATCTAAATTTGCAGGTTACTATCAGTTTACCTTTTCACGCGATTCACAGTCAAACGGTCGTCGAACAATATTAGCGCATTCACATAGCTTAGCTAAGTGAGAAAATCAGAATTCAGAGATTTCTTGCCTAATTACTGTTATACAGTTCATCCATGAACTGATAGAGACCCGGGTAAAATCTTCAAGTCTCGAAGACGTTAGACCCATTTAGAGAACATAGCTTCAATGTTACTGAATAACCACCAACTATATACAGGGATTATACCTTCAAAAGTGAAGGCTCAAGTGGTAAAAATTCTCGACTGAATTCATCCAGTTCAAATTCTTGCGATCCAAGTTCTATATTGCAGATAACTGTATAAAAAATGTGAATAACTAATACTTAAGACACGTGAATACACCAGGAGTGCACCATCAACCTTACTTACTTACGCCTGTTACTCCTAATGGAGCATAGGCCGCCGACCAGCATTCTCCAACCCACTCTGTCCTGGGCCTTCTTTTCTAGTTCCATCCAATTCTTGTTCATTTTTTCCATGTCTATTTCCATTTCCCGGCGTAATGTGTTCTTTGGTCTTCCTCTCCTCCTTTGGCCTTGAGGATTCCATGTGAGGGCTTGTCTTGTGACGCAGTTGGGTGCTTTCCTCAATGTGTGTCCTATCCACTTCCAACGCTTCTTCCTGATTTCTTCCTCCGCTGGGATCTGGTTTGTTCTCTCCCACAGTACATTGTTGCTAGTAGTGTCCGGCCAACGGATCTGAAGTATTTTGCGTAGACAACTGTTAATAAACACCTGTATTTTATGGATGATGGCTTTCGTAGTTCTCCAGGTTTCTGCCCCATACAGTAGAACTGTCTTGACATTTGTATTGAAAATCCTGACCTTGGTGTTGGTTGACAGAGAGTTGTTTTGAGCTCCAGATGTTCCTCAGTTGTAAATATGCTGCTCTTGCTTTGCCGATCCGCGCCTTCACATCTGCATCAGATCCACCCTGTTCCTCAATGATGCTGCCCAAATATGTAAAGGTTTTTACGTCTTCCAAATCTTCTCCGTCAATTGTGATTGGATTGGTGCATTCTGTGTTGTATCGGAGAATCTTGCTTCTCCCTTGTGTATGTTGAGACCTACTGCTGCTGAGGCTTCTGCCACACTGTTTGTCTTCTCCTGCACCTGTTGTTGCGTTTGGGATAGAAGGGCCAGATCATCTGTGGAGTCCAGATCGTCCAACTGCATCTTAGATGTCCATTGTATCCCGTGCTTCCCTTCAGATGTTGACGTCTTCATGATCCAGTCGATCACCAGAAAGAGAAAGGGTGAGAGTAAGCAACCTTGCCTAACACCGGTCTTCACTTCGAACGACTTTGTCAACTGTCCTCCATGCACGATTTTGCAGTGTAATCCATCATATGAACTCTGTATGATATTGACTATCTTCTGAGGCACGCCGTAGTGTCGAAGAAGTTTCCATAGTGTTGTTCTGTCCACGCTATCAAATGCCTTTTCGTAGTCAATGAAGTTGATGTAGAGTGATGAATTCCATTCAATTGATTGTTCCACAATGATCCGTAGAGTTGCGATTTGGTCTGTACACGATCTATCCTTACGGAATCCTGCCTGTTGGTCACGAAGTTGGGCGTCTACGCAGTCCTTCATCCTGTTTAACAATACCCTGTTGAAGACTTTTCACGGTATTGAGAGAAGAGTGATGCCCCTGCAGTTATCACACTTGCTGAGATCGCCTTTCTTCGGTATTTTGATCAGGAGTCCTTCTTTCCAGTCTTTTGGTACTTGTTCCTCATCCCAAATCTTATTGAAGAGGATGTGGAGTATCCTTGCAGTTGCCGCTACGTCTGCTTTTAGTGCCCCTGCTGGAATGTTGTCCGGTCCTGCTACTATCAACCTATACAAAGACAATTGACGTGTGAATGATCTGGTGAGAAACCCTTCAGTTTTAGAAGTGTTTGAGGGAGCGTCTTGGAATTGAAACTTAAATTATCATACTACAAAAGAAAACGGACCTGACCACCATTAATTTGTTCCAAATATGGTGCTAGAGGAAAAACTATAGTCGAGAATTATTTCACGTCAAAATAGAATGAATGGTGAAATGACGAAGGCGGGTTAATAGACTACTGAAGCATAGGAGCAATAAAAAATAACTACGATTTCATCTATTTGAAAGAATTAAAAAATTCATAGAAGTGAGCTATACGACAATACATACATTAGTGAAATTACATTTAAAAATCAAGAAATAAATGTGTTAAAAGAAATATTGATGATGGAACCAGAAACGAAAATGCGACAGAACATAATGAACATAAATGTCATTAGTTTAATGTATCACATTAGCTTATTATGCTCAGACCTGAAAAAGTATGTTTTTCAATTATTTATCCGAAAAGTGTGTTGTTACGACTGTTGCAAAAGAAAACCATTTATTATGGTTTATTTAGCATTATAGCGATGTAAAAGTAATCCATGGCATGTATCACAGACACGTACAGGTTTGGCAGAACTTGGTAAAGCCATTTTTCTGGATGAACATTCGTGACAAAATATCAGGCCGCAATTTCGACAGTGGTGCTAGGAAAATAGAAAATGGAACTAATTAAATCCTGAAATGCAATTTTAGAAGGGATAAGAGAGAGGAGAGCAAGAATCGTTTGATATTACTAAGCCATATTAAGAGCACGATGCGAAAAAATTATGACAGAAATCAGATAATCAAAACTAAACCAGTGGGGAGAACAAATTGTAACTTTCTCACGTGGTAGCCAGTTAACTGAATAGATCGCTTTTTGCTAACAACACGAATTCTCAGTGTGTTATACACTAGGAGTATAAATGGTGTGTTTTGATAGATATACCATTTCACTTTATTAGTCATGATTTTTCGGTTATTTATAAACGTTGACTAGATCTTTCGTCAGAAAACAAGGTATATGAATCATTTATCTTTAGCGATTTAGTAGTGAACATTTTAATGTTATTTATTTGTAAATCTACGTTGGAACAATAAACTTGTTATCATGTTGAACTTTATTCGAGTCTATTTGAGATTTATTATCCCATAGGTGGGTTATAATGTTTGGAAGACATTGAGAAAATACAAATGGTAGATTGACACCTTGTAATTCATATAATAGAAAAACGATAAAGTTATTTCATGATAGTTGATAACAGATACTATCCGAGTTAGATCTGATTGTACATTACATTATCTTCGTGTTGAACAATATGTACAGTGGATAATTAAACTGTATTTTCTGAAAATAAAAGGTAGTCAAAAACTGGAAAATATAAGGCGAGAATCGGAAAAACATATTCTTTAGTTATATGATAAAAAGGTCAGATTTTCCAAGTCGTCCAAACCATTTACGATGGAATCAATGAAGATATTTAGAAGTATGGGACTCCTCAGAACTACGTATTCATGGTCGCGCACGTGGGATTGCAGATGCGCACCGCTGAGGAGTCCCATACTAGGACGAAACAGCCATCGAGTGTTTCCAGGTTTTCAGAGGTGGTCTAACATTGGTTCATTCATGATCTCAATCAAAATTCAACAACCTTCACAACCCGATACTGAAATTTAGAAGTGAATCTAACCGATTCTAGTGACCAAATAATTAAATCCAGTCAATAAAATTTATGATACATGATCTGTTGTTAGGAATCATAGGTCACTAGTGTTTTATTTAATGTCATGTCTACGCCAACTAGACAATACATCGAAAGCAGCATTGTCAACATCAACAAGGAATTATTACAAAGTGTAAACTCAACAGGTTTAATGTTTAAATTGGACACAAAAATCATAAACTCAAACCTGGTTTAATCTACCTTAAAAATCATATATAAATAATATATTTGTAAAATCCCAATGAGTAGAAAATTACATTATCTGACGTTTCGTGACTTAGTGTAAGTCACTTCTTCAGAGAATAAATAACCAAAGTAAAATTAATCCAAGTTTAAATAGTACAACGGAACAATAAGAATAATATTTGATCAATCAAAAACAGGTCCGAACAAGTTAATGTCATGTCATTTCTGTCTAGGTGATTCATAAGTGATATGTATGTAGATTTGTGTGTATGTATGTGTACATTGTTTAAGAATGAAAAATTGTGTGACCTTTATGATGAGAAAGGATAGATTCGAACCCAGGACCTATTGGCTTCGCGCACGAGCACTTAACCATTATACCACTGAGCCGGCATCCAGTGGTGTTAATGTCTAACTTCAACCAATCCACGAAGTTGCGCCACCGTACACCATTGTCTTCAGTGAGTTCCTATCTCACAACAGACCTGGTTGAACTCCACTGGTAACTACTTCTCACTAGAACTCCGCTGGATGACGGCTCAGTGGCCTAATGGTTAAGTGCTCGCGCGCGAAGCCAGCAGGTCCTGGGTTCGAATCCCGCGGGGGGCGGGTTCGTGGATGCGCACTGCTGAGGAGTCCCATACTAGGACGAAACGGCCGTCCAGTGCTTCTAGGTTTTCCATGGTGGTCTAGCTTCAATTGGCTCATGATTTCAACTTGTGAGAAAGGATAGAGTTCAATTTGTAATATGGTAGTGTGAATTGTAAATATGATCAGACTGAATGGCTAGGATAGATGGTCCAAGTAGGATGTATGGTGAGGCCTTCCTTTCTATTGAGAGAAGTAGGATTAAGCATTATATGGAACGCTTCAGCTACCCTCCTTTCTTTGTAGTTGGAAAAGCCTTTTTGCAATATTTTGATGTTTTTAAAATCAATTTGGTGGTCGTTGAAAATGGCATGAACTGTTATCGCCGATTTAATCTGAAGTTGATCCAATTCTACAGGATTGTTAGGAGGTTTCTTTGTGTACCTAATATGTTCTTTGGCTCTAGTCAAGATTTCGCGGGATGACTCTCCAATATAGAAGGCATCACAATCGATACAACCTAATTTGTAGATGCGGTTCTATGTGGACAAGAACCGGATTTTTTCTTTTAGGCGAACTAAAGTATTTCGTAGTGTGTTCGTTGTTTTGTAATATACTTTAATTCTGTGTTGTTTCAAGATTCTTTGAAGTTCTTCTGTTGTGCCATGACGGTATGGTAGAACTGCAGTACCAATCCATAGCATTTCATTCGAATCATTATTATAACGTACTAAACTGTCTTGTTTTAATATACTGCTGATAATCTTCATAGGAGAATTATTAAATTGTAAGATGCTAAATACATTCTTTTGTTTGTCTTCCTCTGATGTGATGATCTTGTTAGCTCTCCTAAAAAGATTTAATGCTAGCGAGATCTTAGCATTAAAAGGATGTGCTGAATGAAAGTCAATATAACGATTTGAGTGCGTAGGTTTTCGGTAAATGGATAGGTTCAGAATTCCATTTGGATTTCTTTTTACTAAGCAATCCAAGAATGATAACTCATCATCGTTATGATTTGTACCGTAAATCAGTATGTAACTATCCTATCATTGGTCCCACAACAAGAAGAGATATTCGAAATAATTGTTTCTTACGAATAAATGGGAATTCTAATTATTATACATACAGAAACAACATACCCGACGACGACTAACATTGAACAGACTCTGACAAAGAAAACAGTTTGGATTTTCAGAATCATTTGCCCATTGAGCATCACTGAATGCACTATGTGACTCACGCAAACTTTCAGCTTCAAGCTTACTCGAATTCACAACCGCAGCCATTTCGGATAAACTATACTCCTGTTCTTCACACAGTTTACGCCAGACTTTAAGTTGTTTGTCTAACTCCTCAACTTCCTAGAAAGCAAAAATTAATGAACGATCATATGATGTAATGCTGTAAAATAACTTTGACCACAGTTATCAGTGAAAAATAATGAACTTCACAGTAAAAAGTAGAAAGCGAAAACTAATATTTCGAAAATCGACATAAAACTGAAATATCCATGTTGTGATTATTAATTGGAGTGACCGTAGCAATAAAATGAACCGGTCTATAAGTAATAGAACTGAAATAGTAAAGAAACTAAAATCTAACATCTCGCGAAAATTCTACATCGAATGAATATTCTTTTCACAGGTTGAAATCATGAGTCGATTGAAGCTAGACCACCATGGAAAACCTGGAAGCACTGGACAGCCGTTTCGTCCTAGTATGGGACTCCTCAGCAGTGCGCATCTACGACCCCGCACCACGCGGGATCTGTTGTGAGATAACAACTCACTGAAGACAATGGTGTACGGTGGCGCAACTTCGTGGATTGGTTGAAGTTAGACATTAACACCGTCGGATGCCGTCTCAGTGGTCTAGTGACTAAGTGCTCGCGCGCGAAGCCAGCAGGTCCTGGGTTCGAATCCCGTGTGGGGCGGGTTCGTGGATGCGCACTGCTGAGGAGTCCCATACTAGGACGAAACGGCCATCCAATGCTTCCAGGTTTTCTGTGGTGGTCTAGCTTCAATTGACTCATGATTCCAACCTGTGAAATTTCTAAAACTCTCCACAAAACCCATTCTGAGAATATCCTTTTGTTTGATCTTTAAATACAGACTTTCTGTGTCAGCAAAGTAAAGAATATTGTGGTTTGAAAAGAAAATTGACTTAAGCCATCATTTAGGTGACAGTACATAATACCATAGGAGGGTGGAACATGAAAACAAATTAAAATAGATTTTTAATCAATTAAGACGAAACTAGATGCAAAGTAAATTAAATTAACCTCCCAAATTATCTATACACTGAGAGGTTATGTGTCAAACTACTGAGATCACACAGTTCATCTATCTTCAAATTTTAACATTCTTCCAAGTAAATTGAAAAATATCTAAAGGTCTTGGTAAAAACACAAATACTACTTATGAAAAGAAATGTACGATAAATAAATTCGAAAAAAATGAAAGCACTGAGACAAATATTATAATAGTTCTTAAAACTGGATGTCTTCACTTAACGAGACACTGTCAGTAAAAAAGCTTTGCAGATAAGATTAAACTTGAAGATAAAGCCCGATGAGTTGACTTAACAAGCTGACTGAATAAATCTCTAAATTACCATAAAGCTTTTGGGAAGACCACTGATAAAGGATGAATTTTTGAGACTGATATTGATAATTTATTGTCATTACATACAGATCTCTCATTTGAAAAACATTGATAGATTAGAAGCCATCAAAATCTGTACGTAGGAAGAGAAAGAAACAACTAGTGTGCAGAAGGAAAACAAAATCTACAATGAATAATGAATGATAAGAACCACTACTGTTCTTTGAGAAAAAAAAAGTAAATCAAGCAAATCCTCAATTTGCTAATATTGGAAAACAACCCTAGTAGTTACGAAGGTTCTCTTAATTAAACCAAGGATATATGATCAAAGATGTCTTCAAGGAACTACTGGCATTTCATTGAAAAACAGAGTGAGTAATGTTGAAGTTACACAAAAGGTACTACGTAAAGGTAACAAACAGGTTGATGAGACTGTAAATTTTCGTATGCTGCCCATGACTAAGCACCACTTACCTCGATTTGTAATGTTAACTGGTGTAGGAGTAAGCTGGAAGAAATGTAGGAGTAGCTAAACTAAAACATGACATTATCCATAATCGTTTGTCTGGACCCTGTTGGCAGGTCCAAAATGCCTGGTTAGGGTTTACCCGGTAACTGGAATTAGTGGCTGGAGACTTTGAATGACTCAGAATCGATCACTTCCATTCCTTAGTTATTTAACGTGTTAACTTCATCTCCTTGTGCTAAAGTAGTGTAGCAACTTAATCAAACGCACATTTGAGCCAGGATCTAAGCTGAATACGGGTGACTTTATGGCATGAAAGGTCCACAATCCATCAAGCTTCAAACTATAACTTCATGCACATCAATTTTAGAAGAAAGTAATATACTTGTTTAGAACACAAAAGCAAAAAAAGTAAACAAACCGCATGTTTTTAGTGAAGTTTTCTCCTGACATTAGCATAACTTACACAATGAATGATCACCAAAAATCATCACTGAAGTAGGATTTATTGAATAGAAATAATGACTGTAATATTAAAATGTATACAATTAATTAATCTTACTAATTTACACAAAACTAGCTGGTCAGAAGCCATCTTTGAATTATTCAACTCGATTGTTTGCTCATTCAATTCAGTTTTTAATCTTTCGATCTGACTAGCTTGATTTTCAATCACTTTTAACTGCTCAACAGATTTTGTGTCTGCGTTTGACAACTCTTCGCGTAGTTTATATAAATCTCGTTCCTGTGAAACCTTTTCATTAGTAAGCTTAGCTATTCTAAGTGTAAACAAAAAGGGGAAAACTATTAAATAAAAAACGGAATATATATATATATATATATATATATATATATATATATATATATATATATATTAGTTATTAGGATTGCATAATATTTATTACTTAAGCCTTCATAAATACACTACTGTTTCGTCTGTTAATCATAGAGAACGTAGAAATAGACATAAATTTGCATTGGTTTAAGTAGTAACATTACGCATCATCAGTGTAAGGAAAATAAGATTTAAGGTGAAAGAGTTGAAATTGTGTTCTCGATGGAGTCAGTGAAATAAGATAGGAAATATATTTCGAAAAAAAAACAACAAAACGATAAGTAAGAAACATAAGTCGATGTTAGAACTCACAATTTATGGGAAAAATAATAAACGAATCTGCACTTACTGTAATCAATTTTGCATTATGTCAATCCTTAAACTAACGCGACTTATCTACCAACTACAGGATTAAGCGGTCAGCTTCGAGGTACAGTGTTTGCGTGAGTTTCTGATAGTATACAATTGTCGCAAACCAAAGTAGTTATTGCGAGGTTTGCATTTCAGAACTAGTGGTTAAAAGTTACTAGCTGTAACCAATAAATCATCATGTCTCATATCGCTTAACAAAGTCAACAGTAGATTAAAACCATTAAATGAGCCTAAAACAGTACGCTTAGTTTCCTCATACAGCTCAAACCGTCAGTTCATGACTTTATGGATGAAACAGCTGTATAATATTTCTTCGTACTCAGAGTTTTTCCAGATATTAACAAAAATTATAATCCAGGAAGCTTCAATTAGACTCAATTATGAGACCATGCGAATTGAAGGATAAGCTGAACATTTGAGTTGAGTATTATGAAAGAAAAGATGTCCAGTTTCTTATATCCTAATGGTGTTTCAGTTATCCAAGTTATCGGAGTTTAAATTAGAGTCAAATATAGTTTGGGAAACTAAAAATTTTGCTCACTAAGTAAGCGATAATTTGTGTACATTTAAATCACATATTGCAAGAGACTAATACATACTATCTGATTGCCCAAAAGTTATGCAAATGAAATATGATTCAAACATGTAAACATACTTGTTCAATTCCTAATCTATTGAATCCTAAATTCATACATAAATCCGGTATAAACAGACAATATATGCAGAAAGCAAATGTTGATCAACAACTGAGTGAACTGAATCTCAAAAACATAAAGGAAAAAGTGACAACAAAAATGCGTAGGATTAGAGAAAAAGACTTCATACACTCACAACCAGAAATTAGATGTTTACAAAAGTGCACCATAGTGTTTTAATAAAAATCAAACAGATGATTAATCAAGCTTATACATACATATTTCTTAACGGTAATTATCTTCATGAAACTCTGGTTTTAAAGAACCAGTTGTGTTTCTCATCCATCGAAATTTACTTTGGGTGAATCTATAATGACAAACCAGGGTAACATAACAATAAAAAACTAATACTTAATATAATTTTATTAACAAAACAATAGCTTGCTTTGAGTCCAGTAATTCATGGACAAAGGTTTAATAAAACAGATTTGTTATCCATATTTACCTCTCGTTCATCTGTTCAATCATATTTGTCATTCCTTTACACTTAGCTTCTAATTGTTTAATTATAGTTTGTTTATGTTCAAGTGACGACTGGGAATCCTGAAACAATTAATTATAGAAAAAAAGAAATAAAGTACATTTAGATTGCGAGTTCGTGAAACTGAACATGTTAAAAATGATGGTAGTAATAATATATAAACTCACGAACATTATAGGATGAAGTGAACTCATCTTACTGGATTCACTACACATTTATAACACGTATAGTTTTTAAGAAATTTTGTTTTAGAAACCAGTCCAATGGTCAAATGGTTATACATTGGATTAAATATAGTTACACAACACATGGATCTACAGACATTTATTAATATGCAATGATAAGCTTATGAATTTTCGGTTTAATATTCTAAATGAAAAATAACCTAACGAGTGACTTGTTTGCCTCTCTTTCACAAAATATGAGTATTTAGATAACAAAATGTATACTTTGAAAATAAATAGATAGTAACATTTATATACCACGACAGTGTTTTAAAACAATCATATTCCTGTACAAAATAAATGTCGGAGAATGAGTCCAAATTACTACAGTCCATAAAAATGGGCTTTCATAACCTAATAGTTTTATTAACTTTCAAATAGTCGATTTTTTGGTTGAAGGTCTGTACTGTTTAAACTATTTCAGGTTGCTAACGGGTCGAAATTCGGAATGTTGCCACCAAATACGGAATCTGGATCAGCATTTCTGAAACTACGTGTATTACTTAAACTGACCTCCAACGTTCCCACCTGAATGCAGACCAGATAACACATACGTTTGGTTATTTGTTTACAAAGTCGTGATGTCGACATCTGCTGCATCTTCGGGGCAGGTGTTCAAAACTCTAGCGAAGTAATATGAGTGATGACATGGTCGCTTTAGACTCCTTGAACAAAGTGTACTCCGGTATTGCCTGTCTTAAAAAGATGTAGATGACAGGTTTGTCGACATCTTGAAGGCTCTGTACACAGATAACTGAGATAAAGTGAAGACATACAACCACCTCTCACCATTTTTCCATTCCGGTAGCGGAGTAAGGTAAGCTTATCCAATCTCAGTATTCCTCCTCAGCTTTGCCACTGACAGGATTCCGGAAGCAGCTCTGATGGTAGTAAACATGTAGATCTGTTACCTGGAGCAAGGCTTTTTGATTTCCAGTATCTGGATGATATCGTCTTACTGTATGGGGATAACTAACATTCAGTGGAAACACCACGTTAGTAGTGAGGAGGTTGGACAGTGTGTGTTCGAGCACAGTGACGACGACTGACTTGGTGTCACTGCCTAGAGACACCAGCTACGGTGGCTCAAATGAGTGCCACGAACGTCATCAGAGCGACCTCAACATCTTGATCTGTTTACTGACGTTGGGATTGGTCAGAAAAAGAGGGTAGTCAGTTTATGACATGAAACTGTGAGATGAAAGAAAGCTTCATGGGCATATCACCTGCTGGTCCATAACGACTACCTTAGTTGGGCTCTCAGAGATAGCACAACTCAACGAATTTTGACGTTATCAGAGATGGCTCATAATAGGAACCATTGGAGGAAAGGAAACTCTCTTAACTGAGAGAATCCTTTCAGGTTGTTATCTAATTGAACTGATTCTTTCATTATGTACCAGTTTTGTTCATTTATTTTCACATAATTATTTTTTGGACTAGATTCACTTTTCATCATTTATCTCTTCGAGAATTCATTCACTTGTTTGTATGGTGAACAATTATTTTGATGCCCAGTTGTCGCAGTATTTATGTATTCAGATGAGTGACTCAATCAATAAAATAAGTAATGATGCGATTATAGAATTGTTAAAAATGTGTCATATTTACTAAATAACATATGGTAACACTTATTATTATTTATTTCAACACATAAATATTGGTACAAGAGGGCACCAAATATATATGCGCCACACCATATTTGTGTGTGTGTGGGCTGTGATACTGTCCGGGTGCCCGGACCGAAGCAGGTGGTTTCCCTGGGAGGCCACACCCCGAGCCTTTGACCTAAAGGTCTAACCCACAAGGCAGTGGAGCATTGTGAGGAGATGCAGTCCCATGGTAGCCGGTGACCAAAAATTGGTCCATACGCGATTTGTTCTCGCAAGATACTAGGGCCCATATGCACCATTGGTTTGAGATCCGGTTAAAGCGCCGAACATTCGCTTTTTGTTCTCTCATCTTCGTAAACAACACCCCCGCCACGAGAAGGCAGTGATCAGGACTTCCCTGGCAGAGGCTGTATACGCGTGGCCGTGTGAGAGCATTTTGAGAGGGGGGCGGGCCCACCCCGCTCTCGGCCATACCAGGGCATTTGGGGGCATGGAGCCTCCGGGTGGTAAGACTACGGGCAAAAAAACTGATGAAGCAACACGCGATTTAAAATAATGGAACAAGTTAAGGAATAATTGACATTACCGTCAGAATCAAGAAGATGTGGTAATGATGGCGTTTTGTGAAAATCCACAGTTGAATTATAGTCGTAATTCTAATTCACGTAAAATAAGAATCCAGACAAATTACTTACTGAGTAGTGACTTGATTCTTTAAAGTCGTGTATTCTGAGATTCTACTAGGTTAAGAAATCCCAGAGACTAAAGAAATACATTTAATGCTAAGCGATTAACGATATTTAACACCAGTGTATATGCATATCCGGGTGTTAGCGGGACATAGATTTGATTAAAGCATACTCAATGCACGATTGCGTTGCTGCACGCTGATTGGCTAATTCTTATCCAATCACTGCTAACCAATACTTGGAGAACACTACAATCTCCTAACGTAAAAACCATAAATATACTAACTTTTTTTCGATTGTGCTTCTTACTTCCATCCAACCTTGTTATTTGGAATATAATCTTTTCCTGTACAACCGTGTTCTGATTTAGGGGACTTGTCGAGTGAATCGATGTCCGAGAATACTAAGCAATAGGAATAGCTGGGTTATAACCGTAAGAGAGGATTATAACAACTCTACAATCTTCTCATGTAAGAACTATAAGTATACTAACGTTTTTTTAGTTGTGCTTCTTACTTCCATCCAACCTTGTTATTTGGAATATAGTCCCTTTCCTGTTCAACCGTGTTATAATTTGAGGACTTGTCGAGTGAACCGGTGTCCAAGAACACTAAGCAATAGGAATAGCTGGAGTGCGATAAGAGAGAATTATAACACCAGAGAACATCGTGTTACCTGTAGAGCTACAACACTTGGTTGTTCAATTTTGAATTCAAAAAATATAATCCAGATGGTATTCACAAAAGAGTAAGATCTGTGAACAAATCTATGACTTCCTTTCAACGATTTTTTCATAATATCATTCAAAGAAAAAGTTAGACTCTACTGTGCAGAAAATAAAGCAAACCACTTACGAATAAATATCGAGTTAACTGATTACATCTTTTATTTGATTCATCTAAATGACTTCGAATCGATTCAACAAGTTCAGCATTTTCTTCATTTGTCTTTTGGCAATTTTTTAATTCAGACTCTAATTGATTTATGCGACTCACTGCTTCCTAGATAATTGAAATACACAATAAGTGGATGGGGAATTAAATAACAGAGCATTTATTATTACAAAATTAAAGTACTTCTAACTGCTGGACTATAATCTTGCAGTAAACTTAAATGTAGTTTTCAGAAAAACTCATTAAATTTGAACTGGACTGCTATACATGTTTTATTTTAGGAGTCGTATTTAGTCATACACTCATAAACCCTGATGAGTTGGATTTAGAACTTCTACCATAAACCCATATATCGTAAAGGATTTATCCCACTTAATTTACTTTACACCAATTCAGACATACAGAAGAAGGAAACTTAAAATTATCTTATTGTTAACGAAATATTTCCTAATTCCAATACAGCGAAATGGAGGAGAGGATGATAAAGAAACACAAAACAAGCACCCATCTACTAACAGAACAGAAGGAAAAGCGACACTGGATCTCAATAGATGTGGGTATAAATCCGGCCAAGAAAAGAGAGGAACTTCGGACTGAAAAATTACAAAGGAGGTCAGGCAACTTTTAAACACACAACGTCACTAAGATCATCTTTCCTAGCCGAAAAAACCTCACTATATCAGCAACACCAGATATTTCAGAGTACCTAACTCATTTACCGACTAGAAATTTATACACTTGACTTCGAGTCACATTACATACGAGAGCTTATGAAAATATCCGGTTGTACATACTGAAGTACGTGGAGCAGGGTTCGGACATGTGCCTTAGTGGCTTAACTCCGGACACAACCAGTGGCCGATGATAGTTGTCTGTTTAAGTCAAATGATATGTGTGAAGTGCCTAAATAATGAAATGATATCGCAAATTGTTCAGTTAGCAGGAAATTTGACCAAATAATTTTCTACAGCTTAGCAGAATGGTTTATTAACAAAATCATCAGTATCATTTTCGAAACATTTGTCCGATATAAAGTGATAAACTAAAATTACAAACGTTTTTTTCGTATAAAGAGTCGATTCATTAAATAGGAAGTTAAACAGATATTTTAATTGAGTGACTAAAGATGCGTAACAAACAATCCAAATGTTATAGAAAGCTGTTTAGATTAGATTTTTTATCCGACCACTACTGAATCCTTATACTAGTAGTAAATCTTCTAGCACCCATTTGAATATTCTGTACAGCTAGAATGTACGTATAAGTCATGGAATTGAAAAACATTTTTACCACCCACACATTTTTTTCATCAGTGACGAAAAAACTAAAACAGAAGCTTAGTAGGACTAAGTATTAAAAATGTTCCATGAAACAAAACTAGTAAATAACATTTTGGGAGACTTGGAACAAAGTGATAAAACGAAGTTTTTAAACAGATCGGGGTGTACAGAAGTGAAGTATAGTCAGTCTATAATAAGTCAATTCAAAATTAACTGGTGGATATGTATGATATGTACTGAGTAATCGTAAGCTATTAAGAAGATTAAATTTGGCATTAAGTGGTGGTTACATTGTACCCTAATATCGGTGCTAAATGTCCGTTTGTTTTAAACTGGCAAGATTGTAGTTAAGACATAGTAAGAAGTTAATTTAACAGTGATTTACTTTTAAACATTCTTTAATATAAGTATAGGGTTGTGGAAATTGTTGAGTTCCATTTAAATTATAAACCGATCAATGTTAGACCACCTGGAAATTCCAGGTTTTTTTATAGTGGTCTAACATTGATCGGTGCATGATTTCAGTGAAGTTCTTTCATACAATTTATACAAATAAAGCATTGACATTTACCATATTTTCTGAATGCATGTTATTTAAACCAACTTGGTCCTTTTTCAGTTGTGCTACGGTGATATACAAACTCCGATTTTCAAGTTTCATGGATTCCATCTGCTTAGAAAGGTGTGTAATTTCATTGTTTAGTCTTTGATTTATTGTATTTTCTCGATCGATTCGTTTCCTTAAAAAGGATTTGATGGACAAAATTTATTTGGTAAAACAAAAAAATTAACTGAATGGAAGTATTTATTTGGAAATGATCATCTCGGCAAAATATTATTCATAAGTATGCTCAGTGATTCATCTGCTCCAATTGTTTATTTCAAAAATGTGAATAAACGTTTTCTGGCACGGTTTGAGGGACAAGCTTATGTACAGTTTCAACTGAAGAATATCACCGCAACTAAACAAAACTGCATGTGCTTACTAGTGACTGGATTCAAGATAGATTTCCTGGAGTTCTAGTGAGAAGCCGTGACCAGTGGAGTCCAGTCCGTGTCGGGTAGAGACAGGTATCTACCTCAAACAATGGATGAATGCTTGCGCAAGATCATGGATAGATTGAAGTTAGACATTAATACCATTGGATGACGGCTCAATGGTCGAGAGGTTAAGCGTTTGCTCTCGAGTCCCACATGAGGGATCGTGGGTGTTCACTGCTGAGAAGACCCGGATAAGGACAAAATGGCCGTCTAGTGCTTCCAGGTTTTTAATGGTGGTCTAGCTTACACCGACTCATGAATTCAAGTAATAAAAATTCAACATACGTGACAGGAAATATCTCAAACAAGGAATATACGCAAAATAAACAATAGAAAGGACTATGTTTGAAAAGAACATTTTTAGTACAATCTTAGATAACAGTTAGAATGAAAGCCTTTCAGAACTGATTAGAAATTTATTACACTTGCACTCATTCCTAGTTTCCAAAGGAATTCACACCAAACACTGAAATCAGCAGAGACCGGTGAAAGTTAGTTTGTAAAGCCAAACAAGAGAATGAAGAAGTGTAAAACATTCCGTTTTAAAGGCCTTTATGAATAAATTCTGTTCTTTGAACGGACCAATTTGCAAGGACCCTCAAAGTGATATACACAAACTGTAAAGTTCTACATTGACAATAAACCAGTGATTGACACTTATGTGCTTGGACCAATGAAACACGTTTGTGAATTCATAAACAATGAAAGCAATAAATGCTGCTACAAATTAAAATACCGAAACTTACTTCAGTACGTTGCATAAATCTTCTAAAAAATTCTTCTGGTCGATTGAAGATGATAAATCTGCTGGACGACATAAACTAAAATGAAAAATTCCTTCTCAGTATTTATCGCTCGAGTAATAAATAATATATCCACAAAAATGTATCACAACGGTTTTACAAATAGCCAACACTTAATCCTTATTAGATGTTATAGTCGATTAAAAATTAGTGGAAAATAATGTATCTGACTTGATGATGTAATTATGTAATCAGTACAGAAGTCAGTTGAGGATTTTAGTAATAATTATTAAGGGCTGAGTAAGAGAATGCTCAATGTAAAAGACATGTTAATAAGACAGTAACCTGTTCGGAGTTTGTTTCAAACAACGTTATGTTGGAGCAGACTGATTGGTCTATTTCTAACTCGAGAATATTTTTGTGTGAAATTTATATGTACACTGACATTTTGTAACCTAAATTATTGTTTTGTTTGAAATATATTTGTGCTTTAACCAAGATGTGTTTTGATGTAGAAACCAGTCAGATAAAGTCGATTGTCCCAATGCACTAGGTGGAATAAGGAGACTTAACAAGACTAATCAGTGAAATTTTGTAGTTTCAATACATGATTTGTTTGCCTATTTATTTATAGTGATATATATGTATTTCTGATATATGTAATGAGTTTTCCTACACAATATTTCTACATGTATACAAATTACAAATTCCAAACTTCACTGATACAGTCTAATCCTAGATTGTAAAAGGATTTACAAATTGATTTTACCATTTTATGAACATTTTCTTTCTGAGATAGCTTGAAAATTTAGGTTATAACTAACATTCCCTCCGTCGACTGGTCATTGCAGAGAGAATAATAAAATTTACGAATAGAATTAGGGTTTACTTCTTCAAAACAAATTAAATATGTATATTTTGTGTGATTATAGTTAAAAACATTCTGAAAACAGACATTACAAAGACGATCGATAAGAATAAGCAAATCATTCTGTTTTTATAGTAATTCAGTGAAACAGAGGGTCGTTGTCTTAATCTTATAGTTGTTAGTAAATTACAAATCCAGATGAGAACTGTGAGATAATTGGACAGTTCGAATCTACAAACTCTCCAGAATATATAATAGTTACAGTTAGTTGTTTAGAATGAAGTAATTCATTTCAGTTAAAAGCAGTTAGTCCGTTTTATAAATTTCTATAGAGTAATCAGAAGACGGAGCTATTTTAATCAACTCCGTCTCATTGCTTTATCGTCATTTCAATTTACCTATTGGAGGGTAACTAAATATAAGTAATCCGAATTTAATATTAGTTACCTAGTTATTTACCACCAAACTATCTTACGCATTTTATATATTTGTGTAATGTAGTGATTAATTATGCCGAAAGTGCCAGAATTTTACATATTAATAAATGACAAAACGAAAAATCTATGCATTGTTTATGATTGAGGACAAATTTGGATGATTTAGATTTCATCTGTACATCTGAGATCATGGAGTAGTTTTAAATGCACACAGAACAATACCTAAAGTAGTAATGAAAATATCAAACGTTCTACCCAAATTTTCTGTGAAATTGAGACATGATGAGTAGTTAAGTCTCGTAACTCAATTGATATAACAGAGAAATGGATTACCTAGAGGTCGCTTATCTAATTCCTGCTGCAATCCAGATATTTCTTCAACTTTGATGGTTACCTCTGTATACAAAACTCAGCGTATGATTTCAGACAATCTAAACTTAAATTCAGAAGCATAACTACGTAGTCCACGCTACACAATCCTGATCAAAATACTTATTTGTAAATATGGTCAGTGCTTTTACCAACTGAAGACTTACAAATGATGTAGATATACTAAATTAGTACACTCAGAAATCGTATCTAAAACATCCTGTGTTATAATTCTCTCTTATTACAACACAGCTATTCCTGTTGCTTAGTATTCTTGGACACCGATTCACTCGACAAGTCCTCAAATTATAACACGGTTGAACAGGAAAGGGACTATATTCCAAATAACAAGGTTGGATGGAAGTAAGAAGCACAACTAAAAAAACGTTAGTATACTTATAGTTCTTACATGAGAAGATTGTAGAGTTGTTATAATCCTCTCTTACGGTTATAACCCAGCTATTCCTATTGCTTAGTATTCTCGGACATCGATTCACTCGACAAGTCCCCTAAATCAGAACACGGTTGTACAGGAAAAGATTATATTCCAAATAACAAGGTTAGATGGAAGTAAGAAGCAAGTAAGTGCAATAGGGAAAACGTTAGTATACTTATAGTTTTTCACATGAGATTTCTAGTGTTCACTAAGTATTGGCTAACGCTGATTGGATAAGAATTAGCCAATCAGCGTGCACCAAAGCAATCGTGCATTGAGCATGCTTTAGCCAGATCTATGTCCCATTAACATCCTGTTACTAACCATTTTATTTACTGACAAAGATGTTTTATCTATTTCACTAAAGAACAACTTGAAAGTTATAACTGGACTTCAAATGGTTTGGATTACCGTGTTTTCCGTGTTTTAACTGAAATTTGTTCAGTCTCTTTTCGACGTACGTGTATCCTGTGCGAATCGCCTCGATAGAGCCATTGACAAAAGTTAATATAAAATAAATCAATTTTGCGAGGGTATATCCAGCTGATGAGACATAAATAAGAAAAGTGGGTCCTATATTACACTGTTAGTCATATTCTATTTATTTTATATTAACATCAAAGTTATAATTTGTAATCATAATGCAACCAATAAAACTTTCGTATGTTGAATATAAGAACAATAACTTTTCAGAGGAACCAAGGACTCACACTTTCTTAACCATCAAAATTACTATATCTGTAGAGATTGTAGTAGTATCGCAACTAAAAATTGACCGCATAATACCCCACGTTAGTCTTGAGATCTTGTGAATGACGCCTAATTCACCTTGAAGGGTGAGTAATTTAGACGATAAGAGAATATCACTTAGTTTAAATATTACCACCTCAAGTATTACGTGTATCAATCCATGGATTTGTAGAATAAACATATCTTTCCTAAACAACAAATCCTGTTGCTACTCTCCATTTGACGTTTATTTCACAGACACGTCACACTATCCTCATGCATGATAAAGTTGACTGTCTTAACAAACAACAGAAACGACGTTTTACTGATAACTAATTATACATACATAAAATACCCCTGAACATGTCAAAGCAAACACAGCCAAACTTCATCCAGAAACTTACTTTACTTTTGAATATAACTTTTCAAGTCTATTCAAGTTAGCCTGTAAATATATGTGGTACGGTACTACGTGTAACTGAAAATAAAAAGGGAATCGTTCAATAAGGAAACACACAAAAGGGTACTGTTAGAAAAAGCTCACATCAATAAAGGACAGGATTAATAAGGGTGATTCGAGCACGAGAGAGCATTAAAATAGAGATACGCAAATTCAAATTATGTGCTACTCCGTGTAAATAGTCAGGCATGGGTCTGTTTTTTTTCATAATCCCCAACAGCCAGTCTAATGCATGATCCTGCTCACTTGTACTTTATGTTTTATCACATGTTCTATTTCCAATGCGTTAGGCTGTTACTTTTTGTAGCATCAATAGATTCCCATATGCCAGGATGAGAGGCATCGGTGAGTTGTCCACAGTTCCTGTGGCACTCTTCATTTTAGCAAAATCTACAGAACAATTCGGGAAAATGGATTGCTGCGACCTTCTTATTTTCCCGTCATCCAACTCAGATGTTTTTTTAAAATAATTCGTTAACGATTTAATTTCTTTATTATTATCTGAGCAGAGCGATGGTCCCATTAGACTGTCAAACAGAGTTGCACGCTCCTTTGCTCGTGGCTTTATAGGAGTAAATCAAACAAACTCCTAACTGCAACCAACCAATTAAGTATAGACAACTAACCAATGTAGAACAATTCAAACTTATAAAAGCCTTTTGGAAATAAGTGGAAGACTGTTGAACAGAACAATTAAAGCATAAGATAGTCTGAACATCCAAAAAACTCAAAACTGTTCAACAGGTAGTTTATTCAAACTGTGAATATTTTTAATCAGTCTCTGAAATAAACCCCAAGGACTCAATTCTTAAAAATTTAACTAGTAAGCCAATGGAGCAGTATTAAAAATTTCCGCAATGATGGAATTTGAATGGCTCACAATAACAACAAAAGGTATTTATCTTCACTCAACACATGTAGCATTTATGCCGATGATCCGAGTAACTGAACACAAACTATTTAGAAAGGTGCAAAATCACAATTTTCCGATATTCGCTGTTACTTTTAAATTTATATATAGAAATGGATATTAAAAAACTTTTTAAACATTAAAAGACAAACCGGTTTATCCATGTAAGACAGATTATCTTTCAGTATGAAGCAAAAGTCTATAGACTTCAAAGTTGCTAACAAACCGGTTACGACAACTCCTTCGTTATTTAAAAGCAAAGCACCGGAGTGATAAAATGTAGCAAATGTACTGGAATTTTGTGTTACAGGAATTGCGTTGCTTTCACAGACTTTTGGAGAACTCTCAAAACTCCCATTTGAATTGGAAGAATCGATGGAATCTATTATGACTTGAAAAAACTCTCCTAGTTGCTATAAGAAATAAAAATGAAATTCCAATAAAACTACTGGATAACCACATAAAAGCAACTTAGGTTTTGTAAAGGATAAGTCGAGGACTTTTTTGGCGCTAGCGAATTAGACTTTTGTATTGGAGTTACCAGCTGGAAAATTTATTACCGCAATATCTACAGATTGATAACGAGGATGTGAGGAGTAGCTAATGACTCGGATTTCTGTCTGTATTTATCAGGTCCTTTTTACAGTCAAAATACCAGGATATCTAGGACTAAAGTGTCTAATATTTCACTTACCTCATCATGCATACTAGCTTGTAGTAATATAAATGGATTGCCCATAAAGCAAGAAAGTTAAATAAACGTTTGCGAAATTAGTTAGGAACCCTGCAACAAACATGGTTGAAGTATGCTCTGATTACACCAAGAGAAGATTTGTCAAAGGCAACATTGAGGTCTTGTGTATCGGGTACAAAAAAAGCTGAACGATGAAACTACAAAAGCATTAAATGGTATTCCGTATTGGCAACCGTATTTAAAAATTTAGGGTGTATCTTACAAACTAACTAGTCAAAGTCGTATCCCTTTTTCGGTGATTAGTCATAACTAGCGTACTACGTGGTATGAGTGTGAATCAATTCAAGCTGCTACGGTAATGGTAAGATATATATATATATATATAGGAAATATACTTCGAAAGAAACGAATAAAATCATGGGAATATATCACTGCTAACAGGTTTGTATCTCTAAAGCTTGACAGCACAGAGCCTCAATAAGAAACTGGACAAACAAAATTACTGCTTTTTTATTTTGAGCAATACGTAGGATACACCTAAGTTAGCTGGAAAACCCTGATTCCAAACCAATGGCCCACATTGGTTCAGAATCCTAGGACAGGAAATTTGCATTGCACTACACCCCACTATATTACCCTATTGTCTTGTAAATTGTAACTCAAAATTTTGACGACTGTCATCCGGAGAAGAGTATCTGTTTAACTTTGGTTACCCAGGTAGTATCCCGAACCAGACGAAACCATGATGATGATTACTAATGAAGAAAATGTTCATGTTAGCTCACACTATCCACACAACACTTGTTTACTTATCTGAATAAATAATTACTGAGATAAAGAGGTATCAAAATAGTAATACACTGTACAAAAAAGGGAGAGGATTCTTGAAGAGATAGACGAAGAGAGAATCAGATCAAGAAAACGATTAAATGAGCCAAAATAAATCACCCTTCATTGTCCCTGAAAGATAGCTAACATTTAGTGGCAGCACCATGTTAGTAATGAGGAGGTTCAGCAGTGTGTGTTCGGGCACAGTGACGACGACCGACTTGGTGTCACTGTTTTTTATTTGAACACAAACAGTTACAAGAGGGCATCAAATACGTATACGCTATACAGTTATCATTGATTTGTGTGAGGGCTGTGATACTGCCCGCGTGTCCAAATTGTAACACCTCGCCTTATCCCACGGATATCCGTCTCCGGTGGTAAGGTCCCAACAAGTACGGAGGTGACACGAAAACTCCTCACAAAAAGGTCGTGTGTGACCGGCCTCAAGCAGTTGTCCATTGGGCACTGCGGCCACACTTTCAGGTCAAAAAGACCACCTCTAACCCAACTTCCGTTTCAGGTACCTCTAGATAACCCTTCCAGGGTATGGGCAACCGAGAAGTGATAACCGCTCCCGTACCTCTACCATTTAAGATCACTGTATTCATAATCAATTTCCCTCTTCAATTCCTATTATTCCTCCTATATCGACTTTCAACTCTAAAGTTCCTCATCAAGTGTCACCTTGGCCAACGATTATGGTGCGCGAAACACTCTCAAGTCTACTGAAACTTCTCTCCAAACTACACATTGGAGCCATCAAAGTACTCACTCTATGTCAAATCGACCAGCAGGTCCCCTTTACTAAAACCCTAGAATCTCGTACCATTGATGTATGCTGTGTCTCTAAAACACGCATACAGGATCCCAGTGTGGTTATTAACTTGACATCACCTCGCCAAAATGTGGAGCCGACACACGTCGTTGCATTTTCGTCGTTTTCGCCTACGCTCCCACTGACTGCAGCCCGGATGATGTGAAAGATGAATTTTACAGAAAGCTAGACGTTCAAACATAGTACTCGTAGCAGGTGACTTTAATGCTCAGATAGGTAGTTTAAACCAAACAGAAAGGCATTTAGGTGGATATTTTAGTATTCCGGCACAACGAACAGATAATGGTGACCGTCTGCTGCAACTTTGCTCAGGCAATCGTTTATTTTTAACAAGCGCGAATTTTAAGCATAAGGAGAGACATCGTCTAACATGGCGACCCCCTACACCAAACCAACGATGGACTCAAATAGACCATATTGCCATCAGTCATCGTTGGAGAGGGTCGGTAGAAGATTGTCGCTCATTCTGGAGTACCTGCTTGGACTCCGACCACGCCCTAATACGGGCACGCATCTGCTTGCGCCTCACTGGACGCAAAAAAGCCACATTAAAAAGACCCACTAGGACTGAGTTGAGTAACGAGAAAACCAAAAGTAGGTTCCAGGAACAACTGAGTTCACAATTAGGTAGTTCTGAAGACGAGGCTGACCCAGATGTTGCTTGGAAAGCCATACAAGCAGCTGTGGAAACAGCAGTGACATCTATTAGCGACTTAAACCACAGAGTTACAAAGAACCAGTGGATTTCCTCAAGGTCTGTTTTACCGATGGATTCTCGTAAACTCATCCCATCAGGCTCTGAACACGATGAAGAGCGAAAACAAATTAGATCTAGGTTAAGCAAAAGTCTAAGGAACGATCGTGATCAGTGGTGGGCAACGAAAGCAAACGAGATGGAAAAGGCGGCGGCTATAGGGAACACAAAACAGCCTTTCGGGCTAATGGAAGAAACAGGAAATGAGACAATCTCGTAAAAAGACGGCAATTCCATCTACTCTCATCTCAGACGTTCGAAACGATGGGTGGAACACTTCAAGGAGCAGTTCAGTTGGCCTTCAGCTACTCTACAACTACCCATCATTCCCAAACAGCTTGAATGGATCACTGAAGTGGGTCCCCCAACTCTAGTTTAAGCTTAAAAAGCTATAGCTAATCTGAAACGAGGAAAAAAACTGGTCCAGATGGACTGGCTCCAGAGGTCTTTAAGGATGGTAGTCCAAGTTTAGCGATTAGATTGACTAATATTTTAACTAGGATCTAGTAGTTGGATGTAATCCCATCTGATTGGTTGCAATCACTGATTATCCCAATATACATAGGAAAGGGTCAAAATCATCCTGTGATATCCATAGAGGGATTAGTTTAACTAATATAATATCTAAAATACTAGCCTCGATAATTATCAGACGCCTAACTAAGACTCGTGAACTGCAAACACGAGAGAATCAAGCTGGCTTCAGACCTGGTCGTGGCTGCTTCGACCACATATTCACCATTCGTCAGGTTCTAAAACATAGGCATACTTATAGGCGTCCGACAATGGTGGTCTTTCTTGACTTAAAAGCAGCATGTGACTCGGTAGACCATGAGATTCTGTGGCAGTGTCTGTCATTGAAAGGCATACCTCAGAAGTACATAAACCTTGTGAAGGCTCTTTACTCGAACACTACCAGTCGAGTCAGAGCTTATGGCGAACTGTCATCTGCTTTTGCAACCTCAAGTGGTGTCCGTCAAGGCTGTCCACTTTCTCCATTTTTGTTTAACTTAATCATAGATCTACTGATGGAAATAACTTTCTCGTCTACTGAATTCTCGGGTATTGATCTTCTTCCAGGAGGTCCACTTATCGACTTAGAATACGCAGATGATATAGTCCTGTTTGGTGAAGACGCTGATAAAATGCAGAGTCTTTTGGTAGCACTAAGTAACAATGCCAGAATGTCTGGAATGCGCTTCTCTCCCTCTAAATGCAAGTTTTTGCTTCAGGACTGGTCTGCGTCAACACCTGAACTAAGGATAGGGAGTTAAGTAGTCGAACGCGTTGACAACTTCACTTATCTTGGAAGTCTGATCAGCCCTAATGGGTTGGTGTCTGACGAAATCTCAGCACGGATTCGAAAAGCTCGCTTGGCTTTTGCCAAATAATTACATCACCACCTATGACGAAGGCGAGATATCCGTCTATCAATTAAGGGACGAGTATACTGCGCGGCAGTTCGTTATGTTCTACTTTACGGCTGCGAAACGTGGCCATCAAAGGTAGAGGATACCCGAAAGTCACTAGTATTTGATCACAGATGTTTTAGAAATATAGCTGGCATCTGCTGGAATCACCGGGTTAAGTAATAGTGAGGTTCGATGCAAGGTATTAGGGAATGATGGTAAACCAGTTGATGAGATTGTAAATCTAGATCGACTGAGACGGTTGGGCCACGTGTTACGTATGCCTGAACACCAATTACCACGACGTACAATGCTGACTAGTGTTGGGGATGGTTGGAAGGAAGTTAGGGGCGGCCAAACCAAAACGTGGCATCAGTGCTTGAAGACACTAACGTTTAGTCCGAGCCATGTTGGTGGATGCAGACTACTTGGTTGGGGTCCGCGTGACTATCGTAACCAATGGTTGGAGACTCTTGGTGACATGGCTCAGAATCGATCACAATGGCATCTGTGTATTCACTCTCTGTCTTCCCTTAAACTATGAGATTAAAATCGCTTCATATCTTTCGTTCTACCAACTAATTCTTTCTTCCTGTACTATATCCTTATAATGAATCTTCCTTCGATATATTACTACCATTGAAGTGACTCCTATGAATTTGGTGTTCACCTTGTGCTAATGAGGTGTGGCAACTTGGGTCGATGCATATATGTGCCTGGTCCTACGTTGTAGGTGACTCACTGATTCTCTTAACTGAGAGAATCGTTTCAGGCTGTTATCTAACTGAACAGTTTCTCCTATTATATACTACTGTTTACTTATTATTATTCTTTAATGTTTTTGACTTAACTCTCGTTCCTTATTTTATTTTTAGGAAGTCACAGTTTCTTGTTTATGTGATACGTACTTACTCTCGAGTTCATTTTTGCCATTTTGTTTTGAAGGAATAAATATCAGTAAAGGTACGCTATAAGCATTCAGAAAGATTAATAATGGTTATAAAAGACAAAATAAGGAGAACTATACCAATATATCAAACAGGAAGCTGAAAAGAATTTGAAAACGTACACAACTTTGGACTAGAAATTTCGGAATTGACGATGAATCGAACTTTGCAAAATTACCTACCAGAAGCGCTAGGAGTGAAGTATTTCACAAGTCTTCATAACCTGTAAGCAAACTTATTGACTGATACACCGTAATTATTATTTTACAGTAATAAACGAAGAATATGAAAACTTTTGTAAGGCTCTGCTGCAGATGAGACCTAACGTAATACCCAAAGTCTTATACACATGAAAACTCAAACTTGAGAAAAAATAACCGATGCTACTCTTTCAGAATAAGATTGTCATATAAAATAAGTTCAGGGGAAGCAAATCCGACTTGATAACATACTACATTTAAAACAGATCGAAAACTGCGGGAAATACCTTTCTCATTAAAGCGTGCCTTAACCAAACGCGAGAGCGACCTAGTCCAGTCCGTATTTCGGTCATCGTAGCAACAGTTTTACTTATAGAATCTGTGGTCTTTGACAATTTTTCTGCTTCTAATAATACGGGCCAAGGATTTGGATGTGACGAATTTTTCATAAAAATATTTGCAGCGGAAACGGCATGATTACGTGCTCTTCGGACGACAGTTGTCGCATCCTTCATTAATCCTTTCGATGAAGTTCTTTCATTGTTGTCGTCAAAAGAGTCAGGCATTGTGTAATCTCGACGTAAACCATGACAGAGACAGTGCTCAACAACAGAAAGCAACCGCCAGACAATATTTAGAACCTCTTCACAATGAACAGTCCTAGATTCACCCCAGAAAATGTTTTCATCAAGAGAAACCTGATGTTGATCAAATGTAAGCTGAATTAGATCGTGTACAACAAGTTTGACGATAGCCAAGAGATTCGAGCGCTCATTCTCCATTTTCAAAAGCATTGAAACAACTAAAAGTGAATGTTTACTTGAAATAATCTAGTCATGACGACCAAAAACGTTCATAAGTATAAACCATGAATTTTGAAGGGCTTCACTTGTATTATGATGTAGAAATTTACTAAATGTGTTCAATATTTATCGATATTACGCTCATATTAGATCGATTTCCGTGAAATGATTGGATAAATTTTGGATTGCCGAGTGTCATCATAATCACCAAATCAAAAGCTTCATAATTGTACCAGTTATTTATTCTTAAACCTTTATTTCGTGATATATTTCCATTTTATTGTTTTCGTTCAAAATGGCTCACTATACAAAGTATATAGGATAATTTACCTATATCAAAAATAAGTAATCAGTAAAACATCAAACAAAACCTTAAAAAATTTTAGGTTTCTTTCAAACATCTCTCACTACTTAGAATATAAACCCAAGAGAAGAGGCCCATCATCTACGTTAGAATCGGAGAAAGAACACGTAAACAGTTATACACGCGTCCCTGAATTTACAAAACTCTTAAATATAGAAGTCCAAGTGACTTTGTTTTAAATTTCAGTCGCAGATGGGTAACGATATGGAGATATTAACACATAACACCCTTTAATACCCACTTGTTTACTAACTTGGACAATCTACCTGCATCATTTGATTACTGATGATTAGCTACGTATTTGTCATGTTACAAATCACGTACAACTGCGACCAAGTCTCTGATTGTGTGCACTAGATCTTGAACTATACTTGCCATTTGAGGTAAAGTCTAAACCTCCAACTCACTGGTTGCAAAGTTTCTACCAACTACTGTGATATGCAGATCAAAAACTTTGCATTCAGACCACGAAATTTCTTGCCAAGTTTAAATTTATTACGATTCAGACTCATTTGCTAACCACTAAGTTTCAGAGCGAGCTTGAATGGATGGTAAACAAATTTTGGTGTAATTTTAAGTCTTAAAGATGCTAAAAGTTAAAATAATATTCCACAACTTCCAAAGGGGTTCTTTATGAAATTTAAGATTATTTAACATTCAGTGGTAAACCAGCCTTTTCGAGTTATTAAAACAACTAGAATCGATAGTTGGAGTGCATGAATCAGAGTACTGAGGAAATCTTAAAATTCAGAAGGGGTGTTCAGAATGCGACAAACGTAGAGTGACAAATAGTAACAGCCAAAATTATGGGTAAAATATTATCAGCAGCACCAACAGAAATAAGTAATTCTCATAATCTAACAGATGTACATATATCATAAGCACCTCATCTCCTATTCTAAAACCGCCTAATTTTCTTTTTTTGGTGCTGAATAACCGAAATGTACAAATTACTTATTATGGTTAATTACTTTCTAAAAGCGGACTTCTTTCCATATTGTCTACTTTTTATGGAGAATGTAACCTTACCAAAAAGAGCCGAAGAGCTAGGAAGTTGTGTAATATTTACCAACCCTAATGTGGCAAATATATGACTTAAAAATAGCTTTAAAAAGGTTGAGTTTATTTTTATTGGTATTTCTGATGGTTGGTACAGTGTCAGCTTACATTAATGTATGTTCACTCAGTTATATGTCCTTCAAAGAACAGATAACTGAGGTTAGATCTAGCTTTGGTTTACTAGTTCATCCGTTCAATTAATTCAGACACACCAATAATTACGAGGTAATTCACTGACATGCCTCAAGAGAGCCCACCCATTTGAAGCTATGGCTATAGAATAAACAGTAGCTATACTATACTATACTGTACTATACTATATTATATTATACTATATATATATATATGTATATATATATATATATATATATATATAATATGTATTACATATGTGGTAACTATATAGCTACTGTTTATTCTAAGCCGTTGATAACGTCTGCCGGAATACGAGTATTAATTGAACAGCTGAGTGAAAATGAGATTCAGTAGCGTAGAAGTTATTTAACAACTTACACAATCATATCAAATTACCAACTGTCGCATACATCAGGCTTCGATGATTGGTTGCAAAGTAGTCTTTCGAATTACCTCTGAAAAACTCTAATACGACCTTTCAAATGGTTCCAACGGTTGTGGAAGTACTAGAACTAGCTTATGATTATCAATATTCCGTGTCTAACAGTAGTGGACCACCGATACGGATGACAAGGCGTATCGACAACCTCACAAATGTATCTTTGATCTCATTCATTCATGAAATCTGATATGGCTGGATTAATATCCTTTAATTATAGAGGTGTTACTAACAAAAGCGTTGTCAATTTCTGAATATCTGTAGCATCTTTAGTGATGAGTTCGATTTGACATGATACACCAAACGATAAACTGTGATTCCGTTCCTTGTCATATCATTAGATATCAGATTCCATTTTTATTTTCACATATCGTGATATGTTTCTTTCCTCGATTTTTTGCCTACTTATTTGTTTTACCCTAACTATGACGGAACAACCACTTAATATATTAGAGAATAAGACTCTTATGCCACATAACTTTCAACTCACACCACTTTGGATTGATGTTTTGACAACTGGATCTGCTACGCAAAAGCACTGCGTGATAGGCCCACGTGCGCAATTCATCTCAGTAGTGAAGGCACTACCGCGTGATTTTACCAGGCACATTAGGCCTAGAGTGTTTACTAGTGATGGTTCTGAGCCCTACGATACCTTAAAAGAGCTACCCTTAAACGAGGAAACCTAACCGATCGTAAAAGTTCAGACCAGCTCTTTCACGACATGAGATTGTAGCACGGTTCGCAAACAGAAATTTCAGTACTTATCCGAGAAGTCATTGGTCTACGGACTTCCAACAAAGTAACCTTTAGATAACTTTTCACTTAAATCTCCACAACAGGTGCAAGCGGTAGACGAAATAACTGCATCTACCAGTCGGATTCCATAGATCACTAGAACATCAGGCCCCGAGGATTTTTCTGCCGAATAAAGGCCTCAAACGACACGAGATGACGTTACAGACCTTTGTCATACTCTCGCATGTCATCTTAGTATGCATCATAATCACAGATGTTTCCAAACCCCTCGAAAAACCCCGTAACCAAAAAGATCTGTTTCTAGACCATAATAGACAGGTGACCCTATTTGGTGTTAGTATTACACTATGTAGAGCAAACATTCTAGAAGTTGCAGGAAACCTTACTGTTTCATCAATCTCAAACTTTCTGTCACGACAAACCTTCCGAAAAACTTCCTCGCCGACAAGTGTCAATGGCATTTGTGGCGGATAGACATAGCTGTCTACTATGCATCACTGATGTAATGACAAAAGTTCGCTATCTAACTAGCGTAGAAGTGTTCGTTCTTCCGTCTCCACCCCGAATGTTAATGAAACCCGAGAATAACTATATGTGTTTCAAGTTAGCTTTGTAGGGCCAGTGAAATGTCACTGAGCCATAACCAAACCATTCGGCATTCGAGTCACTGAATATCGAACAGATCGTCGACCCTTGTCAGGGTCAAGGACAACCAAACATATGCCATGGTCTGGCGCATGCGTTGGTGGTCTCTCCATCTTCTCTGTACTCGTTCTTACTAATATATTTCCGTAATAACGTCCTTTGTGTTGCACGGTCTTCAAAGCAGCAATAGTACTTTGATACGACGACGGGGTAATCCATGTATATGTTGACCACGAGCTGTGACTTCCAAAATAGCTCTCTCGTCACACCATTCCCGTCTAACTCGAATAGGCCTCCAATCGCTCGACATAGATCATCTACGTTAATGATCTACAGCTCGTGTCGTTTAGCTAACCTGCACTGTGAGGTCCTTTAGTTCTCTAGTTAAATGTAAGAGCATCCAGATAAACAGATAAGCACAGTGATTTATCTTTTAGGTGTGATTTTCTGTTTGCTACAGATCTTTCTTTAAGTTTGGTGCAGATGCTTCACAGATGATGACTTTCGTAATTTTTAAATGCTTTTTTGTTTGATGTTTTTCCAAGTCCGTATGCAATGGAGTGGATTAAGCTTACTCCTCCACGGCAGCATCGTCTTCGTTGTGGCTGAAGATGCAGAGTATAATGCTTGCAAGTTTCAACCACTAACATCTTGCTCTCGGTTATCTGTCACGTTTAAACAGAACCATATCCCATCTACTTGCTTCACTGTCATGGCTAAGCTTTTGCTCGCTCTACGATTACTGGTTCGATGGGAGTGCACATATCCCGAAATTCAAGCATTTTGACCCTTGATCCTCCCAAACTGCTGTAACAGCACTTCGTTACCTTGGTCACTCTTGTGTAGAGTGTCCTTATCGAGGTCTCATGGGTCTATTAATCACTCATAGGTCACTTTTTTAAGCCTCTGGAGATCGAACTTCGGTATGTGTTTCATACGACGAAACATCGCATATTATATGTAATGAAGGTATTTTGAACTCAACCATAAATGAAAAAAGTCGTTATATATAGAGAGAGCTTCAGAGATCTCGCATGGACAGTGGAATAATTTACACTTTACACAGTCACAACGGTGATGATAAGAAAAGTTAGTACCTCGAAAACATGGTGAAAAAACAATGTTTTGGTACTTTTATGCTCTCGAGTCAAATTTTTGTAAACTTAATCGTTCAAAACCAGGTTTGAAAGACGAGCATTCATACAATATGGAAATCCTGTTAGTTACTTTTTCGTGAACATTGCCTTTGGGGTTATCAGCTTCAAGAAAACTTTCCACAACGTCGGGGTGGTATTGTTACAGAGAGCTTTCGCAAAGTTTAAACAAAAGGTTTGAACTCAACGATAGTAGGTTTCATGGGTGCAAAATCTATACGCATCTTATACTTTGAAGGTTGACCGTTTATATGCTCGGGCGGACTGTGATTCGATAAGCGTTCCAATTCATAATTTCGTTCTAGGTCAATAATATATATTTAAGGATTGTTTGTGATAATTGAAGATATATGTGTGCCACTGTATTTCCACTTAGTGATCTGAAGGCCACGCACAATCCATCAAAAGGAGTCGTCGGTTAAAAAAACCCGGTTTAATTGTAAGTCAGCGATTTTTCAGTGCCCTCCTGAGAACAAACGGGCATCTAGTGCTTTTCAATTCGAATTCTAAATACAATATACGTGAAACCGAACCTAGAATATGAATTCAAGGGGCTTGCCCACATCCATCTTAACACGTATAGGCCCCTAAACACTTCTAAAGAGTAGATGCTGAATGGATTTCAAGATTTTCCAAAGTCTCATATAGTGGGCAGATAAAATGTTTAAAGCTTTGCTTCTAATCTCATCGCGGAACATATGGAGAATTATATTGTCATTCCGTACCTTTAATAACGGTTCATGTTGACATGTCCTATCGTTCATTTCTCTTTAGGATCGTCTAAAAAAGGTTGGAAAACCGTAACCAGATAAGCTCTAGTTGGGAATCTTTTTTCTTCATACTGTGGTGAAAATCAGTATCAAATCCATCGGTGAACACCTCTGCGGGAAAATTGATTCTTCTCTGAAGAACTAACAGCAATAAATATTACAAGTCAACTGGCCCGTCATTAAATACCTAGTTCCTAAATGGCGCATAAGAAACTTGGAACAAGTACAGATACATGTCACAAAATTGTTCATACGACTGAGGCCAAACCATCTGAAAAACGACCTCACCACATAGATTGTTGCCAACATATTACAGAAAAGGTATCACAGGTATTCGAAGTCTGACAACGCCTTTACACGTAACATCTTTATAACCGAAGCATGTCAATCCAACGAAATCAGAAGTCATAAATGAAATTGTTCAGAGACATATTCAGAAGACTATCGATATAGCTGGAAGCGTTTTGTCTAAGTTGTCTGGCGATTTCAAGAGATTTGTGACCGAGCACCTTCAGCTAAGTGTGTCCAGTAAAACTTGAGAAGTCAGCGTCAGACGTCGAACACTTACAATACCATTTATTTGAGGATTTATTTATTGCTACAAGCATACTAAGGACTTCTGATAACTAAAACAAAAATATCCTTTTTGGGCCTGTACTCTGCATTTCACGAGGTAACTGTGGTGTTTGAATGAACTAATGATACCTTGGTACTGGTTGAATGCTCGATTTCGAATTCTAAATACAATATATTCGTTTGTGCCTGTGTCTTCTTAATTCAATTGCGTTAATCCTGGAATTCCTAGTTCATACGATAGTTCGAATACCATATTGGCGTCGCGATGGAGCCTGCAATGGAAAAGTTAGATATTCATTCAACTACGGAAGCTTTTGAAGATTACTTTGAAAGGTTCGAAATCTGGGCTATGACCAAGGAAGATGATGAGGATGTTAATATTGTGGCACACTTCCTCACATTCATTGGAAAAGGAGCATACAGCTTATTAAGAACTCTGGCTATGCCAGAAAAGCCCATTTCGCTTTCTTATACAGCTCTCAAGGACCTACTGCTAGACTATGCTCAGTATACAAATTTCGAACGCAATAAAGGAAGATTTCGTGAAATGATTCATGAGAATATAAAAAAGTCCACTACATTACTACGTCATCCCAACCCAGTGCGTACTCAAGGTTATGCAGACAATTCATTGAGTTTGGATGCAGTTCACGAGGATGGGGACAAGTTTGGTCAGTGTTTGTCCTGTTGCAAGTTCCACTCTTCTAATTCATGTACATTTCGTAATTCTAAGTGCTTCAAATGTCGTGATACTGGACAAGTTCAGTAAGTTTGTAATGCTAATGTTCATCTTACTGCAACTAATATTAAGTCTTGTAATTCTGATTCTACTGAGTCGAGTATTCATGATGATCGTTTATCTTTATCAACGATTTCAAAAGACAGTGCAGAGTCATATGGCAGTTCAGAGTTAATTGAAATCCAGAATTCTTGTGAGACAACAGTTCCTAATCAACCGATTTATCAGAATTATCATGCTATTGTACCAGGTATGACTTTTCCTAATGATTCACATATTTCTAATGAAATTACTTACAATTCTGAGGAAAATATGTTAAATGAACGTAAGCATGATCGAAAACCTGATGTGGTTTGGATAGATGCTGATTTTTCTAACGATCCTACGCTCTTCAATGACAGTCCTAATGAATTTCATGAGAATATTTCAGAAAACTCAAATCCTGATGTCATATCATATATTACCTATCCTCATAATGCATTTGATCCTTGTGAAAAACCTGCTCAATGCGAAGCACGAGTACTAAGTGACCTCGAGTTTGATTACATTTCGGATGATTTCATATCAACTTCTGTTTACCCTTATCACAAAAACAGTTCTAATGTTTACTCTAAACAATGTGAGAAATATGTTTTAAATGAAGCCACATTATTCATAACTTGGGGATATAAAGATCCAACATTATTTCGTGGGGGACGATAGTGTTGAAAAATCTGTGGTTCAAATTCTAGATATTAATGATTTCAGTACAAAACCGATATGCTGATTGTATACAATTTCAGGTGAGTCTGTTCCGATTTCGTTTGTTAATTCCAATACTAATGAGCACTTTCTAGATACTACAAAGTTCTTATCTTATACAATGTCGGACAGACTCAGGATGAACTCAACAAGAATACGTACAACCGATTACAAACACCTAGACTCCAATTTAAGCTGTGGCGGATGTGGTGTTTGAATGAACTAATGATATCTTGGTACTGGTTGAATGCTCGATTTCGAATTCTAAATACAATATATTCGTTTGTGCCTGTGTCTTCTTAATTCAGTTGCGTTAATCCTGGAATTCCTAGTTCATACGATAATTCGAATACTATAGTAACCCACTTAGGATCGCATATCGAAGAGATGATATACAGGTACGACTACATTTTTCATTACGAGTTGATTATGGCTGGAACGACTGCTCAGCTGACATGACGACAGTTTTGCCCAGTACACAACCCTTACATTGTCGAGACCATCATTATTTTCTCTATTGCTGTTCCAATAGTTATTGGGTCATTTCTGTTTACGTCACCTGTTATCACTTCTGACTATCCGCTTCTCTATCCACAATGCTTGAACCTACTAAAGATTTACTGAATCTAAAATTTATATTCTCTTCGCCTCTCTACACTCCAGTTTTATAGCTTTTTATATTGCAATTAACTGATTTCCTGATCATTAATTTTTAGCAACTCCACTACACTATAATAAGCACTATAATAAAAATGCTAATCTTCTGTTCATCACCAAACTCACTAGGATTGGAGCAACCAAGCGAAAAAGCTACCACTATTGAATGAAAGCAAAGACCTTGATCAGCACCGTAATATCAAGAAGCGAAAAAAAGAAATCAGTGGTATTCTACAAGCTTGCTAGAGAGATTTTAGAAGCAAGATATCCTGAGCATTGAAGATGTAATTTCGAAAGTGTGTAATCACTATTCCACGGCAGCGACACTGTGATATTGCGACGCATTTTAGAGCCAAAAACGAAAACGGCTTTAAATATAGTCGTTCACTGGACAACTGTCATCGCAAAAGATGTACAGAACTATGCTCTTTTGTGCAAAGACGGTGGTGCTTGGTTTTAATTGAGGTAATCTTAAGCTTATTATTTACTGCACGGACCCGAAATACAGAATGACAGTGAAAATATTTGGACCAGTTCGATATATTCATTTGAAATGAAGCATACGAAGGTGGCCGACGTCGCACTCATTGTCTAGATTGTGGTAGTGAGCTAGAGGGTGCATGCTCCCCGGAAGAAGCATCTATAGATCACCAACTTAGATTATCTATATCGACCGATTGGGGGTCTATTAGAGTTATACAGGAATGGTGTGATTAAGAGCTAATTTCGAAGTCACATCTCGCGGTCAGAACCTAATGTCATTCACCCCTTCATCTTATAAAGATACTATTGCTGCTTTGAAGACCGTATAGCACAACGTACGTTATTACATAAATATATTAGTTAGAGTGGGTACAAACGAAAGTAAGAACACCATATGGGCCAGTACATAGCGTACGATTAATTGATGCGTGTTGATTGTCCTTGCCCTTGACGGGGTCAGATGAGCTGTTCAATATTCATTGACCCATTAGCCAGATGAACTCGCTAGGGATCGGTGATATTTCACTAACCCTACACATCTGATTATCATACACCGTGTTTACGTTCACAAGTACATAAATATGTAACGAAAAAATACTTTACGGTTGGGTCGTCATTGTTCTTTTTACATGCTAGTATGACATAGTGTTCTTACACTGTAAAAATAATTACCAAACACAGAAGTTCTATTACCTAGTGTACTTCTTTCAAACAGGTCTCAAAATTGTCACAACCTGTTGAAGATGGCACAGGTATTCAGTGTTTGACAACGCTTTTACCAGCAACACTTAATATAATTCGTATCCACCAAGAGAAATCAAAAGACAGAGTCAAGGAGATCGGAAGAGTGTATTTGGCGATGACCAATATATCGGAATTCTCTGATCTAATCTGGCTAGCGATTGCGGTAGATGTTGAGCACAGCGTTACCACACGTGATCTGGTGCGGATGCCTGACCGAGCGCCTTCAGCTGGATGAGTCCACTAAAACATATGGTCAGCATCCAATGTCGAAAACTTACAGTGCTATTTATTTTGGGGATTTATTTACCGCTACAGATCACTCCACCCCTAGTGGGGCAGTGACGACCCTGAGACGTGGCCAACCAGAAGTTTAAACCCAACGAGTTTCTCGTTGGTAAACACTCTTCTGATAGCTTGCTAGGTTTAGCAGCGTCTGGTCGTCTTTCCTTACTACATCGGACCGAGGTACAACATAGTAAAAAAAGAAAGAGTTACAGCGAAAATTTCGACTCCTTGTTAACTGCATCGTTCTTTTCCAGCCGTCCTGGAAAAGAAAAAAGAAAGTGTAAGTGCATGTCGAAATACACTCGTATGTGAGTAGAAACACAATGTCGGCGAAAAAATGGAAAATAAACTCAAGCACACGTAACAGCGTTAAAAAAATTTTCGGTTTTTGTTTTGTTTTTTTAAATAAAAATATGAGTATATAAGCACATTAAGATTGTTTTTAAAAAAAATATTATATATCGTAAAAAGGAAGATCGAGATAATATAAAATGTCGAGTAGTGTCTTGCGTGCAGTAGTCGTTTCAATGTTCTGGAAATCTTACTCTTCTTCCAGAACGCGTCGTTTTAGGTTTATTTTCAGACACATTCGGAGCGTCATCGCTAGTGTTGGTTGTCGGTTGAGGAACTATGAGTGTAGGAGTCGCGTTTTGCGATTGTACCGAAAGAAAGCCGACGTGAATAGGATTTCCTTCTAAATACGCTGCTTTTAAGCGATCGATGCTGATGCTATCGTTGGTTCCGTTCTTATCGACTATATAGTACTTAGATTCACGTTGAAGAACTTTGAAGGGTCCTTCGTATGCTGATTCGAATGGTCGTCGATGCGAGTCTCGACGAACGAAAACGTGTGTACTATATCGTAAGTCAGGTTGAACGAAAACATCAGTTGATTGAGGTCGAGTGGAAGCAGGTTTAACTGAACGCATTGCGTTTGTAAGCCTGTTCGTGTAGGAGGTTAGATCCATGTTCACTGAAGAGAATGAAGGATCCACGAATTCTCCTGGAAGTCGAAGTGTCGTTCCACAGTGTATCCAATGTCAGCTTTCACTGCATTGTGAATACCTAGTAAGACAAGTGGAAGAGCGTCGGTCCACTGTGAAACGTTTGCAGCTGATAGTGAAGCTTTTAGTTGTCGGTGAAAACGTTCTACCAACCCGTTTGCTTGTGGATGGTAGGCGGTCGTTCGGAAGCGAGTGATTCCTAAAAGTGTGGTCAGACGACGGAAAAGTTCAGATTCAAACTGACGTCCGCGGTCTGTGGTGATGGTTGAAGGGCAACCGAAGTTTGCTACCCATCGTTCGACGAAGGTGTGGGCCACTGTTTCAGCAGTGATGTCCTTAATAGGTACTGCTTCTGGCCATCGAGTGAAACGGTCTACGCAGGTTAAGAGGTAAGAGTATCCATTTGAATCTGGTAAATGTCCTACCAAATCCAGATGAACATGGTCGAAACGAGCATCGGGAGTTTTAAACGAGCCTAGGGGACATTTATTGTGTCTGATAACCTTAGATTTTTGGCAGCTTACACAGGAGCGTGCCCACTCCCTCACGTCTTTATTCATGCCAGGCCAGCAAAACCGTTCTGCTATAAGCTTGATGGTTGCACGAACGCCTGGATGAGAAAGTTTGTGCAATGTATTGAAGACATTGCGTCGATAATGTTTCGGCACGATTGGGCGATCCCTACCTGTAGATGTGTCACAAAGTAAGGTTTCCTTACCTGTTCCCATCTGTTTGATGCGTAGTTTAAGTGTTGTGGACGATAACTCGTGCTGAAGATTACTGTCTTCTTTTTGAAGCCCGGCGAGTTTAAGAAGGTCGATTCCTTGGAAACTGTTCAAGGAAGTTATGCGAGATAAGGCGTCTGCAACTACATTGTTTGCTCCAGAGATGTGTTGTATATCTGAAGTAAACTGCGAAATGTAGTCCAGTTGTCGAGACTCACGGGAGAGTACTTGTCAGAAGGAGAGCTTAACGAGAAAGTAAGCGGTTTATGATCCGTGAAAAGAGTGAATTCACGGCCTTCGAAATAGTGTTGGAAATGCCGTACAGCACAATACATAGCTAGGAGTTCCCTACCGAATGTGCTGTACCTCGATTCGGTGTCTAGCAACCGTCTAGAGAAAAATGCCAATGGTTTCCAGGAGTTGTTAACTCATTGTTGTAAGACTCCTCCGATTGCTGAGTCGGGTGTCTACTGCGATGCTAATGGGTGCTTGAGTGTCCTGATGTGCGAGCATTGTTGCTTTAGCGATCAGTTCCTTAACTGTGGAGAATGCTTTTCGTGCGGTGTCGTCCAAATTGATGGATTTCGCATTTCCACGAAGTTGGTCGGTAAGAGGTTTCATGAGTAAAGCGCATTTCGGTATGAATCGTCTATAGTAACTTACAAGGCCGTTAAACGTTCGTAGTTGCTTGACGGTGGTCGGTTCTGGGTAATCCAGAATAGCCGCCACTTTGATCCTAAGGGGTCGAACGCCTTGAGCATCGATAATGTGTCCTAGGAAATCTAATGAGTCAGCTCCGATTTCGCATTTCTGAACGTTTACAGTAATGCCGTGGTTTTGTAGTCGTTCGAAAACAAGATCCAGATGCTTGAGATGTGATTCTCTGTCCGGACTCGCGATCAGGCAGTCGTCAACATACGCATGTACGAAGTTGAGGCCTCGAAAAACGTCGTCTATGAATCTTTGGAATGCTTGAGCAGCGTTTCTTAGACCGAAAGGCATTCGCAAAAATTCATAAAGTCTGAAGGGAGTAATGATGGCGGTTTTCGGTATATCGTCTGTGGCCATGGGTATTTGGTTATACTCTCTAACCAAGCCGATTTTTGAAAAGACAGTTGTACCTTTCAAAGTAGCTGTCAAATCGTGAATGTGAGGCAACGGGTAACGATCGGGAATGGTTTTCGCATCCGATCGCCGATAGTCACCAGTTGGACGCCATTCGTTGCTGTCCTTTTTAGGGACCATGTGCAACGTGAATGCATATGGGCTATTTGACGGTCGTATGATTCCTAAGTCTATCATGTGATCGAACTCACGTCGGGCCCACCAGTGTAGATCACCAACGTAGAGGATCTATGTCGAAATGATTGGAGGCCTACTCGAGTTAGACGTGAATGGTGTGATGAACCAACTAACATCGAAGTCACACCTCGTGGTCAGCACCTTACGTGGAATACCCCCATTGACGTATCAAGGTACTATAGATGCTTTGAAGACTGCACAACACAAAGGATGTTATTACAGGAATATATTAGTTAAAGTAGATACAAGCGAAAGTAAGACCACTGCTGCATGGGCCAGTCCATGGCATACGATTAACTAATGCGCGTTGGTTGTACATGACCTTGGCAGGGAGCGATGATCTGCTCGACATTCAATGATCCAACTGCCGGATAATTTGGCTAGGGCTCAGTGACATTTCGCTGGCCCTACACTGTAAATCCGAACAACATAACTGAGGATTCGTTTTATATCATTCATCATTAAGATGGCACCACATTGGTTACTATAAGGGTGGAAGTTAACAGACATAGTGTGGCTGAACCACAATAAAATCAATAAATGCCTTGACCTGACAGCTTCATTAAGGCCACTCACCAGTCGTTTTACGACAGTTCGAAATTCAAGTGCTCAGTGACCTCCGTCAGTGAACGATACCACTGAAGCGCTGCCTAAGATTCTCGAAAAAGTGGTGTGAAATTGACGCTTCTTCGTCTTGTGTTCATTTGACATACCAAAACAAAACCTGGACGTTGGTACTGTAACGGCAACTGAACTTCATTATCATATTAAAAATTATTATGAATAATTGTAATTTCGTCATAAAAAGCGAAAAAGTACACTGATTGGTAAATGTATTTTTGGGAATCTGAACAACACGGATTTGAGAGATTCTTTCCCGAAATTTCTCCAAACATTAAGAAACATACTGACACGATCATTGGTCTGAGGGTTAGTCGACTATTTATTTCCATTTGGCAGGAACCTTGAGTGCTCTCTTCCGGATATAACTGATCCAAAGACTTAAGAAGGTGAATATAAGACCACCCCAATACCGTCTAAGGGTCTGAAAAGTACTAATCTAACGTTTGAAAAGGAAGTAATGAAATGAAGACTATGTCATCAGGCTATGGCAAAGCCTGCCCCACAGTCTTGATGCAGTGCTCAAGGACCACATCTGTGGCCCCTTGAAACCTGTTTCGTCACTCTTTAGAACACTGAAAATTCCCTCATTTTATGATATCAGACTGCCTTTTGGTTATGAAGCGTTTCATTTGTATTTTGCTCCTGTTGTGTTCCATTAAGTTTGGTAATACACCGTCTCTATATGTTGTTCATTTATTTAGTAAACCACACCGTCATGAAGTTAACTAATGTGTAAATCAAGTGGTGATGCCGCAGGCATTCGGAGTTTGACAACGCTTTAACCAGTAACACCTAATATGAAGCGTACCCACCAAGTGGAATCAAAAGACAGAATCGAGGAGTTTAAAAGATATACTTGATAGGCTCTCAATATATCGTGGATCACCTGATCTAATATGGCTAGCGATTGCTGGGGATGTTGGGCACGGCGTTCCCACTCGTGATCTGGTGCGGATACATGACCGAGCGCCTTCAGCTAGATGAGTCCATTGAAACTAGTGTGGTCAGCATCCGACGTCGAAAACATACAGAGATATTTATTTCGGGGATTTATTTACCGCTATACACGAGACTATGATCGAACGATAACTTAATTGGAGAGCATGAGGATATATAGTCAATCAAAAGTGTGAAATAATATAGTATGGGATTGTCAAATCTATAGAGAAATATGTAAGTAAGAGAATATAAAATCGCCGTGCCAATAAATTTGAGTTATGGCAATTTTCACACTGACGGAAAATATACTAAAGATTTTGTATTTTCCCTGTTATAGCTCATAGATTCATTAAGTTACTTGTCTACTTCATAAAAACATGAGAAAGATAAATGTTACTTCAGGGGAAAAATAATCTGGACTTTTCACTCAAAAATCTGATGTAATGGATTTAAGCATATAAAGGTGACGCTTCTTGGCTAATAATAGGAAGAAAACTATGTATTTTATTAATGATTCATATGTATATGTGAATGGCAGTAGATGCAAGTTATTTTTGTAAATAGTCAGCAGTTTTCTAAAATATAATTCTAGATGTTAGTTCGTCTATGGAAAAGTGGCACGAGGTTAACTGATGGTTCTAGGAGTAGTTGATACAACCCCTCAGAATTTAAGAACAGTGTGATTTTTCACTGGAACTTAGTGAATACATCACATTTACAAATAGATAATGACGATCTGTTTCACCTTACATTATATCTAATTGTTAGAAGCTTACTGCATACACGTTTTTTGATATTTTACAATTAGTAGTGTGGATGCGTTGTTTCTGAATGTATAAACAGGATCGCTGAGCACATTTTAGCAGGACGTTGAAAGTGGGAAACAATGTATTGCTTCGTAGAAGAACATCTTATTGTTCATAAACCGGCGAGCTATAAAGTTCTGGGGAGAGCTTTTTATGTCTAACTGTATAGTTGAGGGTAGAGTTATATTCTGGTAATCGACGTTTGAAGCTTCTTTGGATAATTTCCAATCATATTTTATCCATGGTATTCATATTTGGGAAAATAAATGAGCATTACTCAAGAGAAGACCTAATCATAGGTGATGAAATTTCCATCTAGGAAATCATTAGCCATCTAGATTTAAAATTAGTTGAAATATACTCTGCTTCCTGTTTAGTTTGTAGCGTGGCGTCCAGTCCCAATTGACTATGAACACCGCTACAGAGAAACACGTGCCAAATAAATCCCCAGGAAGCGAAATATCAGAAGGCAGTTAATGGACCAAGTCGAGATATATTTGTTGGCGATCTCGTGGTATCGAAAGGATACCGAGATCGTGCCAGGATACAAGCTTGCTTACAGAACGTAACCGAATTCGCGCGAAGTCACAATCAAAGTGCGTGAATAATGGATGCTTTTTAGCACAGTTAAACAAAAGCACATTAAAACAGTCACTGGTACAATTGGTTATAATAATAATTGTTTTCAATAAACCAATTGTGTTCTCGTAATAAAAGTGAGTCACTACAAGTTAATACCTAGGTTGTGTACTAAGTTGAATATCTGGAATATATATATTTAGGCAAAATGATGGTTTGTAGTGATGTTTTTCGAATTTCATGATCTCATATTTGCTATGGTTACACAAAAGTTGCCGCTTTTTACCACAGATCGATAGACTAACAAGGTCATTTTGAATCAGGGATATACCTTCACTTAAAGCTTCCTATTTAAAATTGTATACCATTGCAATTCATTAGCATATAGGTTTGGTAATCCAAATTTTATGGATTTATGCATCATTTAGCTGCATGATAAACGAAAACAGGACTAATGATTTTCATTGAACAACACTACTTATTGACCTTGTAGATGAGAAATCGTTGTTACTTACCATTCCGTTAAAAACAAGGCAAACCATGAATATAATGTGTTATCGATTACAGAGAACCTTAGTTTGACGAGACGTCCCTGTTGGAAAGCCTCATTTAAAACTTTCTTGATGTTGAAGAATAGAACTAATACAAAGAATCTGTTGTCCGTTTATGGATTTGGGTAATCTAGTAGGGAATATCTAATCCTTAAAATTCTTTGCAAATGGGCCGAGAAGAGATTAACGAGTAAACATTGATACATCATTGCCTAAACTATATCCATCATTACTATATACACTACGTAGATAATGCTTTCGGGACGATAATTTCAATATTTGCTATAGGTTCAGGTTTAATCTGAAGAATCAAATGTGTATTATTATTATTATTATTATTATTATTATTATTATTATTCACAAACAGCTTATGAGTAAATAAGTGTTGTGAAGAAACCGTTTTAGGTTTCTTCAGAAATGCAATAATACACAAGTTTCAGTAATGTTAGCCTAGTATTTGCCATCTTAAAAAAAACAGGTTCTGTGTAATTGAGAAGAATATCCAGTTGATTTTAAAAGAGGAAAGGGAGAAAATAAGGGAATAGAAATGAAGGAAACACGAAATACGTAAATAGGTTAATAAGCATGTTTGTGAACACAGAACAAGAATAAACGACTATATATGTATCGCCGAATGAATAAAAAGAGAGAAGACGAAAAAAATAAATAAGAAAATAAATCACTATGGCAGTGAGATTTGATGGCAGAATAAGTGCTTGTGCAATAATGATTTGGAATGGTGCTATGAAAGTCACAATTAATTGCAAACGATAAGCAAATATCAATTTCCATATATATATATATGCATATATAGAAAATCCAAAAAGTTTATTTATTTGAGTGTACCACAAAATAATTTGGCATTGGTTATAGACTTTGGATGTTTACGAATAAAAATATGTTTAAAAAGAAAAGAAAGGATGAAAAGAAAATCTAATATGTCGGGGGCCAATCATGATAATAATAACAATAATCATAAGTATGAACATAAGCAGACTTCAAATATTAAGGTAAATAGAAAGAGAAGAAAAGAAACGAGATATGTTTCAAAGGTTCTACTTCATTTTTCAGTTAATTAGATAGATGACGGACCTTGTTTGTATAAATCCCTGTTAAACACATTTATATTTAATGAGTGACACAATCCACTTCTGAAAAGAAAATCATCAACGAGACTTCTGAACCGGATTATAGTTTCACTGCAATGGAGGTTCACAGGTAGTCTCTTCCACATGATTGAGTAGCGAATAACGAAAAAATTCTGGCTTACGTTTGTATAGGTTCTCGGAATCGATGGAATATTCTCTTTATTGCATTGTTTTTGGGATGATAAGAGTACGAAAGGGTGGGTACCGAAGAGAAGAAATACCAGTTATAAACCTGCAGATAAAAACAAGGTTTGATTTAATACACTTGATCCAGAGAGGTTCCAGCTTGAGTTGTTGACATCTTTGGTGATAATCATTGTTGTCGGAATACCCCAAAACAGCTTTAGTTAACCTTTTTTGAACACTTTTATTTTAATCAGGTCGTTATGCCTGTAATTACTGTAAACTAAAATACCATATTAAAGAACCGGTAAGATACATTTTTTTGTATAGTAACAATCCCGATTCGATATTACTGAAGTTTATTATTATGAATCAAATGAGCTTTCTGGCTTTGGATACTTGAGATACAATGTGCTCAGAAACGTTCAAACCGTTGCTATATCTCAAACCCAAGTAACGAACGGTGTAGTTTTCCAGGTAATATGGCAACAGGAGATAAAGAGTGATGTTACCGTGTCACAAGAACTTACAGAAGTCATTAACACGAGTTTCATCAACCATTCCTAGAAATCCCATCAAACCCCGAAACACTTTGTTATAGACCACCTAAAATCTAAAAAGGGAATGAATTCATCCGACTCCCACTATCATTTATATATATATGATCCAACGGCAAAATATACGATTTTCCTTCTTTTGCCCATTATCAGTCATACTTTTATGATACTATCCTATCAACTAAGCAGATAACTCACCAAACCCACAGATGCTGCCCGACTGTGACCGACTGAATTATTGTAAGCTTCTTCTAGTTCATGTTCCACCAGTTCGAAAATATTTAGCTTCCCAAACATACTAGGATTCAAATGCTTTGTTCCTTACTTACTTACTTATCGTTTCACTTATAAATTTTGAAATCTTATTCTATGTTCCTTTAATATGCTTTGATCAGCTATCTGCCCTTACCACCTCTAAACCACATACCATTTGACATGTATCTTATAATTTATATAATTAATTAGCTCCAACAAAGAGCTTAGATTAAAATAATATTAAAATACTGCTAATCTAAGAGAGCCTAATACCATAAAAGGAGGTAGAGTGTTGTTCCTAACCAGCAAACATGGTGGTGGGGTGACAGTCCGAAGCCACTCATGTCTGTAGGGCAGAACATTTTCTAAAATTACGACTCCTTATGGTCTGATGAGATGTAACCAACCAACGGTATTGATGGTAATTTTCTGTGTCAAATATATCTTTAACTCATGTATGTAATTTCGAATTGAATTTTACCACCAAACGAGAAATCCTATTACAGGCAAAAATGGACAATTACGCTTAAAAGGAGTCCACTCATGAATGTATAAAGGTTATAACAAAAACGAGTTATAATAGTTTAGACGAAAAAAGTCATTTAGTATCCAAACGCTGTGTTTTCCTTACTACGTTTTAGAAATATACAAAGTGTTAAACCTTCACTTTTGTTGAATCTCTTCTATTTATTCCGTCCCCTATCCTCTCGTCCCCATACTATCGACTCATTTTCTTTGTCCTATCGAAATAAAGTTGCTCAGAAATTGAACTAATAAAAGGAAGTATGAGTAGTTATACCTCAGCTTTTCATCATAAATAACTGAACTTCACCAGCCAAGAACACTATCTATTCTGTTTCAGCATTCTCGTGATATACAAACGAATATATATATATACGATTTCGTTTAACGCCTTCATTAATATCTCTAATATTTCAAAAGGATTTATGGTTATATTTCCTAGAAGCTTATCAATTTTTTATATTGGAACACTTTCCAAAAGCATAAAATAACACGTTAAAAATGGCGTTTTTAACTGACCGATTATACATTTACTGTATTACTTCTTATAAATAGCTCTGAACTTTACTTGCATCCACTCACGACCGCCAGTTGCTCGTAGCAATGCAACCACGATTAAGTGCGTTAACACTTCAATTAAATTATCTAGTCTTATTAACATTGTCTTTATTCTTATGTGCGAAAATGCATCCTCATATTTCCGTTACTGATGTGCAATATAACGTATCAACCTGAGTAACTTAATACAATAAATCCCGCAGTATTTGTGACAATTTGATCTTGCCATTAAACTGACGCGCTTCGTGTAACATATTGTTATTGGAAAATAAATTATTGTCAGTTGCTGGTATCCCAGAGCTGTGACGTGTAAGAGGTGTGTTTGATATTCCCATTCTTGTTATGAATCTGTGACCAGAAGTTGGTTGTTCTTGTAATTGTTTTCAGTTTTGTTACTTATAGAGGTTGGAATAATATTACATGATACCAGGGGCGAGAATCTGCTGACTGTTGGTGAAAGAGTCATATAAAAGTTAGGTTGAGCAAATATTCCTCTGTTTAATGGCAGGTGTACAATCAAGAAAATGTAGGAGGGTACTACTCTTTTCGTCAGCTCTTCGGATACAAAATCTAACATGCATACCTCTTTGGTTAGATGTTTGAGTAGTTATCATTATACTGACCCACTTGTAAGTGGTGTGCACCAGGTGATTGTGTTTGTTGTTAATTTCAGCAATAGCGTTACGTAACAGCTGTACATCGCTACTGTTACGAATTTTCGGTGCATGTTTTGCGCAATTCTTTACGCCTATGTTTGTGAACGTTTGATTTTAGGCCCGAATAAGTAAGGCGGGCGGTTAAACTGTATTGACTTTTCAGTGTAGATGGGTATTATATTGTTTTGTCAACCAATTGTACTGCTGGAATTCCACATAAGGAGATGGAGAGGGTGTCGCATGGTGAATCAGATAATGATAGTGATACTTGTGAATAGGAAGGATGAAGATCAAAAATTATTCGTTAAACTTTGTCAAGTACAGATTCGTCAGACCTGGGGTTATAGATTTTCATCTTTTGGCTGATTTCGAAAAAGGTGGTGATACTGCTGTTTCAGTAAAACTTTAGGCTGAGTGAGAAATTCAACTGCGGATAGAACTACTGTAAATTACTAACTGGGTTTAAACTAAAGTGAGTAATTGTGGGTACGCGGAGAATTTTAAGCAAAAAGGTATTCGGTCATTAAATAAAACATCTGAATACAATATTTTCGAGCTATAAATGCCCTTAAATTCGGTACGTAATACGAAAATAGAGATGAAAGACAAACCATGTAATAATAGTAACAGCCTTTAAAGTTCATGCCTGATAATGGATAAGACTAGCGTAAGTATCTTGAACAGATTACAGTATTAATCTACAGTACTATGTAGTGCGAAACAAGTTTCACATTGTCTATCTCAACAGGGAATCGTCGGAAAGTACCTGTAAACTGGTATCGTATGTTTCTGCAGTACACAGTAATTACAAATCAATCAAGAAAGCAGGTGTATTTAAATTTTATTCGACCTCCAAGTCTACTACGAGGTAGATGGATATTTACGAAAGACATTAATTTTAAAAGAATTCAAATATGAAATGAGGGACAATGAAAACAGTTGATGTTTGGCCACGACAGTCCGTCACGATCTCTTTAAAGAAATGCATTGATGAAAATGAGTTTTGGCTTACTGAACGTTTGGTAGCAGATGTCCCAGCATGGCATTAATTAAGTCTTATTTCACGCTTGTTTTTAGATCTAGATCAACTGAGAGAAACAAGAAATTTGAAGTCCGCTACTACTAATATATTAGCCACTACGAAAAATTTTTAAAATCCCAATTTTTTACTGTAGTAGTGCTAAATTGCTGGATTTTTGTGAATATATACAATCTTTGGCAAGGAGCTCCTTTTAGTTACTATAATTTCAGTTAAACGACTTATCATCAGAGTCCTAAAATTCAAATAGCCCAGCCTTATTCGTACAGTGAGAGTTATTGAAAGGCTGTTATTTCTAGTAGTTATAAGAAAACAGTTTATAACAACCCTTTAATAATAGGGTTTCCAGAAGCAAAATTCAAAGCTCCGAAAAAAAGGCAAGATAAAAAATCAAAAATTCAAGGTCGAAGTTCTAAACAAATGAAGTTTAGAGTTTTAGTGAGACGAATATATTCAAAACTATGAAAAACAGGAGATATGCATATTAGTTGCGCAAAATGAATGAAATACTTTGAGTTGTTCCTGTGACACACACATTTGTAACAAGATGTGCGCAGTCAAAACGCTTGTACAAGTAATGATAATAATATTTTACTCTCAGTAACCTTAATTCACACGAGGCATGTCAATACATAGGCAAGATCAGAGTTTGTGATACTAACTGAAGTAAACTGGATTGTTCAGTTTGATTGATGTGTTATAATGAAAGTTCTGCTGCAGAAACAGGATAACAAAACGTTGGTGCATAAAAACACGATTGTCGAATTAAAACTGGACAACGTAAAATATGGCGTTTTATGTGCACGATACGCCATGACGTATCTCTGTGCGTAGAGATGAACTTCTGATAATGTATATCACATGTGTTATACTGTCACCATAGAGTTACGAAGAACAAAGTTTTGCATATGTATTGGCGTTTCGTGATACTGATATCCAGTTAGCCGCTATAACCGACCTAATTGTAGAAATATTTTCTGTCAGAATTACGAAGTAAGGTGTACACCTTACTGCGTACGTACGTTAGAGACATATATATTTTGGATACGTAATTTATATCTTGTATCATGATATTATATTCAACATTGACCGGTGAGACATTCTGAGTATTGTTTCTTCCAGTTTGCATTGAGTTTGTGGGAACATCCCAAGCAACCAAAAAAGAGCACGATAGAGTAAATAAGGAAGAAAAATCGATTTTTCCCTAGAATGTCGAGCATTTAGTTAAAGTGTCAATTTTTCTCCAGTATGTCATGCTTTGAGGGGGAATTTGTAGACAAATATATGTAAAGTTCCCTGTTTGAATATGCCGCTTACCATACTTATGTTTTAATAAATCTCAAAAATAATGTCTTTTTTAATAGCATGAATAAAACATATATATATATATATATATATATATATATATAACTATATAGACACAGGAAATATTTTTATACAATATTGTTTTTTCTTGTCAATTAATTTAGTAATATTTCTACCCGTTAGTTTGAATATGTGTTGATATGGATGTATTTATGATTTCTGGAGGAATAACAGGTACGACAACAGAAGACTCTTAAAGTTTATGAAGTTCAAACGGAATTATGTTTCATATTTAGAAGCTTTTTAAACTTAATCAAGACAAGAGAGAACATCATCATCAAGAATAGCTCCAAGATTGTAGTCTGTCGAAATTTCACAGTACCAACATCAACCATTCGGTGAGGACAAAGTATAATAATAGTTTATGGATCAAAATAAAGCTTATAACAGTAAAACATGAATTTGCATAGTTTAGCTACTTAACAATTATACAATAAAAATACATGTATGGTATTGGTCCATAGACAGTTCTCAAAAGTTACGTTTCATAATTCTCATCGGGATATAACAACGAGATCATTTATATACATGTTATTACATATTCTGCTGGAGCTTGAACCACTCAGATCCATAATTAGCAACGGATTCGGTCAACACTGAGTAATAAATAGTAACTAACGTGTGCATTACAATGTTAATTTTTCGAAGAAAATTCTTTTGAGTGATAGATATTATAGCGAGTCTTTGGTTTCACTCCAAATGATTATGAGGTCACAGAAGAAAACTTCTAATTTATTTCTTCTTGAATATGAGATCACGATGGTCTGAAAATGGGTTGGAGCAATAGGTTATCAACAAGTTTTGTATATAATACTCATCCTGAAGTCTTAATCTGGCGCATACTACTTATGTCGGCAGACATAAGTAGTATGTAACACCAATCGGAAATGGAAACTGGCAGCAAAAGGCTAAAAAGATCAAGTTGTAAAGAATAGAAAGGGAAATAGAAAGGAATAGCGAATAGAAAGAACCATACGGGATGTGAAGGACAAGTGATAGAAACTTGTGAATGTATTATTCAACACACGGTTCTTATATTTTGTAATTTTACATTCTGTAATTTTGTACTAATAGTTGTCCTCAATTGTATTCTTGTTCATTACACTATTAATTCACTAGCATATGAATATCATATATTCATTTTCAGACGATTCTTCACAAACTTAATGTAAGGCTGTTTCCATAATTTCATTGCATAATGTTAAAGAACACTGTGATGCATTGGAAAAACACTAAAATTGATTGTATGGGACTAACTTTTATCTACTGGTTTTGTAAAAGCATTTACTTTTTTTAAAAACTAGTTTATAATGCTCTTCAAAATGATCCTGAGCGTTAATTACAAGTAAATGATTTAGAATAGTAGGTATCTAATAAACAACTAGGTTTTTGTACGTATGAAAAATCCAATGTCTTGTATTAACTTTCAAGATTTATGAATAACATCGGGTACATATGCGTCGACTTTGGGATACAGAAAATACCAGAGAACTATTATTGTACTGTAAAGCGATATTGTCTTTCCTTAAGAGTATAGATTTAAAATTGTATGTGCAAACATCGGTTCGCCTCTGATAGTTTGTTTTCATGATGCCAGTTACATAATAAGATGTCCAAGTTATCAAATGAGAAAATTACCTGTAATAAACACCATTTGAATGTCATATGAAAATGTTAGAATGAATGGTATTGATTATTTGTACTTAAGAACACTTCTATCTACAAGTGTGATTGTTTTCTATTGAGTCTGTTAACCAGATTATCACACAACAACGATACCGACAGAAATGTGGTTTATTTTTTGTTTTAATTTAAGAAGAGGGGTTCCAAACTTTCTGTTTTATTGTTCTCTTCATTATTATTCTATCATTTATTTAATAATTTTGGCAAACCCAAGTTGTTTTAATAATATTCGAACACTTTTGAAACACTTCTACAGTGAGAAATATGATCTTTTAATTATAAGTTTTTAGGGTAAATATTACTAGTTAGTTTGCCATCTATTGGTAATAAGCCAGGCAAAGAATGCTTATCTTCATTAATATTTTCTGCCTGGTACTGAAATACAAAATCTCTAAAAAAGAAGCTTTGTACCTGCCATTCATTGTTTTGTTACACTCTGGTAAATAATTTTCAATAACTGTAAATGTTACAAAATAAACTGAAAACATGAATTTTATGAATTACGATATTTAACGATATGGTTCTTTGACTAAGAAAAAAAACAGTTATTATCCTATTTCTTTATTGACCAAGACAAGATTAGGGATAAGGAAAATTAATACTAATACTAATATTTTCGGGAAGAGTTTCATCATCAATCAAGTACTTATGTTATCTGGTTACAACTTATTTTCATCGTGAACAATTATTCTGGAGTAAACTTAGTTTCCTGAACCTTTTTAATTGAAAGTCGACCAAGATATATTTTAAAAAATCCGGTTCAATAAGCAGGTACGTTAAAATACTTCATTTTATTTCGTTAGAGCTGATCAATGTACGTATTCTTTAGTATGACTATTAGATGTGAGCAGCTGAAATCTCCTCTAATGATGACTAGCTAAACAAGCATATAAATAGTCTTTCATCACTTAATTTATAATTATCGAACCTTTAGTGGCCCTCGATCTGACTTCAGTTAGATCGGACAAGTGGTCGTTATCGAAGGATTGCTATCGAAATATATATATGTCGTCTATCCTCGACATAATCCGCGTTGGTGAAAAATGAAATTAAATAAGCCAAATATGAGAACGGATTTTGAATATAAATATTTCAGGCACTCATTATTGGTTGAAACAGGCAATTAAGGGGATGGAATATGGAGTGAAATGCGAAGCAGATTTGAGAAGGCAAGTGAGTCAACTCAATATCATCAAAAGTTAATCACTATTTATAGTCAGATGAAAATAAGTTACAGAGATGTGATAAATGGGATAAGAAGTGCATACATATACGCTCATATGAAAGCAGTCAAGGTTGATAAGCGAATAACTGACATGGTCCAAATGGGATTTAAAACGAATGAAAATAAATTAGCTTGTCCGGAAGCCAGAATACGCTTTGAGGGCTTGACATTGTAACCGACACTACATACTCAGAGTATACAGAGAAAATTACAGAGGTACAATACCCAGATTAAAATTGCTGTATCTTCTATATCAACTTTATACGATATTTTTTAAATTAAATATCATGCATTCATTTTTGAGTTCTCAATCAAATGAATTATTATGAAAAGTATTTTATTTAGCATTTTTCTGCTTTCGCTCCGAGTTCACCTTGTTGTGGCTAGTATAGCGGTGTCCTAAATCGGTCATTCAGGGAACCAAACATAATGATTGATCTGTTAGTAAGATTAACCGTATATGTAACGAAATATCAGCATTTTTTATGAAAATTAAAAGGGGCTGAAGTTTATGCAGTGGCTTATGAAATTAACTGTAGAAACCAGAAATCAGAAGTGTAGGGGATTAGCAGTATGCTTCATGAAAAAAAAGTAATAATTACTCCTTCAAATTTCATATTCCTACCATTTGCTATATGTTTTGGTATAAATGGTAATTAATTTACGTGCTTGCTATTGTAGTTAATAGAGCTGGTGCTATTTACTCATATTCAACTTAGTTATCCAACCTTTACCTTCATACACGAGTACCACGATAAATGAATAATTTTAGTTTATGAAGCAAATCACCACATCAATTTACTCTTCCTCTGCTTAATTAACTACTGTGACTAATTTCATAGTTATCTGGTAAAATTTGGCGAAGGATAACTAGAATAGTGGAATCTAAGATGCAGTTCATTATTAACACGTTATAACTTTTGTAAAAATGCTAAGCTTATTACTTTGAATACCTTAAAACGACAGCTTTTGTCAGTGGCTAAATTGCTATTTTTCAATAATGAAATCCTTATATTCTTATTCTTGCATGAAATTAATTTCATTACGTCAGAATAGTAGTCTTTAGATATATATGAGTAAATTCCGATGATATTTTCATGATATCGTCATGTTTTTATGAAGTGTCACAACTGGTCAAAGTAGATGCAATGTACATTAATTGAATATTTTTAATCAAAGTAATAATAGATAACTTATTTATTTTATATTTTATAGAAGTAATTGAAGCTTATGGAGAATGAAGTTAAAAGTATGAAGAAATCTGAAGCTAAAAAATCCGCCGAAATGAGTCAAAATCACAAGCTAATTTTAGATTCAGGGACATGTCTGAACGTTTTTTCTGTTCTCATAAATATGTGATCATAAATTTAGCAACTACTGAAAATCTTATCAAATGTATACATTAAGTGCAGAGAAATTAGTTATAACAATAAGACCTACGATGGATTAATACAACACTTTATTAAACACTTCCGTATCAATTCATATTTCTATACGTGCTTCCTCCCTTTTAAGAAAAAAATCTTAATACTTCCCTTTAGCTTAGCAAAAAGATCATTTCCCTTTCAATTGAGATACTCTGTGTTTTTCACAATGAAACGTTGCTCTGATAACATTCAAAAATAGACAAAAATCCACATGTATAGTCTGTTAAATATCACTAATAACTGTAGGCAAACAAAATGAAATGTTTAAACAAAAAATGAATCCACTTCATATTTAGTCATTGATTTCAAGTGTTAATGCATAAATCAAACTGTATTTCCCTGAAATTTCGCGTCAAACAATTGAACCATTTACTTCAGCTAACTTAACAGCTTTATTTATGAGTAGCAGGCTTTAAATATTTTTGATTCAGTTATTTTCAACAAGGACTTAGTAGTTTTCTATAATAAGAAGAACAAGGATAAATGTTCATTTACTACTATTCCTTTATGTCAACTCCTGTATATTTTTGTGCCACTAACGTGCACAGTTATTTCTCGTATTGGTCTTTCAAAAACTCAATGTTTATTTGTTTAAGATGGATGATATCAAATTAAGCACAATTAACTATTTCGACAAAACAAAACCTGTTAACCAATGAGATATTGTGTGTTATAATTAAATGAAAATCTATTTACCCCTCATGATATTTTACCTGGTCACCATAAAAAAAGAAACAAATAAATACAATGGCAATTGATATTGTGATATTACTGAATATCTAATAAAATGTTGACTCTACAGGACAGTTTCAAAGGTTACATTTTATAATATGAATTTTCTGACTTTATACAAAAAAGAACTGAATGGAATTTCACACATGATTTACAGCCGATTTCATTTTGCTTTGAAAGTCATCATCCTAAAATATATATATATTAGGTATGAGAGTGAATTTCAGTTTGTTTCTTCGTAATGGAAGGCATCTTTTTATTTGTTTACAAGAAGAGAAAACCATTTATTTAACAGGAAATCCTTTAATTGTTATCATATCCAAATTACGGATTTTCAGCGCAATTTTGATGAAAAGTGCAACAAACAAATGATAGCCAGTGTACAAAATAGTTGAGTAAATGTAATGATGGTTAACAAATATTCAACAGCGTCAGCATTTACTCGTTTTTGTTTAAAATCATTACACATAAGCTTAGAAAATGGGGTCCGAACTCTTTCGTCCAGTTCGGTAAACCGAGTGTAACAGTCAAGCAAGATTGTTTGATATCACCATATTAGTTTCTTCACGGTTTTGAAAATTCTACAAACTTCATGATATTAGTCAGGAGCTAACCTTTTAATCTTTGAATCAGGGGATATTTTGTTTCTTGACTAACAGAGTTCTACTAATAGTTCAGGTACATAGAATATCATCATAAATGAACTGACTATGATGTTTCTAAAAATACAGTTATTAGTTCACTGTGGCTAATTTAATAAGTTCCGAGTTTAAAGTTATTAATGATTCTGATAAACAACATTCGATTACCAAAACTTGTAAAAGTTATTAATTAACATCTGATTACAGTTTTAGTTGAAGATCTTTCACATAATCTATGCCACTAAGATATTATTCAGTTCGTATAAGTACTTTCAAAGAAAAAAACAATATTACGTCATCGCGTTGCTGTTTTCTACCTTACTGAACAGACAAACTGAACGGATAGCTTAGCTGAAAGTTTTAAATTAACAGTAATAATTTTAATGTAACTGGGGAGATTAAACATATTTTAATTGCAGAGGTACTGTATGAAGACGATATTATTCTGATTAGTATCACCCAATAAACTATTCTTCATTTTTGCATTATCTTTATAAATTGAATTAGGCTCATTGAAAAAGTTATAAGATAATCGTTGTGATATGAAAATATTTTATGTTTTGACATTCATCTTCAAAAATATACTGACTGATGAATAATTTAAATTACTATTTTACATCAATCACCGTTTGTAAAACACTGTTACTATTGCCTAAATTATGCTTATTGATTTATTCAACGGCACTTCTATGAAACGATTAATTACTCAGTTTTAAATTATCGAACAAATAGTAACAGTTAGATTTGGGAATCCCTTTTGTCTACAAGTCGTTAATGTCATAAATGTTTAGTAACCAACAGTTATTGATTAGTTTAATCGAACGTTTATTTTACCAGTGTATTGGTAAAAAGCACAACTGGAGACAATTTATCCAGTATATATCATGCAATTTTATCACCTATAAACTTTTCTCTGATGAATAATGCCTATTCCAGATTGTTTAACTTCTAGACTTCAAACTTTCATTTTATCGAATGAAATTAGATATGAATTCAGTTCATCACATTCCTAACTTGATGACATTCATGATTTAGTTTAACGATTATACCATACAAATTGTAATAACTGTTTCTCTATCAACATAGTAATACTTTCTTATTTATTGGTCCATCCTAAACCTTCCTCAACCCATCTCAAATATATATGAGACAGCATTGCCAATATGAATTACATATCTAACTGATACAATGTCGTCGTTAAAGAACTGGCTTTATATTGTTAATGATCATGGAATTTCTTCAGATTTACACAGTGATTGCTTTCCTTGAACATGTTAATTATTCCATCGTCAATAGGAAGTAACTCGACCCCATAGAAAAGAAAAAGATTGGAGGTGGAAGTATATTTGTTCACACTAGTTTATGGTTAGATTTTGAGAAAAATTGGTTGAGTAGCACTCACCACCAATAAACAAATAATTGTACAGACACATTAAAGATATCGTCAGATTGAAATGTTGCAAATAACATACGTAACTGACCAACTGAGTTTATCACTCTCAACAACCATTTCAGTTCATGCTGAGTCTTACTAGAAAAGGTGTTGCATTTTATCGTCAGTCGAGTTTCTGATTACGGTAAAGGTTTTTAGTGACAAACAATTGTTGTCTACATAATTTAAGCTGAAAATACGTGTTTCACCATGATTATAATACAGTGTAAGCTGATCGATGGAAATATGCCTAATGCTAAACACCATCTGTAGCCAGCTTATCTGTTCTGTTCCGTAGCAATTTGGTTTGTCGATATTTCCCTGAAGAAAAGTCCGTTAAGACACCTGAAACTCCATGAGAGGTCAAGAGACTAATCGCCTAAGTAGTCTAATACTAAAATGACTCTATGTTTTAGATTTGATTGGTTCCGTTGTATCGGACGAAAACACAGATGGGACGACCATATGTACCTTGATATACCACTACAGAGTGTCCTGGTAAAATATGAAAACCATACATTTAATTCTCCATGTACAAAATGTACATTAAATGTCTCAGACTTGATTGTTCCTTCATTTTCATACCAATTACTCTCTATTTCCCTTCTTTTCATTCGACCTTCTTAACATTCTGCTGCCAGGTTTTTCAACTTTCGATCGGCGTTACATACTACTTATATCCATCAACATAAGTAGTATGCACCACATCATGACTGAAGAAAACTGGTAATGAAAACGATCAGTTTAATTAAGTTTTTCGAAAGGACCCAGTGGTTTAAAATCCGATAAACACAACTTCATTCACTACAAAGCCTCATGAAACCTCTAATCCAATAATAAAAGAAATCTTATTAATTAGTAAAATTTATTTCAGGGGTCACTTTATAATCTCCGTAGTCAGTTTGAATATCAAATTTGCTTAAACATTCAGAAGCAAATGCTTTCTTCCAAAGGAAAGAAATATATATCAGTCTTAGCTTTGTTTACGGAATTGTCTAAATTTTTCTATCCAGTTTATGTTCATCTTATATTGTAATAAATTTAAGTTTAGACGCCTGTTATGGTTGAGAATAAATTTTGAAATTACCTGGTGATAGGCCTATATTGTGCAGATTTAGTGCACTGGAGTTTCCGATTTTAATTTCATTGTTTGAGAATTTCACCAGTATGGGAATCCTTAAAATTTAGTTTTAGTAACAGATAGTTTTATCTGTTCGTAGTTGTTCTCTACTAGAGTCTTTTCAGCTCCGTGGATAAAGAGTAGGTTGAAAGACCATTGTAAACTTATCTGTCATTTTAATTTTATCCGCAAATGACCATAGAAAGTGAACATTGAAAACAAAGGACTATAATCACGTTTCTTTTGACATCGACAACGCATAAACATAATGTCTCAAGTGTCAAGGTATATTAAGACTCAGTAAGTTTGAAATTTTCGTAAAACAGCAAAATTATTATCAGTATTTCGCCTTTTTTTTCTCAAAAAATAACGGAGTTTGTTCGCAGGATCTTTCTGATTTGATCTTTACACAGATATCCTATGATATATATGTTATAATATGGTATTTCTGACAATCATGTTTCGACAAATGTTATGTAAAATAAGAGAACGTTGATAAAAGTTAGCAAGTGATACTGTATGAGTTTTGGTCTGGATACTTACTTACTTACTCCTGTTACTCCCAATAGAGCATAGGCCGCTGACCAGCATTCTCTAACCCACTTTGTCCTGAGCCGTCCTTTCCAGTCCTATCCAATTTTTGTCAATTTTTGTCATGTCTGTCTCCATTTCTCGGAGTATTGTGTTCTTTGGTCCTCATCTTTTCCTTTGTCCCTGAGGATTCCATGTGATAGCTTGCCTTGTGACACAGTTAGGTACTTTCCTCAATGTGTGTCCTATCCATCTCCAGCGCTTCTTCCGGATTTCTTCCTTCTCTGAGATCTGTTATGTTCTCTCCCACAGCAGGTTGTTGCTGATAGTGTCTGGCCGACGGATCCGAAGTATTTTGTGAAGACAGCTGTTAATATACATTTGTATGTTCTGGATGATGGCTTTCGTAGTTCTCCAAGTTTTCGCCCCATACAATAGAACTGTCTTGACATTTGTATTGAAAATTCTGACCTTGGTGTTGGTTGAAAGTTGTTTTGAGTTCTAGATTTTGGCACGGATAGCAACTATCATTATTTTGTTTTTCTGGTAATTTGTAAAATCGATTGATTTAATAACCTGTTTCAGGTATGGTGTATAAAAATGTTAGAAATATAAAGCTTTAATGACCGATGCAATATATCTACTTCCGAGTTTCACTTTAGCTTCAGAGCATTTTAAAGTTATACGATTAGCTAGATAATAAAATCATGCAAATTCACCAGTTTACGTTATTTTGGGTCGACGATAGAGCGATTATACATTGATTTCTGCACGTTTGCAACTTGAATATTTATAGTCTTTAATAATCACTGAAGTGATTCTAAGCGCTTAAGTACACTTTACGTGTTTCAGGAAAACGCAAATAATTATCTGACAGCTTGCAACAGTTAAAAACTGCCTCCATGATTTGTAAGGTTCTTCAGTGTTTGAATAACCATATTATTAAAACTTTTACGCTTGAAAATCTACATATTTGATTGTTCGTAGAGGTATATTATTAGAGTGGAAATGGAACAAATTTCATACTGATATATTTTATTCCCACCTTCGATGTTCAACTTTATCAAAATACTTTTTTCTTCCGATCGTCGTTTGATGGTCTCTTAAAAATTGTGATGTATTAGATCACGACGTTTATCGCTAATCGTTTTACAATTCACCTCTTTCTCGCACTTTTATTTGCGAATACCATCTTTTACATTTTATTTTTTATTTTGTATGTAATTTAAATCATTCGTATAAAATTCAGTTGAATATGTACGTTACGGCACATGTAAATTGATATGTGACGATAGATTTATCAATGTATGTTGATTTGTTTTTTACTTTCGATATCTTCCTTAGGGTGTTTTGTGGATGATTATAGGTAATTTTTAACGAGAATGAAATTGCTTCCCATTTCCATATTTATTCGTAAACGTAACGTCCCACTTACTTGGAATACTGATTTTCAGATTTTTCATCTCTTGCCCAATCAAACATTTTCAAGTACTCACGACGTTACAGCTTTACCTTTTTCCTACGGCCCTTAAGATCTTTTCGGAGGCCTGCTTCAATATCTGCGCTACCTGTTACTGCCATCTAGATATTTCAACAAGTTAATTATTTATTTTTGTTTTAAAACAACATTATGTCGATTAGTCGCATAACCTATTCGGGTGAGTTTCTAAAAAGTGTGCAACCTTTCGTTGTACAAGTTACAAAAGGCCCAATCAGAGATATTGTGGTTGCTGGCAATATGCAGCGAAAAGAATGTACATTTTTTCGATACTGATGTACTGAACTACTGACATTTAACTGGCGATCACTTAATATTTATTGTCAGTGTCGACCAAGAAGTAAGAAACGGAAACTTGCTGAAATACTTTGTGCTGAGAATTCTATATTGTACCAAAAATATAATATTGGATAAAGCTAATAATAATAATAATTAATTTCCTAAAGATAACTCAGTGCTCACACGGTCTATGACTCTAAATTGCTCTAACTTCTGATCATTAATTTTCCTTGTATAAATTACTTCACACGATCAGTGTCTTTTTAACAAATGTTCTTTCAAAACAACTTATTAATAGCGTATTTGAAAATATATTCACACTGGCATTTTTAATGTTGCAACTGTTGCTTGACGCTTGATAGTACTACTTTATTACTATTTCCGTTTACATTACAACTCAGGTTTAGTTTATTGGAACAGTGAACGCTACAAATTTGGTCACATTTTGGTAAACATAACTTTGTATGTCGTATGTGATGGAAGTTCATTTGACGTAGAAGCTGTAATAAAATGATGTAACTTAATGGTAAGTAATAAATTTTGGTTTTCAACGTGTAAATTGAGGTGTTATTTGAAAATTGTTTGTTAAATGGTGACAAAACTGTTCAGATTTTGAAAATACATAGTTTTTCTAATCCAATAACTCATTAGAGTTGTCGTATAAAATAAAATGCTTATGTTTCACAATATTGTATATTGTCTAGTTGTACTCTAATACTGTTTTATAGCATCTTCTACTCAATCTGATATTAAATAAAAAGAAAAATTAAAAAAAACAGGTAACGAAACAAACTAAACGACTTCTGTTCAAAATATTTTCTGACAGAAAAAGAAACAACTTCGATTTTCAGGTTTTCAGATGCGGTTAAATAAATTTTTTTAAAAAGTCCAGATGATACAAACATTCAAATTGAGGAAATCGTTACCACACAATATTTAAAAGAAAAATAGAATAAAAAATATTCGTCCAAACGACTCTGAACACTTTGTAATATAGAATTAACGACACTACATTACTATTAACGTTTCAAATATTCAGAGGACAAATCAATAAATGAAGGATAACAAAAATGCAACTTGAATAAAAGTTATTCTTGGTGAATCTTTATCGATAAACTCAGTAATCTACGAAATTTGAAAATTAGTGAAGTTACAATAATCGAAAAATTAAAGTTTCTAGGATGATTGACTAAAACTCTTGTAATATAACTTATTTCTAATCCAGTTCATCTAATCTTTCTACGCAATATAGCAAATACATACTCAGTCGGAATCTTATAATTTATTTATTCAGCGTAGAATATCTCAGTAGCAAGTTAAGAAGAAAACATACTCTACATCTATGTATATATATATATATATATATATATATATATTTATGTATTGAATGTGACGATGAAAACTTTATTCAAACAAAATTATCATCTTTTTTCAAAATATCAAAGTAAGTTATAATTTCGTATGATAAAACATTAGTTCAATGGCGGAACATTTTGTGGTGGTTTAATTTAAATTTTTAAAATATTAAATTTATTCTCCAATAGTTCCCATTGATGATTTATTTTATAATAGTTTATAAAAAATAGAAATATAAGCAAAACATATACACTTTTATAGAATCAGTATGAAAATCAGAGGAAATTTAGTTATTGCATATATATTAATTAAAAGTTATTCATTAATTGTAATAAAACTAGTTATTTACAATGATCTTCCATGATGAAAAGGCGGAGATAAATTCAGTTTGTTAAATTTCTGGAAGTCATTGCTATTCATTCAAGCAGTTCACTACAAATAGGAAGAAAAACAAAAAGAAATAAAGTGACTGTGGTTCTACTAGAAAAAGCATTAAATTGGCAACAAACTAATCATTATTTAATAAATCAAGACAGTAATTAATAAAATTTATTTCACCTGTTCTTAGGTAGAATTCATGAAATAAACTTGAAAAAGTATCGTGAAGTAATTGGTTTCAAGTTATAGGATAGTGTTCACATCAATTTGGCTAATAAATAACTGTATAGTTATCATCTAAAGTGTTGTATTATTGACAAATTTACAAACACAAATTCCTAAAGTTCACTTTGAAATTATTAAATCATCCGGATAAATCTGAGTTTAAAAACTTTACACAGTGTTAAACAAAACAATATTTCTAGGCAAACAATATTGTTTATATACGTGAACAACATTAAACTAATCAGTTTAGTTTGTTGGTTAATGTTAACAGTGAAAAGGATTATATTGTAAATTCATAGTAAGTTAATAAGTACAGTAGAAAATATTAAGAATAACAAATAGCATAATAACAGGAAAAAATATATTGACGAACATGTAACTGAAGACTTGAAGAAATTAACTTAATAACACGACAATCATTTAAGATTTTTGGATAGAAAATGTTTAAATAGTCAGTTTAAGCACCGATATGGTAAATAGGAGAAAGTAGACAAACAAATGGTTTTCTCGGGAGATTTAATAAATTAGTTGTAATCATAGAGAATAGAACTGTCGATCCGAATTCTAAAGCTTTGTTTATATGCAAGAGGTAAAAACAAACTATATTTGAGAATCCTAAAGATACTTGGAAAACTAGTCTAAATGTTTTAGTTCAATTAACTTTATGACCACTATCAAACAGGTGACAAATAACTGAGGTATGTACTGGTTTTATCTGACCTCTAAACTACGAATAGAGGTGCTCGCTAACTCATTTGATACATTGTCTGATCGTATACTCAAAATAACCTTCTCCAAGAAAGCTGCTGAATTGATATGCTAATTGGAATTGGTTACCCATACGGTTTTCTGATGAGGAGTATATATAAAGCGTAAAACATGACAGTCACAAAAGTTGTTATTAAGAAACCTATCTTCTTGAACTTGTAAATTAGTAAAAATAAACCTGGTCCTATCCTACACAGTAGACAACTGAGAAAGGTGTAGTCATTTTGGTGTAGCTTATTGCTGTTTATATCATCACCTTCGTATAAATTTGTAATTTTGCTTATTTTGATCGGTTACATAATTTCTTACGCTGTTATTATTGACTCATTAATGACCTTAACTAGTTTAATGTCAATCATATATATATAAATATAACCGTATATTAGAGTATTTGTGATGAAGATGTAATTGAAAAATACGGTTTTGTTGTAGATATTCAAATCACGTCTATTGTTATACGAATTAAGCACAGATATGAATCAGCAATCTAAATAAACTCACATGTATAAAAAATTCTCAATAAATACGATTTCTGCTACTAAAAATACATAAAATAATTGCAGGATCTTTGTTTCTAAATATTAATAATTGTGACTAGTCATTATAGTGAAAGCGTTATTACATATAAAATAAGGTTGGCTTTCATTACACGTTTATTCCACACGCTTGAATAAACTTTTGACAAACACGTTCATTTTAGAAGCAGTTATATGTTTTAAAATTTCGTTTTCTTTTTCCTTTAAATTCCTCATTGTTAAGCATGACCCAGTCATACTACAAATTGCATATTTCACACAAACTCGTACATAGATGATTACTTTAAAATGTATCTCTTTTATAATCAACATTATCTTGAATATTTATACGTATATGTATTACACACCAAAAATTACGATATCTTAAGTATAAAGTACAATAGTGCTATTTCCGCATTGCTATACAATGGGACAGTCACTTACCTGGTAATTCCAACTTCTCATTACAACTAATAATAATCAGTCCAATGTTGGTATGAATGAAAATGTCTCAAACATCTTATGGAGATTTGAGAAACAATATGTCACTGATGTTCCGTTCTTAGTAAAATACTAATGTTATGGATTAGTGAAAGAACGAACATCATGTCAAGAATATGAATAATGGAATTCGATAGTCTGTGCTGTCGAACAACATAGGTGACTTGTTGAAAATAAGCACGTAGTACACATCATGACAAGATTTTATTCAATAGTAAGTGAAAAGATGCGCTGTCTAAACCATATTATTGTAGGTCGGTATACCGACTATTAAGCGGATCAACTAGATTTTCAGCCTCGCTGTTCGAGACAAACGTAAGGGATTACATGATTGGAATAATAAGAATAGCAAGTTGTTAATAAATTTAAAAAATTGACACATTGATTGAACATAGACTCTTCATTCGACATTTAGAAATCGACCATTCGATTGGTTATAGAGGTATGTTATTTTTATTTTACTCCCACCTTTTATGTTAAACTTTATCAAAATACTTGTTTCTTTCGATCATCATTTGAAAGTCCATTTTATCGAAATGTGCCGTTTTAGATCATGAAGGTTATCACATGTCATTTTTTGGACTCCACTGTTCGCTGTTTTTGTGATGTCTACAACATCCACTTTGACATGATGTTCACTTTCAGAATTTTTATTTCGTTTATTTATTTGCATTTGTGTCGTAATTAAAATGTAATTCGGGGATCATTTGTCAATCAGTATTTAATTTGTGATATTTACAATAAAAATACAAGCTAGTAAATACAAAATTACATTTTTATCCTTACCGAGCTATTCGAACAATTATCATGGATGTAAGAAGAATTACTAGTAGACAGACTCCACCAAGTATATATACCGCCCAGTTCAACAACTTCTTGTTGCCTTGAACCTTTTGAAATAATGTTTCTAATGTTTCTACTGGAGGATATATTTCCTGGAAAACCAATAACAAGTGACACATTTTAAAGGCATTGTTTGATTCACATATTTCTTGCAAATTCTAATTTCATTCAAAATATACTATATTTAATAGAAGTTACCATTACAAATATTATGTTGAAATCTTGATTATGAATGTCATGAAGTTTATACGTAAAATAATTCGATTTGCGAATGCTTGTAGGACGCATTTTTCATCTTATCTGTGTCTTGTCAGGTTTTCGGTCTGATTATCATGCAGAAAACCGATTCTTCACATGGCGTTGTATAATAACATGACCTTACAAGTAATGCTCCATAAAAAATACCGCATGCTTGCGTAATGTAAAATGCTTTCCTTGAAATATAAGTCCCATGCCGCTATTTCGTCTAATTTCTCTGAACTATTAACTATTTTTTAAAATGCCTATCAATATATTTTTCTTCTTCGTAAATAACCAAATCGATAGAATGTTAGTCAAATTTTACTTCGGAGATAACAGAATTTACTAGTCAGTAGTAAAAATAGTTCCTCATCAACCGTCTCCTATAATTATTCATCACAGAGTTGAGCAAAAGAGTTTTAGATAATGATTGTTCAATTATTTTCTTTTATTTACTAGACTTTTCACTAACAAATTTTATTACACGTGGAAGACAGATATTAATGTCTACTGAAATAGTGTATAAAAAGAAAGATATAGTTTAAACGAGAAATTTCAAATTTCAATAACCTTAACACCTAAATATCAGTTAATGCACCATGATTGTAAGATGTTGTGCTGACTAGCGATGTTTACAAACATTCTGTATAAAGGCATAAAATTTAAGGTTCATAATAGTGATATAGAATGAGGTTGATTGCTTAATAAATTATTTTTGTAACCGACATCTTTTACTTTGACAGAAATCTGAATAAATAATCTAGTTGACAAGAAGTGTCTAACTAGTCACTTTGAAATCAATGTAGCTAGTTAAGTTAATTGCATCTGGCTTTTATATTTATAGTTTGTATATTAACATTACAAAAATAAGCTGCATAACATTCACTTTTTAGTTCAAGAACTACCGGTGCATTATTTGAAATTCTATTGATATGAAATGGATTTGATTAAACTATCAGTTGATTATCACATATAAATCATTAATCCTACAAGTATGAAGAGTTTTAATTAACTACAAATACAAGCGGAAATTCATCAAATCCAATTTATTCATGTAGTAATGATATTTCGCATATTAAGAGATTCATTATTTGTAAATATTCCCTGAGACAAAGTTTACACATTTAAATACTATAAGATTTCTGTGTCATACATTTTTACACTGAAAGGATTTTATACCCCTCAGATGTATATCAAACAGTTATAATTTATATTATTTCCCTTAAGATCTTTTTTCACGTATATCTGTGTAGGTATGTGTTTAATTCAATATAATAACTAAATACAAAGTATTAGAATGTTTTTAACACAGTTCTTTGGAACGCACATTAACAATTCTGATAATAGGGAAGAAATAGGGACCCCTCATCATTTTGAACGGCATACTTCTAAATAAACGATTAAACAGAAAGTAAAATTGAAAATAAATACCAAATATTTATGAAAATTCATCACAAGCTGATTGTTCTATAAATTCATCGTAATCAAACAAACTAATTTCGACAAGCTTAGTATTATTCAAGATTTATTTTAGTATAAACCATGTAATGAGAAATAGATTGGTCACATGTGAATTGGCGCAAGCTGATACAAACTATACTTAGGTCTCCAAATAAAATGAGTTCGCTTATTTCAGATAATGACAAATATGTATTTCTACTCAAATAGTTTGTAATTAAAGATAACGATCAAATTGGTAAGACTGAATTTCTTTGGAGCAAATATTCGACTTTCATCGATTGCTTATAGTCTTACGAATGAGATGCTGGTTTACAGATATTTTTTTGAAGTCAAAGCTATTGCTTTAAATGATTTAATGATGCAAGACTAGAGATAACTGAAACAGCCAGTGCTCAAATCTTTCGCTAAGATGAGATTATTGTGAGGTTAATTGATTTAAAATCAACACTACTCTTTAAATCCACACTGTTCTCCAAAGCATCATGTTTTCGAGCGTTTTATGAGTTAAGGCAAATATTTTAATTGAAATTCATTTTATCAGTAACCAATATCATTGAAATCACTGTTAACTCAGTAATTCATATCGGTGATCACAGTCATAAATTTATTTATTCTATTTTCTTTGCTCATATCTATAAAACAAAGTACTTTCGCTCAGGATATGCTTAGAGGTATACTAAAGTGAAATATAATGTTCCGTCATATAGATTATAGTATTTTAAATGCTTTTCCAGATGGGAAATAAAATTCGAATAATTTTTTCCCTATGCTTGGAAGTTTAGCCTTTTCAATAAGGAAATGATCCTAATCAAAATGTTAAGGGAATAAACTTTTAACTTATACATACATATAAAACTACATACATATAAAACTGCAGTTGTGAAAAAGTAAATCAATAATGTTATTTATGCTTACGATCTCTTTTCATTGTCTATATAAAAATTGATCTGCATGGACTGATGAGCTCCCAGAGCGAGTCCAGTCACCTAAATATGTATCAGAAGGTAATTAGTAAAATTATACAAACTATTATGAGTATTAAATTAAATAAACTGAAAATGATAAACTTTTGTTTATATTTGTTATTTTAGAAAAGAAAAGAAATTAATAAAAGTTTAAAGGAAAATCAGCATAATACAATCATGATTTTAACGTTCAAATGTCAACTAAATTATATTTCAGTTTTTTTTTATTAATTTCAAAAGAATTATTAGAGATCACTTTCTCACTAAGACGATTGATTTTCGTAATATATTGTGATGCTTGAATGAAATAATGATACCATTGTACTTGTTGAATGCTTGATTTCGAATTCTAAATACAATACATTCGTTTGTGCCTATCTAGTACTTCTTGATCTGATTACCTTATTTCTGGGGTTCCTAGTTCATACTATAATTCAAAACATCAAATTGGCGTCGCGATGGAGCCTGTAATGGAATTGTTGGATATACATTCAGAGCTCGATGCTTTTGAGGATTATTTTGAAAGGTTCGAAATCTGGGCTATGACCAAGGAAGATGCTGAGGATGTTAATATTGTGGTACATTTCCTCACATTCATCGGAAAAGAAGTATACAGCTTATTAAGAACTCTGGCTATGCCGGAAAAACCTATCTCGCTTCCTTATACAACTCTCAAGGAACTGCTGCTAGACTATGTTAATTATACAAATTTCGAGCGCAATCAAGGAAGATTTTGTAAGGTGATTCATGAGGATATAAAAAATTCCACTACATTACTACGTCATCCCAACCCAGTGCATACTCAAGGCTATGCAAATAATTCATTGAGGAGTTGCAATGCATTTCAAAAAGATGGGCACAAGTTTGGTCAATGTTTGTCCTGTGGCAAGTTCCACTCTTTTAACTCATGTAAATTTCGTAATTCTAAGTGCTCTAAATGTGGTGATATTGGACATATTCAGTCAGTTTGTAATACTACTGTTCATCTTGCTGCAACTAATATTAAGTCTTGTAATTCTGATTCTACTGAGTCGAGTATTCATGATGATCATTTATCTTTATCAACGATTTTAAAAGACAGTGTAGAGTCATATAGCAGTTCGGAGTTAAATGAAACTCAGAATCCTTGTGAGACAACGGTTTCTAATCAATCAATTTGTCAGAATTCTCATGTTATTGTACCAAATATGGCTTTTCCTAATAATTCATACATTTCGGATGAGATTTCTTACAAATCTGAAGAAAATATGTTTAGTAAACATAATTATGATCGAAAACCTGATGTAGTTTTGATAGATGCTAATTTTTCTAATGATCCTTTACTCTGTAATGACATTCTTAATAAATTTGAGGAAACTATTTCAGAAGAATCAAATCTTGATGTCATATCAAATATTATTTGTCCTCATAATGCATTTGTTTCTTGTGGAAAATTTGTTCAATGCGAACCACAAGTACTAAATGAGCTCGATTCTGATTACAATTCAGATGATTTCATATCAAATGCTGTTTATCCTTATCACAAAAACACTTCTAATGTTTACTCTAGTCAATGTGATAAATATGTTTTGAGTGAAGTCACATTATTCATAACTTGGGGATATAAAGATCCAACATTATTTCGTGGTGGAGGATAGTGTTGAAAAATCTATGGTTCAAATTCTAGATATTAATGATTTCAGTACAAAACCGACATGCTGATGGTATACAATTCCAGGTGAGTCTGTTCTGATTTCGGTTGTTAATTCCAATACTAATGAGCACATTCTAGATACTACAGAGTTTTTATCCAATACAATGTCGGACAGACTCAGGATGAACTTAAGAAGAAGACGTACAACCTATAACAGACAATTATATTCCAATTTAAGCTGTGGTAGATGTGGTGTTTGAATTAACTAATGATCCTTTTGTACTTGTTGAATGCTAGATCTCGAATTCTAAATACAATACATTCGTTCGTGCTTGTGTCGTGATTCTTGATTGAATTGCGTTAATTTTGGGATTTTTAGTTCGTACTATAATTCAAATAATTCAAAACATCAAATTGGCTTCGCCAGCAGGATCCTGTGATGGAATCATTGGATATACATTCAGAGCTCGATGCTTTTGAGGATTATTTTGAAAGGTTCGAAATCTGGGCTATGACCAAGGAAGATGCTGAGGATTTTAATATTGTGGTAAATTTCCTCATATTCATCGGAAAAGAAGCATATAACTTATTAAGAACTCTGGCTATGCCGGGAAAGCCTATCTCGCTTCCTTATACAACTCTCAAGGAACTGCTGCTAGACTTTGTTTAGTATACAAATTTTGAACGCAATAAAGGAAGATTTTGTAAAGTGATTCATGAGGATATAAAAAATTCCACCACATTACGTCATCCCAACCCAGTGCATACTCAAGGCTATGCAGATAATTCATTGAGGAGTTGCAATGCATTTCAAAAAGATGGGCACAAGTTTGGTCAATGTTTGTCCTGTGGCAAGTTCCACTCTTTTAACTCATGTAAATTTCGTAATTCTGAGTGCTTTAAATGTGGTGATATTGGACATATTCAGTCAGTCTGTAATACTACTGTTCATCTTGCTGCAACTAATATTCAGTCTTGTAATTCTGATTCTATTAAGTTGAGTATTTATAATGATCATTTATCTTTATCAATGATTTCAAAAGACAGTGTAGAGTCATATAGCAGTTCGGAGTTAAGTGAAACTCAGAATCCTTGTGAGACAACAGTTTCTAATCAATCAGCTTATCAGATTTCTCATGTTATTGTACAAGACATGGTTTTTCCTATTAGTTCACTTATTTCTGACGAAATTCCTTGCAAATCTGAGGAAAATATGTTGAATGAACCTAGTCATGATAGAAAACCTGACGCAGTCTTGATAGATGCTGATTTTTCTAATGATCTTTTACTCTGCAATGAGATTCTTAATAAATTTGAGGAAACTATTTCAGAAGAATCAAATCTTGATGTCATATCAAATATTATTTGTCCTCATAATGCATTTGTTTCTTGTGGAAAATTTGTTCAATGCGAACCACAAGTACTAAATGAGCTCGATTCTGATTACAATTCAGATGATTTCATATCAAATGCTGTTTATCCTTATCACAAAAACACTTCTAATGTTTACTCTAGTCAATGTGATAAATATGTTTTGAGTGAAGTCACATTATTCATAACTTGGGGATATAAAGATCCAACATTATTTCGTGGTGGAGGATAGTGTTGAAAAATCTATGGTTCAAATTCTAGATATTAATGATTTCAGTACAAAACCGACATGCTGATGGTATACAATTCCAGGTGAGTCTGTTCTGATTTCGGTTGTTAATTCCAATACTAATGAGCACATTCTAGATACTACAGAGTTTTTATCCAATACAATGTCGGACAGACTCAGGATGAACTTAAGAAGAAGACGTACAACCTATAACAGACAATTATATTCCAATTTAAGCTGTGGTAGATGTGGTGTTTGAATGAACTAATGATATCTTGGTACTGGTTGAATGCTCGATTTCGAATTTTAAATACAATACATTCGCTTGTGCTCATCTACTACTTCTTAATTCAATTGCGTTATTTCTTGGATTCTTAGTTTATACTACAATTCAAATAATTCGAAACATTAAATATATTTTAACTGTGAAGTTCTTTTATTGTGATCTTATAATTACTGAAGATATAATCGTTCAATATTAAGCAGATTTCAAGTAATTCTGTACTCAAACTAATTTGAAATAATTTAGAAACAATAACTTATATGTGACTAATTTGATAGCCGTCAACAATCTTAATAACTAGAAAATATTTAATAGAAATCGTATTGTTGATTAATATTTGAGTTCCGATTATCTTTCATTTAAGTTACAATGAAACTGACAAATGTTATTCGAAAGTGTTTGGTGTTTCTCTGTTGATATCACTGAGGATTGTATTTGGTCATTCTTTATTTAACTGAGTACTTCAACTGATGTCGTTATGTATTATTTTTAGTCAATAAGTTTTACATATTTTTAATTTTCTTTCATTGAAGACTAATCAATTACATATACCTTTTTCACACTGTAGACATTTATTCAGGTTCATGAACCGTGTACTTGTTCGGTCAAACATAAGAGTTATGATTGCTGAGAACATGTTCATATGATTTAGTACTTATTAATATTCAAAAAAATTGTAACTACCATCGACGTTGACAATTTGTATGTTAGATTAGTGCATACTAGGTAACCTCAAAAATGATTATTTTCTGTCGAAAAACAACTTGAGAATGTATTAAGAAGCATCCAGAATTTAGATGATAAACTATTGTGCTGATAAATCTGAATTACTCCCCTAACATATAACCAGCACAGTGGTAAGGAATGGCTACAATGTATATCCAGCAAACTGAACGTGAACCCAAGGGATTGTTATACAAAAGTAGAAACTGTTGAACCTCATTTATACGACGCAATAAACCATTACGATAACAAATAATTAACACTAGGATAAATTAACTTATTAACAACATTCATTACTTACGGGATCTACATACAAAACGGTATTGTCATCAACTTCATCTGGCTCACTTATGCCACCAAACTGATTTCTGATTTTAGGATCCGCACCAGCAAAATGACCTTGTGAACCGTATAAAGGCATATAGTTGTCGGACTCTAAACATGGAGAAAAAGAAACAAAACCTTCTGGTGCACACTTTGGTTCGTAAGGCTGGCCTTGACAAAACTCCGAAGGTGATGGGTAAATACTAGAGTTCTCTTCAACTTCTACCGGCGCAAATAGTAAAACCTAAATGTCATTGGCAAAGCGATGAAATATAAAAACAAAAAGTACATATATATATATATATATATATATATATATATATATATATATACACAATTGTTTCTTCCTAAAAGAACATAAATGTCTCAGCATCACTATTGTTACATTCTTATTAATATTTTTCATATAATCTGGAGATATAAACAGTTACATAATAATAAGCTGTGATTAGATATTCAGTTGAGTCAGTTATCCAGATAATGTATCACTGCTACCCTCATTTGTTCCAGTTAGGAAATTTACTTAACTACTCACATTAAAACATTTATTAGCACTTGATAAGAATAATCTTCTGAAGATGTCTCCTGGAAACAGAATTAAGTGCGAAGATCAAGATAGTTACTCTAAGAATTCCATCAAAACGGTTTTTGAATCTGAGATGTGTTGAATATCAGAATAATTAGTCCATATTCAATATCATTTCAAGAAGTTTCGTTTTGAGAAATAAGGTATTCGCCACCAAACCATTGTCCGTTAATGGTACATGCAGATGACGTACTCACAGGTCAGGTGGAGTCATCCGAACACAGGCTAAATCACCATTAAGGATCCAGAAGTAGACTAACCAGTGCCAGCATGGATGGGTTTTATACCAAGAAAAATTTTGTGTAAAAATTTTAATGCATGGTAAGTCAACTTAACAAGTAATAATTTTGAAACCTTTGACCATCTTTATGATGCAAATGAAGATTCTTAAGTTTCCCTATTAGTTGTGGCTATATGATTAGGAGCTATGAAATTCATAATTATATCCTAGAAGTTCTTCCGTCTCCCGAATGTAATGTAGTGTAATGAAGGTAAACTAAAATTTGCCTTGATGCAAACATGCAGTTATTTAAAAAAAACGTGCGAGTTCATGTAGCAATCCTATTTCAATAATAACAGTATAAAAAAGGCAGGATATTTTCACACCTGTAATTTTGAAAATTTAGGATGTGGCACTAATTTTTTTGCCTCCATTATTACTGAGCGACAAATACCCGGAACAAAAACGTGCCTCCGTGCACCAACACTGAGATCGAAGCCTATGAATGCCCCTTCTAAAAATGTAACAAAAGAAAAGTCTTATAAAACGATAAATACACTTTTTCTTTTGTTTCTTTATTTTCATGCGATCAAACTGTCAATATATTTACATTTAATCTAATTAAAAGTCAATAATCAACGCACTGCTGAACGTTCAGTAATTATCTTTACGATGACAAACCGTGGAAGCGTAACAAAGGAGAGCATCTTATTTATTGCCCATTATAATATGTACGACTGAGTTTACCAAATGTGGGTATTCCGTTTATATTTACTATGATACATGAAGGCTCAAGATTTTATCTGAATTTTATTTAGAAATAGAATACTGCTGCGTCACGGATGTAAAATGTAAACATGTCAAATAAATGTATTTCTTTCTTTAAACTAACAGAACTAGTTCAAGTGACCTTAAAATGTAATACTGAGATATATAAGCTTATAGTTATGTAAGATGTTAGACCTTAACACCGTTGGCTGCCGGCTCAGTGGTCTAATGGTTAAGCTCTCGCGCGCGAGGCTGATAGGTTCTGAGTTTGAATCTCGCGTGAGGTGGGATCGTGAATGGGCACTGCTGAGATGTCCCGTCCTAGGACGAAACGGCCGTCCAGTGCCTCCAGGTTTTCCATGGTGGTCTAGCTTCAATTGACTGATGATTTCATTTATTTAAAATATATTGTTAGACAAAAAATGAGGAGTGGCTGCGCAATATCGTGGATTGATTGAATTTAGACATTAATGCCGTTAGATCCCAGCTCAGTAATTTATAGTCGTAGTGTTCGCGTGCAAGATCGAAGATTCTGGGTTCGAATCTCGCATGAAGGGTCGTGGGTGCTCACTGCCAAGGAGTCCAACACTTGGATGAAATCGCCATCCAGTTTGTCCGGGTCTTTAATGGTAGGCTAAAACTGATCGATCCATAATCTTAATTGAGGGAAAAATAATCTTTCTATTTAAAATTGAAAGATTTGTTTTGTAAGATTTAAGCATCTAGGCTTAACAATTGGTTCATTGAAGGGGTTCAGTTGATTATCCTAAATATAGTATGAATACATCTTTGAGGAAAAGTGCAAAGTTTGATAACTATTAAGTTGTGTTACCAAGTTTAATATTCATGGGTGCTGTCCCTGACATTTATCACTGGAAACAGTGATTAGTAAATGACGCCTAACACAGATGAATAATGTGTACAAATTGAAGTCAGTGATTCAGCTTTACTGTATAGTTGCTATTGATAGCAATCACTCACAGTTTATTGCAATAACCCAGTAATAAATTGTTAAATGATTACAGAATCAATATCAAACATCACAAAATCATTATTTCATCTTGAAACAAATACTAAAGTGGTTTAATAATAAGATTAATTTCCTCACCACTTCCATTAATCATATTCGCATATTTACTTTTCCATACGTTTAGTTCTCTGTTACAAAATTACAGAAATAAAAAACTGTTATTTAAGCTTTCTTAGTATTACAATTTAAGTAGAGATTGGTCCAGCATATTATTAAGTTTCTTTAATACCTCAAAGTTAAGATTTTCAATAAAACATTTAACTTCAATTAATCATAGACATTTTTCATGTGTAAATAATTTCTGAGCAGTTTTGTTGCTATACGATCCGTGTTAGATAAATGTAGAATTATTGAAGTATTTACCAGTTGAGTACCTTAATCTTAAACTTTATTATGTAAATATTTGGAATTGAAATAAAATACAGTATCTAATTGCACAGTCTTCCTACATACCGCAATTTACAGTTTTTTTATTCTTCAGAAAAATGCATCTTCTTGTTGAAGTATGACGTCTATTAAGTATTTATGAAATAGACTGAAGCTTTTTTAAACTAACTAATTAAATTTGTACCCCAATCTCTCAAATATATATAAACTTTGTCCTTTCTAGAATCTAAGATTCCACTGAAGTAGCAATTTATCGAACTAATAGATACTAATATACAATTGGGAAATGTCTTACTTTTCTCCTTGGAATTCTTCAACCTTTCCTCTTTCATTTATATCGTCGACACCTGTTTTGAGCAAAAATTCTTCAGTGCTAGTGCCGTTCTCCTGAAAGTAAAAAACTTAATTTTTACAAGGACTACAGTAATTACATCAATCGTGGAGTAGAACATTTAAAGAAGAAATGTCCTTCATATGTTAATAAAATGATATTCAAATAGGTTATAAACACTATTGAAGTTTCTTAAATGTTATATTTTAATATTTCTCGTAAGAAACAATAACTCACTGTCTTATAAAAAGTTTGAAAAGAGAATTAAATACACTAAACCAAAACTTGTAGAGGATTTCTACTCCATTTGGTTTACAATCATTCACTACGGGCTAGCTAAGCAATATGAAAATCACAGCTCAATGGTTCGTCGATCTCAAAACACTTTGTTATTCAAGAAGAAGTGAAGATAGTTCAGAGAAGAAAACTTTCTTTTCGACAGTTTCATCGACTGAAGCTGCATAATTTTATGATTAATCGGAATACATAAATCCATAAAAAAATGAAAATGTCTTTGAAGGAATATATTACCGTCGCTTTTTTTTAAACTACACACTAATATTCAGATATTACGACATATTTCGGTCATTTTGGGCAAAATTGTCACAGTTTAGGAAACAACCGTGACTGTCATTATCACGTGCTAATACGAGTCCTGTAACTGATTTTCAAGTCCTTTAACCAAATAATTGACCATTCAATCTAAAAGTAGTAGTGTTTGTATGATCTCCTCAATTCTGAAGTTTACACATCCTTCTGTTAACTACGCATTTAAAACCTATTCTAGTTATTACCAACTATAGCTTTACCCTGTTGTTGAATAAACCTAGTTCCCTCAGTTCCTGTAGTTATAAGCGACAAACTCACTTTGACAAATACAGATATTTTTTTAGGGCATTTGCCGAATTTGTAACATGATTCAATGTTTTCATGTGTATAACCCCATAATATTTCGTTTGGGGTTTTTGTGACGAAGGGTTTGGTTGTTCTGTAATAACTCTCAGTGAAGACACTTTTTTCCTGTAATATTATCCCCTAAAATCAATGTAAAACAAAGTGTACATTTTTGTTTGTTCAGAAAGGTATAATAAAATGACTGACTCTTTATAAATATATCGTTGAACGAACAATCAATTACTTGTGAAAAATGAAAAGAAGGGATAACGGATTAATTTCCGATAATTATTCAAATTATTAAAATAAGTTAACACAAAGTTGGTCGTACATAACACTGAATCATTTACCGTAACACTACGAAATGAGTAAATCAAAATGCATTAACAAAATATATATCATTTAGTCAGGTCTCGTATACTGTTCTTGTTAACCAGTACAATTATTTATATCCTGATTTTATGTACATCTAAGTAAATCTAGTAGAAGGACTTAATTGCGGATTAAACGAAGATAAACTAGTACTTTAAATATTTTAAAAGCATCGGACTAACGTAAACCTGAAATGTGGGGTGATTTTAAGTTTGTGTTGGTAGACTGTTTTCAGTAACCCCAATTATTGTTCATTTAAGTGTTTTCCAATTTCATTACTTTGATTGTTTAGTGCAATGCTAGAAAAATATTTCTGAACAAAAATAGGGACCAACAACCTATTAAAACATTAATTTTCCAATTAGTTTCTAATAGTTAAAGCAAAAACTATAGTATCTTGTCATCTATCATATTTCACTTCATAATTTTTACGGAACACCTTATGAATCTGACAGAAAAGTCGTGATTCAATAATACTTGGGAATGAATCCATATAGTCGTCAGTATCTTGATTTTGTTACTTGACACATACACAAGGACACACATGATTGTCAATAATTTGAATAGCTTAGACAACCATGTTTCGGTATGTAAATGATTTCTAAAAGAATCAGACTGTGTAATTAAGTCACTGTATTGTTATCAATTAATTTTGCACCTAGGTTCTAGTTGCTTATCAAATTTTCGTGATGCATCCGTAGATATTTATAAGAATAATCACGTTTCTGTTTGCCTAGAATAAAAGTGTAACACTTATCACCCATTTAGCTGCATTAAATATAAACACTGACTAAATTCTAAATAAAACAACATGAAGGCTTTCTAGTTCACAGCTGAAGAATAAGGAGATATCTTTCGTTATAATTAAGTACTCGAAAAACTAGCGTTTTACCAATAACTATTAAAACTGTTCTTTTCGTCTTGCTGTAAAACTTATGCATTGAAGCTATGTTTCAACTAAGTCAAAATTTTGGATCTAATAACAGTGATAAGATATTCTAAATGAATGTAGAAAAACATGTCATTTGTATGGAAGATGTAGGTAAGTGACCGGTAAAGAGGTGGTTTTGTACATGACCCCCGACAACTATCTAACCAAGTAATCTTCATCAATTGTCTCATTACTTAACTAGTTAATTAAAAGATATTTGTATAAAAATACAAAAATAGGCTTCAGATTGGTAGTTCTACAAACATAAATGACTTTTCTTTATAAACTATCACAGTGAAAAGCAATATTTTAAAATGAGCAAAGTAGCACATCTTGTTTAATTTTTAATTTTTTTGAGTAGTCAAACACTCTAATATGTCTTAAGGCTTAAGATCACTTGTTGAAACTACCATTTTTAACAAGCTAAAAACGTTTATGATATCTGATCGAGCTTACGCTAGTTTCTGTTTGTAATCAATGAGTAATGTGAAATAGTTATTTTTTCTACTCACGGATAAAGTATTAGTTCCTATATCGGAACTCTTATATAGAAGTGATGAAATTATGAAGTGTAACGTTATTGTGAGTGCTCACACTGTTAAGTTAAAGTAATATGACTAATGTGGTATTCGTTTAGTTTTTTTCATGAAGTCAGTGACTGGTGTAAACTGCATGAAAATTTATTATAATTATTTTTCATTTGCCAGTCAAATAATTATAGGTCAGTAAAATAACCTAATTCTTCTTTCGTTTATGGTCTGTTGCGTTATCTCATTGTTATTACATAATACTGTTATTTATTATACTTCTACTTTATTATAAAATGGTGGAACCTGATCAAGAAAGAACTTTCACGCTACTCACTTTATTCTGATCTACACTTCGGCTTCAATTATTTCTCTTATTCGAGAATATTCGTAGTGAGTTTTAACATGAAATAGCTATTTAGATAATAAACTTACAGTAATAAGACTTAGTAAAAACCATAATTCTAGCAAATCCAAAAAGAATAAACTCACTCATGATACAAAGGTACTTACATCCTTAACATAGTTTACTATCATGGTAGCAACTTATAAGATTTTAATTGTGATAATTAATTATGATAACTGAAGGACTGTATAAGCATTAATGTGTACTAATAATTGTATGTTCAAAATTAAACTCATTTTGAATGTTGCCTAAAGTCCGATTATTTAATTCGTTTTTTTATTTCAAAGAAGGGACCAAAGTGTACTTCAGAAGATATAGATACTATCCATTTTTGTACATAAATTGTAGTAATACATGCAGAACAGTTAACTCAATAGTTCATCACTTGAAGGGGCAACTTCAAAAGTTTTGTGCGGTAGTGTAAACTACTGATAAAGCTTTGATTGTTATAAAATATACATCAACTAATTCCGAGGGATGTTTTCAAGATAACCGATATTTGTTATTAATACTAGTTAACCCTGTCTGATTTAATTTTGACTTCCCATAATGTTTTCTTCATTAATTGTTTATTTTCCTATTTGTGCATTCTTTACATTATTTATCCAAATAAAAATAGGATAGTTACCTAACCCAAATTGTGACAAGCAATGATTTTCCTTTGTGGGGTTAATTGCTGTGGAGGACTATCATTCATCTTCAAATGAACAACATAATTTTCGGACAGTCTCAGTATTTCGACTTGAGTGGAGATTATTAAAATTTAGCAATTACATTTTAAAAATATTTCAGGCAGGTCAGTCGTTTATTTTCTAATGTATTAGTTTATAGATTCTAAAGAGTATTTCCAGTTCTACAGAGAAGACGTATGTTCCTAATATCTTGCCTTCAAAAAAAGCCGTAGTGAAATACCATATACTTATTACCCCTTGTTAATTCATTTTCATCTTATGCTCTAAATCTTTTAAACATTAAATTTGTTAATATTTACAGCTAATAGTTGACATGAAGTATCATGATAAATAGGCAAAATGATCATTAGAATAAAAACGATTAAATCGATAGTGATAATCATAACTGACAAGTTTAAACTATTTAGTGTGACCTTTTTGTACTGCAGTCTAATAAGCACATTCTAAAATTATTACTCCGATGACGTTTACTAACCCTCAAGCTACTGATAAAACCTGCTAAGCAATCTATGTTTCAATGGTTGCATTATTGTGAATATTACCAATTACACCGTGATAAAAAATTTTGTACAAAGTATGATTGAAAACTAATTTAGTTACCTAATGAACAGTAGCCAATAATATGTTGCATAATCATTAGTACAGTCCAAATTCTATAAATCATGGTATAATGTGGTTATAACTCTAATTGATAAGAAACCGTCCTATCTGGAGGTAAATAATGAAAAATACCTCGATTCTGAGGACCTCTGATGTCCTGGGTAGCTAAATGACAGTGTCTCTGCATACGTAAGACGTGATTGAATCTTATGAACAGCATCAGTTCCTTCAAGGTTGCAAATGCGAATCACTGATAGATACCAAAAAAACAGGGAAATTAAGTTCCAATCTAACTTCCAACCAAATAGCAATATCATAAATTAGGTTTCCCAAATTATCAACAGCTGACTTTTCATAATAATTTCTATTTTGTAGTGTTATACAAAATCAATCGTCCTTAATCTTCATGAAAACCTATTAGTTTACCAGCTTTTCTCGCTTCACAGAGGAATGTTTTGAAAATCAGTCACCTAATATTATGTAAGATATCTTGTTAAAAATTATGGTATTTATTTAGAATAACAATATGAGTTAAGTAATTGCACCCTACCCAATTCGAATATCAGTTATTTTCCCTGTTTATAAAGCTATGACGTAGATTTCATGAGCAGATTGTCCAAAGTAAATCTGGTTAAGGACATCAGTTAATTAAATAGACTTAACAAGCTATTGAATTTTTTAAACAGCACACGTGTTTTACAATATTCATATCTAATCACCCATATAGTAGAGTAATCGATACGGGAAACACCATTATTCGTAGTAATCCACTTAGTTATTTCTTTTGTGTTTTAAATCATACTTCAACTGAGGATTATTAACGCTCAATGTAGATAATAGCATGTGACACGTGTAGTATGAAATCATGTTTCAGTAACAGTGATATTAGGTAACTACATTCAGGGCTACAGACGTGCTTACACATCTGAAACCCAAGTAGCAATAATTGGCTTTAATTATCAGATTTAATGCTCACGCATGAAGAACTAAGTTATAACTGCTCATACTTTTAAGTATAAACGTCTATACTGAATTTCTTAGTGGCTGATAAAAGTTCATCATTCTAAGTCCAGATGGTAATCTCTGGTGTGCCAAATATTATGGAAAATTACATTTTTACTTTAAAACATAAATAAATATAACCTAAGATGAATGGTGACTAGCAGTGGAAACTACGGCAGGCGTTTCGTCCTATTTAGGACTCGTCAGACGGTGTCCGCATCTCAGAGTTGTTGATCTTTCCTAGACTCGAACCCAGTACTGTTCGAAAACAGTACCGAATGAATTTAACATTCATCCCATTGTACAAAAGAGTGGCCATAATCTGCAAAATTTCAGTAGATTTCATTTTTATATATATATATATATATATATATATATATCGTCCTATGCTTCATTAGCAGTAACAGGCCTAAGTAGTATATATATATATATATATATATATATATATATATATGATTGGGCGGCTAACTTCCTAACACCTGGATGGCTGTTGCGTTGAATCAACGATGAAAATCTTACTCTACAACATCAGTCACTTGTTTATTTTGCACTTGACTGGAAATAGTTTGGAACGCATCAATATTGCATACTTTCCGTCTAATCACAAAGACAAATATAGTTCCATTGAAATTTCAGCATTCATGTAAGCTGCTTATTTTAAAATAGTTACTACAGCTCAGTAGGATTACACTTAAGTTTCTGGATAGAAAACTATGTATATGTATGTAATTCCGCAATCATATAAGAAATATTTGACCTTTATAGAGTTTTTCATAAACAATAATAAAGATAATTAAAATCAATATTTAAATAATCTAAAGATTTCATAGCTTACTCCAGCAAAAAGATCAAGTGAAGTTATTTGACGGCTGTGAATATCGGACCGTGAAAGATTTTCATGTGGGTAATAATATGTTCTCTTTTTATGGCGAAGATATTTTGGAGGTGTTTCGTTAGAGAACGTAAAGTCCCACCTATTTATTTTTTTCCTATGTTTGTTTTCAATATTTTTTATCAAAAAATAAAATAAGAATGTTACATTTAGCTTGTTGAAGTATTATTATGTATAAATAAAAATGAAAATAGGTATAAGAACTTCAATAAAATAGAACGAATACAGGGTGAGTTTTAATTAAAGATTCTAGTTCAAATTTCATTTTCATTTTTATCTTGTTTATTATATCTCATCAGGAGAATGATAATGTAAAACTCTTCGTTCTAAGCTATAATTCAATGGATTACAAACTAAAAATCCGTTAAACAGTGTACGTAGAAACATCTTACCAGTAAATATATGGTCCGACTTCCTCGAAAAGAGGTTTGCCACCTTTAAGAACTTCTTCTTCGTTTAGTAAATTAAAAGCGTAAAGGCGTGTAATTATTGCTGTATCGTCGTTAGAATAAGCTTCGAAGACTATGCTACCAGGAGTGAGCAACATAAACTGAAAATGAAAATCAAAAAGCGATTCTCTTATTACGTAATTGTTGTTTACGTGCAGAGTTACGTATATCAATATAAAAATCAAAAATGGGTTGTATCACCTCTTAAACAGTATATTCATAAAGCTTTGAGATGCCACAAAGTTTTCCTCCTTAATAGCAGTTTACTTAAGCATAACATTAGAAACCGAAATGAAATCAGTTATATTCACAATAAATAGTTTAAATCAAGTCTTCTTATCTGAAACTACAGGTAGGTGATGTTTCATATAATTCTGATAGTCAGTTTTATTTAGTTAGTGGTCTTGTTATGTTTCAAATAAACTTTTATAGCCTTCTGGAAATTATAGAACATAATAAACATCAGTTCCAAAGACACGAAAAAAGTATCACAACTATGATAGCAAGTTGATAGTCAGTGTGTATGGAAAATTGAACTAAAGTAGGATAACATTTATCACTTATATATATATATATATATATATATATATATATATATATATCAAACCTACCTTTTTCATTATTGACATGAACGCCTGGTCAACATAAAAGTGCACTATTACACAGCCTGTAAATAGTAATAAAGATACAGCAAAGAAAATGTATGCTGCGATCATACATCCCTTCCCCTTACACATTATAATTCAAAATGATGGTAATTAAGTGATGAAGATTTCCGTTTCGTCGCCAAAGATTTTTAAGAAAATGCTAGAAATGTAAAGTAGTAAAAAAATACCAATAATAAGAGGAGGTCATTTAGCATCACATTGAGAGTATCAGACAATTTCAAATAATACTAGTATAGAATATGAAGGAAAAATAACATGACCGATAATCACTTGAGTTGTAAATTGTCATCTAACAATTTAACTTTCGGATAAGATTATAAAGGGGATGATGATGACCAATCAAATTATACTTTTGGGAATAAATTATTTATAGAAATATAAAAAGAAATACTGAACACTCCTTCATAATACTGAACTAATAGTCAAATATTTTCAGGGAATATAAGTGAATGATAGCCAAATGGTTAAAACCAAATTCATATTTACCTTAAACAGCGATTCACTAAGACCAATTTGATACAATAAATACGCAAGCTAAATTCATCTAAGATGTGTTTATATATATATATATATATATATATATATATATTATATATATATTTGTAAACTTAGTTGAATGTCTGATAATAAAAGGTAACATCTTAAGAAGAAAAAAGAAGTGCTGATAGTGGTATGATCATACCATTGTACATACTAATAAACTTGTATGATGAGACGGTTATCATTAATTAGATTGTTACATTTATCACTTTGATTTCTAATTAAAAGACTACAATAGTCAGACAAACAAATATTGATGGCCTATAATATGTTCTTTTGTTTAGTAAATTTTATAATATGCTCTAAATAAAATATGGAATAGAAAATGTCACGCCAGTTATTTAAAATTTTGTTTTGACCATGATTCTTTTGTTTTTATATTCAGACTTTATTTGAATGAAAACTAAGATGATTGAATTGTTCTATTTTTTTCTCTCTTTAGAAATAGTTTACATTTAGCTTCATAAAGAAAAAAAGAAATCTGGATTTACTATCAGAAATAATCTTGATCATATGTTATACTGAAAGAAAACTGATCTTATACTGATGAATGAGAATAAGCTTGGAGGTCTATCGCAAAGATACTCAATATTTGCATTTAATTAGCCTATAGTTAATTGAATACATGGGTTACATGTAATCAATAAATGAAGTTACGGTCCTTTTTCAGGGTTCATTTCCTTTCAGATGTTTTTCTTCATAGATGTATAATCGTTTAAACGTTGAAATAAAGTAAATACTTGTAAACAACTAGATGTAACCCTTTCAATTTTATGAAATAATGAGCATTAACAGACCAGTAAATTTTTTATAATGACACTTTTTTGTATGACCTTCTGGGAATAAGTGGTTTATTTTGAAAATTACATAATAACTGGTTAGCCTCCATATAAATTTATTTACTCTTCGAAAATTAATACCACAGTTCCTAGTGCAACCGTGTTATAACTTTCCTGAGTTGTAACTTTTATGAAACAAATAATACTACCAAAGAATGGTTTTCTGGTTTTCATTTGGTTTCCTATATTTGTTCAATATACCGTTATTCAGGACTAAAACTTTTCAAAGCTTATTTATTGAGGCTTAGCTCAAACGAAAGCCAATGGATTTCCAATGACTTTAAATCAATAAATATAAGACTATTTTATATGGCAACGTAAACGTTCTATTATTGCCTTCATTATGGTTTAACCATCAATATTATGTGATTCTTATCAGTTGTTACAAAGTTGATAGCACCTTATGATTCAAAATTGTACAAGTAAACTTAATAAACAAAATATTTTTCATCAACAATTAGGGTTACTTCAAAAATAGAAAAATATATGGTAAGAAAATATTGCTCACGATTGTGAACTCTTTTCAACTAACACCAAATCCAACAATCATAGATATGGTATGAGCAGCATGCTTAGTCACCCTTGTAATTAACTTTGATAACTAAACTTGTGACATAAATTGTCACACAAATTAGCTAGTCTAGGATCTACGAAGCGTGAACATATTTATCTCCAGTAAAAGAAAAAATTACATAAATGGGACAGTACAGACTTAACTACAGGTTTCTAATTAATAATAAAGTTCTGTCTAAAGAATTGCAGTGCATAGTCTCACAAATTATAAACAAGTTCATATAAAGCATAATGTAGACTAAATGTCTCCCAATACAAAAACGTATCATGATAAAGTAATGAGAATAGAAAGAAATAACCTAAGTTTAACGAAACAGATTTCAAAACACAAATACAAATTTCATCACTAATTGAATCAATGTAAATTCCAGTACTACTGTATCATAACCAAGGTGGTAACCCACTAAAAGGGAAATTGTGCAAGATAATTTACATCTTTTTTAATTTCAGACTTATCAACTTTAAGATGTTAGCTACACATTCTATAAGGAATCCTATTTGTCTCTATTCATCGAAGGTTATATCCCAACATAGTTGTAGAGAACCACGCACCAAGCATCAGAAAGCGATATTCACTCTTATCAAATTAACAGCAAATAATAGAGTATTAAAGATCTATTGCAACCAATCAAATACACCAAAGGATAGCCGATGACCATGTCAGTATTCAGGTGACCTAGCATATATTTAAACACTTAAGCCACTTCTTATAGAGATAAAACTGAATTTCAATTAAAACTGTCAAGGCAAGTAGACACAGGTAGATAGCTTTAACAAGCAAATATTTCATCTAAAAAAATATAATACAAAAAGTAAAAAGTGGTGGGAAATAGGAGAACAAATGTCGTACAGTAATTTAGCAGAACTGATGCGGGATGACCTTTTGAATTTACATAGGTTGCCTAAGAGATCTATAATCAATTGTCCGTTACACCCTAGTTTGTTTGAGACTTTTGCTCACAAAAGGACTTCCGGAAAGCATCGTAAGGTTCATTAATCAAATCATAAGCAACATACCTAAGTTCTCACTATTATTGGTACGGATGCTACGTTCAAACCCGTGTGTTATATTTAACTCACATTCTTTATTTATTAAAGTACACTAAAGAATTTTCATGTTCTTATATTATTAGTTAATATTGCTTTCATTCTTTTCTGATAAGCTGAGTTCAAGATTTTTATATAAAAATACATTTGATTTGACCTTTAAGGATGGCTGTCATTTATTTTTCTACTGTTACATATAGCAACACTGTGATCTACAGTACTGGTCAAGTTTTATCAATCAAGCTGCTATGTAACCACTTTTCAAAATTACTCAACGTCGTGTACGCTGCACAGTAATAGGTTAATTTAGATACTTCAGTTTCACAAGATGCTAATCGTTGTTCGAAGAGTTCAGTGATAACATCTGGAAGTGTGAGACTGGGTAGTACGGATTTGCGCCTCACTAAGAACATCAGTGTTCCCATAATTACCTGTGAGTATTATTAACAAAGTCCAGAGTTTCTGATGCCTACTTCCAATCACTTAACAGTTGATAATGTGAGAACAACCGTAGTTTCCATTATTGCTTGAGCTTTGATTTGGAAACAACTTTGGTTTCTTACTTCTCAAACTTATCTCACCCACAGTTAATAGGATCGTCGTAAAAAAACAATTTTTTCAAATGTTAATAATGTTTATTTGTCGATCTTGAAACCTAAACTATAATATCAACCATATGAAAGATTTGAGTTACCGATTTAATATCTCAACATACCATCGTAAGGTTTAGTGCTTGACTGCTTAATTTCTTACATTCTTAGTAGTGGTTTAAGCAAGCGTATTTCGGATAAATATAGTGAATAGATCACTTAATGTCAGTAATTCATAATGCAGCATGGTTCCATAATATTGAACATAGAACCTCAAAAACCTTTTCTGGTTACAAACGTTAGACATGGAGCAAACCTTTGTAACCAAAGTCGAAATCGTATATTGATAAAGTATTTGTTTTCTATCAATGTATAGGTGCTGGTAAGCAGTTGTTTTTATTTTATATTGGGTGAAATTTGTTGTATTAATAAGGTTCAACCGTTAACCTTTTGATAACCCTTAGCAAATTTCAGTTGTTAAACCAAGCACTGAGAACATAAACTGCTAATTTAGAGAGTTATAATTAACCAAGTAGAAGGCGATCTGTTCTGTATTCTTAAGGAATGTCTTATGCAAAACGTTACAAAATAATATTTACTGGCTTGAGGAAATACATTGCTACTTTTATGGTTGAGAGATATTTCGCTACATTAGGATTTAGGAATCTATACAAAATACTTTATTTAAACCCAACATATAAACATACAGTAAATTTGTGTCAAAGGATTTTATTTTAGTACGTCTTAAAATTGACTAAATGAATTATAAAACGAATATGGTTATTTTACACCTTGACACCAAATTATGATATCACACTCATGATTCAAGTCATTGTTTGGTGTTTACTAGATCTCATGTTAAACAATATTTAAGTTAGGCCCTTAGTAAATCACTTATGAAATGTGGAAAGCTGACATTATAATGTTTAATGACACTCAAACTTATATATAAGTAGTACAGCGGATCCCAAGTAAATAAAACACAACAATCGTTATTATTTCTAGGCTTCTTGAAATTAGTTTCTGAGTTTTAAAACGTTTCCTTACCTAACTTTATTATCGTCAAACTGAACATTGAGGAAGTTCAAGACAAGCCTAAGGTTGAGGTTGTTAAACAAAAATGTGTCAAATAAATAAAGAACAACACAACAATTTTGTCTTCATCAGATTATGCAACGACGACTAACGAACCTAATTATACTGATCTAGGAATCCTGAGAAGATCGTTATAAACTCATTCGTATACCAACATAATTTTTGCAATATAAACGTTTGTCTTTTACTGACGTACAGATTTACCTTTTCTCTCTACTTCAGTCTCGAAACGTGCCGTAAGAGGATAAAAATTGAAGCTGATGTGTATTATGTAGATGTGAATTGTTCGCAGCAAATTCGAACATATATTTAAACGTCTCTGTTATACCTTCAGTCTTTTGTGGGAACCTCCTCATCGACATTTTGTTATATAAATAAACTTTAAGAAAAGAAATTTACTTAACGTGGCATAAAATGATCACATTTTAGATTACATTGTCTAACTGTTCAGGCTTAAGTTATATTTGTCGTTCTTTAGAACTTGAAACCCTGAAGAACAAAGAACCATTGTTATTATTTAAATAACTTTTTATTTTTAAAAAATATGCTGAAACTTAATATAAACTAGTCTAGATAATGGAAAAACAATATCACCGCTAGGTCTAAGTAACCGTAACTATGGTGATTTGTCAGTTGCTATCATAGTAAAGATCCGAAGCAAGTAAGACATTGTTCACTATTCAAATTATATTTAAGCAGTACTACTTACTTTAAAATATCCTGAAATATACTCGCTACTGCAAAATTAAGTTTAAATGGCAGGACGAATTAAATAATGCAATATCTACAGTAGATAAATTATGAGAAGTAATTTTTGACCTACTCAGAGGTTTTATTAGTTTCCCAGATTACAGATTGAAAATATTTTGAAAATTAATAAAAACCAACGTATTTATTAAGTTTAAAATTATAGATCCCATAAACTTTCAACCTGAAACTAAAGTTTCCCTATAGTAGTAGTAATAGAGATAAACTTTCAGAAAACTATCAATTATTTAGATACTGAATGAAAGTTTTGCTCAATTTACTATGTGGTTGTAATATTTTTATTTATTTGGTTTTATTAATCACTATCAGTATTTCGCCTCACTTCTGTTCTTTGGCTTTATCATGTTAGACTGACTTTTCAAAAGCTTTTCTTTCAGAAATAATTAGATAAAGAGGAGTTAAAACTGGAAAAATATCCTTTCTGAAGAACTAAGAATTCACCGTTGTAACTGTTGGATATAAGTAATTACCTGTTATGGAAAACCGTAAATTGGTTGACGTAATTAAGAAAAAAAAGGTGATAGATGAGGATTTACTTGACACAAAAAATAAATTGAAATAATCCTTAAATACACTACTTTTTACATGGTTTATTTACAGTCATATTATTAGTCAGATTTATATACAATAAACTAAGTAGTATTTGACATGAATTATTCCACAACTTGCTACATGAACAGATATTTACAATATCATAAAATTGAAAAGTTGTAACCAATAAGTATAACTAATTCACTGACTTACATAGTTACTTCGGTGAGACTATAATTTATGGACGACCTTTGAGTGACACTAAAGTGACCTTGAGAGTGTCTACCTACTTACTAGGGCTAAAATGAGGGTTATAAAGCAGTTTGAAGAATAAGGATTATGATTTACAGTTGATGGTTCGTGTTAGGAATTAGATTTATGGTTTTCATCACGAAATGACATCAGCTATAATACCAAAACTCTATTTAGCCAAATTGGTGAACGAATTTAGCTCCAAAATCTCAGACCTGTTATTGTAAATCTGATTAGTTCGTCCATACATTATAGTCTCGCCGTTACTTCTTATAAAGTGGTGACATTTTATAGAGAACTGGGAAAACTCAGACTATGATCAACCAAGTCTTTGTTTACCAAATCATTCACCTGGATCAAAAAGTGATCATACTTTAAGGACATAAGAATAACTTTTCATATTCATTATGGGAAATCAGTATAGTATGACGTCACAGAAATACCTACCTTATTTACTCAAAATAATTCAATTAAATGTTTACTGTTTAGCTTACTGACTCAAGTATTATTTGTTAGGAATTCAGTTAAATTATTTCAAAAATATTCATTTATCTGAAATTATGATCTTATTTCAATATTGTTTATATTCAGATGAACTACACGTTTTACTCAACTCAATATTATCTTCTCGCAAACATACAGATTCTAAAAGCACTCCATCTAGTCTCCATAATTAACTTTATATAACTGAAACTCATACTAAAATTGATCCATTTATCATAGATATGAGCAAAAAATGGAATAGTTCTATTATTTACAAAGATTGACGTAATTCGTAATCAGATAAAACTTTCAATAAAAAAATAATTAAAATTTGATTGTTCATTAAATCTAAACAATAAGCGACCAACAAAAAGTGATATACTTGTAATATCCCAATGAGTAGAAAAATTAGATTTTCTGAAGTTTTACCATCCCTCCATGGTACAACAGAGAAACTCCAAAGAATTTTAAAACAACACAGAATTAAAGTATATTACAAAAGAACGAACACAGAAATAATTTAGTTCGCTTAAAAGGAACCCCCTCCCTTCATGTCAAAACAGAACTGTGTCTACAAATTAGGATTTATCGATTGTGATGCACTCTATAATGTAGAGTCATCTCACGAAATCTTGACTCGAGCCAAAAAACATATTAGGTACACAAAGAAACCTCCTAATAATCCTGTACAACTGGATAGACTTCAAATTAAATCGACAATATTAGTTCACGTCATTTTCAACAATCACCAAATCGATTTCAAAATTATCGAAATATTACAAAAAGGTTTTTCCAACTACAAAGAAAGGAGAGTAGCTGAATCTTTTCATATAATGCATAATTCTACTGGCCTCAATAGAAAAAAGTCGTCACTGTACATCCAACTTGGACTATCTATTCAGGCTACCATCTCTGATTTCATTCACATTTCACACTGTTATCGTACATGCAAATTAAACTCTATCCTTTCGCAACACAAAGCTCACATTTTTTCATCCCATGCATACATACATACATGTCGCTTATAAATCACATTGACTGAAATGTAATTTTTCTACTTATTGGGACATTACAAATATATTATTTCATTTATAACAATCTACCCAATCCTCAATTTATTCGAAATTACCAAGTTAAACCTTGCTAATGATACCTACAAATAAGCCATAAAGGACATTAGTAGAAGTATAGTAGTTTTTCAGTAAGTGTAAATGTTGAGAGTAACTACTTATGTCAGTGTAATTTACTACTGTGTAGTCTTTTCGTTAACATATGACTAAACCTTTAAACTTTTGACCACAGATCTGTCACTCACCTGAGCCAAGTATTATTTCAACACACAGCGGAAGAGTTTACTTTTAAAAACGAACCGCTTGCTTATCAAAATATTTTAATGTTATTCCATTCTGTATAAAATAAGAACTGTATTATTTAAACTGAAACAATAAAGAAATCCAGCTGTGTGAACTTTAACAATGAAACATTTATATGACTTTTGTCTTTTCTCAGCTAGCCGCCTTTAGGTACCTTATGTAATTTGATTTCAATGTATTTCCCAAAACAATAGTTGTTTACAGAAGTAATCAAATGCAAGAGAACATTTATGTACACAATTTATACTGTTTTCAGTTGGGTTCGAGTACAGTTTACAAACAATATCTAAGGATTATGAATGATAGAGAAAGTTTTTTAAAAATCATTTAAAAGTACGATTTTCCTGAACTAACTAAGCACTGAGTTCGAATCCCTCATGCGGGATCGTAGATGCGCACTGCTGAAAAGTCCCACAATAGAACGAAACGGCCGTCCAGTGCTTCCAGGTTTCCAGCGGTGGTCTAACATCAATCGGTTCATGATCTCAATCAAAAACTTAATAATCTACATAACCTTTATACTGATATTTTGTAAAAGCTTTAGGAAACTTCTATGAACCTTACTAAGATTGCACATGCAAACATTTTCATGGAACTTATTACTGTTATAGGTAATCTGACTGCTAAATTTGGAAACAATGATTCATTACAGTGACTAGTTATCTTATATTTCATCTTTATCACTAAATTAGGTTACACCATTTTCACAGTAAGTATACAGATAGTTTAATGCAAATTATCCACTAATAACTTGATTATGCTTATTTTCTAAAAACGTCTTTATTTTACTGTCTATATTCGATATTTGAGATTATCTAACATATGAATATGAAGTTTTACTATTAAAGTGGAATATGAAAGCTTAAAGTTACATTCTATACTGAATTAAGAACAATGTGTTACACTCAAGAATTAAAAAAAGTAATTCATACAATAACATGATGTCAGGGAGAGTTAGAGCAAGCTCAATCGTTGAATTACATCACTAGCAAACAGTACATTGAAAGATTTTACACAGAAGATATGGTTTTAGGGAATGTGGAAGACTCTTAATAGATTATAAAACATTAAGGTTAAATGAATGTTTTGTTTATAATAATAAGCTGAATCTATTTATCTGCAATGTGTTTAACAAATAATTAAAAGCAGCCTTTTAGGTATTATTGGTTCCTTAATTATCTAGTGAACATAAGTAAAATAATCATTGAAAATCATATGATCTGTTGGAAGAAACTTTGGCTTTCCCAACTTTACTATTACTTTCTTATCTGTCTCCTTCCCTAATTCCTGTTCATATCAAGAAAAAAACATGAATGATGTCATATTATGAACATCCAACTAAAGGGAAATATAGAATACTGATCTGTAAATTATGTAACAATTGAAAATGGCAATATTGTTAATAAGCAAAGATTTTATAGTAAATGAAGGAAATAACACAATGGTCAGTGTTCTTAAGACTCACTAACCAATGTTGGTGTTATGCATACGCGCAAAGAATGTAGATATAGAATAATGTAATCTTTGTACACATACATACTTTTATCCTTATGCATATCTACCAAAATTACAGACATATACAAACCATACTGTGAGTATGGGCGTTGACTGTATTATACTTTAGTAAACATTTCATATTGAGTTTACTTAGTAGGAAATCATAATGTTTTGTTAGTTAGTTAGTTAGTTAGTCAGATGGCCGTTTTAAGTGATGTTTGTTGCTGCGTCATTAGCAACCAGCATGGTTATACAAACGGTATGTTTATAAAAGACTTTAACACAAAATCAAGAGTTGGTGAGATAGAAAGAAGGATAGTTTCCTTATCAGTGAAATATAAAAAAAGTTTTCTAATTTTAAGAAAAACATAATCTACTGGATTAACTTTAGTTATGAATAATATTCTGCCTGTGCATACACAGTACTACCTGTTAATCCATACTCAAATCCCTGGAATAATAAGAGTATATTGTTAATTTAAATTGAAGAAGAATACTGTTCAACTATTTTCTTCAGAAACACAGAACATATCAAATTAACCCTTCAAACTCAAATTCAAAAAACAAAATAATCAAATTTACTATTCTTCCAGTAAAACAACAAGTGAGTAACTGTTTAATATTTAAGTTTTGTTGTCCTGTCAAACTTTATGCAAATTGATTTATCCTTTTTGATTCGAGGCTGTGCAAAGTGTGACAGGTTTCTTGAATGCTGGTAATCTCAAGCTTTTGTACGTTAGTAACTACATGGAAAAATTAAAATTGTGCAGAAAAAATAGGATATTAAAAATAAATTAATAATCATTGAATTTTTAACGATTTTCAGTTCATGGTCTGAGTAAATGTATGCACATAAACCTATTAAGTGACCTAAAAAACGTATTAAAGGAAGGATGTTGACAACAATCACAATCGTTACCATAGTAACAACGCAAAATGATGGCCAGTTACGTTTATACACAGAGCCCTACTGAGCTTATATTAATTTATTAATGGTGACATAAAGCTTCAGAGTAAGCTGAAAATAAGAAAAAATGGAAAACCAAAATGATCCATAGAATAATGAGTGAAACATTTTTACAACTTTCATATGTTTATTTTCTTAATTATTCTTTATGAAATTAAGTTTTGTCCTTAAATCAACTGAACATACGATAATATAATGCCCACATATCAAGAAAGTGTTTCAGTGATTCAATTTCGAGTCAGACTGAGTGCCTCACTATTTTAAGGTGATCAGGTTAATCACCTTCATAAGATGTAGGTTTTCAAAGAGATCAAAGAATGAGTTCCAGCTCTCAAAATAATGGTATAATAACTTTGACAATAATGATTGTCAGACTGAATGACAGTCTACTAAAACTTTTCACCCTCATTTTTAAACTGTTCTACAAAAAGGGTTTCCAGATATATGACTCTAAAGAAGTGAAAGAGAAGAAATACAATTTTAATATACCTCACATATTCAGGAAACTAAATATGATCTCCTGAAGCATGGATTACATTTTATTTTACATTTTACAGAATGTCTCAAAAGTTTCCTCTTTATTAGATAATAATAATGATGCCGATTCTCAAGATAATTACAGAATTCAAAGCAATTTAGAAAAAAGGATTAGTTTGATACTAAGTGGATTCAACAGTAAAAGTAGGAATAGTTCTATAAAGTTACTTTTTATTAGCTTCTAGGAATGCAGTGACATCTACATTTTTTTCTAAGGGTAACAAATCCGCAAAATATTTCTCCTACCTTATGGAGTGTTAAGTTCACCTTAGTAGGATTCAAGTGAACATCCAAAATATCAGAATAATTCATTCGAACCGACATAGTAATCATAACTAAAGAGTATAAGTATAAATATAAGGTATAGCATTGCGTTTACAGATCCAATTCTATTTTAAAGGACATCAAATACAGTTGAACTTTTAGGTCAAATGTTCAATCATTCCCTTTAGCGTAGACACGTCTGATGTTTTATCACGGCTTGGATTTTAAAACATGAAAAACATATTGAAAAGTTAATCTACTTGTTTTATTCAACGAATTTTAAAAAATTACTCAGTCATACAGAAATGCCAAATTTTTAGATTGCATCAAAAAACAACTGGTTTATTCAGTATTATGTTTACAGCTCATTACCCTTAAACAGTAGGTGAAAACTCTTGAGTAGCTTATGCTATATTGTATTCTCACAGTTAGCTTAATTCTAGCATTTATTTATTCCATGGGTTATAATATAGAAGTGAATTATAGTTTAAGGCCTATCTGAACTGATTTATGTGAACTTATTTAGGAATCGGTTCTAGATCTGTTTCCTGGTCATTCGTATCTGAAATAAGATTGATGATAATATCCTTAACTGTTGTATTTCAAGTCAATTAGATCTAATTTCTTCTTCCATTTATGAAAAAAAAAACAATTTGGTTGGCTGCAACTTGTAATTAACACGTTCACGGATGAATAATATTGAAAACCAGTAGTAAAAATAAAGATACTTTAAAAGACTTTTCATTTTTTGGGATTATGAAATCTACAGCAGGACCTTGGTGAGCGTGTATAACGTAATGTTTAGTCATTTATTAGGCACATAATAGAAAATTACATTCAACTTGAAATATCCATAACCTCTTTGTCTCCAAAAGGTATTTATAATTTCAGACATGTATAACATAATACACAATGATTGTTCTAGCATATAGCCTATACTAATGACCTTTCGGACCATACTGACATAAGGGGTAAAAATAATAATAAGAGCTTATATATTCATTGCAACCTGAGTCTGTCTGTTATCTGATAACGAGTAGTTTATACATATGTCATTTTACTATGTTATCTAAATATCGAGTAGGATAATGTTTAATGTCAACATGGAATGACAAGAAACTGGCTTTTAACTTGATGTGTGCAATATTCCATCAATTTTTCACGTAAAATCAATCGTCCGTTAATTGAGGTCATTTAGAAATCTTGAATATGCACCATGGTTTTATTCTAGAACAGAAAAACATCATTTGACTTTCACTATTAAGTGACTAGATACAATCAAAGTACTGGAAATTGGATTTCGATTTTCACAAATCAGAGGACAAATGCTTCCCCTAAACCACGACTAAATTATGTAATATATCCGAAGTTTAAGAAATGTAGGATACATCAATTTAATTTCTTTTTAACTACTCTCCATATGCGGCAATACATTCAATCCATTTCTCCTCATATTATTAACAGTAAGGTTTTGAGTTATCCTGTTGTTCACATTATGGACAGCGAAATTTAGTCCTTCATATTAACAGCGGAATAGCCTAAACTCTTTTAGTAACCCATTGAACTCCACATTTCATTAGTCATCGGTACGCATATCCCGGACTAATTTCGTTTGTCTCTTCATATTACTGTTGTATTGTTAAGCTAACTTCAACAACGAAACATACATAGGTGAACACAAAATTTTATTGAAAACGATTTATTTCAGGCGAACTAGTTCAACAGAACAAGAGTAAATGCGATAATCTTTCATGCAAAAGGTTAATTTAAAAACATGAATATATACATACAAATATGTCATAAATTATTCGAACCCGCGTCATCCAGCTTCGTAGTCTGAAACGTTACCACCGAGTTCTTAAAGCCATGGCTGACCTTCTGTAGGACTGAGATATAGGACTGATTTATCACAGTGAAGTACATGCCATATGAAGTCATTTAGACTGCTGTCCATACTGCAGCTTGATCGATAGAATGCAATTAGCACTAAAGGGATAGAAAAACATGATATTGATCAACCAATTATAAAAATCTTGGTCCTACACGAGGTTAGTAATAAGTAGTAGTACAATTACATACTATTTTGCAAAATTTTTATCTATCCAAAAAAATGTAGATTTGTATGTTTGTGTATATCATAAGGCTTGTTATACCTTTACTACTAATGACGTTATGATCGTAAACCTTCAACAAGATTCTACCTAACTAAACTCAGAGGACCAATTAAAAACTCTTTGGGTGTTTGAAACCAAAGTTAATGGGCTCGACTTTTGTTGTGAACATAAAAACTATGTGCATCCAGCTAACGAGTCACCAATAGTAGTAAACACACTTTCTGAATTCTACTACAAGCAAAATATCCATCTATTATAAACATCTCTGTTTCTATTATTTGAAACACCGTAGGAATTCATAGAAGTCATACACCTCAGATATCTCATGGTTTTATGATTTATCATCTCGCAGTTTCCCTGCGGCGCCTCTTGATAAACATTTCATAGTTTGAGAGTAGAAAGAAATTCTAAGGGATAAGGCCTGATAGGTAGAAAAGAGGGATTTGATGTGGTGAGCGAATTGCTCAAATCTTTGAAAAAGGTTAGAACCTTATTTTCCATATTTGTTGAACAGACTAAGTAAATTACACCATCCATCGATAAGTAGTTGAAAAAAGATCGGCCACTATGTTCTTACTGACCCAGTGTAGCGTAGTAATAAAGATTTGTTATTTACTTCGTTGTGTCCATAGCTAACAACAATACAGCCTCAGATAGCAATTTTCCTGGATAGGCCATGTTTCTATACTTATTGACAGATAGGTGTTTCCGATATTAACATCAATGGGTAATGACTAAGTTTTTCATGATTCACTTTAGTGATGGTAAAAGTCAACAAAACAAATAGAAAACAAATCAGAAATAACGCAGAAACTCAAAACTGTGAATCATAGTATTCTCAGTTATGTTTATTGAGAAATTTACAACTTAAAGGAAGACAAAAAGCAAATTCATCTGTGGCAGCCCAGTTGGTTTTTCATATCGTCACGTAAAGTCTCTAGGCGGGATACAGTTATTTCTTAATTTGGGTTAAACAAAATGTTAATGGCCTCACTAATTGATGCTGTGACTTTATTTAGTATTCTAGGTTTAATTTTAGCACTGTTTTGAGCACAGAAAACGCCTACTTATTTGCAAAGTCACCTCAAAAAATGATAAATGTGTTGAGACGGCGATCTCATAGTGTTAAGATTTTGTCTTTTCTTTTGTGACATCTCTCTTGAAATCATTACTCAGATGAAATATTTGGGTTAAAAGTCCTAGAATTGATGTAATTTACACTCAATGAAAAGTCAGAAATATTCGTTCATACATTTGACTTAACCCAATGTGTGTAGTCTTAGAATGTCAGACTTGCCCTTGATGCTTAATATTTAGTAGGTAGAAATACCTTATCAACAAACGAGAATTACTGGAAATATACTAGAACCTGGGAGTTATCTTCTCACACGTTACAGGCTAACAGAATAAATACTAATTTCTTGTTGGCTTTGGCTTGTGAATGAAAACTACATACTTTGTTTGTTCCGTCCTGCCACTTACGCTATGATGTGTCAGTAACCTTATTATTTAGCGAATAAATAACTTCTTTACTTTATCTTCCTTTCATTGTTCCTGTCCAGTTTGTTTTCACTAAACTTAACACTGGAATCAATGTAACAGGTTAATCCAATAGAATTTTATATATATATAAGATAGATTGTGAAGCCATATTCATTTAGCACCACTTTTTGGAATAATTTTGCTGTGTATCACTCAGGACCTGGCACAAAAAACATTCACAAAGGGAACTGTCAAATAACGGTTCAGTTACCCGGAAGCTTGTTTATAACACAAACGAAACAAATATAACTATCATAAGTCTTCAAGAATATGAGATACATCACAATTAGCAATGAATCTTCAGATTCTTTTCACTAACTACAGAGTAATGCTTCTGGAGATGTGTTTAGCTTTTTACTTTTAAATTCAATTAGTTCTTTTACGACTACGTAAAAAGCCTCGAAATAAAGTTTACGAATTTATTTTCAAATGATTTCAGTGCTCGTGAAGACACTGATTGCCTAAACTTTCTTATAATTTCCATAAATACCAATTACATTACAGTCAAGTAAATTATAACTTTTTAAATTATCTGCTAATAATACATTTCTATGTAAAAACTGTCTTATCAAACTGTAACTGTTAAATTATCATTAAAGTCATATTTTAACGGGTAATTACAGTTAACTATTGTTTCTTCAACCTTTCATTAGTTTAATGTGAATTCCTAAACTTAGACTCAAAATAGAGAAAACAGTTTTGTAGATCAGTTGTATACTAATATGGACTAGATAACTCGTACATCTAATAGTAACTTCAATTAACCACTTATTATCAAACGCTTTTTGCCTCTTAATGCTCTATATCTTTATATCAACAAACCCTTATCTGATAAAAAATCCTTTTCAAAGTGGAGCAACTAGTATTACCCTAATTATATATATAAGATGTAATGAAACATAATTCGAATGAATTCGCTAAAACAAATTACACATCTTACATGTTAATGATTAATCTGCTAGAGATAGTTGACCACTATGAAATAATAGAGGTTGACAAATTCGTATATAATACTTCATATTCCCAGTGAACTATACATTCTTTAAAGATTAAGTTATTATCAGTAAACAGAAAATACAAACTAGTTAAATATTGTCATGACGACTACAGTAGTAGTATTCTTGTCTAGTTCCGTAAAAAGCATGCGATTTTATCAGAATTCGAATTTATATCTTGAGCATTAAGAATATGCATAACTATGCTTTATAAAATGTCGAATAAACGTAACATGATCTGATCATTTGTTATTAGTAATAAAATTAGACTGGAATAAAACAGAAAAAGAAAGGTTCACTTCCTGGATAGTTAAAAACGAATCCCCAAATTAATCATTTTTATAAAATATTACATTGTTGATTTCGAAATACCTAATTAAGTTACGTTCATTTGTCTAAAATGTTGTTTGAAAGTAAAGCTTTTAAAATGCTTTCCTAATATGGATTAGTGTCTTTTGAAGGATCGAAGTAAAACCTCAGATAAATAGAAAGACGTTATTCTGTCTATTTTATTAAGTAGCTTGCAACATATGTTTAGCTTGCTCATTAATTTTCCCCTTAAACTAATATGGATAAGAATCATTCTGACAGTTATTTCTCAAGGTGAACTTCCTATAACGTGACGTATTCATAGCTTATCAGTCAAAGAAGCTATGGACTTATCTACTGGATGTTACTTTGCACTAAGTTTTAGCATTTATAGCATTTCTTATTGACTGACATTGAGTAATAGGTGTTTTTACCTATTATAATGAAGTTTCACAGGGTAATTTTCCTTCCATTTTAGCGACATTATTTCATATCTAAGTAAACAGATTCAAGAAATGGTATGAGACGTAAGTCACAATCTCATCTCTATATTGCAGACATAAATAACTAGATACTTTAATAAACTTTAAACTCATTAAATATTGATCATTATAGTTACCGTGACTGAGATTAAGAAAAATGTGGTAACTATGGTACCGAAAGGGTAAATAATTCTAATACTTTTGTAATTGAATAGGAAGACAGGTGATTTATATTACATTAAACTAAGTTCTTATTTATTTTCATATTAGAAATAAGCTCTACTGTCGATTTATTTCAGACAACACTGAAAATGTCAGTGCAAGGTTAGAATACTATCAAATAGCTAATGAACATTTAAAACCCTTTCTGGTACTATACGTAATATATGCAAGTATATCACGAAAAATAACGAAACTATTTTAAAGAATAGTTCGTGTTTTAATGTAACTGTATTTCATGTTCAATATTAAGGGTAATGTGAGCATACGCTGTGTATTTCCCTTACATGTGTTCTAGAGTTGTGATAAAAGTAACAATTTCCTATTGAATCAGTGGTCACAGATTACGTTTACCTACTTAGATTAAAAGCATTTAAGCTTAAAATTTACGACACATCATAAAGTATCTTTAGGATCTGAATGTTCAAACTTATGACTAAAGTATTTAGACGATGAGTTCCAAGCAGACAAGAAAAGTAAATACCTCTGTTTAAAGGTAAAAACCTTGTTTGTTTGTTTTATTGATATATACACTGGTGAAAACCTGTGTTTAAAGTAACCATTATCTCCATAAATACACTGGCAAAAACTTAATTCGTCTCTGTCAAGTATGGAACCACCTTCGAAGTAATTAGTATACCGGACTATTTATTTTATTTGGACAATCGACATATACTACAAAACAAAGTATGCAAAACTAGGAGTGTACATAAACTGCATCACCAAAGTTAGACAATAATTTCAGATAAATTGGACAGAATAATAATAATTATGACATATTTGTGATATTCCAATGACTAAAAGCTAGAATTTTTAACGTCACTTGACCTAGTGTAAGCCACTTCTTCAGAGTAGAGAAACTAATAACCAAACCCATTCAGCACAAGTTTAAATATTAAACAATCCAAACTTATTGAGACATTACAAACATCATTATTTTATTATTAGGAGTGCACGTATTCATCAACAAAAAATAATCCTACTTTGATATAAGACTCTCTTTAACAGTGAGTTGTTTTAATTCATCAGTTCTGAAAACAAATTTAAATACTCGTAAGTCACATTTTAAACAATTTTTTGGTTTAATTACTGTAAATACTATCTGTTCCAAGTACGTGTCTTGTTGACTTGATTGTTTGAGAGTAAACATTTTAATTGATGCCAAAAGACCTTATCTAGCTGGTAACCTAATATATAATTTGTGCCAACCTAATAAATTTTCAATTAATTATCCATAAAATTGTATCCCTAACATAACTTTACATCCGGTAATACAAATAAGCACGTATGCTAATTCGTTTGGTCTTGTTGCTAAAGTCACAACACATTAATCATCTGAAAGTCATTGAACTTGGTCTCTCAGTTCCTGTTCTTGATATAAATTAATTGTGAAATGAATCAGTAGTATAAAGCATGGTAATGAATTGAAATTACAGCAATCCAGATCTGGTAAAAATTCAGTTCCAGATATGGGTGTGTCACACACCAATCTTCATTTGTTAATATTGTTATTAATTGTGAAGTAGACAGGTATTTGTATACTTGTTATTTAACATGTTCACCACAGTCCATTTCCTTGCTTATTTACTCTGTGCACATCTGGTATTTTTTATTGGTTTTCACTTGTATGACTTCTTCATGTTATTGTGATCTTATTAGTTTGATGTAAAAATGTTGTTGAGTAGTAATTAAAGTCGTATGGTCTTGGGCTTATTTTGCTAGACTGAACGCCAATTTTAGGTTTCAATGTACATGATTCTGAGTGACTAGTTTCTTCCGGTTTTCTGCTTGATAGGTTGTTGATCAAACGGTCCAAAACCTCGTTTTCTGATAGAATATGTAGTGGCAGCACCAACTTATGTCGTACATTAGGTACAGTAGGATAGTTCATTGATAAATATAACTTGTAGACCTCAGAAGCAAATTAATTACATCCATAGTAAACTATTTTCATGGAGTATCTATCATATGATGATTCTATTGCGAAAAACTTTAGAGATAGTGATAAATAATAAGTAAGCAACTGTATATCTTCAACTGACAGAAAATAACTTCACAATAATCAGTAATTTAAATAGGACTGAGAGCTAGGTAAAAACTACATTTTCTTAACACTCATTTAGTCGCTGTGATGATGATAAGACTATCGATCCCTTTAATCTGTTGGTCTTCATCGATACGTTTTATGTCTAAAATGTGAGGAGCATAGTTCTAAACTTCAATTGCCCGTCTGATAAGTGAGGCAGTATAATATTACTCCCAACAACCAAGTTCGAAACCACATCACTTGTTCTCATGATGGATTACATGATTTATCTTCTTATTTTATTTTCCCTAATATATCAGGATGAAGAGAATATTCTATAAACTAAACTATAGTTCCTCAATAGTAGTAGTATTATTAATCAGAAATTCTTACATCTCTTACAAGTACTCTTCTGAGTAAGGTGATTCATTGGTAGTTAATTAAATAATTACCAATATCATAAAGCTTTTGCTTCAGCTTACCCGACGTATTGTTCGTTTTCTCAACAAAAGTGGTTATAATTGCACAATAAATGCCGTTCATATAAATGTACCCCCCCAGCAGTACGAGCAATTGAATAATGTGCCTACAAACATTTAGGTTTCTATGAAATAATTCACCACAGAAAGCCAAAACAGAATGATCGCTTGAAAATGACCAACCAACCAAACTGAAATAGTTAACAATATTTAAAACCTTCAGACAACATTTTCACTAAATATTTGGACAACTTTGTTTACACCATGATACTATGAGATCAATATTAACCTATATAATAAGTGTCGCTCATTAATTTTACCATACAAATTTCATAGCAACAGAAATTTTAGCTATGAATGTGTAAAGTTTTCATTTCGATCCCAGAATCTTCTATGAGAGAGCAAGACTTCTCAAACTAAGATCATTCGTCCTCTTTATTTTAAAATCATTAATTTCTCTTGAAATAATAGTTTTTTCTCCATGAAAAAAACAAGTAACTTGCCACCATAATATTAATAACCATTGTGTACTATAGAAATTGACGGTTTAATAAGTTTCCTGATTTTTAATCTCTTACTGTGATAAAAACTTGAAACCCATCAGTGTTGAATACAGAAACTGGATTTCTTCCAGGCTATAATCGGGTAATCCTGCGTGGTTGAAAATAAATCCCATTAGCTAAATGATTTTGTGGATATATAAATATGATATACAACCAAATCCTTCCTTGGACCAAGAGACTTGAAGCAATTTAAAGTAAATCTGAAATATAAACAATTTTTCGTTTGATTCATAGTAGGTCGACAGATTTTGTAGAGTCATTATAAATGCGTGTTTCACTTCTTACAATTTTTCTCCACCAAAGTGCAAAGTAATTCTATTTTCTTTTCAGTTCCAGATTGACAGTGTAAAGCATAACAGAAATCGCCAAGAAGTAACATCGTTCTGGAAAACACTAATTACCAAGTGGATAGGGTTTAGAGTCAGAATTATTCTATTTCTTCACTTATTTCTGCCTAACTTGAACTTTAATAATGAATTTTTTTGAATATCTTCAATATAAATGCTATTACTGTTCAGTCTGTATGGCTTTCGTACATAGTCCTGTTTCATAAATGTCAACAGGGTTTTCTGAGAATCCAATTAGTGATAATGACATTGTAGAATCTAGTCATTCACCTATTGAAGAGACTGATTTCACTCAGCAGTCAACATCACCACCATTAGGAGACAAAACAACACAACCATCAACTCCCCCTCATTCATCATCGCCAATACTACAACCAACAGCAACAATACTAACTGACACACAAGCAGAAATTCAAAAACCGGAAGAAACTCAACCTATTCAACCAGAATTTACTGAGATAATAACAGACAGAAATAAATTAGAGCATTGTGTTCAGTTAGACTCCTCAACTAATTTTGTGTCAAAAGAATCCAGTCTAGATAGAGAAAATTGTGATAACAATATGACGAATCAAGATGACAGAGGAAATATATCACCTAACTGGATACCTGAGCAACACTATAATGTTTATACATGTTCTACTACGACGCCAAGTTCACAAACGGTTTTACGGCTGAAGCAATATTATACGAGTTTAGAAGAGTCAACAAAGCCATGTGAAACTAAACTTACAGAAACGAACAATAATAATAGAAATAGTCGTAATGGAAGATCACTTCGCAAATTAAGACGCAATACATTTGACAGATCATCACACCGATCAAACTCAAAAAATAATGGAGAACAAGCTGATCACATCGAAAACTTCAGTTCATTTAAAGATGAAAAGGTAAATACATCTGTAGAAGAAATGCGTAAATTGTTTGAATCTGGTCGCTTTACCGATCATAATAAAAAACAAACGGTAGCTGAAACAGTAGTGACATCAAAAGAACAAAATGAGAAATCTAATGATTTAAATAGTTCCAAACCATTTAAAGTGATCAAATCACTTCCTGAGAATACCGTAGAATTTCATTCGCGTCCGCCAAAGTTTCGGACTCCTAGTCCTAAACCTTTTAATCTACCGACACCACCTCCACTACCTCTACCACCAGCTATTGAATCCGTCAACAAATCTTATGAGATTAATGGTGTTACTAACAATAATATAAGTAGTACAAATAAAGTAAGGAATAAAATGAAATGTAAAAATAAAAATTATTCATCCTGTTGGAGTCAACCTGCTAAGCCAATATTATCAATGAGTTTACCATTTCGCTCACGATCTTTGGCGATTGACAGGAAATCAGACCTAACTCATGGTAACAGAGGAGGTTCTTTATCTCGTTATCGTGCTTGCTCAATTACTCAGCGATCACTATCACCATTACCCAATACACTATCCTTTAAGGATGATCAGATTGATAAGGCAGCTAAAACTAATTTCTCAAAATCTTCAGATTTAAAATGTTCGAGATTAAATAATTTTACTGACACTAATACTAAGAATACAGAGTTCGGAAAACAGGAGTCTAATCACTCTACAGTCCATTGTAATGTTTGTAATGTCAAGCCTGATCAAATCGTTTGTATGAATCCTTCATCTACCGATGGTGTGTATGTTAGATCTGCTGTAGTCTATGAGCGTGTGAATGGAAAACCTCTTTCGAAGGAGCCCAAAAACTTCATTACGACGTATGTAGTATCTAAGTGGCCAAGTCCAAGTCAAGCAACTGTTCAGGCTACAAATTTATGGGTTGCAGAACAGTCTCTGCAACAATATGACCAGAGGTTGCCTACACCTTACAGAACACAAGCGTTGTCAAAACTCAATACTACAGCTCAATCTAGTGAGTCGAAAGAAATCCAGTTATATCATAGTAGTCCAGTCGATAATCTAGCCAAGCCGAAAAAAAATACTATGCAGCAAAAAGATCGGAGTTTGGTAGTTCAGCCAAGAATTAAATTTGATCAGCATGATCATACACGTACATTCACTCATACTAGGAATAGATCTTTGTCTCCACAACCGTTACCCACTCCACCTTCAACTGAATTACACCCACATATATTACGTTGTACTAGTGGTCAGTGCAGTCCATCCCATCAAAGTCGTATATCCCAATCTTTCGTGGATAAACCCAATAATCTAGATAAAGTGCAACGATCAACATATCACAGACCTTATTTAAGTCGTTCGTGGTCAGTAAAATCACTATCCCCACCACCACCTTTCCGAAGTCAGTGGCTTAGTTCTATGAGTGCATCAAGAAGCAGACAGAAAATATTTGATAAATTTCACAGTTTAACACGTGATATGCATCCCAGAATCAATGCAGAATCATTTTGTAAACATCATAGAGGTCGGGAACCAAACCGAATAATAAACTGCACCAAACACAGAAGTTGTATTGAGTCATACCGCAGGGAAAGCGCAAGACGTTTACGAAACCATGAAAAGAGGGATTGGGTAAAACGAGCAGAAGAAATCAGTGATGATAGACAAAAATACCATGAACTTAGAGGAAGTTGGTCGCCACCAGTTATGCGAAGTCCACCAAGTGCAACACCAAATAATATGGAGGAACGTACGGAGAAGGAAATTCAGCGATACATAAGACAGCATTCCCCCCCAGCTCGGTCCCCTCGTGTCTCAATTCCTAGGTATTCATCTTATTATCCACAAGAATATGTCAAATCGTTAGATAAAGGCATACAGTGTGACAGTGTTGAAGCAGGAGGATGTGCGTATCAAGCAATTGATAAGTATGCTGATGACTGCATAGACACTACCCCAATCGCAGAAGATTTTGATAAAAAACGTGCATATTTTGAAGAGTTGATCAAAATAAATAGAAACTTAGCTCAGTGTTCATTTTGTTCTGACTGTTATCACTGTTCACCTGGCCAAACACCAAAGCTTAGCGCCTATTCAAGCTGGGACTCTGAAATCAATAATTTAAACAGTCAGAACAATTTAGTCACAAAACGAGATTTCTACTCTAAAGACCAGCCAAGTCACTACCAATACAATCGTCACCAACAAGAAAATCACTACGGAAAACATCATCAACGACATATTAGCCATTTTCAAAAGCCTAACAAAAATTCAGCTTATAATTGTCACGAGTACAATCATAATCCTTATCCTGGTACAAAACACCATTATAACATTTACGGTACCAATAATAATAATCACCACTTTGCTCTGGGTGAACCTCAACAGTATGCTTCCAATACATATTTACCTTTCGAAAATCCGGCCTCTGTAGAGCATGATACAAATTATTCCCATTTAGATAAAACTTTAATGAACCAGCCCACCGTTAATTCAATAAAACATGACTATTACGCAAAGGCTATTAACGCTATGCCTAAAGTTGCCCCAAACCCACCTACGTACAGTAATAATAATGATAATAGTAACTTTTACAACTATCAAGAACCCTATGAATCATTTGTCAGATATCGAAATATTTCTCCGTTACGTATAGAGCTAGAAGATTCACCAAACCCCATTTCACCATATAATAATCAGTTTATGACTCAGCGCCCCCACAAAATTCGGAAAACAATTCATTCACCACCGTGCAGATTTGCCAATTATACAGCAAATGAAAATTACAACTTATCAAATTACCAAGAACATGAAAAACAACGAGGTGAATCTTTAGAAAGTTTACATTGTGAACAGAATGAATATATAGACGATCAGCCAAAATTTTATGGCAGGGTAAAACAAATTGTTCAAGCACTTGATAAACAAGCTGTAGAGTACAATTCACGTATTGATTCAGTTGAGTCAATAACTAGTCCTGATAGACATCAACCATTAAGACGCAGTCACAGTGATCGTTTCTCTTATTTTATGCCAAGAACATCATGGTAACGTAAAAAAAACTGGAATAATTTGTTTTATTATCAGAAAGTAGAATAACGCTAATTATCAAGAATTTTTCATTGAATGAATTAACCTCAAATAAGAACATATATTTTCCTCCGTATACGTTATTGTTATTCTTATTTAATCTTTAATATTTTCTAACTTAATATTATTTAAGAATGACAAAGCTAAATAATAATAATTCAGGAATTCTCTAACTGTTAACATTAATTTTATGTTGATTGTTTAGTGTTTACTATTTAATATTTTTTATTAGTTTTAATTAATCAATAATTGGAAAGTTATTCAGTGATATTTTGTTCTATAACTGAGAATAATCTAATTGATACCTAAAAGGAAATAGTTTATTAGCAACTAATAATCATTAAGCTATGGAGAAAGCGTTGATCATTTTAATATGCATTTAATAATTATTAATTATGTTGACTAATTTTCTTTATTCATTTTCTTTGGTGTTGCTTTACTGATAAAAGTCTTTCTAGTTATTGACTTTGTTTTTCTTAAAACGAAAAGAAGGAAGAAGAAGAAGAAGTAAAACTTTAATAGAAAATTGAGAACCGTAATTTTATTTGAGAATCAAAAACATAGATGTGGAACTATGCATGAAACTGTTATCTCAGCATCCAAAACTAACTACTAATTATTAACTTAGATACATGATATATTCCAGCAGTTATGAGTCTTTTTCTTTCGTACATGTAAACTAAAATATCTGTATTTAGTAAAGACTTAGTGTACCTGCTTAAGCCTAAAATCACTTGTAGGTATTATATAGTTTAAAGAGTAGATTCAATACCAGCACCTTTTCTCTATTCACTATCATGTTAAGAATAGTGATTAGTTAAATACAATCATAGAATATTTTCATCTGTAAGAGCATCTTTCCGAACCAATATGTTATGACACATTAACAAATTACGAAGAAATATTTGTAAATTCAACAAAAAATCAAATAAAAATGACTTTAAATACAAGTTTACCAAATATTCAATGTATATTTAACTCACGTCTTTCTACTTTAAATTGTCTTTTATGCTAGGCTTCATCAGTTTTTCCTAGACTACCATAACAGAAATATACTGCATTTTTCCCTAGTTAACTTTAAAATAGCTAAGTATGAATAAATAGTTATTCATTATTTTTAACAACTGAAATATGTGCAATGTGCTTTCCAGGCAGTTTTCAAGAGATCTAAGAATTCATATTTTTGAAAATCTCAAGTAGAACGTTCTCAGACAACCTCATCGTTTTCTATTTTCAATGGTTTGCTACAATTTATAGTATAATGCTCAATTCCTTTCGTCTGGTAAGCTTAAGCATCTGGATTTTAGTGTTGGCAATAAGCTCATTATGGCATTGTTAATTACTATGGAATGCTTCTTTACCAGATTTATGTAAATGATCTATATCATTTACAAAACGCACAATATTTATGTCAATTGTGGAGAATATCAGTTCTGGTTTATTAGTTTATTCGAAATTAGATTTTGAATGTGAATGTGTAGACCAGGCAGTAAATTAACCTTATAACATCGCTTTAATAGCATGCATCTAAACGGTCTATCTCTCTGCAGAATATTACAAAGACATCAGTAGATTGTATTTGAGGATAAAATTTAAATCCAGTTCACAATTTCTAGTTTCTGCATAAGTATATGTATACGAACTGAATTATAACGAATACAGTCTTCCAAGCTAACAATATTAATAAACATGGTGAATCAGTTTTATTGATGACATAAAGTAGTTTGTAATTCTCTAACAAAATCCAAAATCCTTCCATATATTTGTGATCAAACCAACACTCTTGATAGACATCATCCAACAAATCCTATCCACCTCTTTTAAGATAAATCTGTTTACTTGTATAATGCTTTAAAGACTATAGTACATTGCACTTTACCAAATGGCATAAATGTCAAAAACTGTTATCCACAATATGATAAAAATGAGCAAACCCATCATGTTATAGACATAATATTGTTATTTATCACTACGTCAAAGAATACGAACAACTGAACTAATTTTGCTAAGTCATGATAACACACCGAATTTGTCAATTTTAGTAAATTCTAAACGGTTGTATTTGTTATGTTCATTGTGAATTTTTCAGGCTCTATCGCTTTTATTCTCAATGAGATAGTTTTCCTTGACAATTTTATTTTTATACAAATCCATAAACAATCATTGAAAGTTTGAGGAGGGCGTTTGTTTTTTACTGCTTTGTTAATCAACATCCACCTTCAAATGTTTATACTCGACAAAACAAAGCTGTTGCAACGACTACACTATTTTTTTTAATTTAGACTAAATCTAACAAATTCACTGTCGATCATCGTAAAGAAATAGATAATCTTAAACGATGATTACTCACAAAACTGGAAAAATATATTTACATTACCTAATTGGATTGTAGCTTTAGAAATAAGTAAATACTGAAATACAGGAAACACCTTACTAGTTCGAGATTTCCCGTCAAAAATGAAACAGAATATTAGCTTTACCATAGAAAATTAAAAGTTCTAATTTTGCACTGTTTGCCGTTCCATAAAATATGTTATCGAGAGCTTATAGCTAACACATAAGCTGCCTTGATTTCGAGTACTATGTCATACCCACATGAGTTATTCTAGATTTCGGACAGACCGATTAAATTATTACTCCTGAGACAATGTTCACATACATATTGGCAAGGTCAAAATGTATTTAGCTTATTTTTGTCTGACTATAAATGATGCTTTATCAAATTGTGTTAGTATGCTTGTTATCTCCATTTCACTTTCCAGATTCTGGTCTCCATGTCCGTCTGTTAAAATGAGTGCATGAAATAAACTCATCAAACTTAATCCGTATTCGTCGTCGCTCAAATAAAGTTAGCATAGGTGTAGTATACGGAACCGAACTACTGATTTACATTCATGGAGTATTCAATCGTTCATCTAAATCAGAGCTACATCAACGGGCCACTAAAATACAACAAAATTATTCCTATTTTAATTACCTCAAACTATCAGTAAGGTAATTACTTTGACATGGATATTACTCTGATTGATCCGAATCCTGCTTAGTGACTTAAAAGTTGTTTGTTAGTATACGGCGACAAACATGTTGCGTTAGTTTTAGTTATTAACTTTTGTTTAGAAAAGACCGACTATCTTCGACATCAAAAAAAATATTTGACGGAGTATTTTCAATTGATGAACATATAGTTAGTGATAAAATGAAACATTACATTCAACGTAATACTACTTGCATCACATTATCAACTATCCATATAACGTATATTGTATCACAAAATGTGAAGACAGTTAAGTTGAAAAATCTGAATAAATACTAATGATACAACAACGAGAGTGAAACATTATTTAAAAGTGAAATATAATGGTCTGAATAGTTGAACTAACACCCAAAAATTAGTTATTTTACCTTTAAGAGTTCTCATGCTCTTATCTCCAAATTATAATAAACCAGAGGAAATAATGATCTAAGTGCTAGTTCATATAATGTACTGCATAAATTCTGAGAATTCCAAAAGTATTAGATATGACAACATTGAACCAGAGATTGATTGTTTCATAACCAAAGATCTAGGCTATTCAAAATCAGTCTTTTCTTATTTATAACTGTATGTTAAAATAATGTGTAATGGTAGCAGTAATATTTTAGTTGACCCCCAGTGATGCAGAGCTTTCAGTACCATTTTGATCTTTTCCATTGTGAACTGAGAATGTAAAGTTGGTAATCTTATATGAGAATTTTGATTACCTGGAAATATATTCAGACATTATCAATAATTTTAGCAGTTAAATTCCATTAGATGAATTAAATGATTTACCCAAATCTGTACACATTTAACTTATGAAGTTCAGTGATCCTAAAGTAAGGAGTTCGTAAAGATCCGGCATTTCACTAAACTGGTATCAAAAACGAAATAAATTTATTTTTGCAGTAGATATGGACAGAATAGTAAGAATTCAAGCAAATAATCAAAGAAGAAGGTAATGACTGAAAAATCTACCATGTACACTTGTGACTTAATGATGGTTAACAAATACAGTAGTGTTATATAAATCATCTAACAACTAGGAATAAAAGTTTGTAGTTTATCCATTTTACAATAACAGAATAGTAATTGTTGAATTTTATATTATAGAAAATGAAGTAAAACAGTGTTGATAGTCATATATGATTGAGATCATGAACCGATTGATGTTAGACCACTATTGAAAACCTGGAAGCACTGGACGGCCTTTTCGTCCTATTGTGGAACTCCTCAGCAGCCCCGACCCTGTTTGCGGGATTCGAACCCAGGGCCTTCAGTCTCGCGCGCAGACGCTTAATCTAAGTAGTCCCACAATAGAACAAAACGGCCGTCCAGTGCTTCCAGGTTTTCAGAGGTGGTCCAACATCAATCGGTTCATGGTCTCAATCAAGAACTTAATAATCTTCACAACCCTATACTGATAAAAAGTCATATTTATCAAGGGAAAAAACAGATATCCAAAGAAATTAGCAACAATTGTTGCAGATAAAGTTACCAATTAAACAAAATTTGAAGAAGTTAAAATCAAAGAACATAAAGAAACGATATAATCTACTTACTGATCAAGAATATTCATCGGAAGATTATTTTCACTCATGATGGTTTATAACTGTCAACAACTAGAGTATTATTGAAAGCTCTTCTCGAATACTATCATTTCAGTAAATTGGTTCATCTTTGAGCTAATAATGACTAGGGGTTTTGTTTAATACTGTCATATCTAATAAGATGTTCAAGAGCAATATCAACTTTCACATCGAAACAATTTTATATCATAAGTCATCACGATTTATTGTGCAAACTCAAAACGAATTTCACAATTCATTTTGATTAATTTAAGGTTATATCATAAGTGAAGTTCCAACTTAAGCTTTTAATATATTAAATCATTGTCTAACGAAGTCATTTACTGAAGCAACACAAAACTATAAATAATCGCTTTTCCAAATAGAATTATTATTTGTTTTAGACACATTATCTTATTCATTTATTCCCCTTTGGTATGTCTACTACTTGAGTCCGTCTACCTTCAGCTGACGTTGATGATAAATTTAGGGTCAACAAGTAAAAGATCCTTGAAGTAATGTTTCTCAAAATATATCTTTCCATTTCCACTTGTTCCGTAAACATTCTCAGTCTTAAAGCACTGACAGTTATTTCATTTTAAGAATTCATCATTATAAAGTATATTGTGAAATTGTAATAAAGCTACTTATATTTGAAATAAACATTCCTAACTTTGGTAACAAGCTTTCCTCCGCACAATTTCGGTCATAGATGAACTCACAGTATTAATCTGATTGTTCTGTATATTATAATTTAGAGTATATATATCCATTACCCAAATAAATGATTGAGAAATTCATTATCCAGATATTTTTTTCTTTTCCTCAGCTTTTAATTCATTTGCTGCTCTGGGACATTCGATCAGCAATTTTTGTGTGGAACTCAAGGATCGAATAATTTGAAAGCTTTCGTCTCAGTATGCATATAAATGATTTACCAAACAGAATTAAGAAACTCTTGTGGCGTGAATAAAATAGGCAGTTGGGGTTTAATAATTGAGAATATGTAATTTTTATAAGCTGATGAAGTATTCTATGTATCTTGATATATTTTATACGATATCTCTCAGTCCTGGCTGAACACTATCAAATAAAATATTCAGAATGAATAATTAAGTTGATATTACAACTTTTTATATCCAGTACTAAATAGATAAAGTAGAAAGAACAACGAAGTGAAATAAATTTTCACCCATGGACAACATTTTTACTTTGAAGAAATCAAATAAATATAACCTATGTGACGTAATGTTGAGTTACTGACCATAAAACACTTAAGCGTTAATGAGGTATAGGAAAATGAAGATTAAATCAAAACGATATCTCTTGCAATCTCATTATTCTAATGAATATAAGAGAGAGAATAGTTTTAATTCAGTAAATGAGCTTTACAGTTTTACTCAGAAGGTAAACTAGTCATGATGATGTGGTCATCAGTAATGAGCGAACTACGTGGAGGACTAAGTTACATGCATCAAACAAAGTCAGACTAAGAATAATGGACTAACTCACTGGTAAAAGACAAACAGATAAGATTTGATGTGTATAAAACATATGTTTGTATTAACATAAAATACAATAAGCAAAGGTGGAACTAGATAATTATTTTGTGAGGTCTGATATTTCTGTTCCAGGTGTTACATCATTGAAATGTATCTGTCGCACAGTTTCATTTTACGTAGATGACTGACGACTCAGGTATTCGATAAGTAGTGTAGCTAATTAGAGAGTTTAATTCAAAAAATCTGTACTTGTATGTTTATATGTTTATTCGATACAGAAAATCTCCGTTGCTGTGTAACTTTCAGCAAACTTGTAACTTATGTGTCACACTTTTTCTTGATACTTCTAGTAATCTTAAGATACTCCTAAATGATTGAGAGCATTCGTAGCTCAGGTGGTTTCTTTTGATCGTGCTGAGTTCTCTAATCTAGATCGTTTTAAATAAAGTATCTGCTGAAAATGTCCAAAATGATTATGAAAGTTCCTCAGTTAATTCATCTATCTCAGAGAACTCAACAACCCGGAGAAATTTTCAAAATATTCAAAGCTTTTTAAAGTTATATTTCCAAAGCATAACACTACAGTAGTATAAAGATACTTTGTGATTGTATTACCTACCGCCTAATAAACATATAAGAATGTATAGATGGAAAAAGCTACTGGTTACGAGTAAATTACATTTCTTATCGGAGGCGATTTTGGACGCTTTAGTCGGCTACTTTTAGGAAACTTGTCTAAGAGAATACTGATGAATTGTTTAAAACATTCATGGACCGTTAAACAAGTTAACAAAGCTTTGATTATAATAAGTATCCTCAGTTGTTCTGCTCATTTAGACCTTAACTAATGGTTAGTTAATAAGTTCTCCTCGCTAATTCAATGTTTAAGCTTCCATTAGTTTAAAATTTATCAGCTGCTAATTCCATTTTCAAGCAATTAATTTCCCTTGGCTTTTTAAAATAAATCTGTTTGGGAGAATGTAATGAACAACAAGTGGACTGACACAAACCCATACTATCAATTTTTTAAACTGAAAGTACATGATATTTAGATCTACCAAACAATGGAAACAGTTAAGATATAAGATCACGAGGACATTGTAAAAAGATGGACAAATTTCACTTCTCCATCAAGAACTCACTTAGCTGAACAATAAAGATTTCGAAGTTAACCCTAAATCTGATCAAAAGTTATTGTCTAATACTCAATATTTCAAACTCTTATTGAACGAATGAATGTATTAGGTTGGAATTTAGGAGTTATTGTAGTTACCATAAACATACCTATTTTGGATTAAATTAAATGTTGGTTTTATGTTGTTAACCAAACTAGTCTTCAAATAACTAATACAGTCAAATTAGGACTTCTAGAACCTTCAAAATCCAGTGACTTAAAACAAAATTTGGGAATTTGAAAGCTGTTGATTATTTCATTTTTATATGAGTACCACACTTTGAAGATGACTCCTAATGTTCTGAATTTCTCAGTTCTTAAGATTGCCATTTCGTTACAATCAGTGAAATGACAATAGCTGTCAACGTAAAATTAAAACCAAAGATTTCATACTGTAGTACATAACAGCTTTCAGTTGCTTATCAATTTATTGTTGTAGGGCTAATGAACTACATGATTTTTGGCAGACGCGTTAAATATGCTTGCACTAAGAAGTATTTTTGTCTGATATAGAATGCTCCTTAAAGTCAATAAACTATTCCTTTAATGAAATGATATCCCTATTCTAAAGGGTTTTCCTGGAGGAATAACCTAGACGAAAGAATGGACAGTAATTCATGCAGTTGATAATTTTTGTTCAGTTCTCATTCCTAGTACAGCAGTCAGTCAGTCAGTCAGTAACAACGTAGAACTTCGTACGTACGTACATCAGTTCGAGTTGCCACACCACATTAGCACAGAGATACAGTGGTCGATTCAAATCCCATAGTGGTAGACGTAATAAGAGTATAAGCAGTAATCGGGAAGATTAGGGTTTGGAGATGTAATTTAAAGAGTACAGCTGTAACCAATAAATTGGACTCCTGATTAGTTTTTAAATATTACAACAATACAATGATAAAATATACATAAGGTGAGGAATGTATTAAAATTGATTGTTACTTTTGTTCTGAAGTCATTTCCAGAGTGTCAGTTGTTACCGTTGATCGGCAATAAAACTTATGTGACATGAAATTAATCGCCAATATGTTGGTTAAAACAAGCGTATTTAGTAGATCTCTTTACACTGAACAGTGTTGAGTTAGATTAATTAAGAAAGGCTTGTTAGCTATTCATCATCAGTGTTGTGGGAAAAAATTAGCTGTTCAAATCCTGAATATTATAAATATTTTCCTAGATGTGAAATAGTGATACTAGTCATAGCTGTCTGTGTAGAAACAAATTACTATACTCTTTGAAATATCTGTCTTGGCAATCATATAAAGAAAATATGACTAGGGTTTTCCTAAAAAATAAAATAGATTATATATTCATTAATAAAACAAGAGGCCATGACTCACTCAAAATTTCTCCATGATTACAAACGTTTCTTTCGCATTCCCATACTGGTCATTCTACTTATTTATTAATTGGATGTGAATTGGAATACCAAATTAAATTGCTTAACAATATGTCATAGTTAATTTCTCATGAGAATAGCACACAGCCAAATCAAAATATTTATAACCATTACATTACTTATTTTAAACACCTGATAGGAGTTTATTATATAAATATACCAATATCATCTATCACGAAGACACTTTTTTACCTAAACTAATATCAAGATGTATTAAAAACCTACTTATAAGTAGTAAACCGTTTTTCGTAAAAACATAATGCACACAGGTAGGTGGAAAAAAAATACGAAATATCCAACTGTTTCACATATGAAGCATATTTAAACATCTGAACAGTAGGAGAATTTTTAAAGGCCAAACAATAGCCAAGACAAGTGAACGTTTTGAAACAAATCTTTTTTCTTCTATTCCCACTGTCATCCAAACGTGGTCCGACAGAATTCAAGTCAAATTGTAGAATCCCATTTCATAATCTTTAAAATTCGTTGGATAGGAAAAGATCTAGAATTTTTCGTTAGGAATATGTGTTAGCTATATTAGTTTATTAAAGAATTTCCAACTATACAGTTACCGAAATAACAATGTAACTGTTAATTATCTTGATCAGGAATATAGTTGCTTACAAAATGAGAGAAACAGGATTGTCTCCGGCACTTAGATCCTCAAGAGTACTGACAAAGATTTTACAACATCCCGGTTAAAATATTGCGCCTAAATGGATTTATTGTTTAAGAAGTGTCATTCATCACTGACCCTATCATATATATACCAACAATACATTTCGTAGTGTCTTACATTTAAATGTTTTTAATTAATGTTTAGTAGAATGAAAAGATGGATTTCGCCAGCTGAATATACCTGCATTCCAGAGTTGATGTTCACTCCGGGACTCAAACCCAGAACCGTTCACTTCAAACGCCATCACCTTATCCATTTAGCTAATGAGTCCTGATCGCCAACTGCTCGTGCAATGTGGTTAAGTTTAAATTCACTTAGTGTTGCTTGCTCCTATCTTCCCATTGTTGCTTAGGATTGCAATTGATCAGTCTCTTGTTGGCATATGTGCTTCCTGTGAGGATCGCCCCGCTTCATCTTAGTCTACATAAACGTTCGGGCCACCTATTTTTCAATTGTGCCAATAATGCAAATAATGATCAATTGTTTGCCTAGTCAGACTAGTAAATAGTCTGACAGGTGTTAGATTGGTTATATATTTTCACACCCCTATTATTATTACTGTTATTATTATTGTTGTAATTGTTGTGCGTTGTTGGAGTGGAAATATACTTACGTTCTGGTCAGGCCAGTCACGTGTTCTTGATCTGAGTTTTGTTGAAGTCCTGTAAAATAGATACTGAGAGGGTATCTACTGTATATGTTCGTCTAGGGCAAATTAGCATCCCATTCGTGTAAAGAAGAAAACCGAGAGTCATTTCAGCAATCAAATAGCTTCTTTCAGATTTGTTCGAGCTGAACAATAGTGAATTCCAACTCTGTATGCACTCATACGCTATCATAAAACAGTCACAAATTATCGTGATGCTAAATACAGAAAAAAAGTGCAGACGGAAGCACTACAGTTCTTGGTAGGTTTTTTCTTTACCTATTTTTTGATAAGATGAGAGACAAATGTACTGAGGTTCAAGCAATTTATTTATGATGAATACAAAGTTAATTGTAGCAGGTAAACTGATAGAAATCTTTGGGAATTGAATATAGGTAGGGGATATTGAACGTTAAAAACACTTTTAAGCATGTTTTAAAATAATTACAGTTTGAATGTATGTTGAAGAGGTATCTGGTGTAATATTGTACAATAGGTGCTGATGATTCCTTTATTCACTAAAATTTATAGTATTGAATAAAGCTATTATTATCACTACTATTATCATTATTATTAATATTGGTGACATTGTGTTTTATAGCCTGAATGTTTGCATGAACAATTCTGTTTATCAATTTATTTTAAATTATAAAAACTTATCTAAATATTCTCAATAATGCTAAACTGTGGTCTTACCGATCCGTTAGAATAAAGATATTTCGATTTATCAACAGTCATTCTTTGGATAGAACTTACCAATAGTTTAAAGTAAGCTAAAACTGTGAAAAATTAAAGTAACAAGAGAGATTACAACAACAAACTAAATAATTTATTGTTTATCAAGTATCCTATCAGATTCACTTAACAAAGGGAAGAGATTTATGTAATAATAATAATAATAATAATAATAAAACATTTTCATAATTTCTATATTGGATCTTTATTTATTAGCATCAATAAATCTTCTGTTAAAGTCTCCCTTTTCTTATCATTAGCATAACCTAAATTCTGTAGATTTTTTACGGCGATATTGAATATGATATCTACGAAACCTTGGGTTTGCACTTTAGTTACTGAAATAAAAGTAAAAAGATAGTAAAGATAAGGTAGAGCTTTAAAGCCAAAAGAAATTTTATGTAGTTATATGATGAAATACACCACAACGTTGATGTAAACATTCTTACCCTTTGTTGTTACCGATGCCGAAACCACACCACAGGATCAATAGAATGGTTAAGGCACCTTAACTTGATGTCTATCACTCATTTGCTAAAAGACGCCTCAACGGTGGCTGAAAGGAGGTTCAGCGACTCTTCTAATCTAGGATAAAGTGTATCAGAAGAGCTTTCGAATGTGTTTTTTTTTCTAAATACAGCACTACCAGACCAAACCAACAGAACCGAAACTTTAAAGTAAATAACATTAATTAGGTCTAATTGTTGTCATCATTAATTTCAAGAAAGATTATGGAGGGCTCAAAAGCCCTTTTACATTGACCTGAGATGTAAGCTCTACAACCAGCTCTGACAGCTTTTAAATGAAACACTAAGATTACGGACGATATAATGATTACACTGCAAAAAGCACTGAGCTAAAAACGGGAATGCTAAGAGACTGAAACCCTTATTTCCTTCCAACAATATTGTTATACATGGTACCATTATCCTCCACAAATGCATACATAGAGCTATGAGTTTTACTAGATCACACTAAAGGGAACTGGGTCGGTCACACTTGTATCAGTAAAAAATCCTCAAGATCGACTGATGACAAATGAACAAAGTAAGTAGCTGATATATCTTCACATTGCCACCTAGTGATGGTCAAGCTAAAGATAAATCGGGCAACCAAATTAGCGAAACTACAAAGTTTAACATAGTACTCCTAAGAAATTCTAACAGATTCAATGAGGTAAAAATAACTCTAAATAGCACGTTTCAAGACTTATGATATCTGTTAGAAGCAGCTATGGAAAATGGTTGGTAAGGAACTAAAAGAGCAATGACTTAGAAATAGCAGGAAATGCCGCATCGTAACAAAAAACAACATGAAAATAAAGCTCTATCAATAACTTGGTAGGATCCAAGATAGGGAAAACAAGAAGACGGAAGTCAGTGATAGCTGAATAAGAGTAGAGAAAGCCAGGACACAGGCCAAAAAGACAGAAGAAAACTAGAGAGTGAAGAAGAGAAGTAAAGTTTAAATGCTAAAATATGTGCCAGGTCTAAGAAGGACAACAGAAGCTGCAGGAGAAGGTAATATGAAAGAAATATCTAATGTAATCAAGGAGCTGACAGGGGAATATAATTGACTACAGTGACCAGTCAAATGCAAAGAAGGTAAACCAGTCAGTTAGGACCAAAGGCAGTAGGAGAGAGTTTAGACATCAAGAAGAGCACCTGAATAGACAAGTCACAATGAACCCACCAATCTTCGACGCAGCACACATAAACCTCCCAATAGATGTTGGCGCAACAACACTCAAGAAAATCAAAAAGGTTATCAGGCAAAGTTGGGTGAAAAATGGCAGAACTAGACAGCATGCGGGATAATGCACTGAATTCGGACGTAAAGACAACTGTAAAGGCGTTACATAGTAACTTTAGAAAAATTCGAAAAGACGGATAAATACTAGCAGACTAGAAAGTACAGTACTTCATCAACATAACAAGAAAATATCCCAGTAACTGTGAGAACTACTGAGGTATCACACTACTACCGGTAACAAGCAATATTTTCGACAAAGCGTTGATCAGTCTGACTATAGATTCAGTAGACTTTCAACTTTAGAATCAACAAGCTGGATTTCGTAAAGATTGACCATGTACTGTTCAAATCGTAACACTACGTATTATTGTTGAACAATCAATAGAATAAAACTCACCACTATACATCAATCTCCCTGACTGTGAGAAAGCATTAAACAGGATAAATAAGAGAGCTTTGCGAAACTTTCTTCGACACTTCAGTGTGTCTGGGAAGATTCTCGCCATCATGCAAAATTCTTACGATGAACTGCACTAACAAGTCGTGCATGGAGGGCAGCTTACAGATGTATTCCAGATGAAGACTAGTTTCAAACAATGCTGCTCACTCTGACTTTACACAACTGGGCGGCACTGTTGACAAACAAGAGAGATCTGACACGGATGTGAAGGAACAGATGGACAAAGTAAGGACAGGATTTCTGAAATTGATGAACATCTCGAACTCAAAATAACTGTCACTCAACACCGGTCAGAATTTTTAATATAATCGTTAAGACAGTCCTAGCTTACGCAGCTGAAACTTGGAGAACCATCATCAAAAAGGTATATGTATTCATAAGTAACCGTTTATGCAAGATATTCCAAATCCGTTGGCCAGGCACCATCAGTAATGGCCAACTGTGGAATGAATCAAACCAACTTTTAGGTAAAGAGGAAATTAGGAAAAAACTCTGAAGGTGGATAGGAGATATATGAGACTCCTAGTTGGTGGTCTATGCTCGATAAGGGGTAGCAGGTGTAAAAAATTAAGCCTGTGAGTTGATTGACCTAACATATTCGAGTTGGATGGTATGAATAAAAATCCTTAGAAGCTCGTAAACGGACAGATGAAAAATTCAATCAATCTATTAGTTGTTAACGATGGTTAGGCAAATATAAGAAATAAAAATGTAAATATGATTTTATATCAGATATATGGCCATGTTTTCAAAATTCATAAGCCATCCCTCTATAGTTAAAGATTAAGTTTGAAACGATTGATTCCGAAGTTCAATTCATTCAACATCTTAGAATATGTCTAAAAAGAGAAAATGAGCATCTCAACTATTATTCCGCAATATTTTGGCTTAGTACGTATAATATTAATTGTTTCCATCATGAATATACCTGCATTGAACTGCTCGCCATGTGAAATTAACTTTTGAACAATTCATCAAGAGAATGATTTCAGGACAAAACGTTCAAAATAATCATTTAAAAAATTTTTACGAAGCCTCTAGCTATTTGCGAAAAAGGTTATGAAGTTGCCCACTAGAAAACGTACTTTTCTCACAATTCTTACCACAAGCTACTAGTGCAAAACTTTAGATTGCATTTATTGTAACGCATATTCCTACCTAGTGTACCGCATATAGCCAGGATTGAGGTTTCAAACCGTAAGCTGTATACAATTATAATGAAATGTCAGATATTTTCAAAATTCCTTCGCAATTAATTTAGTTTCTCACCTTTCCTTTAATACTTTCGCTGAACTACTTATATTCATTCTTAGTCCGATTTACACTCTAATTTGTTCGATTTTCCAATAATATACAAATATAAGACATAACAAACAACAAAATAAATTTAAAAGATGAGTTCCTAAATGCATTAATCGAGATTTAATTTGCATTTGGGGAATATAATTACTAGGATCATCTATCAGCAGACATTTTAAACAGCATAATTTTGAAGATGCGGCACAAAATACTGGGTTTATATATTACACTTTTTGTGTTTAACCATAAGACTGAGTGAAGTGCACCATATTTGTTTGAGATCACTATTCAATAGTGTTATGAATGATAATCACTTTGGAAGACAAGTTAACAAAGATAGATTCTTTTATCGTAAAAATTAAGTTGGTTTAATAGCAATCAAATAACCATAAGAATCTGTTTTCAATAACTAACCTCCACGACCCTCACCATAAGCTATTACTTTTGGATTAAGAAACTCTGGTCTTTTTCCAGTTAACCATGCATTCAATTTCATTAACTGTGAAGAAGATTGAGGCACAAACATGGATACTCTTTTTCTGTGGCTAAATGACAACAGGATAGTAATAAACATTTACATCACTCATTTTGGTATTACCTTTATGTTAATAAATAACCATGTTCAAGTAAAATTATATTAAATGGCAATATCATATGTAAACCGCAACTGTCACTTTAAAAGAAATTGGTCATAACCTTAACTAGACATTGAAAACTTTAAAAAATATTTGGTTTCTCGTTACATTTACTTGCAGTCAATGTTCTAGAATTTTTAACAGCCGTCAATCAAACAAAAGATTTTGCGTTCATTGGATATAACTTCGCTTTATTCAAATTTTAACATACCCTGTCCATTTACAAGAAATCAGATCACTTAGTTAAGTGAATAATTGTAGATAATAGTAATTAGCTTTATATAACAAAAATAGCTAACATGAAGATATATAAGAACAAATGGTTAAGATGAGTAAGTCTATTCACATAAATTAGAAATAACCTAGTATCATCAACGGATGTGACGTCGTCTGAAATAAAGCAGATAACAGTTTGTTCACCAGAACAGTTATAAACGTGTTAAGAAGAATAAAAATTGTAAAACTATATTTGGCAAGTCAGTTGTCAGTATTTTAAACAACTTAAAAACTAAAATTCACAGTCATTTGTTAGGTGGAGTAGATAACAGGAAATTATATTTAAAAGCAACTTTAAAATAATCAAAATGCAGACAATGACACAGTTCTATTAAATTTCAAAGTATAAACACTAATTAGTTTAAAGAACTGCTTTAAACATGTCTTAGTACCAATATGCAGGTAATTCGAGAACTAACACTTTCTTATACGTTAAGTTAACCTAGCTGTAGCGCACAGTTTTCGAGTGTTATGGACTTTAAAGATAAATGGTGAACATTCACAAACATTTAGACATAATTCATGTGTGGTTCCAATATTATGGCAGAAACAATCTGTAAATAAAAGCAAACTACTGATGAAAAGTAGGTGAATTACATATATCTTCACCTCTCAGTTAAAAATAAAAAAACACTGAACTTGTTAACAAAACTTAACAAGAAAGTTTGATCTCATGTTTGACCCATCAATTTCTGAATATATCATCGTGATTTCGACATTTTATTCAACTTCTTGAATGTTATCACACCGAATCAAATCATATTTAGTGATTGATGTGCGGTAATTAAAAGAAATAATGAACTTCTGAATATAGATCATTTCAAAACATGCAGTTTAATGATTGTTTCCGATGAAACATGTTTCTACACAATGATATTATACATATATCATCATAGAAATACATCCGGTGATGTGTGTTGGCTGTCGATGGTATACATTTGTCCAAATGTTTATATGAGCAAAGATTAGAACACAATAATATTCTGAGCACGGTTGAACAAGTCCTATACTATCACGGTGCTCCTTAGCAGATAATGAACCTAGCAGAAGACTTCATTGCCCAAGATAATACAGGTTTGTCAATCTTCTACCCAAATAATGTTAAACTTAAGGTTCTGTTTGAATATCAGCGATGCAAAATATCTCAATTGTCACATGCAAAATAGTGATAAAACAGATTAGCTCAACTTGAGGTTTTCAAAAACAAATATCCATTTGCATTAAACTAAAACGAAGTGAAAATATTGATTAATCATAATAATGTACCTTCCGATCTTCATTGGAACGTGAACGGCACCGTAACCTCGCAAAACATCCTTACCAAAGACGTCAACGCCATAAGCATGAAGGACGATTTGAGGCCCTTTAAAATTCAGAAACATGAAATAACGTACAACCGAATGGGTTTGTAGACTTCCATGAAATGTCAATTGGAAAGTTGAAATTGTTCTGATCATTGCAACCAACACCTTTAATAGAAGTTTGAGTCATCCCTTCATCGAGGCCCTGTCATATTTCTGTTGTATAGGTCATTTTAGAATCTTACGGTTAATTTGGTCCAGTCTTGACCAGTTGCGAAGCAGTACTTGCACCATATATAGTCATGGAGTGGAAACTATGGAATACATCAATAGCTTTAATATCTTACGTCAGCCTTTTCAATCTGTCCAGTGACTGACAACAGAAAGTAACCACCTAAACTACCATCAGATGACATTTTTGAAATACTACGGTGCTATGAGCATAGGATTAATGCCCATCTGATGTATACAAACGCCAGATATTCGATTTTCAATGTCAAATTGGGGAGCGTGTGAAAACTAATGCGTATCTCCGAACTGATAATTTTATATCGCTAAAGGACTTTTACAACCCATTGTTCTCCGGGCTACTGATTCATGGGTAAGCCTCTTAACCTTAACTCTTCACGCTTAAATGTAAAACTTGAGTTCTAGATCTTCCGAAACTATAGTTATCCTGCTATTGTTTATTAGGCATCAAAACTTAATCGACACATTTGAATCAATTCTCTGTGTGATGGTTCCATCAAAGAAGAGGAGTAGCCAAACATGTCAGACCTGGAAAACGGTCGAGATTTTTTGGGGGAAAAAAGAGTATAGAAGAAATAATATTCTCGCACAAGTTCTGTCAACATTTGGAAGGACAATAATAAGTTCAGAGCGGCTGGAAAATACCTACCACCTCTTGATATAGCGTTAAAAATCATCGTCAATCCAGATGTACTCAAAATCAAGTTTACGTTCTGTTTGGAATGGAGCGAGCCGTAAATATAGTGAGTTATTGATTCCAAAGAACTTTAGTTTTACGAGATTTTTGTGTTGAGCCTTATTAAAAGCTTCCCTGAAGTCTAAGAATGGGGCTGATACAAAGGGGTTTTCGTCTCATTTCAAATTTAGATAATTCAGGTAGTCTACTAGGCATGTATCGTATCACTTAGACACCAGAAACCACGCTGGGATGTCGGGACGGGATTATTAGTATGTAGCTGATGGACTACCGCTGCCTTAGGTACTTTTTCTGCCACTTCAGATACCAGTGAGGTCGTGTTTATGGGCTAATAACTTAAAACATTTGCTTCAGGTTCTGTTGTAATTTTGGGGATGATTTGTGTGATTTTCTAGGTAGTAGGATAACACGCTGTAGAGAGTGATACCGCAAATAGTTTAAGCGGTATAACATACAGATTGTCGCCTACGCTTTTTGGCCTGCTAGCTGGAATACCACCTAGTGTATGAATGTTTCAGCGTACTAATCACCTTTGGAATATTCTGAGCGTTGAAGCCTACATAAGTAATTTCACAGGAAGGTACTGGTGTGTCAGCGAAATGGAACTCACCAGCAGTTTAAAATGTCATAGAGTTTACAACACTACATTAACGTCAAACAATTCTTGTACTACTGATACATATTACCCTGAAACCATCACCCAATGTAGTCTAGTTTAGTACTGTTAAAGTTCGAGATGTCGGAATGAGGGAATTCCGGTCTAATCGAATATTAGTCGC